>NC_136065.1:566287945-567019820 GCF_964261635.1 Lissotriton helveticus
CTGTAAGAGGACCCCTGTGTTTGCTGAAGGAAGGATGGGAGAGACCTCTCAAAAAGCCTGCAACCAACATAGTGGACTATGTACTTGGTCTCCGCTCCAGGATGGCTGAATACATGGAGAAGGCATCTAAAAACCTAGAGGCCAGCCAAGAACTCCAAAAAGCTTGGCATGACCAGAAGGCTGTCCTGACTGTATACCAGCCTGGACAGAAGGTGTGGGTACTGGAGCCAGTGGCACCAGCAGCCCTCAAAGACAAATGGTCTGGGCCCCACACCATCATTGAGCAAAAGGGAGAGGTCACCTACCTGGTGGACCTTGGAACCCCCAGGAGCCCCCTCAGGGTGCTCCATGGGAACAGGCTCAAGGCATATGTCGACAGGAAGGACATGAGCTTGCTCATGGCCACAGATGAGGGACAGGAGGAAGAGAGTGACCCTCTCCCAGACCTGCTCACTCAGAATCCTGATGATGGATCAGTAGATGGTGTTGTCTTTTGTGGCAGCCTCTCTGAACATCAGCAACAGGATTGCAGGCAAGTTCTGCAATCCTTCAGACATATGTTCTCTCTGACACCCAGCCAAACTGATTGGTGTACCCATGAGGTTGACACTGGAGACAGTCTGCCTGTCAAGAGTAAAATCTACAGACAGCCTGATCATGTCAGAGACTGCATCAAAACAGAAGTGTAGAAAATGTTGGAGTTGGGAGTCATTGAGCCCTCAGATAGCCCTTGGGCTAGCCCAGTAGTTCTAGTGCCAAAGCCTCACACCCAGGGTGGTAAGAGAGAGATGAGGTTTTGCGTAGACTACAGAGGCCTCAATGCAGTCACTAAGACTGATGCCCACCCAATACCAAGGGCAGATGAACTTATAGATAGATTGGCTTCTGCCAACTACTTAAGCACATTTGACCTGACAGCTGGGTATTGGCAAATCAGGTTAGCTGAGGAAGCCAGGCCCAAGACAGCATTTTCTACCCCTGGGGGTCATTATCAGTTTGTGGTAATGCCCTTTGGGTTGAAGAATGCACCTGCCACCTTCCAAAGGCTGGTGAATCAAGTTCTCACTGGGATGGATGACTTCTGTGCAGCATATCTGGACGATATTGCTGTCTTTAGCTCCATCTGGGAGGATCACCTGGTCCACCTGAGGAAAGTGTTAGAGGCCCTGCAAAAGGCAGGCCTCACTATCAAGGCCACTAAGTGCCAGATAGGGCAGACACAGGTTGTATACCTGGGCCACCTTGTAGGTGGAGGCCAGGTTCAGCCATTGGAGAGTAAGATACAGGCCATCAAGGACTGGGCTCCTCCAATCACCCAGACTCAGGTTCGAGCTTTCTTGGGCCTGACTGGGTACTATAGGAAGTTTGTCAGAAATGATGGGTCCATAGTGACCCCCCTTAATGACCTGACAAGTAAGAAGATGCCAAAGAAAGTTCAGTGGACAGCAAGCTGTCAGAAAGCATTCGATGACCTAAAGCAGGCCATGTGCACAGCACCTATCCTAAAGAGTCCAGACTTCTCCAAACCATTCATTGTCCAAACAGATGCTTCTGAGTTGGGTGTGGGAGCTGTTCTATCTCAGCTGAATTTTGATGGCAACGACCAGCCAATTGCTTTCATTAGCAGAAGGCTGACCCCCAGAGAGAAAAATTGGTCAGCTATTGAGAGGGAGGCCTTTGCTGTGGTATGGGCCCTGAAGAAGTTGAGGTCCTACTTGTTTGGAACTCACTTCACAGTTCAGACCGACCATAAGCCCCTCTTGTGGCTAAGTCAGATGAAGGGTGAAAACCCCAAACTACTTAGGTGGTCCATTTCCCTACAGGGGATGGATTTTACAGTGGAGCACAGACCTGGTACTGATCATGGCAATGCCGATGGGCTCTCCAGGTATTTCCACTTAGAGCAAGAAGACTCACCTGGTCAAGGTTAGTTTATTGTCCCAAAGTTTGGGGGGGGTCATGTAGGAGAGTAGGGTCTGCAATCCTATGATCACCCAGATTTTTGCTTTTTGCTTCACTGGTTTACGACTTTCCCTGGCTGTGGGCCTGCTAATCAGACCCACAGCCTAGCTGTTCTCTCTATTCCAAATTGTACCCAGGTACTGAATTGGCACTGGGCCCTTTCCAAGTCCCTGTACCCAGGGCTGAGGCGTACCCAGAAGTCTCCCAGGGGCTGCAGCATGTATTATGCCACCCCTGGACTGACTAACCAAACAGACACAACTGGCTGCTTGACAGCTGGGGGCAAGGTGGTGTACTCACCCTTTGCTTTAGATATAGTATCCCTATATCTAAACCTAAATGGACACACAGATCTCCTATCCGTCACTCCTATGGCAGGCCTTAACAATCCTGAAGGCAGAGTGCTTGGAATCGTGTGAGATAGTGCTCTGGCATGAGCTGAGCCTGTCTGCGGCTTTCGGGACCCATCCCTTAGCCGTTTCCATGATATCGCATACCATATACTCTTAAGTGCATTATAATCCTCGCGGTTATATGCCAACTCTGGTATCGCTTTATCAAAACATGTCGAGTAAGGTGTCATATACGAATTGGAATACTAACCCCTCGCCATTCTGGCGACGGGGTTAGCATTCCACCCTTCTAGAGGGACACGACATGTATGTAACCTGTAACCCCGGTTAAAGTCAGACATAGCCTTAGCTCCACAAAATGGATGCTGCCACCGAGACACAAGTCTGCCCTCCTGCTGCTGGGAGTCCTCCCAGAGCAGGAGGCAAGGACAAAGGGTTTCCTGTCAGGGGCGGTGCCAGCACCGTCCCAGACAGGATTTTGTGTATCCTAGGTAGGCAGGGCTTTAGAGGAAGGTGACTGCAAGTGGCACCCCGGTGCTCACTGTGCATAGGCCGGCTGGAACCAGTTCCAGGGGCACTCCAGCCCCTGGCCTGGGGAAAGCCCGCCAAAGGAGAGGGGTGTAACCACCCCCCTCCTAGTCCCACCCATAGGGCAGGACTTAGTCGCGTGCCAGCCCCTTTTTGCAGGATAAAGGTAGGAACTGGCCCCCTTCCAAATCAGATCATCTTTGAATCCTGAAACTACTTTCTGCAAGAAGGAACTCAAGACTCTTCTCAAGATTTCTCCCTTGTGACTAAGGAGTAGTCACCCTGCAGCAGCAGGCACCAACCAAGTATCGCGGTTTGTTGCCAGTCTCTCCTTCGGATCAAGACTGCTCCAGCACGACGAGAACCGGCTTCCCTGGCACCTCTGACCTCAACCTACATCATCAGCCCAGCTGTGATCCGTGGGTGCGACGAGACCTCGAGGGACCGGCCATCTTCAGAACTGCACGACGCTTGTCCAGCACGACTCCCGAGTGACCCTCGACTGAGTGCTTTGGGGTAAGAGAAGCCCCGACCCTGAGCAGCTCCAGCACCGAAGTTCAGCCCCCCTGCATCCACGAGATCTGCGTGGGGCCCTTCTGCTCTTTGCTGCCAACCGCGTTGTCCAGGTCGCTTGCCCGTTTGGCTAGTGGCCCTCTCACGACGCTCCACGACGACAACTACTGCTGGTCTGGTTGCTCCAGACTAGCTCTTGCTCCCCTCCAACAGAGGAGCACCCTGGACCCTCCTGGTCCACTCAAGACGCCATTTTAGGTCCACCGCGTGGGCCTTGCATTTGCCAAGACTTGTTGCCCAATCCTGGGTCCAGCGACGTCGACAGCAAGAACCTTCGTGGGACAGCTCGCACCTCCATCCTGGTCGCCGACAACGCCTCCTGGTCCGAGAGACTGCAGAGCCCAGCAGCGCCCACTCACCTGGCTGAGGTGACTTCGTCCGGTGCCATCCTGGTGCCCACTCAAATCACTGGCTAGTGATTCAGAACTTGGTCCCCTCTGCTTACAGGTTTCTTCTTCCCTGATCCAGGCTTGGATCACTCCGAACTTTCTTCACTGGCCGCCTGCCAGCAACTCTTTCTTCAGGCTCCTGGATCTTCAACGAGGGTTTCCGACGCAACTTCAACCCTATGCAGCTGCAGCCCCTGGGCTAGGTAACCTGAGTACTCCGGTGCTCCAGCATAGTCCAACACCCTAAGTGTTCGGATCCACTCTTGTTTTCGACCCACCTAGTCGGGTTCGCCCGAGAACAGTAACTTTGTGACTACTAGCCTCCATAGACTTTTTCCCGCCTTACGCGTGAGAGTTCCCACTCTGCACACGACGTCCACAGGCCTCCTGCAACTAATCTAAGTGTTTAGCATTGTAGGACTAGCGTTTCTAAAGTCTATGAGAATAGTTACTTACCTGCTAGTAGTTCGCATTCCACTTTTGTAATATATGGTATTTCGTGCCCCTAGGGCATTTGTGTAAATTGTGCGACTCAAAGTATTTTCTTAAGAGTTTTGTTATGTGCTTAGCTCCCTGACTCATAAAGAGTTCAGGGTAGACTTGTTATAAATAAATATCTGTTTATTTTCATAACAACTTGTGTGGTGTCCTTTCACTTGGTGTTCAAGGAGTAATGTGATGGTAAAACAGCTGGCTTAACACGCCCTCTAGAGTCTTAGCCTTAGACTGCTCGTATCCATGCTACTAGGATAGCTGGTCTATAAGGTTGACTTACAACCAATCATCAATAAGGGTTGTTTGGACTGATACAAAGTGCTCACTAGAATAGTGAACATTATATATCAGGCCAACTTCTCACAAATGTTATATGAGTTTCAAAGTCTTGAAATGTACAACCAATTAAAATGTGCAGGATGGTTTTGAATTTGTGTGGGAACAATTTATATTGGCTATGTACAAGAATATGGGTCTGAAATGAGTAAGAATCTGTGCCATTATTGAAAGGCTCCAGTGAAGGAAGCATTGTTCAGAGATTCTGCTTAGGAAAATCTGTTGAGTGTGACTGACACTGTTTTACATCTTTCAAAGCATTTTTAAAGGTGAGTAATGATTCTTTTAAAAACGATAGAGAGCTTAAAGATTTTTGACAAGTATCACAGTGAGTGTCTGTTTGAATTAAGGAATTATATTTTTACCTTTTTCCATAATGTTAGCTGTGTGTTGATAAGGTAGACTTCTTTATAAATTGTTTTTTATGTTTAGATTCAATGTTGGTTTAGAAATTGTGTAATGGTTTCATTGGACTTGTAAATATGCTCCTTTTTTGAAGTGCCTTGTGCAACCTTTAGTATGGGAGGAAGCAGTGAATGTATGGAGAGGGATAGGAATAGCAGATAGAAAACCATATGAAATGGTGTGGGAGATGCATAAAGTATTTCAGTAATGGTATCAATTGAGATGGAATATAAGATAAAGAGGGGCATATTGAAAAGACTCTTGTGCAATGTTTGACATGGGTGCAAGCAGAAAATGCATGCAGAATAATAAAATTGGCACCCAGAGAAGAATATGAAATGCCGTGAGAGATGTTTAAAGGTTTCTTTTAATGGTATAAATTAAGATAGAATATACAAAAAAAGAGAGGCATATTTACAAGCTGCGTGCACAATCTTTGACATAGCTGTGTGTTGAAAAGGTAGACTTCTTTATAAATAGTTTTTATGCTTGGATTCAATGCTGGTTTAGAAATTGTGTAATGGTTTCATTGGACTTGTAAATATGCTCCTTTTTTTGAAGCGCCTTGTGCAACCTTTAGTTTGGGTGGAAGCAGTGAATGTATGGAGAGGGATACGAATAGCAGATAGAAAACCATATGAAATGGTGTGGGAGATGCATAAAGTATTTCAGTAATGGTATCAATTGAGATGGAATATAAGATAAAGAGGGGCATATTTACAAGACTCTTGCGCAATGTTTGACATAGGTGCAAGCAGAAAATGCATGCAGAATAATAAAATTGCCACCCAGACAAGAATATGAAATGCCGTGAGAGATGTTTAAACGTTTCTTTTAATGGCATAAATTGAGATAGAATATACAAAAAAAGAGGCATATTTACAAGCTGCGTGCGCAATCTTTGACATAGCTGTGTGTTTATAAAGTAGACTTCCTTATAAATTGTTTTTTATGTTTGGATTCAATGTTGGTTTAGAAATTGTGTAATGGTTTCATTGGACTTGTAAATATGCTCCTTTTTTTGAAGCGCCTTGCGTAACCTTTAGTATGGGTGGAAGCAGTGAATGTATGGAGAGGGATAGGAATAGAAGATAGAAAACCATATGAAATGGTGTGGGAGATGCATAAAGTATTTCAGTAATGGTATCAATTGAGATGGAATATAAGATAAAGAGGGGCATATTTACAAGACTCTTGCGCAATTTATAAAAAAGTCTAGCTTATAAACACACAGCTATGTCAAAGATTGCGCACACAGCTTGTAATGCTGGTCCAGAGATATGTTTAAAGGTTTCTTTTAATGGTAAATTTATAAATTAAATAATTAAAAAAGATAAAAAAATGCAATAGATCTCGTCCTCGGTGTCACACATACTGTTGGCAGAGACAGACAGGCAGATTAATAGGATTTTAGATATAATGTACCATAAGATCACACTGTAAGTGAAGCTGATTCACCCATCATTGTAATCTTAGACAGAGTCACACATACTGTTGGCAGAGACACACATGGTACATTATATCTAACATTCTGATCATGTGCCTAAGATCACACTGTGACTGAAGCTTGATTCACCCATCACTGTGATCTTAGGCAGAGTCACACATACTGTCGGCAGGGACAGACATGGTACATTATATCTAAAATCTTATTAATCTGCCTAAGATCACACTGTGAGTGCAGCTTGATATAATGAGCAACTAGAGTGCTAACATTAAGAATTTATGGCAAATGTGTGACACATCTGAATGCCTTCTTGATGCAACTAAAGTAAACAAGCATTGAAAATGCAATAGATCTCGCCCTCGGTGTCACACATACTGTTGGCAGAGACAGACATGGTACATTATATCTAAAATCCTATTAATCTGCCTAAGATCACACTGTAAGTGAAGCTTGATTCACCCATCACTGTGATCTTAGGCAGAGTCACACATACTGTTGGCAGAGACAGACATGGTACATTATATCTAATATTGCGCACACGGCTTGTAAATCTGCTAATGAAACCATTACATTATCTCTGGACCAGCATTAATGTCAAACATTGTGCACGTGGCTTGTAAATATGCCAATGAAAGCATTACACTATCTCTGGACCTAGATTATTGTTAAACATTGCGCACGCGGCTTGTAAATATGCCAATGAAACCATTACACTATCTCTGGACCAGCATTAATGTCAAAGATTGCGCTCGCAGCTTGTAAATATGCCTTTTTTTTGTATATTCTATCTCAATTTATGCCATTAAAAAAAACCTTTAAACATCTCTCACGGCATTTCATATTCTTGTCTGGGTGCCAATTTTATTATTCTGCATGCATTTTCTGCTTGCACCCATGTGAAACATTGCATCAAGAAGGCATTCAGATGTGTCACACATATTTCTAAAATCCTATTAATCTGCCTAAGATCACACTGTGAGTGATGCTTGATATAATGACCAACTAGAATGCTAACATTCAGAATTTATGGCAAATGTGTGACATATCTGAATGCCTTCTTGATGGAAACAAAGTAAACAAGCATTGAAAATGCAATAGATCTCGCCCTCGGTGTCATACATACTGTTGGCAGAGACAGACATGGTACATTATATCTAAAATCCTACTAATCTGGCTAAGATCACACTGAAAGTGAAGCTTGATTCACCCATCATTGTAATCTTAGGCAGAGTCACACATACTGTTGGCAGAGACACACATGGTACATTATATTTAAAATCCTATTAATGTGCCTAAGATCACACTGTGACTGAAGCTTGATATAATAAGCAACTAGAGTGCTAACGTTTACATTTTATGGCAAATGTGTGACACATCTGAATGCCTTCTTGATGGAGCCAAAGTAAACAAGCATTGAAAATGCAATAGATCTCGCCCTCGGTGTCACACATACTGTTGGCAGAGACAGACATGTCCACCATATTACATGTAATCTACCATCTCTTTGTCTGCAAGCAGTATGTGTGTCTCTGCTCATATTATTTCAAAGTATGTACAGGCCAAAAACAGACCACCTATATATAAACAAGACATAAAAATTAATTATTTAATCGTTTTTGACAGAAAGGAAAGCACATGTAATGTAAAAGAGCCTTTTGTTGTATACTAGTGTTTATATTGTTTACTTATTGTAATTGATGTGTAATATCTTTGTAGTGGTCTATAATATGTTATTTTTTCTTCACTACAGATTATAATCATCTATACAAACAAACTAAAAGATGCCTTCTAAAGAAAGAAGAGAAAAAATTCATAAAAGAAAATTAAGGACTAAGGAAAAAGAAAATCAACAACCAACCAAAATAAAATCTTCAGAGAAAAAGAAAAATGCTCCTGGTAAGCAAACAAAAAATTTTCTCAGGAAGGTATTGAAATGCCAAGATTTTTTTTTTTTTTTAGAAAGAACAATGAAATACCTGTAATTTCAAAGAAAACAGGATGTCCTTCTAAAAATGTTAGATCTGTACAAAGATATGATATTTTGCATACCAAACGAAGAAGCAAGCAATTTTCTGAAATATGTAGACGAATATTTTACAACAGAATAGTATGCAATTTATTAAAAAATGTAAAAAGGAATTAAAAAAAGACAGCTTTTTACAAGAAAAAAAAAACATAGTGAAGATTGTGGATAAAGCATTTAAAGTGAAAAATAAATTGTTTAGTTTAGTAATGAATAGAATTCGTGCACTTGATAAAGTAATCAATGTGTTCAAATCAAAATGTAAGTGGAGGAGAGTAATTAATCGAACTAATCTCTGTGATGTTTTTTCTGGAGAATGGAAGCATAGTTCAAGTTCCGAGCCATTTTTTAATGAAGAAAGTTACTTTCAGGACAATGATTTGGTGCATGCAGTTGACACCAGTGGTCGAGCATATGAGGTGAAGGACGGTTGTCCGGTTGAAAAAGAAGAGATTGTGCCTAGAAATACAGAAGAGGTGTTAGCTGATGAAGTTTTAGGGAGATGTCCTAAGGCTCCAGTATATACATGGAATTGTAGTAGTATTTGTAGTGTCCGACAGGAATCAATTGATTTGTTTCGCACTTTCTTACGGACATATACTAAAAAAAGTGTGAAACAAAAAATTAAAATTTTACAAGAGTTAGATCCTTGTAGAGTGAGAGAAAAAACAGGTTTGCAAGGGCATTCACTGGCTTGTCTTTCAAGAAAAGTATGTCAGAGTGTTTTTCACCATTTTAGGATGTTAGCAGTGCATCATAATAAAGTGAGGAAATAAGTGAGAAGGTTGTACTATGCAAAAAGTCCAGCACTTAAACTAAAACAGTTAAACAATGCTCTTTTGCATGGAACTGAATTAGATGTCAAAAACATTTGTGATGAAATTGAGTTTTGTTACTTTGGTGAAAAAGAGGTTAGTGCAGAAATTGATACAGTAATAGAAGGTAATGTGCAAGAGAATGTAGAGATTTTAAGTACAGAAAATTTGAAAATGAAATTATAAAGTTTAAAGTCAATTCAAGTGAAAGGCCTAATTTTTCTTGTGTTTGTTGTCGGCGGACTCATTATAAGCATCAGACTAGATTAGTTTATTTATATGTAAAAAGCGTAAAGATAAATAATAATGAGTGGGAGGATTTTGCAATTTATTTGTTGGTTGAAAATTGTTTTGATTTGGGCTCTGATCAACGTATTTGTACATATTGCTATAATAAATTAAATGAAAACAAAATGCCTGCTAGAGCTGTTCATAATAATCTGGAGTTGGTAGACATTCCTTCTGAATTGATGGATTTAAATACCTATGAGTCTATTCTGATTCAATGTGTGCATCCTTTCCAGGCTATTGTTCGCATGGAGCCTAAGACAGGGAAATTGCCTCCTTCAGATTTACAGAGAGGATTAAAGGGAAGAGTTGTTTATTTGCCTCTAGATTTTAAGAAAAATATTGATACAATTGGTGTTGAAAAAGTAGAAGAGGAACCTCTGGTTATTTTAGTTAATGGTGTTCCGACAAAAAGTAAAAAAATCTGGCAAGAATTATTGGATGTTAGGAAAGTCAAAAAGGCAACGTTGTATCTGGTAAAAAATAATCAGTACTATAAAAAAATTTATGTGGGAGATGAGGAAACAACTGTACAAGACGACACTGATGTCTCTGCTGGGCAAATAGAAAAAGTTGATGTCTTTAGAAGTGAAGAAATTTACGAACATTATAGTGTTCATCCATTGCATTCCAAAGAAGTAATGGGGAATGCTATTGACTTGTTTCAGATGAAAAAAGCCGAAGGAAGTCCCATTAGTGTATGGGAAGAAAGTTTAGAAGCTCGTTGTTTTCCACAGTTATTTCCAACAGGTGAAGGGGGATATGATGACCGACCTGTTCAAATTCCTGCATCTGAATACCGGCATTCAAGATTATATGCAGAAGATCCAAGGTTTCATCAATGCATTGCATATTTGTTCCATCTACTGTTTGAGAGTGACTTGTCTGGACTTTCCTATGCAGTAAACCATATACTGAAAAGTGGAGCACATCTACAAAATGTTTCGGCAAGGGATTTTATGGATAAAGTCAAACTGCAAGACAGTGATTTGGAATCTCAGCTAATTAATCTCATGGCATGTCAGCGTGGTACTAACGAGTATTGGTACCGCGTCATGGGGAATTGAAATGTATGCTAAGAAACTTAGGAACTCCTACATGGTTCCTCACTCTTAGTTGGCTGTGCTGAGTTTGCTTGGGAAGACTTACTTGAATTTCTACGAGAGGCAAATAAAAACATTCAAAATATTGAATACAAGACACCTGGAGAACTGTGCTCTTTGGATCCAGTTAATGTATGCAGGTATTTCAATCATAGGTTTGAAGCTATGATGTCTTTTATTACAAACAAAAAAAATCCTCCGCTTGGAGAGGTGTTGGATTTCTTTTGGAGAAAGGAGTATCAAGCAAGAGGTGCTCCTCATATACATATGCTGCTATGGATTAAAGATGCACCTAAATTTGGAACAGATTCAGATGAGAAAGTGATGAGTTTCATTGAGCAGTACTCTACATGTGCTGTTCCGAAAAATACAGAAGAAAACAATTTAAGACACCAAGTTTTACGCTTTCAAAGTCATCGTTGTGGGAAATACTGTCGTCGAAAATGCAAATCCAAGGACAAATTCTATACGAAATGTCGTTTTGCATTTCCACGTCCAGTAACATTGAAAGGAAGAGTGAACAATGTTATGTCTTCTCTGCGACATACTGTGACAAGGAAATCACCCAAAAATAAATACAACCTAAGAAGAAATGAGGAATCCAAATTTATAAATGACTACAACCCAGTCATTTAGTCCATGTGGAATGCTAACATGGATATTCAATATGTGGCTGACAACTCTATTGCTGTGGCTCGATATGTGACGTCTTACATCACAAAATCAGAAAAAACGGAACTGAAGGAAATGTGGGAGGAAATTTCACATGAAAATAGTCTAAGCAAGAAATTATACAGTTACAGTCTAAAGATGTTGTCGCATCGAGAAATTGGAGCGTATGAATGTTCTGATCGGTTATCATCAGCAAGTCTATATGCCAAATCTAGAACCATCATTTGGGTGAGTCTAGGTCTTGCTGCAACACGAAACCGAGTTTTGAAATCTGTACAAGAAATAGGGTATTTGGCGGAGAAAGAACTAGACAGTACAGATATTTTGAAGACAAACATGTTGGATACATACTATCCAAATAGAACTACTCACATTGAGAACGCTTGTCTCTATGAAGTTCTGAAAACCTACATTTTTAAAAAGAACGTCACAGAAGACATCAATAAAGGTGTATATGCTGTAATTGGATGTGAAGGCTGTCTAGTAAAACAAAAAATAGGCCATTTGATTAATCATCGAAAATTGAGTTGTGATTCTCCAGACAAAAGGGAATTTTATTACTTAGCTCTTTTGCAACTCTTTAAGCCTTGGCGTAGTGAAGAGGAACTACTTGGAGATTTTCTTACTTATGAAGATTCATTCAATGCAACCAAGGATACGATAGAATGTCCTGTTTTTTTAAATTATCTGCAAATGTTGAACGAGGAAATACAGCAAGAAGCTACAATTGCAGCAGAGATTGCTAGAGACAGTTCTCAAGATAGTTAGAGTTCTGTTTCATTGAGTCAGGATCCACTAGGAGGACCAATTATACAAAATGAAGCTGCCACTGCCATGGATGAAGTTGAAAGAGCCATGGAACAAGCTCAGGAGGATGGAGTTGACTTAGAAGATTTGGAAAAAGAACTAAACGTTGAGCAGAGACAAATATATGATCAAGTTACACAACAAATTGAGCATGGTTTATCTCATGAGAAAAAAGAGTGCTCATGTACATCATTTGTACCTATCCGACTGTATGTGAGTGGAGAAGCAGGAACTGGGAAAGGTTTCCTGATTAAAGCGATTGCAACGTATTTGCAGAAAACAACGGAGTCATCGCTCTCTTGTGTTGTTACTGCTCCAACTGGGTTGGCAGCACACAACATTAAAGGGATTACTTTACATCGCTTATTGATGCTGCCAGTGGAGCATGATAACAAATTACAATACCACAAGCTATCTGGAGAAGCTTGTTGTGAAGTTTCAAGAGTCCTAAAGAAAATGAAACTTCTTATCATTGATGAAGTAAGCATGGTATCAAATGTAATGCTTGCTTTTGTGCATTTAAGAATGCAAGAAACTCCTAAAACAGACTATGATGTGTTATTTGGAGGAAAACACATCATTGTTTTTGGAGATCTACTGCAACTAACTCCAGTGAAAGGACAGCCAGTGTTTAAAATGCTTACGCATGAAGATACCAGGAAGTGCTTAGGAAGCATTGGAAATGTTAACATATGGCTAAATTTCAAATATGCAGAACTACTTCAAAATATGCGACAGGCAAAGGATGAAGATTATAAAAATATTCTACAAGATGTAAGAATTGGGAAACTAACTGAGCATGGCAAAGAAGCTTTACATGGACGATTAATTTCAAATTTGTTTCTAAAGGAAAATATTCTCCCAGAGAATATTTGTAAGAAAATTCCTGAAAACAAATCTGTCATATGCTTGATGCCAATTCTGCAAGAATGTTCAATCTTCAACACCAAAATGTTAAAGTTGGAAAATCAAGAAATTGTAAAACTGGAAGCTATTGATAAAATAGAACATGGAGGAGCAACTATTATTTTGTCAGAAAAGTTGAAATCAAAATTAGATTCTTTAGAGAAGACAATATCTAAAGCTGCTGGTATGGAAAAGACTCTGTATGCATCTTTAAATTGTCGTATAATTTTACGACGTAATTTACATGTGGAAAGAGGTTAAGTAAATGGAGCAATGGGCCATGTTGTGGATTTTGTGAATAACCGAAATAGAGATGGAATTAAAATTATAAAAATTTAATTTGATGGTATTGAAGAAGTACAACAAATCAGTCGTTGTTCTGCTCGTTTTTTGCTAGTGAAAGATTTATATGTGCGCAGAAAACAGTTTCCTGTTTCTTTGGCATATGTAGTAACTATTCATAAATCTCAAGGTTTAAGTGTTGATAGTGCTTTGGTGAATATTGGAAATTCTGTGTTCAAGGAGAGTATGGCATATGTTGCTTTATCTCGAGTCAGAACTTTATCTGGATTGTACTTGATTGATTTTGATGAGACAAAGATAAATGCAGATCTAAATTGTGTAAAAGAATATAATAGGTTAAGAAGAGAGTATGCTCCAAATTTAACTCAATATCCTCTGTTTGAAAAGCGTGTGGTAGGCCGAAAAAGAAGAAATGAGAAAAATTGTTGTGAAGTTGTAGCAAAAAGAAAAAAAGTAGATGAAACAGTAATTATAAGCAGAAAGGAAATGGATTCAGTTAAAGATGTTGTTGGATTTCAATTTGAAAATAGTTCTGGTGTCAACTGCTATGCTAATGTAGTGGTTAATGTTGTTTTTTTTCTCCAAACTGTAAAAGAACAGATTGCTGAAAATCGTGATCAAACACTTTGTTGTTTATTAAATTCAGTATTAGAGAAATGTAGCAGTGATAGAACAAAAATACAAAGTGTTTCTGAAATTCGAAAGGTTTTAAAAATATGTTCTGGTCTAAATCAAATTTCACAGAATATTCAGCAAGATTGTCAGGAATTTCTAATGTATATGCTTGTTGTTTTGCAAGATGAAGGAGTAGATGTGGAAAATCTTTTTGGCCTTTCTTATAAATGGCAACATGACTGTGACAATTGCTCCTTTTCAAGTAGTACTACAGTAGACACTGAAAGATTTATATATTTGACTTTACCAGACTGCAAATCAGTGTCTTTTAATAATCTAGTTAGAGCAGCAAATCAAAACATGGTCTGTAGTCAATGTAAATCTGAAATGCTATCAACTTTATTTTTAATAAGATATGGACAGTATGTTATTTTAATGTTCCAACGATGTAGACCTGATGGAACTAAATTGACAACATTAATTAAAAATGTTGTGGCTTCTCAATTATCAATTTCAGGAAGAACCTTTACAACTGCAGCAATTATTTACCATGATGGTCCTTCAACAACATCAGGACTTTACACATGTTATTTAAAATGTCAAAAAGGTTGGAAGCTCTGTAATGATACTCAATTGACTTTCAAACAACGTTTGCCTTCTGACTTACTAAATTCTTACCTAGTGTTCTTACAACCGAAATTTTAGGGAAGGTAATTGGCCTATGAAGAATGCAGCAGTTAATATAACTTAGTTTGCTCCTCAAAATTACTTTCTGAATGAGAGTGATGAAGATAATAAAAAACATGTAGTTCTCATAGAGATAGTATATGTTTATCATATAGTGTGTGCTGTGAGTATTATAGAAAAGTAAGCTAGAGGTGGAAGTAAAACTCTTGTTTCATAATGTAAAAGGTAAATGAGACAGTAAGAATACTCTGGACTAATTTCCATAGAAAACGACTTTCCATATACTATTTGGCCTCGTGGAAAGTGGATGGATCAAAAGTGAGTTTAGATATGGTTTTTAAAATTTTACATTATTTAAGAAATTATTCAATGTTTTTTTTAAACACAATCATTTTGATTGTGTTTTTTTTGCCCGCTGTTATATGATGAGTACTACTGAAGTCACTGTTTTAAGTGAAATTCAATATATTCTGAGAACAGCAAAAATAAACCCTTTAACATGATGTTGAAATTATTATTAAATATATATTATTTTCCCATTTTCTTATGCTCACTCACCTATTTCCACCCTCTATCACTCCTCTTAACTCACCCTCACTGGCCTTTTTTCACTCTCCCTCACCTCCCTTCCCATATTCCACTTTCCTCACTTATTGTTATTAACCACTCCTTCACTGCCCTTTCCCTCTCTCCCATTCACTACTTTCCAGCTGTCAGTCACTCTACTTCACTCCCCTTCCCGTTGTTTTCTTTCTTTGTTTCCTCAATAATTCCCCTTCTCTCACTCACCTTATTACACTTCACTCACTCCTTCTCTCACTTCCTGTCCTCTCACATCCTCACTCCCTTTCCCTCACTCCCTGTCTCTTAGCTTCAGTCTTTCGATCCTGTTACTCTCTCACTCCTCTTCCATCACCAACACTCCCTTACTTATCTTACTTTGTCTCTTGTATTCTAAAATATATATTATAAATAATCTATTTTTTTTGTCTTTCAAAGATATAAATTTTAATGGAAATATGATATTAAATTTAAATTTCTTATAAGGTAAGTTTCATGTACAATATGTATTTTCACTATATTGTTTTCCATAACCTCACTACTCTTCTTTGATACTCCCACACCTCTGTTCCCTTATTGCGCTTGCCTCACTTATTCTGAATCCCCACGTTTACTCTCTTTTTTCACATTTTTCTCTTACACTCACCTTCTTCCAGGCCTTCTCCTTTATTTTCTTTCCTCTCTCTTCTCTTACTTCATTGTTTTATTTCTTTCCCTTCTTTTACTCTCCTAAATCCACTTCACTTACTTCTTCTCTTTCTTTCTCTGTCTTCTTACTTCTACACTCCCCTTCCCTCAATCTCTTTCTGTTAGCCTCATTCTCTCCATCCCCTTAGTCTCTCACTTCTCTTCTGTCACGCTCACTGCCTATAACTCAGCTATACTCCCACACTCACCTTCTGTCAGACCTTCTCCTTTAGTTTGCTTCCTCTCTTTCCTTCATTTGCTCCTTCACTCTTTTCTCTTCCCTTACTTTCTTATTTCACTGTACTAACTCCTTCTCTTACTCCTTCTGTCCTCTTATTTGTACACTCCCCTTCCCTCATTCTCTCTCTGTTAGCCTCATTCTCTCTGTCCTCTTAGTCTCTCACTCCTTTTCTATCACGCTCACTCCCTATAACTCAGCCATACTCCTACACTCACCTTCTTTCAGACCTTCTCCTTTACTTTCCTTCCTCTCTTTTCCTATCCTTCACTCCTTCCCTCTTTTCCCTTCCCTTACTTCTCTTTCTGCAGTTCAGTAACTGCTTCTGTCAATCCCTCTGTCCTCTAACTTACTCACTCCCCTTTTCTCCCTCTCTCTGTGTTACCCCCATTCTCTCCGTCCTCTTAGTCTCTCACTCCTCTTCTATCATGCTCACTCCCTATTACTGAGCCATACTCCCACACTCATCTTCTTTCAGACCTTCTGCTTTACTTTCCTTCCTCTCTCTTCCCATCCTTCGCTCTTTAACTGTTTTCCCTTCCCTTACTCTCCTTAATCCACTTCACTAATTCCTTGTCTTACTCCCTCTATCCTCTTACTTCTACACTCCCCTTACCTCATTCTCTCTCTGTTAGCCTCATTCTCTCCGTCTCTTTAGTCTCTCACTCCTCTTCTGTCATGCTCACTCCCTATAACTTAGTTATACTCACACACTCACCTTCTTTCAATCCCCCTACTTCACTTCCCTTCCCTTCTCGTCCCTTTTTTTGCTCCCTCCCTCATTTTCCTTTCCTCTCTCACTAAAATTAGGACTGGCGACGGCAGCGGTGGTTCTTTATGCTCGAACAATTATCATAATACTTTGTTCCCCGTAACAAAGTAGGGCATCACAATGTTTGCGTTTGATGGAGGCCTCATTAAAAACAGGCTGAATATTTGGGATCAGCTGCTCTGGTCGCCCCCTCACCGATGCAGTTGTTCCTCCAGTTGAAGTAGAGGCACCATCTCTTGGAGCCTCTCGTGCTAGAGCCCTGACACTCTCACGGGCATAGTTCTGGGGGTGCCTCCTCTGGACGTGCCAAATCATAGTTGAATTACCAAAACTGTACTTCCTTCTGGGGTCTCCTCTGGAAAGTACAGTATGGCAGATCTTGCACTCCACCTTTGGAGCATTACATTTCACTGTCTTCTGAAAGTACACAAAATGGCGGCGATAGTGTACATTAGAGAGAGACAGTGAGAGAAAGAAGGCATGAGATGAAGAAGAGATGTGAAATGCACATTGGAGAAAATATAGTGGGATAAGGGAAGTAACTGTGAGTAAACTTACTATGTAACACAGAAATGTTTCACTCTATACTATAAGTCTCACTTTATACCACAATCATTTCACTACTATCTCATAAATTACAAGTAGAATAATAAAAAATGTCTCAAACAATTTATAATTTCTAAATATAAATTTATTCTTCAGAATTTTCATAATTTAGAAGAACTTCTAACATTAACTGATCAGGAATCTCCACATCAGAAGTCTCCATACATGAGTCCTGGAACTCAATATAGTCCAAACATTCGATTAATTCAGCATCCAAAGTCTCATCATTAAAATCCCCCATTCCATCTCCTCTCAAAAAAGGTCTTCTTCATGGATAGTGTTATCAACAGGATCATTCAAGTCCTCAATAAAACTCGTCTCAACAAAAGTCGCAGAAATTTCAAATTTAATATCAACGGTGTCCTCATTGAGATCCATATTCTTTTCAAATTTCTTGCTGTAAATTGCAGAAAAAAAATCACTTTAATTTATCAATATAAAACTAGTTTTATAAAGTATTAAATTCCCCTTAAAAATTAACAACTCACCTTTTAGAAAGCAGAAGAGTTAGTACTGTGTAAATGTCACACCAGAAATAGAACACCAAAAATTCCTCACAAATGTACCTCAAAGAGTACTATCACAAAATGGCTGTGTTTCCCTCTCATTTATCATGTATATTCATGTAGAAAACCAATGAAACTTCATCACATACAAATTCAAAACCAAAGAAACATTTTAATTGGTTCTAAATTTCAAAAGCTAATTGGCTCTTGGGTGTCTGTAAACATTCTAAATGGTCTGCATAGTCCGCCATCTTGTGACTCTGAAGAACAGAGACACCAGAGGTGAAAAATAAAAGTGGAAAACGTTGATAGGGGGCAGGGTAGAGACACCCTGCCCCCCTTATGTTTTATCAGGGGGGCCTAGGAGGACTCCGAAGGGCAAAAAAAGTTTTAGTTTTTTTTTTTTAATTTCTCGCGGAGTAAGCTCAGGGTGCGGGCACATGGGCGCTTACGGGTACGCGTACCCTGAGCGCACCACGGGGAAAAACAGTGTAAAAAATTAGAGTGAAACTAAAGCTCTTTTTTGAGAATTGGAGGTAGTTCTGAAAATAACTTTTTTTTTCTTCTTTTTTTAAATATTTTTTTTATACTTTTTTATAACGATTTTATATTTTTTTGTATTTTTTTCAGGGGAAAAACAAAAACAGGGATTCCAAAACTGCTCAACAGGAGCAAAAAAAATTTGAAAAATTAGGGACGGGGAGGGCAGCGGTGTTCCTGTCTCTTCATAGCAATGAGTTCAACGCTCTGCTCCCCATAACAGAGCAGTTCATCACAGTCCACGCATAGAAATTTTATGTCTGCAAAGACCGGCTGCACGTTAGGGACCATTCTTCCACGTGCTGTTCCCGAAGGTGTTGCTCCACCAGTGGAGGTGCTACCGCCATCTCTTGGTAAATTCCGTGCCAGGTCCCTGACACTCTCCCTGGCAAAGTTATTTGGGTGTCTTCTCTGGACATGCCTAATTAAAGTGGCATTTCCAAAGCTATATTTCCTATTAGGATTGCCTCTGGATAAAGTAGTGCCACATATCTTGCAGGTTACCTTAGCAGCATTAATCTTTTTTTTTCCTTCAGGGATGGAAAAAAAATTCCAAATGAAGTGGTCCTTTGTTTTGTGGTGAGGAGGGTCCTCAGGCAAAAAAACATCAGAATCATTGCCGGATGACTCCCTTGCAGCCATTGCTGTAGATCAGAAAACTTTGAGAAGCAGATAATGCACAGAACACCTCTTGCTCTCTCCAAGAACAAAGCAATAGTGAGAGAAATGGGTGGGTTTCTCAATATTTTGAAAAAAAAAATTTCTGAACCAATGAAAAATGTTATTTTAAGGTCACATGGCTTGACGCGCTTACGCTACGCGCTGCAGAGCGCTTCCGGGCGCTTACGCGGCACGTACGTGGCATGTACGTGGGCGCTTCCTGGAGCACTTAAGGGGGCGCTTACGCGGCGCGTAGCAGTGACGTTTTGCTCGTTTTTCGGGAATGCGTTTAAAGTTCAAATACGGTTCTTAAATATTATAAATATTACTTTTACATATTATTATTTACTTTTAATACATAAATTAATTTTTTTTCCGATCTCGATGGGGCGCTCTCACTGCGCGTACCGGTGCGCGCGCCGGTACGCGTACCATGAGCGCTCCGGTGCACAAATAATAAAAAAAACATATATATGAAAAACATGTAAAAATAGTTTTTTACAAATATAGAATTAATAGATATAATAATTACCTATCATTAAAAAACAATATTTCACTTAAAAATTGTCGTTTTCAAACTCGTTAAAGTTACGAATTAGCTTTTTAAAAAAGTTGCAAATTCACTAAAAAAACCTTAGGTTTCACACACGTTATAGTTAGGAATTAGCTTTTAAAAAACCTTTGAAATTCACAGAAAAAAAACATTGGTTTCACACACGTTATAGTTAGGAATTCGCTTTTAAAAAACCTTTGAAATTCACAAAAAAAACCATAGGTTCCACACACGTTATAGTTAGGGATTAGCATTTAAAAAACCTTGCTAATTCACTGAAAAAACCATAGGTTTCACATCAGTTATAGTTAGCTGGACAATTTACTCATACAAAACCATTGAAATTCCCACGTTATAGTTAGTTGTACTCACCATAACTCGCGCGCCAGCAATACACTGCTGATGACGTCACATATTACATCACTCATGACATGGTCAGTGTCATCACTCATGACATCACTGATGACATCTCAAATGACATCACTGATGACATCACTGATGACATCATCCAGTGAATGTGTGAGCATCCTTGTGAGAGTGCCAGACCCTATCTCAGCGTAATATAACTTTTCATACACATATTGAACAATAGAAACTATACATTTTAAAACAATGGAAATGGCAATTCTAGTCACAACAACCTATTCAGTAATTGCAAAATCTACAAACACAACCACTCATTCACCAACATTTACATACATTTACTCATACATGTACTCAATAATCAAATATACTCATACACCTACACATCCTGTTACACACCGACACTCATCCTTAGAGTTACTCACACACATACTCACACATGCAAATAAACTATAAAACATCCATTCACTTGCTTATACAGCTATACATACACCACTACTCTTACTTTTACAGAAACGTACACATACTTATAATATAAAACAAACATTTATAGGAACAAAAACGTATTTATTCAGGAACACTTACAATCTCTCACTCTCACATATACTTACTTACCTACATCAATTCTAACATTAACTAGTTTAAAACACATGTATTTACTCATTAAGATATGATAGAGACAGTTATTCACTCACTAACACACACATACACACACTCATCCACCCATACAGTCCTGCACACATGCTGTCTTCAAAACATATACAAACAGTTAGCCACTCATTCATTCATCTATGCACTAAGTAATACCCTCCACCAAACCATACAGACACTCATACTAAAACTCAAAAAACTAAGTAATAACCCATATAGACACTCATGTAGCTACTCCGAAACCCATGCAGCTGCATATAGATAAAGGGAGACAGTGATACAGATATTTACAATTTTTAAAAAAACTTGCTAATACATGTGTTCAGTAAGATACACTTAATAAGTCAGTTATACAATCGATTAAAAAAAACCCAACCATTTAAACACTCATTTAACAGTATGTTCTTCCATCGACGTTTAGGTACACATATATAAAACATATTTATTTTAAAGAAAGTCACACATTCACTGGATGATGTCATCAGTGATGTCATCAGTGATGTCATTTGAGATGGCATCAGTGATGTCATGAGTGATGTCTCTGACCATGTCATGAGTGATGTAATATGTGACGTCATCAGCAGTGCATTGCTGGCGCACGAGTTATAGTGAGTACAACTAACTATAACTTGGGAATTTCAATGGTTTTGTATGAGTAAATTGTCCAGCTAACTATAACTGATGTGAAACCTATGGTTTTTTCAGTGCATTAGCAAGGTTTTTTAAATGCTAATTCCTAGCTATAACGTGTGTGAACCTATGTTTTTTTTTTGTGAATTTCAAAGGTTTTTTAAAAGCTAATTCCCAACTATAACGTGTGTGAAACCTATGTTTTTTTTCTGTGAATATATATATATATATATACATATATACAGCAACCTCCGTTTCCATCGCAAGCTCGTCCTCCCACGAACACGCACAGGAAGCAGACACTGACCAAAGGAATTTGGATGCTCGATTCTTTATTCTGCTGTCGCCATAATGTTTCGGCTCACCTAAGCCTGATCACATGACAGCGTGTTAAGGTGAAGGGTGAGTTTTTAAAGTGCAAGTGCTGAAAATTGATTGGGTCACAGTTTAGTTAACAGGGAATACAGACCTGAATTCCCATCATATTGCCGTAACAATTCAATACTGTTCCTAGTGCATGAAAAATAACACATTGTATTAAAATCAGCAATATATGATTTTTGCAAACATAACTCGTCATATATATCGATGTTGATATTAGTTAAAACAATACTGTGTTAAATCCCCAACGTACAATAGTATACCAAGTTAATCTAAACTATATACATAAACACGGGTAACCCATACCTAATGTGCTAAATGAGTGTGTGTGCAAATGTGCAAATAAATCATATTCAAAGATATATGATTTAAAAAATCAGTTAAAACAGACTGAGCCCAGTCTGTTTTAATCCTAAGACACCATGAAGTTGCCTTATGTGCTCCCTGATTGTAATAATTAGAGGATGTCCAACAGATCCCTATTGGACATAATCAAAAATACTTGTCACAGAAGACATACCGATAATACTACTAAAGAAATCTAAAGAGTATCCCGGGCATGGAGAAGGAGAAGAAATCACAGTTAATACACTTCACATCACCTATGTCTCTATCCTCTAAGACATTAAACCATAAATTTACCAGCAGGTCAGGGGTATAGGTCTAGTGCAAAATAGCGCAAAACAATTTCATCTATTGCTGATTCTGGATTACATTCTGTTATACTGTACATGATGGTAGAAGCTTAAAATCAATAGTCATATTAAAATATTAAATAGTAGAAACACTAAAAAACCATATTAAAGGGTCAGATTCCAGCACTATTAATTATAAATGCAGACTATCTAACCAAATACTGCCAGATCTTAATGTAAACAAGTATACAGGACTTCTGTGAGGTTTAACCCACAAGGCTGCTTGGTGTTGAGCCTTAGAATGTATTTAGTATCCAGTTTGCGTAGCTTTGCCTCCCTATTGCCCCCACGCCTACTGGCTGGTATGGTATCCACCACAAAATATTTCAATCCCTTGTTATTGCTTTGGTGTAACTGTTTAAAATGACGTGCAACTGGGTAGGTGTTATCCTGAGATGTGATTGCTCTGAGATGCAGCAGAATACGTTTATGTACGGGGAGCTTGGTGCTCCCCACATAACGTAGACCGCAGGGGCACTCAAGGACGTATATAGCAAATTCCGTTTTACACGTTAGCAATTTGCTGATCTGTTGTTCATGATCACTAAATCCGTCCTTGTATGTTAGTTTATTTGTGCCGTGTGTGCAGGCTTTACAGGTTTTACACCTGAAAAAACCTTTGTTGTTCTTCAGCCACACAGATTTATCCAACATTTCAGGCCCAGTATCCACCAACCTATCCCCCATGTTGGGGGCTTTGCTGAATGCGATGGAGGCCTTTTTAGGCAGTACATGGCCAATACCAGGATCTTTAAGTATTATTGGCCAGTTCCTATTGATGATTCTCCGAATTTCTTTATGTTGGTTACAATAACCAATGATAACCCGAAAAGGATCTACTGTGTCAGCGTTGCCTGCACTAGCCACTACTCCTTGTTCAGATATCTCAGCCGAGGTATCATATTTGGCCAGTAGAGCAGAATGGTCTATTTTCATGGATTTTAGTCTTGCCTTGTTTATGACGCTAATGTGGTAACCTCTTTCTAAAAACCTGTTAGTGCTTGCTGCCTGTGCCTCCTGTAGGTCTTTATCGTTGCTGCACAGTCTTCTGAGGCGTAACATTTCCCATGGGGATACTCATTACCAAATGGGCAGGATGGGTGCTACCAGCATGTAGAGTGGTATTGCCGGCTGTGCTTTTACGGTACAGCCTACTCTCCAATTTATCACCGCTGGCATACACTTCTGTGTCCAAAAAGGGGACTTGTTTCTGACTCATAGTGACAGTGAACTTAATATTGTATTGATTTTCATTAAGTTCACCTACAAATTTTACTGCCTCTTCTTGACTGCCCCTCCAAACCACGAACAGGTCGTCTATGAAACGGTACCAGGCAATGACATTGGTTGCCATTTCATGTTTGAAGCAGGTTCTGAGGACCAGTTCCTCCCAAGCTCCCATGTACAAACATGCGAAGCTTGGGGAAAAACTGGCCCCCATTGCTACTCCCTGTCGCTGTCTATAGAGAAAGCTGTTAAACATGAAAACATTATTTTCCAGGCAAAACTTAAGCATTTCAATAAGCATCTGATTATGCTGGTCCAAACTACCATCCCTTCATTCAAGGTAGTACTTTATCGCTGGGGCGGACAATGATATTTTTGTTCTTGTTGAGCTTAGACACCAGCAGTTCATAATCCACTGTCAGTTGGTTATGCTTATTTGTGAAAAATAATAATAGTGAATAATGATTTTTTATGTTGGATTGAGTACGCAAAGGTTGAGCTGACATGATTATAGCTGAAACTAGTTAAATATGCTATAATAAGAGTGTGTTTATTAATGAAATGTAGCTGTGTCACATTTATCTGAAAGTGCCATATTGGATAAAATGGATGCTGTTTTGACATTCACTCCTATTCTTCCCCCTTCCATCGTGTTCCCCTGTACGTCTTCTCTCCCCACAAGCTCTGCAGGTGTAACAGATTTTTACTGTGTGCAGGTGTTTTGAATGACCATTCTTAGTGTTACTACTGTTGCAGTTTTCCAAGGCCCTCAGCCTGTATCATGAACATCTCTGAATGGCAATAACAAGGGAGGTGCTGGATGCTTTCTTGAAATTGGTTAGTACTTATGTACTTAGCTAGTGACATCTAATTTTCTGATTTGCCAACAGAATTGTTACATGTGATCATACTACAATGATTCTGTTATTTCTCTATTTTGTTATGTAAGAATTGTTTATAAAAACCCATTCAACCCCTTGTATTTGGGGGTGAGCCAAAAGACTTTCCTTTACTGCCAGTGATGCTATTCGATTTACTTTTGATTTTTGTTGCTTACTTGAGAGGTATAATTATTTCTGATTACCTCCTCGTTAGTCTTCCTCGCCACATGACTTACATAGTGAGCTTCAGCTCCACACCAGAGCCCTCCAAAGCAAAAAGTTAGCCTCCCATGCCTCCCATTCCTTCCCAAGATGGCCGACCCATCACCACCTGACCTCTATAAGAGGCGGGCCGGCCCAACCCATCAGCCTGTTTTTTTTGTTCTGCGCGTCATTACTTTCCGGATGCGTCTTCAGGTAAGTGGTTCCTGCTGTAGCAGGAACATGGGTCCTTGGTTGGTGGTCCTGCACTTGCGGACTCTGGGGCTTTTGGACCTCTCCCCTTCCTTCCCCCGGTCTCTTTGGGGCTGGTTAGGCCCTGCCTTAGCGGGCCAAGGGTCAATAGGGGGGGGCGGGCGGGGCGGTCTGGGGCTCTGTTTATTCTGCTCCCTTCTGCCCCTCGCCTCGCGCTGTCTCTGTTGTTGGTTGTTGGCTTCTATCTAAACACCACGGAGCTGTGGCTGAGTGGTGTATCTTGTGCCTCTATGGCGCGGGCTTCCACTGAACTGTTGATTTTTACTTCTGGCGTTGTGTCCTGGTTTGGAAGAGACGGGTGCATTGCCGTGCCTTGTCACGTTTTAATTCTTGTGCTGCTGGCAAACAGCACTGTCTACCCCTCTGATGCACTATGTGTCTCTGCGTGTATTCCGGACTTTTTATTACTTGTGGCCTACCCGGTGTATCCCATAGCCCCTGTGTGTGTGTGGCTGTTGGCGGGTTGAGCCGGGTGCCCGGCGGTTTGTCCTGCATACCGCGGCTGCGCCGCCTTTGCTCTTGCGGGCCCCAGGTACACTCACCGTTTCAGCTCATGTGAGCGCTGCCTTCGGGTTGTGTTCTTTCTTTTCAGTCGGGTGGACGGAACTCCCTGCGCTCTCGGTACATTGGGGCTGGCGGGCGTGCTTTCCGGCGGATGCATTGCCGGTGCAGCTCGCTTCTCGGTCCGGGCTTCTAGGGGGCGGGGCGCCGCTTGTCCTCGCTTTTTCTGGCTCTGCCTACGTGGGGGCGTGGCCACGGCCGCCTGTTCCTCCGTGGCTATGTGCGACTGCGCTGCTCTGCTGGTTCTCTGTTCTGTCTGGGGTGCGTCTTCCTTCCCGTCCTCCAGGTAGTAGTTCTATGTACTCCCTCTCGCTTCTGGTGGCACTGCGTGTCTTCTGTGTCTGGTGGGGGCGTACTTGTCCGTTTTCGGACTTCCGGCCCTGGGATTGGCTTTGAGTCTTGGTTTTGTACTTGGGGTACTGTCGTTCTCTTTCGGTTTTGGCTCCTGTGTGTGCTCCAGTGGCGCGGTCAGGTTGCTCGCTGTGTTTTTTCTGCGGTGCCTGGATGATTGTGTACTCGGGCCGCACCTGGTGCGGCTGCATTTTTTCAGTTGCCGTTTTCTCTATGCGCAGGTTCGATTCCTGTCGTATTTTGGGCCTGATGGTTTTGGTCTTGGCCTCTTGCTTTCGGGACTATGTGTCCTCAAATAAGGCTGTAGGCATTGCTGATTTATTTTGGTATGTCTTGTTCATTTGCCCTCATTTTTCATGTGCCTGTCTTCCTTCCAGGGTCGATTCTGCGTGTGCTGTGTGGTCTGGATTGCCGAATGGCCTACAGCGCTGCGTTGGGGCTCGCTCTCTTGGAGTCCTGGGTTCTTGTCGCCCTTCTGTTTGATCTTTCCCTGTTTGGTGCCTGTGGCCGTGCCTCCCTGGTAACCCCTTTTCTTATCTGCTCTTGGATCGGGTCCGGCGGCTCAGTGGGCTGTTGCTTCTACTGTAGATGCCTGCTTTCGCCCTCATGGTCATGGGTTCGGCTCCCGGAGAGTCCACTTGGCCTTTCCTCCATTGAGGTCGATAGTCGTGTGTCCCATTATATTGGATGACAATTTGCTTCTGTTATTTCAGCAGCCTTGTTGCCCCGTTGCTGGGGTGAGTGTGTGCTTTCTTATGTTGGGCCTGGTTAGTGCCTGTATGGAGATTGCCTGGGTATTCCAGGTGCTGTACGCTGCCATGGTACTGTAGCTCAGTGGGGCGCCTTGGGCCTCTGATGACTCAGTCCTCCACAGGACAGGGTTTTACTCCTGCCGGTTCTTTCGGCTGTATCCTGGGGTGATTCCGGGGTCTGTGGGAACCTGCATGTCTGATGGGGGTGGTCCTCTGTTTGCTCCTGTTTTACCTTCTCTAGCTGCTTCTGTAGTCTCCGGGTGGGCTTTGGCGTCTGCTCCTGTTCAAGCGGTCTGGTTTTCTTGCCTTGGACCAGCGGACGTCCCTTGCACCCTCCTCCTTGTCGTGTTGTCACGGTTCTCGGCTGGTGCAAGTGGTTCTTGTTCACTTCTCCTGCCTCTTGTCTGGTGCTGTGGCTCGGGGGTACGTCTTGTCCCTTTGGTGGTGCCCGCCAGTATATGGCCAGGGTTCTTTTCCGGCCGTTGTATTTGTATCCGTGTGTGGTGCATTTTTGGGTTGCTTGTTGTTCGGCGCCTGTGGCATTGGGTTGTGGGGCCTCTGCTTCGTGTTTCGCTGTGTTGCCTTCCGGGCTTTGGGCCTGTGGTCCTTTTGTCCTGTGGACTCCTGTCCCCGCTGTTTTTGTGTGGGGTCGGTCCCGGTTGGTTCCTTGTTGGCCGTCCTCCGGGGTTTTCCGGGGACTGTGGGCTACGGCTTGTCTGTGGTGGTCTTCCTGCTGTTGGGGTCTGTCCGTCCGTCTCTGGGCTGCGTCAGTGTTTTTCTTGCTGACTGTTTCTGCTCCTGGAGGGCTCTCCTGGTCTTGTCGGGACCCGGCGGGCGGCTCTTGCTCCCTTTTCCTGTCGGTTTTCCTCTGTCACCGTGCTTCTCCTTGCCCCCTGGGGGTCGGGTCTTTGTTGCGTTCCTTCTCTTCCGGGCCTACGTTGCCCTTGGGGCTATCTGCCCTTTGGTGGCTCTGCTTCCTTTGGGTGGTGCCTGCCTGGTCGGGCATGGAATTTGGCACCTGCCTCTGGTGGGGCGTGCGTTCTTCCTTTTTGTTGCGGAGTCGCTTTTGACGGTTTCGCTGTTCCTTTCTCTCCGGATCCTGTTCGTGGGTTTTCCGGTTGGGGTTGTCTGCCTTGGTGGGGCCTTCCTCTGATCGTGGTTTGGGTCTTGTGGACTTGCGGTGTTTTCTCGCCCCTGTCTGTCCTTTGCGGATCCTCCCCTTCCTGTTGGTCTCGGTGCCTCTGGCCCTTCCTTGGTTCTTTTTCCCCCGCCTCTTCCCGCTATGTCTCCTGGGAGTGCTGGGTTCCTCCTGCCCGTGTGTTGGTGGTGCCTTCCTCTGGCCGTGCTTGGGTTCCCGGTCTGTGCTGGGTCGGTGGATTTCCCTGTGGTCGTTTTTCCCGTCTGGCTTCTATTTTGCCGTTCCTTGGCTTCTCTGGGGTTTTCCCCTGCCTTGCTCGGGCTTGTTGGTCCCTGTGGTGAGTTTGTCCCCTACCTCGTGCTCCGGGGTGAGTGCGGGGTTTCGCCCCTTTTTGTCTTTGGCGCATGGGTACTGTCCTTGCCTGGGTCATTTTTGGCTGCGGCTTTTCTGGCCCTGGGTGCTCGTGTTCTCCTCGCCTCTCCTTCGCTGGTTTGTGGGTCGGGCCACTTTGTACCTGGTTCGGGAGTCTCCTGGGTCCGTCTGGCCCTGTCTGCTTCCTTTGGTTCTTCGGTTTTTGGCTCTTCGGCCTTCTCGTTTGGGCTCCCGGCTTTGCGCATCCTGGGGTCCCATTGCCTGCTGGCTGTTTTTTTGTTTCCGGCGGTGCCTTGGGTTTCCTGGCGGGGCCCTGCACTTCTGGTGTGGGTGTGTCCTCGTTTCTTTCCCCTGGTTTTGGGGTCCCGGGTCCTGTTGGCTCCCTGGGGGTTTTGTCGTGGCTCGGGCTCGTCTTTACCCTGCCCTTCTGTTCTTCACGCCTTTGGTGTGTTGCTGCCGCTCTCCTATGCCTGTCGGTTCTTCTTTGTCTCGCTGGGCGGGGCCTGGTTGTGGGCTGGCTGTCTGTTTGCCCGCCTGGGTGCTCTCTTCAGGGGCTCGCTCCTTTCTTGTGTTTCTTCCTGGGCCGGTTGCTTGGTCCCTGTGCGGGGTGTTCACGTACCTGGCCGGTTGGCTTCTTTCTGCCTCTTCTTCTCCCTTCTGGCCGTAGGCGGGCCTGTGGGTTTTCAGTTTTTCACCTTTGCCCGGTTGGTTCTCCTCCGGGTCTCTTCGGTGTCGTTTCCGGCTCCTTCCTGGGTTCGTTTTCCCTGGTGCCTGCCTGGGTTCTCTCCTTGGAGTCGCGGTCCCTTCCGGGGGTCCTTTGTGTGGCGGGGTTGTTCCCCTTCTGTTTCTTTTTGGCTCCCTTTTCCATTCTTCCGGCTCTTGCCTGTCTGTTGGATGGCTCTGGTGCCGCTTCCCTGTTTTTATGGTTCGGCACTCTCGCGGGTTGTGGTCGCCCTTGCGGTATTGCTGTGTTGAACGGACTGGTTGCCTCTTTCCACTGTTGATTTTTTGTTTCGTCGCTGTGGTAGAATTGTCCTCTGTTCGTTCGGTTCCTCTCTTGGACTTTTGCTCCCCTCTCGCTTGGTGCTGCCTGTTGGGCGGCCCTGGTGTGTTGTTCGGGCCTGTTCCTTCTGTTCTGGCCCTGGTTGCTGTTGCCTTTTTTGGCTCCGTGCGGTCCGGTCCCGTGCCTTTCTCTGCCTTCCTTCGGTTGGGGCGGTTTTCCTGGCGTCTCTGGGGTCCGGTTTGTTTTTCGGCCTTCCCGATGTCTTCCGTCCCGGGTTGGTTCTCCTACTCGTGGTTGCCTCTCTCCGGGGTGGTCCTTCCACTCGTACTGGTCTGCTGGGTTTGACCTCTTTCGTGGTCGTCCCCTTCTGGTCTGTTGGTTTCTTGTGAGTTTCCATGTAGCCGCTTGGCTTTGGTATGTGCTCACTATGTAAGTCATGTGGCGAGGAAGACTAACGAGGAGGTAATGCCCCGGTTACTTACCGGTAATCTTAATTACTCCGAGTATAGTCTTCCTCGCCACATGAGTTCCCATCCCTCCCACCCTGTCTGGCTATTGGCTTCATGTTTGTGCTTGGTGGTTTCAGGCTGATGGGTTGGGCCGGCCCGCCTCTTATAGAGGTCAGGTGGTGATGGGTCGGCCATCTTGGGAAGGGATGGGAGGCATGGGAGGCTAACTTTTTGCTTTGGAGGGTTCTGGTGTGGAGCTGAAGCTCACTATGTAAGTCATGTGGCGAGGAAGACTATACTCGGAGTAATGAAGATTACCGGTAAGTAACCGGGGCATTTCTCTGTATAATTCTGCATGTGAGCCTTCATTGCATTTATTCTATACCACTTGATTTTGAGAATTATTCTAATAAAATCCTTTAGCTTTTCTCAGATTTAGAACTCAATTATGGAGTGTTCCCATTTAATACTCTGCTAAATTGATGCCGAGAGGTTAGGTTTTTATGCATGATCAACCTGGGAAAGAACCGTATGTGGTCAATTTGGAATGATCTGAATTTTGCGGTGTGCTAAATTGTGGGGTACAGTTCTGCTTCCACACATACTTACCTTTTTTCCCCTCAATATTCTCTCTACGATTGTATTGATAGTTGTGTACCACAAAATTCTGTAGTCGACATTTAGGATTCACACTTTTCATGTTATGCTGAAAATGAATATGCTAGGAGGCTTGGACTGCATTGTAGTTAGGCGCTTTAATAGAGTTTAGAATGTTAAGAATAATTATGCTGTGGGTGGAAACAGTATGATTTATTGTTGTCTAGTAACATATGTATGCTACACACTACCACATGGCACAGTCCAGTTCCATCAATGCTCTTTTATTTAAGAGATAGTTACTTATATATGCTTATCGAAAGCTTCCAGAGTGACAGGTGTCCCTACAGTCTGTTTAAACACATTTCTACAACCTCTCCTCGGTATATAGGGCAGGATAGGGAGATAGAAATACAATTGCCAGGTACATAATGAGAAAATGGAAAAGAGGCACAGAAGCGAGTTGGTGGAATCAGGGAAGGTAAACACAGAAAACATAACTCATGCTATGATATCAGTCTCCATCTTTAGCAAGTGCAGAGACTCAAAATGAAAAAAGGCACGAACAATACGAAATGAAGTCACAGTCAAAAGCAGTTAGAAAGGCAGAATCAGATATCGAAGCGTTTTGAATATAGGGGCATATTACCAAGGGTGGCGGCAATAATTCTATCGCTCTATTAGCAAGCTGTCGCTAACTGATGTTAGCGACAGCTTTTAGGCGATAGCAAGCGGTTTGGGGCCCGCTTTGCATGTCAGTGATATTTATCGCTAATGACATGCAAAGTGGGCGTACCCAACCTGTTAGCGACTGAAAGCAGTCGCTAACGTCGCTATCGCCTATTAGCAAGGCAGGCGTAGCGATGGAAATATTCCCGCTATCGCCAAAAACCAACCCCTGCTCAGACCAGTTCTTAGCCATGTTATCCAATGGGAGGTGGATAACATGGCTAAGAGCATTTTGTCGCTAATGCGTGAATATCGCTGTATTTTCAGCGATATTCACGCATTTCGCCTGATTTTTATCGCTTTTGAGATAAACCTTGCTAATAGCAAGTTATCTCAGCGATAAAAACCGGTGATGCGCTGCGATAAAAATATTGCCGCTAACCTTACTTAGCGATAAATATCGCTGGTAATATGCCCCATAGATTCTCTAATACAGGATGGCAGGACGGTGAAGCGTTCTGTAGAACTGGGTGGGGTGAAAGTGCAGCTGGTTGCGTGTATTAGTTCCAACTAGTGCCTGGCAATTCTTTGAAAAGTCGGGCTCCTCCTGAAAAAAAACATCACAGGCTTCCTGTTATTTTTCAATATAGAACAAAACAAATTCCAGACTCGGTTATCAGTCACCCTTATTGTTGCATGCCTTTTACTTTGGCAAACCTGTATACCTGTCAAATCAGAAGTTTGCCTCACGTTTTAATCCAGCTCTGATTTTTAGCATCCCCCTGAATATAATCCGTGCGCCCCTCTCCACTTTGTTGGGTCTGACGACATCGTAGCTGTCTGCAAGTGGTCGTGTTACCAAATCTTTAAAATACGCATTTAGTGGCCTTTGGCTCCACCCAGAGGTGTACTGCCCTCTCACTTCTAGCTGTGTCTATTTGGTGTGTCATTCCGCCTTACAGGCTTTCACTGGAATGCAAGACTATTTTAGATTTGAAAAGTGTACTCAGTCATCACGCTCTTTCCACATTAAATTATCTCCTGTAGCGCATGTAAACCGCTTTGGGGATGCCTGTGCATATGTGCTTTAACACATAAAAGCCCTGACGACTGGCTTTGCCAGTGCTTGTTTTTATCCCCCATACCAGGTGAGTCGATAGTGCACTTTCTACTTCACATGCAGAAGTTGCGGCCACTGGCTCCTTCGGTCATATGTCTGAGTTGTTTGAGTCACGAGGCATGTCGTGATGCGCCTAGGCATACCTGCTAGGACAATGCTGCAGATGTGGATGCTTTAATTTGCAAACATGTATCTCAGATGGTTAAGAAGCTAGCACCCAGCAGTCACTGAGCATACTTACAGGTGGAGTAGCCCCTCACCGTTTCTGCCCACATGAAGAGACACTAGGAGGCTGAGCAAAAGTCAGTCCGGCAGACACTCCTTATGTTCAGGCAGCCAGGTGCTAGTCATGTGCTAAATGCGCAGACTCCTGGCTGCCTGAATTCAACTTTGCTGGGCTGAAGATATCACAACTCCTGCGGAGATGACCTCTTCAGCCTGAAAAATCACTTGGAGTTTCCCCCTCCTCGTGAAGGGGAGGAGGGGTGTGTCAATGATAACTTCGGGCCTGGGTGCTACAGTTTTAAACTCTGAAATGTTCAGGTCAGAGTGTCTATCACTGACACCTCGTCGCAGAGAGGCGTGGGGCAGAGCAAGTCTAAGTGATACCATCCCACTCTGTGATGAGGTAGAGACTGCTGCCTCCACTTATTGGCTGACCTAGGTTCAGCCAATGACATGAGATCGCAGTCCCAACCCTCTTCAAATCTCCCAGGCTTCTCTCCAGAGACGCGGCAGGTAAGCGGTGTACAGTGGAATGTCAAACAGTGGAATGACATACAGTGGAATGGTGTACAGTGGAGTAGCGTAGAGAGTAGTGTTGTACAGTGGATTGGAGTATTGCATATTCGAGTGGCGTATAATGGAGTTGTGTAAACTGTAGTGTCATACAGTGTTGTCAGGTACAGTGTAACAGCATACAGTGGAGTGGCATACACTGGACTGGTGTACAGGAGTGGTATGGAATGAAATAACATATAGTGCAGTGGATACAGGTGAATGTGACATGGATGTATGAGATATCGCAGCAATGAAAAATATATTGTGCAGCGTTAGGTAGCACAGTGAATTCACATGTAGGAAGGAAAGGCTGAAAATTGTGATATTCAGAACCCATTGTCTCACACATTTGAGCAACACACTCTCCCTACTCCCAGTTGATGTGGCCCACAAGTAGCTGGATTCTAGTACCGCAAGATCACAAGGACACACTGCACATAGGACCTGCAGGAATGTTCCCATGTGCAAACAACCTGTTGCATGTCATTGAGATTTGCACAAACTATGCCGTCACCAACTGGTATGTACAAGTGTGAAATTTTGAAGGCCAAGTCTATAACGTATATTCCTGCAACTGCATTTCCCATTGCAATAATGATGATGCATTGGTTGTTAAGTTTATACTTGGAAATGCACTCATGTGACTGTGAAGCCATACATTTCATAGACAACTGCACACCTAACCAGGTGTGTTTCCATCAAATGTTATGATGCACATAAGAGGCACGCTGTCCACCCCACAAATAATACAGTAAAACCAAATTGCTGATGTTGATGTAGTGGAAGCAAAGATGCCACGCCACCAAAGCAGTACAAGAACTACAGGCCCATCTCTCCTCCCCTTCGCTGCCAAAGTCATCAAGAAAACAACACCCAGTTAACGCACTTCATAGGAAGAAACAACATCCTCAACCCATCTCAATCTGGATTCCGCAGCAACCACAGCACAGAGACTGCCCTAATAGCCGCTACTGATTACATCTGCACCCTCCTTGATCAAGGCCACACTGTAGCCTTCATACTACTAGACCTCTCAGCAGCCTTAGACACTGCACACTGCACACAAGCCTCCAGACTCCACGAGGCTGGCATACAGAGAACTGCCTTAAACTGGATTTGCTCTTTTCTCTCTGGCAGAACCTAAAAAGAATAAGACTCCTGCCATTCCTCTCTGAGCCCACAGAGATCAGATGTGGAGTACCCCAAGGATCCTGCCTCAGCCCCACGCTCTTCAACATCTACTTGGCCCCTCCCTTGCAACCATCATCAAAAAACACAGACTCAGTTTTGTATCTTATGCCGTTGACACCCAGCTCATTTTCTCCAAGGAACCCGACATCACCAGGCACAGTTTCGAGGAAGGAATGAAGGGCGTCGCATCCTGGATGAGCAGCAGCTGTCTAAAGCTCAACTCGGGGAAAACGGAAGTCCTCATCCTCAGATATAATCTCTCCGTACGGGACGATACCGGGTGGCCCCCCACCCTCGGAAACCCACCCACACCCACTGACCACACCCGCAACTTCAGCATCATACTCGCATCACACTCTCCTTGAACGGCCAGATCAATGCTGTGTCCTCCACATGCTTTAACACCCTCCGCATACTCCGCAAGACCTTCAAATGGATCCCCACTACTCTAGGAAGACCGTCAACCACGCACTGGACTACAAAAACGTGCTCTATGACGGAATCAACAAAACTCTCCGCAACAAACTCCAAACCGTGGAGAATGCTGCAGCCAGACTCTTCCTCAGCATCCCACGACATGACCACATCACCCAGCACATCCACGACCTCCACTGGCTCCCCATCGAAAAGAGAGTAACCTTCAAACTGCTCCATCCGCCTACAAAGCCCTCCATAACACCAAACCCCAATACCTCAAAGAAAGAATCTCCTTCCACGACCCCAAGAGAAACCTCCACTCAGCCGACCTAGCCCTTGCCGGAGTCCCCCGCATCCACAGAGCCAGAACAGGGGAGGATCCTTCTCCTACATCGTGACCAAGAGCTGGAACGAACTCCCCCTCAGCATCAGACAAACCGCTACACTGCAAGTCTTCAGAAAGGACCTCTAGACCTGGCACTTTGGATGACATTGGAGCTGCCCAAACCCCCCCCCCCCCTCCCGTCCCCAGCACCTTGAGGCCCTTAAGGCTGAGTAGAGCTCTCTATAAATCCATGATTGATTGAAAGCAGAGCCCAGACAAGGGAATGTATAGGCTAAGAATAACCCATCACAGATATGCATCATGTCTCCTGCTCCAAGCTCTAGGGACACCTGCAACTGCAAATAAATTACATGCTACAGTGACAGTGGTACCACTATACTGGAACAGTTCATTATATACACATACATTGTCCAGCATCATTATCTAGGCCAGCGACAAAGGTCATTGAGAAACTATAGCTTTAATCAATGATATTATCTTTCTTAGAAAGTTTAAAACAAGAGGGCCAATGGCCTGTCCAAACATTAGACAGCACTCGTGTGTCACAAAACCTGCCACACAGTTCACTGCCTGGGATAGGAGCATCAAATGGGCACTCCAGGCACTGCTCAGGGGAGATATGGATGGGAAGGGGTAGGCTGGTTCAATCCTTGGGAGGGCTGGACCTGGGAGGAGGAGCGCTGGCTGGAGTAGTAGGAGGGCTGGATCTATGAGGGGGGTGGCAGGCTAGGGAAGTGGGAGGACTGGACCTGGGTGTGAGAGGGCTGGCTGAGCCAGTGTGAGGACTGGACCTGGAGACGGGGAGAGTTGTTTGGGTCAGTGGGAGGACTGGACCTGGGTGGGAGAGGGCTGGCTTGGGGAGCTTGAGGGCTTGGCTCAGTATGGGGAGTGTTGGGCTTCAACAATTTCGGGATCCTATAACCCCGAAGGTGCCTATGGAGAATGGAAATGGAGGTGGCTATATCAGCCACCTTTTTCTCAGAATGAGGGAGTGGGAGTTCTTTTTCTGATCTTTTGCCAGATTTGGTGTGGGGTCGGGCGGGTGGAACTTTTATCCTTCCTCCCCTCTTGGGAAGGGACTTCCTCAGCATGTTTGCTGGTGCCACCATTCTCAGGGGGTTGGCTGGAAGTGGAAGGTGGAGGGATTGGGGGTAAGCCAGCCCTCTTAACTCTGAGAGGGGGCAGCAGTGGCAGGCCAGAGGTACAGGGCACACAGGGTGAGGGTTTTCACAGATGAGGGATGAGGTGTGGTGATGGGTCAGGTTCTGGAGAGAGAGGTATATGAGGTCTGAGCTGTGGATGCATGGTTTCTGTGTGCATGTCTCCGAGTGTCCTGGGATGGTGTTGTTGGTGTTGTGTTGCATGTGCTTGTAGTGTGTGTTGTGCATGGTGTGGTGTGTTTGTGTTTCTTGGAGTTGCGTTGATGTGTGCTGCGTGTGGATGTCTGGGTACCTGTGTCCTCAAGTTTGTGTGTACTCTGGTCATGTTGAGGCAGTTGGAGCGTGGAGGGGGAAAGGACAGGAGGCAGGATGGGAGGCTGGTAGTTCTGGAATACTTCCATCAGTGTCGAGGCCAGAGACTGGACAGATCTCTGCAAGCCAGCCATGTCTGAATGAGTGCCTTCCAGGAATGCAACAACTTGTGACAACTTGTTGCTATGATCCTGGAAGGCATTCAGGACTGCAGTCTGAGCCCACAGAGATCTGCTGCAGGATGTCTATGGCCTCCACACTGAGGGCAGCAGGGGAAACAGGGGCAGGGACTGTGGTGCCTAGGGGGGAAGAGACTCCACCCTTCTTAGGGGAGTGGGCCCAGATAACAGTTTTGGGAGCAGCAGGGAGGGTGGACACAGGACGTGGTTTGGTGGATGAAAATGTAAAAGTTGAGCTTCCTTGGTCCGCCAACACCATGGAGTCCCCGCTGGAGTGTGACGTTGTGGAGCTAGGTGTATCATCTTCTGTCTCCTCCAGGGCACTCCCATCACCCTACGATGCACTGGTCCCCTCCGTGTTGCTCAACCCTCAGGGAGCACTCATGCAAGCTGCTTCTCCAACGGTGTTTGGCCCCTCTCCTTTCCTGCCCTCGGTTGATGCTGTAACAGAAAGAGACATAGGTTTAATACAATGATCTTGCTACAATTCTGAAAGCAAAGACATATTCAACTCTTTACACATCAGGGTGGGAAATTAGTTATACACATACTGGCTACATTAGCATGATCTTTGACAAGAGAACAGGATGCATTGACACATGACGTGTAAATTCAAGCTACATGATGTGTTGACAATGGCAAATCCTATTGCATGGGCCAACAGATACATCTCATATCCTATTGTGTGTAGCAACACCTACATGCTTCTCTTAAAGGAGCTACACATCCAATGGTGTAATATCCCTCTAACGTTATGATGAAAGACCTTATGCTTACACCACTACACATACAAACTGAGGCGTGCAAATAGGTTAATGATCTTACATGCATACACCAACATCTCTTAGTACTGTAGAACACCTACTTTGGATCAGTGCCATCACAATACAAACACGTCATTGACATGGAAGTGGACACTACACCCAACTTACACCCCCAGTCATCAGGCTCACTGCTGTCCACTGCCAGATGATGCAGTTGAGACATACACATCAGCACACTTGGTATGTGCCACAGGTAGTAAGGATAAATGGAATGAATCACCATGTACTAGAGTTAACAAAGAAAAAGGCATATTACTCTATCTAGGGCAATCCCAACCAAGGAAGTGAGCAGAAATCATACACCAAACATATGTCAATGTCAAGAAAGCCTTAACGGACAGTAGTCATTAGAATGAGACTATTCGTGAAGATGAGATGGGCCTCCACAAGGGCAGGGAATGTGTGGTCAAAGCCATTGGCTGGTGTCATCCCTATGTTGTGCTGACTGCTGGCACGCAGGGTACATCAATGTCTCAAGGGGTCACTCCCTGATGCATGGCAGTAGCCAGACCCTGACTAGGCACTGATGCACACGTACGCCCCTTCTCAAAGCACACACAGTAAGCTCTGCCACTCAGATTAACATTGGCTAACTTCCTTGCAATGTACACTACAAATATTTAAAACATACCACATTTTCATCCACACTGATCCCATCCAACCATGTCAAACCTTAGGGCTTAACACATTCACCCAATACCGACACACTGCTCCATTGCGTCAACCTTCCACTGTTTGCCCATCACAACAACATATTGCCATGTAGACAGTGTACAATTTGACATCACCTAATGCATAACTGTTTTCATTACCATCTATACCATCAGTGCATGTATGCAGCTGCTGTGATTGTGCCGGGAAAATATCTATTGTGATGCCATGCTGCAGGTAGGCAACTCAAGACTGAGCTGTGATGCTGTCATCTGTATCATTTGGCTATACACAACATATAGGACAAGTGGCTCCTCTGTTAACTCATTGCACAATGAGTGCTCAATTGGCCAAACTACAAGCAAATGCCACACCATCAGATGAGTTACAATAGTCTGGGAGCCACACTGCACACACAAGAATGACACGTATACTGTGCTAGACAATTCACACACTTCTTTTCATGAGTCTGAATGAGTTTGTTCAAACATGATTCTGATGGGCTCTGCAACCATGGTAAGATTTGTTTGGGTGGCAGTGCCTCTTTTAATGATACATAAGTTTGAGACAGTTGTATACAGCAAGCACCTCCTACCATTCCAACTTACTACACATTGCATCACACATGAGAAATCTCTAAGCTTCCTGGGTTGATGATTGTTAGGATAAAGGTAGTCATTCATGCACAAAGTTACACTCAGCCCCATACTCACTCCCAACTAGCTGCTGTTGAGCCCTCAAACGTCCATCCAACTCAGGCTAGGTCACCGCCAGAAAGCATGCCATTAGGGGGGTCAAGGTCCGGCGCGCCAATCTGCCACTGTGGGGAACCAGCCCCAACTGCATCTTGGCGACATTCTTACTGAGGCTGCAGATGTCATCCCACCTCTTGTGGCAGTGTGTACAGTACCGGTTAGAGACCCCCGTGGTCCGCACCTTCCGGTGATGACTTTCCGGGTGGCCTTTTGCTGATGGACTTTGAGCTGTAGGCATGGGAGACATATAGAAAATGTTTTTCAACAATATATAGTGGACCTTTGTGTGCAAGTTAAGAAGCAAAATGACACATACCACACACATGCTTCCATGGGCAGCATAGTCATATGACCATGTGACATGCTACGCTCTGATCCTCTGATCAAGCTTAGTATTTACAATGGCAATGTGTGTGAGGATGAACGTACTACCTGGTCATTACATAAACATGCTGAGGCAGGCCACTTTATTGAGGGTGAGCAATGTCATCCTTTGTGGTTCACAATGTGAGTGACCATGACAGACCGTAATGAAAACTTCTTGGAAATGCTCACTGCGTCTGACACTACAAAGACCTTTACATCAAGGCCCATTGCATTACATCATGTGGTACAGAGGGCACAGTTAGGAACATGACAAAACATCGACTCACTCAGGTGACAAGGTAAGTGCTGTAAGGTTTCCAAATAATAGATATTACTGTTTGTGGCAAATTGGAGGGTGCACTATTCAGATGGCTAACCTAGTCAGTTGTGAGATCTGGACTTTCAACATTGTGCATTCACAGGACAGCCCCATTGCCAATTGTGACACTGAAACTGGGATGTTCAGTAAGTATAATACATTCTAGGGTTTTAAGTGTATTAGAGTCACCTTGTGTTCTGTTTCTCATGATATTTGAGTAAAGTATATGTATTTATTAAATAAATTAAGTGTTTTAGTATTGTACTAGTTGTAGTTGAATGTGGTGTTGCTGTTGTTTTGCAGGTAATTAAAAATTACAAAGTCATTTTTATAATATTTTTTATGAGAACATTTTAAAATATTTGTTGCATACATTGTAAAAGATTTCTCATCCCCTAAAGCCATTAGTAGCCATTTTGTCCCCAGCAATGAGTGGACAAATCAGATGGCCTGTTTCTTTCACGACAAGATTAAAATCATCCAAGACTCCTTTCCAGCCCAATCTCCACTAATAGCAGGATGCATGTGTCTGTCCCCTACTGGCAGTGGAAACTCCAGCCCTTCCCTCACGCAGTTCCCTCCCATTACTTTGGAAGAATCCCTTGCTTTAATGAAAGTCCTCAAATCTGGATCACCTATGGGTCCTTGTCCTGCCAAAGTACTAGCATCTATTGCAGAGGTGATCCATCCTATGGTTAATTTAATCTTAAATACTGCCATGCAGGTGGGGCAAATGCCGAAAACCTGGTAAAATGCAAAAATTCTTCCACTTTCAAAAAAACCCACAGCTGACCCTTTGTTCCCTAGTAGCTGTAGGCCGATATCTTTTCTGCCATTCTTTTCCAAAGTTTGAGAGATATGTTAACTCAGTCATCACTGACTACGTGGAGACCAACCATCTTCTGCATTCTAGCCAGTCGGGCTTCAGAGCTAATTTTAGTTTGGAAACAGCCCTATTAGAAGTAGCTGAAACCATTAAAATCCCACTTGACAAACGAGGCAATGCGGTTTTGGTGCTGTTGGATCTTTCTGCGACCTTCGATACTGTGCCTCACATTGGACTACTAAGAAGGCTCGAAGAGGGTGGTACTGGAGGCACGGTACTCACATGATTCGATTCCTCCTTAAATAACCAACAGCAAACTATCTGGTCCCCGCCTTTCTCGGCTTTCAAACCCCCCACTAATGTTAGGGTACCACAGGGCTCAATTTTGAGTGCAACGTTGTTTCCCTTATATATGGCCCCTTTAGCGCTTCTAGTCGAGAAACACGGGGCTAAAATTGTGTCATATGTTGATGACACACAATTGCTGTTTACTTGTGAGAAGGGCACTGAGTTTAATGGTAATGAGATTAACACCTGTCTGTCTGAGGTATTCTCTTGGCTTAGGCAAAATCAACTGAAGTGCAACTCCGAAAAGTCAGAGATCATGTTATTTTGCTCCCATCCCTGTGCAGCACGGCACAACTGATGGCCGCGAGACATGTTCTCCTCCTGCTACGTCGGTCAACATCGTAAAAAATCTTGGGGTCAAATTTGCCAACTCTCTTTCAATGAAGGCGCAGATTCAATCAGTGGCCGGGACCTGTTTTGGAATACTGCGAATGCTAAGGAACTTTCTCCCCCTGCTTCCAGTCTCTAAGGTAGTCCAGGCCCTGCTGGCATCAAGACTGGACTACGTAAATGTCCTGTACCTTGGCCTTCCTGATTACCTACCTGGCCGCTTACAGGTGATCCACAACGTGGCGGCTAGAGCCATTCTCTTGGCTCGGCCGAGAACACATACGACCCCTCTTCTGTCCTCCCTTCACTGGCTTCCGATACGGAAGAGGATTCATTTTAAAGCGTTAGTGGTGGTTTTTAAAGCCTTCCACAAAATAGGTGCACCGTATCTTGGGAAAGATTCCAGCACTGTACTCCACGCCAAACCCTGAGGTCTTCTGCCAAGTTTCTGACCATTACCCCTAAGACACGACTCTCCAGGATTGGAGGCAGATCTTTTCAAGTGGTGGCGTCACGACTCTGGAATGGCCTGCCCATTTTTCTTAGACAGGACCAGGATCTCCTCACTTTTAGGAGACAACTAAACACTTGGCTTTTTAAACAGTAGATCCTGTGGTGGTGTACCTTGCTCTGTGTTGTTGGGTTCATGCTTAGCGCTGGGACACTCCCTGGTGTAGCCGTGCACTTTATAAATACCGGCTAACATAACATACCATCGACATTGCATGCACTTTTTATGTTATACCTATACATTTGTTATAGGAGAAAAAAAACATCATGCTTTAACAATATTTTACTCTTGTATACAAGTATATGCATTTTTCAATAATTGTAAACATTTTGAGGTGTAACTTTTATTGATATACTTTTTTATCACAGACCTTTTTCTTTTTTTAACATGTTACATATTTATTTCATGTAACAGTATTCACAATTATTTGGTATACATATTCATTAGTACAATTGTATATATATTACGTTTACATTTGTACTGGTCTGTTATTTTATATATTTTTGCATATCATATTTTATACATTTCCTTAAATATTTATATATTTTTTATGGATTTATTGTAACATTTGTCTTTATTTTGATCTGAAATGAGTCTCATTTATTTTTATTAGATGTCCATTTTTTTAACAATTTTGGAGATGTGCAACGGCAATTATAATCAAGCTCACTAACGTAATAGATTTCAGTACTCGCTTGAAAAGAAAGTAAATCAGTTGTCAACCTTCTCTGGGTAAACTGTCAAGTAGGACAAATGTGAAGCACTCCTTAATATGTTACCAGTTGAAATGGATCTACTTCCAGTCTACAATATCTAATGCATCACAGATTTTATTTGGGATAATAAACACCCAGATTAGAAAAATCTAAACCCTATGGGGACACAGCATAATGTGGCATATGTCTACGCACCCTGGAGGCCAATACCTAGTAGCTTAAATTACTCTACTTCCTCAGTGGTTGCCAAGGTTACAGTAGATCTTTATGGGCCTAAATATAGGCAGCATGGTTGCCAAAGTAAAGGCCTTGGTATACTACTCGCACCTCCGTGCATTGAGACGTGTTTCTGTTTACCACCGTTTTGTGATTCTGGCATTTGTTCAATGAAACTGAAATAGACCCATATTTACATGTAGAGACCCCAATCAGGCTTAACAAAAAAATAAAAATGGAAAAATGTCATTCACTTTCAGTGATTTGACATGTATAGATGTGCCCATAATACAAATATTGCTGAGGAAGGTGATCCACATACCAGAAATAAATGGAATGCTCTCTGTCTGACAGTCCACCTATCTACTGGTGCACTAGAGAGGTGGAAACCATAGCCACCCGGGTGGAGGACGGTCAACCTTATTTAAGCTGTCCCTCTTTTGGCAGGAATGTCTGTTGTGAACACTGGCGTAACAACACGTGAGGGTATCCTTCAAGGTACATGGAGGGGCCCCCCTCTGGACTCAATGAGGAGCTCTGTGGCCAAAGTACTGGGCAAGGGGGCCCATGGAGCTTGGGGCACCACCCCTCCCTTTGTGGAGGCCTGTGTTACGCCCCTGATTGTGAAGGGAACCACTGCTGCGGTGACTACCTCCACAACGCTGCACATGATTGAAAGTCTTCCTCCTCTTCCCTGACTTGGATTTCATTTAGGGAACAGGAGGGCAAGTGGCATATTAATGGCAACTTTTCATTTGCTCTCAGATCCGAGGTCTACGTGAATACAGTAATCCAGGTCGAAACAGAAGGACAAGCTATTCATGTGAATCATATGTGCATTTTGAAGCACGAGGAAGCATTTTTGAGAGTAGCTATGTCTTACGCCTTACTTGTGACATGGCAATATTTACCATATTTACCAAAGAACAACATGTTTACTCACAGATAAATCTTTGGACTATCTCAAAATGTTTTTTTCAAGTGTAAACATATCTTTCTTTTGTAAATGCATGAGAAATGTACACTTATGTCTTTAATTCTAGGGCAGCTCCGGTATCATGGCTCAGGAGCGTCGTCCCACTGAAAAATAAAATAATAATAAAACCATTTTGTTATCATTTTATTTTTCTTTCCTAATCCTATCTTTGCAAGCCCAGGTTAGTGCAGGTTGCGGGGCCATGGTGTCGGAGCATCACAGTAGGGAGGAGTGGTGGGCACTTAAAAGTGTGCATGTCTGTTTTGCTGGCCATCTTAGGCTGGCCAAACAGACTTGCATACTTTGGTTTCTCCAACAAGCTGTGTTGTACAGCCAGGTTGGAGAAAAGCTACCTGCTCCCTGTGCCTGTACAAGGGTCGAGTCAGCCTACTCAGGCCAATCACAGTGCTGCTTTCATGCTTTCATGCTGGTAGATAATATTAGATAATAATAATAATATTAGATAATAGATAGATAATATTTATATCCATACTAATATTATAAAGAGAGAACCCAAACCTTTGAGGCGGGTAATCTCAGTAACCACAGCACCAATCACAACACCCAATACAGCGTTGGAAAGGGCAGTTGCAGCAGAAGGACATAGGCTATGCAGACGGCCACCATATCAATTTTTTTAAAATTATTTTTATTAACTTTTCAAGAAACAGTGGTGTTCATAACAATCATACAGTGCAAGACATACAATTGTACCGTAGGACACCATATACATTTAAAAGGCAAAAGAACCGTGCCAGCAAAGTAGTCCCTTGTGGGTGTGTCTGCATTGTGGTGTGCAAGAAACACAGTTGATGGACAGAATGTAGAACAATGTCATACATTCACGCCAGTACAAGGATCTGGGCCTAAATCCATCGTTTTTTTGCACTCCACACCACCCTGGTTTAGACACTGGCTATATGCAAATCAGCTCTGACCCTGTGCCTCATGGGAACAGTCCAGTCCGAACTACCAAGCCATGTCTTTCCCAGACCGGAATCAAGCATCCAAGGACCGGTTTCTGGCTATCAGCCTTCATCAGCCTGGATAGCTTGACTCCAGTGGTGTGGAGAGCCTGGGACTCACGTCTGAGCATACCCAGCCCACTCGGGGTGAAAATTGCAAAAAACACAGTTGATGGTCAGAATGTAGAACAATGTCATACATTCACCCCAGTACAAGGATCTGGGCCTAAATCCATCGTTTTTTTGCACTCCACACCACCCTGGGTTAGACACTGGCTATATGCAAATCAGCTCTGACCCTGTGCCTCATGGGAACAGTCCAGTCCGAACTACCAAGCCATGTCTTTCCCAGACCGGAATCAAGCATCCAAGGACCGGTTTCTGACTATCAGCCTTCATCAGCCTGGATAGCTTGACTCCAGTGGTGTGGAGAGCCTGGGACTCACGTCTGAGCATACCCAGGACATTGTGGTGTGGGCATGGGCTGGGGGCGTGACTAACGCTGGGGATGTGTGGTACGGCCATCACATCGTGGGCTGTGGGCATGGGTTGGGGGCTTGACAAATGCTGGGGGCGTGTGTCCGCCCTTCATGCCATGTGAGTCGTACATACAGGCGCCAATTAAATTGCTGCGCAGCATCAAGGGGACGCTGGGGCATGACGTGCTGGGGGCGTGAGAAACGTTGGGGGTGTGTGTCCGGCCTTCATGCCATGTGAACGCAATTGCGCCGCATCAAGGGGCATGCTGGGGGCGTGAGAAACGCGGGGGGCGTGTGCTACGTTCCGCCCTTCATGCCATGTGGGTCGTACATCAATCAAAAGATCGTCTGCTGTGGCCGTATGCTGGGGGCATGACAAACACGTTCAGCTGGAGGCCTGGTAAGTAACATTACTGCAGCCTCTCCTGCGGGCTGTTACTGAACTCTCTCACTCAACGAAATTAGACGTGCCTGCTACCATCAACCAGGGCTCTAGCCGGGCTCAGGCGGCGGATCGGTACTCTAATTACACGCGCCTGATAACATCAACCAGGGCTGCAGCTGGGCCTCAAGCGGGGGAACACGCGCCTGCTAACATCAAACAGGCCTGCATCTGGGCCGCAAGCGGGGGAACACGCAAATGAGCGTGTCTGCGGGGACAATTACTGCAGCCTCTCCTACTCGCTGTCACTGAACTCTCTCATTAAAAGGATTTACCCGCGGCTGATAACTCTCTCATTCAATGACATTACACGCGCCTGCTAACATCAACCAGGGCTGAAGACGGGCTCAGGCGGCGGATCACTACACCAATTACATGCGCCTGCTAACATCAACCAGGGCTGCAGCTGGCCCTTCTCCGTCCCCTATTCTAATGAAACAAAAAATGTTGTCTACCGTGAGATTTTAAAATAAATTGCCCTTGCCAAATACACACATTACACACATTCTATTTCATAGTCGGACAACGTCGGGGCGGGCTACTTGTATATAATATAGATAATAGATAGATAATATTACCAGCATGAGAGCAGCGCTATGATTGACCCCTGGGAGCCTGTGCAGCGTGACCTGCGTTGTTTAATTTATTTTTTCCCCTACCCCTTGTTCGCGATGCCTCACCTCTTCCAGTTTAGAATAGTCGCCACTACTGTAATTAGACACAATAGGGTATATTCACAAGAACGTGTGATAACTACCACAAGAGTAGCGTAACACAACTTTCAACATAGCAGCCTATAGCGGGAAAATAACCCTGTGTCAACGCGGAATTCACAACACGGCGGTAGCATGCGATAGACACCAGATAACGCGACAAATGTCCACGTGAAAACCAACGCCCCGCCGCTAAATTGCGATACGCGAAGGCTAAAAAACATGAGATGAGGCCAAACGCGGCACAAAAAGTTGCAAAAATCGGCCACAGGCCTGCAAATCACACGCAACTGGTGGGACAATGCACCATAAAAACCACAGGAAAAAAGCCACCAGAAACAAGCCGAAGCGCGTAGCAACATGGATGCAACCTGACCTAGCGCAGAGGCCAAATCGAACCCCACAACCCCCACAGACCACTAGCAAGGAACAACGGGTCGGGGAAGGCCAATGAGAAGAGGGAGAGGAAGATGGGGTGCAGACCGCAGGAAAACAAGACCAGCGTCACTGAGGTGACAGAACACTACCCAGCAACTGACTTACTAGCAGACAACCTGGATTGCAGACGGAGTGCCGAGGAGGCCAATCCACGAGGCCAAAAGGCGCTGGCCTGATATGACTACCCAAACCAGGCACCAACCTGCTGCCAACAGGAAGGCAGAAACGTGCAAGGAGTAGGGAGTACGGACACAGCTCATGAGGACCTGACACAACATCAACAGGGAGTGCAACAAACAGGGACTGGGGGGACATGGGAGATATGCACAATGTCATACACGCACAACGAGGTGTAGCACACTGCACACCCACAATCACCCAGGATCATGTCCCAGATCATCTTGGCACACTGCAGCACACATACATAGCACGAACAGCACACCCACATTGACGACAACGTGGAACAACGCGCAGAACAGAGGACACAACTGGCTCCTCACATGCACAGAAACATGCCTACTACATCTGACAGAGCCGGAAACTGTGAAATGGAAATGTACTCCTACGACCTCACATCCGTCATGTAGTCCAAATATGTACACTGTCCCGCAGAAGAATCCAGAACCCCCTAAACAGTCACAATGTAGATTGGCATACAGTCTGCATGCAAACCAGTACAATGCGCCAACATACATGACAACACAAAGTCAACATGCACCTCCCCTTCACAAAGCAGAGGGGCACACAACACCTTCGGCAGAGCAGAGAATACAACACATCAGTGATGCCGGACCACCACACCATCGACACTGATGCCCTACAACAACCTATAGATATCTCACGCAACCACCCACCAGGACCTGGTCAGCCAAGCCACTCAGAGGGGAACAGCGAGCCTGTAACAGACCACACAGCAGGAGGCACCTACAAGCACAGCTGGCTCATGACACTTAACCCACCCACACATGGCACCCCAATGCCATGTGTCAGCACGCCAAAAGGAGGTGGCCCAACAGGTGTGGGTGGGGGCCGAATCCATGGAGTGCAAACCAGGACACATATGTAGGTGTCTACCACCTTCGGGGCCCACCCACACCCGACTAAGGAGACCCACACTGCCATAGAGACACATGCAAATGCACATTCACAGTACAGAACCACGCCCAGGTGCGCCTAAATAGCAGTCACACACCCATGTTGGCTCTGCGTACGACGGCCCTGGCCACTCCCCGTACGAATTGAGTAGGTGACGACAAAGCTACATGTCCAAGCTCCAAGCCGCTGCCTGTGGTGACATGTCTACATCCAATGCACACAGCACAATGTAATGGCGTAGGGCCCAGGTCCCCAATGCATACAACAAGACCACAGGGACACGTGCAGATATTATGTTGAACTGGCTACGGGCACATGTGCCCAGCCCCTTTATTGGCAGGGCCACATGTACAGTGACGCCTGTTCTGGATGTGTGTGTGGTGAGTGTAAGCCAGTCCGCACGGATTGCCTGGTGTTGGCAACCGCCTGAACATCGGACACCAATGCAACGGAAACAGAAAACACATGCATAACAGAGTCAACTGCTGAGCAACATGGAGTGAGCCGGAGAAAGTCCAGAGGACAGCCAACATGCAAACAGAAGTGTTCGTGAGTTGCAGTGCCCGGGGTTGGGACACTAGAGATGAGCGTGCACATCTGAAGAAAAAGTCTTGGATTGTGTCCCTACAGATATATTCATAATGCAGATGCAGTGGGGTGTGTGAGACCTGCATCATCTTCCCCATCAACGTCTCAGGGCCCCCACTCTGTTTGAGGTGACATGGCTGCGCAACCACTACACAGCACAAAACACAATCAGCCAAGGACAATGGCCTGTGGTGCACTGAGTAACTGGCACCAGGAGTGGTGAGCAGGGTATCAGGCCGATGCTGGCATCCACAACAGGTCTGAGCAACTCTGTAAGTCTGTCAGGACCACCGTTTCGACTCTGGAAGATGGCGCTGGGAGGTGGTACTTGCGATGGTGGCGTGTGCAACCTGCTGTGATGCGACGTCCACAGGCTGGCCTGTACTCACTTTGGTGTGTGAGCCCTGGTGGGACGTATTTGGGCCCGGAGGCTGCGTTCAGCGAAAGGCCACAGAGAAATGGCATTGATGACCCCAAGGCCTATGCTTCAGGGGCCATCCAATGTCCCCGGAGAAGAGGTGCCAGACCTGACCAGCACAGAGTTAGTGGCCCCGGATGCACAGCAGCCGGCACAGGCACCCAGCCATGAGACGGTGACTTGCGGTGCAGTCAGATGGGCCATGTGACCTGAGCAGGTCACCATCAATGTCCGAGGTGTATGTTGCGGAGGGTTGGAGGGGACAGTGGAAGGTGTCCTCCAGGGCAAGACGCCAAAATGTTTGATTTTATCAGGAAGCAGCAGATGGAGGATTGGAATGCGACAGCCTCCTTGCCGCCACCAATTCGGATGAAAACTGCCCCCTAGTCCATAGGCTCAGACACCACCAAAGTTCGACCAGAGAGTGTCCATGGATGTCGGGGAACAGACTTAGTGGCACCGGGGCCGAGAGGGGATGCAGTCTGCGATGATGCCAGTACACTATTATGAACTCAGCCATTGCTAAATCATGACTTTGTGACCTACTGGACCACAGTGTAGGCAGCGGTCAGCACCGGCCATTCACCGATTATCACCGGCATGGGTTGGTGGCCCCACTGGACTGCGTAGCTCAGGTTCAGTGGCACTACGTGTTTGGGCACCTCATTGACTGTGACCAGGCTTTCGTCCGGACTGAGCCGTATCTTGCTCTTACTCCTCTCCGTGCGACCACTGGTGTGGACTCTGCCATTCGTGATTCGCGCTAGCTCCAGGATGTGAGACCTACTGGTCCGCTGGGTAGTCCTGGTCCCTCATCCATGTGTCGACAGCTGGCGTTGAACAGGGTTTGTGGCACCACATGTTGCCGGATGGCGTTGAACAGGGTTTGTGGCACTACGTGTTGCCAGATGGCATTGAACAGGGTTTGTGGCACCAGGTGTCACAAGTAGCCCATATGGAACTATGCCTCACTGACTGGGGGGGTCTGGTGCTGGGGTCGCTGGCCCAGCTTTGGGGTCACTGCCATTCGGGAGCCAGGACACAGTTTTACATATGGGACCTGCGGGGCCGCAGAGGACGCTGGTGGAATATGTAAATGAGGAAGGAGTAATGTAGGACTGCATTGGGGGCCAGCGATGGTCTGAGAGGCTGACAGGGTCACGGGCCTCGGGCTTGGAGCTTACACAAGCATGTGGTGGGCCCTCCTTGACACACGCCGGTGCCGGATGTTGATCTGTGTGGCCTGGCTGAATAGTGTCGGGCCTGACGGGTTCGTGGTCCAGCGGGCCGGGGTATGGCAGGCGCACAGGATCTCAGGTAACTCCGCTAACGATGACGGCGTCAGACTCGTGGCGGGGTGGGAGGCGCCACCCTGGCAGAGACTTTGGGCTTTCCGGAAGAGGACCATGCCCAGGTCTACGTACAAAAGGTACAAAGGTAGTTTATTATGATGATTATTTAAAATCTTACAACATTTTGAATTAAAAGAAGAATTTAAGAGTTAAATTCCAGATTAAAATCATGTTAAATGACGTTGCATAGTCTATTACCACCCATTAAATATTTGTAATAGCTACATCTCTGAGTTTCTTTTTGGCAAACAGTAAGAACTTTACAAAGGCGGAGTTTAAAATGATATCATTTGAGATCATACATTTCATCACGGCCTGCCTACATGACCGTATATCGCGTGACTTGAAATGAGCTTTTAGCAATGTTTTTCTCTCTTGGAGTAGGTCGGGGCAAATACACAAAAGATGTTGAATATCTTCCTCACCCCTATTGCACAGTCTGCATTTCGTTTGGGTTACTTGAAATTCCCATGGGGGAAGATGGCAAAGCCCTGGCATGGCTCCGAATCTCGCATTGAGGAGGATCTGCTTGTTTTTTTGCGTCCACGGAGTTATTAGGTATTGTTGTATCTCCTGCTTATTGTAACCATTTAGCACCATCCAAGCGTGTTTCCTCTTTGTAAGGGTAGCTTTATCCTTTACTATGGATAAGTGTGCTGCGGTTTTGTTAATGATTTTCTTGAATGATGTCTTGGTTATATTCGTTTCCCATATAGTCGTAACCCCAAACTCGTTAATTGAGTCTCTAAGATATAGAGCTGCAGAGGAAGTAGTATCCTTCTTTATTTCTCTCCATAAGAGCAGCGATATTTCATTTTGTTGGTCGCTTTTTATTTGATTCCAGACTTTTATAAAATTGGCTTGCCTTGCATATTGTTGATTGGTTAAACCAAACTTCAACCTTACTTGCTCCGGGGAAGCGTTCACTGGGAGGTGGAATAACACTCGGTATGTTTTGGTTATAATTTTGTTCAAAATATCACTGTCTTTACCCATTAAGGCTTCGCTAACATAAGCGATGGTGGGTAGGAGTTTTGCACCGACAATGCTCAAGAGAGGACCATAAGACAAAGAGGGAAGCGATTTCTGCACAGTTCTAAATGCGGCCGCTAGTGAGTTCGCTTTTCTTTGAGTGTCACTTTTATGTAACTGGTAGTTACCCCTTGAGTCAAATAATACGCCCAGGCACTTATAGGCCTCTACTTGTTCAAGTTTGATTTTATCCATGAACCATTGGCTTTTGTATTTCAGCTTAACATTTTTGGCTATTACCATAATCTTAGTTTTGGTCTCGTTTATAACCATTCTGTTTTCTTTAGAATAGGTATAGGTCCTTTTCATTAAGCGTTGCAAGCCCACTTTTGTGTGGCTCATAAGTATGACGTCATCCGCATACATCAGGCATGTGAGCCTCTTGTCAGCTAGTTTGGGGGGGTGTGCATTTTCCTCATCCAATATTCCTGGAAGGTCCGCAAGAAACAAGTTAAAAAGAAGGGGGGGCTAAAACACAGCCTTGCTTCAAACCTTCGTTAGCTGGGATCATCTCGGATAGGGTTTGACCATCCCCCATCCTCACACTCACCCATGTCTCTGAATATAACAGGCGGATAAGATTAAGTAGGGAGACTGGAATTTTCATTTTTTCTAATTTTTTCCAGAGTAGTTTTCGATTGACGCAGTCGAACGCGGATTTGAAATCAATAAAACAAAAAATACAAGGGTTGTTTAGATCTTATTGATTTGTTTATAAGTAGGGCAAGAGCTAAAATGTTAGTCGAAGTACCTAATCCTTGGATAAAACCTGTTTGGTTAAAAGGCATTATTTTTGCTTCCGTCACCCAGGCAGTTAGTTTTGTCAAAATTATTCTGGCAAATAGCTTGGCATCGGAATCTTGCAATGTAATAAGTCTATAATTTTCTGGCAGTGCCCAACTACCTTTTTTAAAAATTGGAATGATTAAGGATCCGCGCCATGACTTGGGTACCGTTCCTGACCGAGCGACTTCTATATACAGTTTCTCTAGGTAAATTGCCCATAGTTCCGGGTTTTCTTTAAAAAGCGCAGACGGTATCCCATTTGGTCCAGGAGCACCGTTCTTCTGTTGTTTTATGAGTTTGATAATCTCTTCTTTTCCTGTATGGTCTTGAGTATCCAAATCATCGTAATGATAGGTAAATACATTCTCTTTGTGTGATTTATGCTCTTGTTGTATTTCCATGGAGGTTGCCTGTATGGGGTCTTGATTCAAATGTTTCTTCAAGAACTTGTACCATTCCTGCTCCGTTATGGGAGATGAGATGACATGCTTGTTGGGTCTAGCAAGACCGTTGATAAGGTACCAAAAGTCTCTTGAATTTTTTTTGTTGCTTGCGAAAAGTATTTTTGCCCAGACTGATTGTTTCGCTTTGTTTTTCTCATCCCATATCAATTTTTTCAAATTCTGATTTATTAATTTTAACTTTCCTGTGATTTCTGGATTTACCCCCAGTTTCTTAGTCAGTCTAATGGTTCTATTTCGTTCTTTTTTCAATGCCCTAATTGTATGAGGTAGATTTAGGTTACCGATATTTTCCTTTTTGGATGAGTTTCCATTTTTAAATCTATTTGCTTTGCTTTGGCCTTCAGTTTTAATCAACGTCTCAATCAGATTTTCCCATTGCTCAATTACTGACTTTGATGTAATGTCTTTCATGCATTTATCCAAGATCATCTCCACTTGATCATTCATTTCCTCTTTATTCCTACTGTTCCAGGTCAATTTTTTATAGTTGATAGTACCAATATGCCCTTGGACCGTCTGATAGGGTTTTTTCATAGCTATTCCAGTATCCATTAGTATTAACTGCTGGGCATGGTCACTTTCAATTACTTTATTTAGTTGGTATGAGATGATGTTATGGAACATATATAGTGTAGTCATGGTGTAGTCAATCCTCGATTTTACATTGTGACCGAAGTAGCTGTAGCTTGGGGGGACGTCCGTTTTTATTCTACCGTTAAGTATTCGAAGTCCCATTGCTTCTATATCCTTTACAAATTTCTGTCCTATTTTATTTGTAATGCTGTTGTTATCTGTCCCTATCTGCTGCTCAGGGATTAGCCATTGATGGTTTTGCAGTAGCGTGGTCTCATCTCTTGGATGAGATGACAATAAGTTGAGATTAAAATCGCCGGTTATCAGAAAATCTGCTTTCGGATCCTCCAACATTTTATTAATTAGAGCGTTGTTCAGGGATCCACATATAGATTCCCTACTTTTATTGGTTGGTAGAATGTAGACCGTAATCAGGTATAATGATCTAAGATTTTGAGAAAATATTTTGGAATTAAGTTTAACCATCAAAATATTTGAGTCATCGATCTCGACTTGCTCATGGTTGATTTGCAATGCATTAGAAATAAATATTGCTTGCCCTCCACTGGCTCTCCCGAACCTCTGTTCTTTCTTCGCATTTTCATAATAGCCGGCATAGCCATGGAGCATAAATGGGTTAAGTTCCCAGGTTTCCTGCAAAACTACAATATCTGGATTTCCCTCTATAGAGTCGATTTGTGCATTATTAATTTTTCCCGTCAAACCATTGATGTTCCATGAAAGTAGACTAATTCTTTTTTTAGCTTCGCTATTATCTCCTATTAGTGTAGGATTGCCATATCATTGTGGTTGATTATTATGGAGTGCCATGTTAATCCATTTATCATTAATTTCTAGGTTTCTTTCTGGTGCGTTTAGGATGATGGGGCATACCTTTTTTTCCGGTGATCTGCCAAGTGCATTTTTTAAGACTGATGAAGACTTTGGCCCTACCAATTTATTTTTTAGTGATATATCATTTTCTTTAAACGGGGTAGGGTAGACCTCTGGGGTTTGTTTAGTTACTATTATACCCCAGGATTTAAATGTCATCTGCTCTTTCATTATCTGTTCAGCTATGAGAAATGATGTTAATGAGATTAGGGTTGGAGTCTTGGTACTCTGTTTATCCTCCATAAACTGAACAGAAATAATGTCTTTAGTTGAGATGTTATTCAGTGAGGGTATGGAATTGAACAATCAAAGTAGATTCCCTCGATTGAGTATGTCGTGGCAACCTCTAGAGCGAAATTCTGGGGTGAATAAAAGTTTCTCACTGATTTTAGGACTCTGTCGAATATCGGACTCCTTTTCCACAGTTTGTTGTGTTATATAGCGGATAGTTTTATTCCCGTCCCTTGATATAATCTGCAGATGGTCTCTTTCAGGTGTTATTTCGGGACAGGTTTCTACCCTCCGTACTGTGAGGTCCCTTTCTTTTTTTGACTCATCCTCCATGGCAGCTTTATTGTGGGAAGGAATCCTATTTAAAGTCAGTTTAATAGGCATAGTTTCATTCACTTTGTAACCGTTGGATATTATAGGTGCTATTACTTCTTTATTTTGGATTTCATCCTGAATAGGTCCTATTTGCACATTGTCTAATATACTATTTGTTAATTGAACTTCTCCTGGTCTGGTGTCTTCCCGTTGCGGGAATAGAGGTTCCTTTATCTTGCTAGTTGATACTAGGTTTGGGCCATTTGCTGGTTTGTTTCCAAAAATAGGAAAAAAAGATCTTTTTATCCGTTTTATTATTTCCTGAAGTGGATAGTGACCGATCCTCAACTATGTTGCTTATGGTATTCAACTTCGGTTTCTCATTTTTTCTTGCTTTGCGGAGTTTTTTCTTTTGCCGTTTTGGGACATCCTAGAGAAACCGTCTAATTCGGAATCGCTATGGATTTGATCGTTTTTGAAAGAGTTATCTAGAGTTTCACCCATAATTTCTTTGTCCAGATGAGCTTTTGCCTGGGGGTATGAAAGAGTGACTATGTCATTAGATTGATTTGTTTGCTGTAGTGGTTCAGAGGATATCGAGTTATCCATACCAGCGCCAATTGTAGATTTTTTCATTATCTTCATACTAGCCATGGTTGTTTTAGGTTTATCCTTACTGGCTTGGATGTTCCTTTTTGTGTCTTCTATTATACTTGTTAATACTGCTGGAAGAGTTGATAGTTTGTCCATAATAGGAACATAAATGCAGTCAGAGGTTGTTTTTTCATTTTCTCTTTGTGCTCTGATTATCAAATCATTTAATTGGGCTAGTTTGTTGTCGATTCCCGCCACATTGTTTGCCATCATTTTTAGCAAGTCAATTTGGATGTCCATTTTGTTTGACTGATAGTGAAGGGCTTCTAATGTAAGGGTCGATGTTTGGTAGAAGATATCCCAGGGTTTCACTGTGTCATGTTGTTTACCTCCCAATTCTTTCGTTTGGGCAGTTTCACTCTTAGGCTGATCATATCCCCTGGCGTGTATAAGATCTTCATTGGTATTGACATTGTTGATGTAGGAATCGATCATGTTAATGGCTGAGTTATTACTTTCATGAGATCCTTCTGGATTTTGCCCAAGTAACCTAGTTACATTTATCTTTTCCTTGAGGGTTTCGTTATTCTTAGCACTCATTTGGTACTCCCGGTTGTAGTTGGGGTTTGTTTCAGATTCCGCAGTGGTTATAACCGAACATTTCTTTATATCGACTATCACTTCAAAGGGGATCCTTTGTAGTGGTTGTTCCACTCTATCTAGGCTCTCATTTTGGATTATTTCCATGGGTTGGCTTCCATGATGGTTAATTTCCAAGGATTGTGACGTTAATTTGTTTGCGGATATGACATCTGAATCAGACATTTCAAGGGCATTAATTTCATTCATCGTTGTCAAATTGGAATTTTGCTTATCCGTTGAGTGATTCTGCTGAGGTAGCCATTGGTCTCCTTTGTGTATGTCTACATTGGCGGATTCGTATTTTTTCCAGTTATGATCATCTTGCCCCATTTTTTTGTTTTGAATGTCGTTTTGCTGCAGATTTGGGGTTTCAATGTTGGTATTAATAGGTTTCATAGGGGATTGAAGTTTGTCAATATTTCATTGTTATCATACCTCCAGCAGGATCCTTCAAGAATTGAAATTTATCTGGTATTTTTCCAGCTTTCTCGAACATCCGCGCAATCGGGGATATAAGTGACTGGGTCTGGCCAGGAGCATTACTTTTAACTTTTTTTAATACAGTCGATTGTTGCAATCTCTTAGTGCGTTTCGTTGCTGTTCCCACAGTTCTTACTTTTCCTGATCTCATGACAGGGATTAAGCTACAATTGTAGGTTTACTAAGGTCGTTTTATCTGCTAATTAGGTCGATTGGAAACCCTCCTGCGTCTCTCCACTCCACTTCCACACTCGTATCTCAAGGCAAAGGATGCTATAACGCTAGATTCGCACAGCAGCCCGTGCACACCCAAGCCTGTCTCCTCTTATATTACCACTGAAATCCTGCAGTGTGGGCCAAAAACCACATATAAGTAAGTCAGGGCAAAAGAGCAGCTGCCGTCAGGGGGGAAACACTTCAATGAAGGTGAAATAGGTGATCGAATTAGGTAGTTGAGGTGTAATAATCAACTGCAGTTTTTGCAGGATCTTAAAGTCTGGTGCGCTGCGTTTAAAAAGGTGCTTCTTTTTTTTGGCACTTTAGCACTTTAATCGCTTCAGAAGAGGCTTTTGTCAACCGCAGTTTTTCGGAATCTTATAAGTCTCTGATGCGCTGCATTTAAAGGGTGCTCTTTGGTCACTCCAGAGGAGCTTTTTATGGAAAGCCTTTCAGATAAGGCGGACCATAGTGGGTAGTAAGTAATGGGCAGCAATAGTAAGTAGCAGACGCAAAAATAGACTGGCGAGCGGGGCACACAGGGACGGGCCTCCGGCAGGGATAGACCTAGTCGGCCCTGCTTGGCTCACTGCCCCCCAGCTCTTACTTAGCAGCTGCCTCTAGCGGCAGCCGCGCTCGCGTGCGCCCAACCAAGCTCTCACCTCTCATGTGGCTAATAGAGGTGGTGGACGACTGGGAACTCGAAGCCTATGGTGCAGCTTTCAGGAACTCTTAGGGAACGCCAGTTGCTGGGGTGTGCTGAGGTAAAATTAATGAGCAAAAAGCAAAAGTTGAAATGTAGCAGCAATTGCAGCGTTGCAGAAGCGCTGCAGAAGCAGTCCAGCGCCACGGGGCTTTGCGAAGGATTCCTCGTGCCTCAGACCTCACCCCCCTCCTCAGTCTTCACCTCGCTTCGGCCCTCGTAACCCTGCTCTCCCGTGGTGTCCGCAGGACCGGGCGGTGCAGAGCGGGGAGGAGGCGGGGCCACTGCAGTATCGAGGCAGGAGACGGGAGGCGAGTACGGGAGGCTGTGGAGCTTGAGGGAAAGTTGGGAAGTTGGAAAGTTTGTTGGGCCTGAAGCCCGTAGTGCGAAGCCACGGATTAGGGCTTAATCGCAGTTTAATCACGGCTTGATGAGGCGAGGGACCGGGCGGGAGTGCAGACGGAATTTCGCTCACCGGGACCGCCGATCACCGCCGCTGCTCTCTCCTCTCGATTCGCCCCTCGCTCCTCCTCTTCCTCCGGAAAGTGACGAAGGTCTACGTGCTTTTTATTCACACCCTACGCTGGCCTGGCGTAAGCCGGGCCATACCACTCTGCTCACGCTTACGGGGGGGCATAACAGGCAACATTTCCACGAGGACCCCCACTGGCTGGGATGACATGGTTGCATCCACTGTCCACTAAACTCCATACACCAGAGGTGGATGTCGCGGTGGATATGGGTGTGTTCTGCACACTGCGGTCTGTCCAGCCCTTTGTCGCCACTCTTGGCATTGTGTACTTCCCAATCATTTTTCTACTTGCATGCTTGTGGAGTTGAGGTGAGTGTGGTGTTAATTGGGAACTTGACAAGAGGCTGTGCATTTCCCTTGGTGCCATCCTGGGAAGGCTGGTTGCTGATGATCATGCACACTGGCTGTGTGTTTGGAGGCCACATTTTTGTAGGTCCCGTGGTGGTCTGATGTTGCCTGCACATTGATTTGTGACGTGTGCTTCCTGTTGTGCTGATTGTGTGCTGTGTCACCAGGGGGCGCAGGTGGGACATGTGTGCTGTGAATTGCCCCCAACACGTGCATGCATCCGGTTATGGCGTAGGGTTCTTGCTTGGTCTCCAGCGGTTCCTGCGCATTGTGTTGGCCGTACGGGGCCTGGAGTGCCAGGGTGATGGTGATGTCCAGGGCAGGTGTGGGGGACTTGGATCTGGCTGGCTATGAGACTCTGCAGACTCTGGCGGGTGTTGGTTGAGGTGTGCCAGGGGCCAACAGGTGCAGCACAGCCAGCAGCTTGGTGTGGGGTGGGATGCTGGTTGTCCGCTGTATTGGTGCTGTTGGCCTGTTGGGCGATGATGGCCAGGATGCTTAGGATGGTTGTCCTTTTCAGCCTGTAGTGGACAGTGACATTGTCAGATGTTGTGCCTGTGAGGCAGGTGTGTTTGCTGGGGGGCCGCTGTCCTTGTCTGAGCTGCCTATGTGGTGTTCCGAGGGTAGGGGGTGCCGGGTGCCGGGTGGATGATGTGGCCCTCTTGGGTGTCTGGGCTGCACGTTCAGTTGCTCCATGGCGTCTGTTGCCCTTCTGATGACGCCCTAGGCTGAGCGCCCTATGGTGGTGCAGGCTGCCATCTGACTTTGCACCAGGTCAGAGCAGGTGTAAAATTTCTGCTGCTAATGCACCTTATCACGTGTTTTGTGTTCTTATCGCTGATCTGTCTGGTCATTGTGAATGTTGAGGTGTGGTGTCACGGCTTTGTGCATGGGTACACCTACTCTGCATCTCATTAGCGATAGTTGCGGGGGTCCTCTGTGGTTATGTTTTTTGTGACTGCTATCGCGGGAAAACTGGTGCTGTGGGCTGTTAGCACCTGCTTTTGAATGGTGGGGTAAATTTATCACGACTTTGGCTGCGATAAAGTGCTATTAAATCGGCGATAGCTTCTTGTGAATATGCCCCAATGTTTCATGGCCTTTGATCAAGCCGACCGGCCATATGTTTGCAGAAAAAAGTACAGAAACTGTGTATTCCAGACACTGAACTACAACTAATCATTGCATTGCATTCCTCAACCTGGTGGCTGTATCTTCAAGAGAAATACACACCCGCGAAACATATAAATCACTGGTAGTATCCTAACAAGGGCATACTGGAAGTGGTAAAATCATACCCTTATCTGAGGAAAAGGATGTCTGGTAGACTGGACGATAATAAACATATTTTCCACTTTATTAGTCAGGCTTGTTTGCAATCAAATAGGGTAAGGGCCTTTTTATAAGGTGATAGGTCATAGGCATTTCACCCATCTTCTCTCTGTTTATAACGTTAAAATGTCATCAATTCCATTGTACTCCATAGACACAATTGAGGTGGCAAAATGGGACCTTTTAAATGAAACGGAGTGTCAAATATTGAGGAAACTCTGTATTTTGAACTCTACGGTGGATGTACAGTACGGTTGGAATTTGGGCTAACTAGTGCATTTTTGCAAGGCTTAGCAGCAGTGGTTAGATAGGAACATCACCTGCTGATGAGTGAGGGCAAACTCATTGTGGAATTTCATGCACAATTACATTTTTGAATTAAAAAAAAGACCTCCATTTTACAGAAATGTTATTTTTGCTTTGAATCTATTTGAAATAAAACAAGAAACTTTTTTCATCTGGCCAGATTTACAGTTTAAAACGTGTCTGAAGCAAGTGTTGTGTTCTGTGTTTAGATTCTGATTACTTTGGCAAAAAGGGGAAATTGACTGTGATTTTTACCTCGTGGGTTGAGGGAGAACCTCAGAAATATCTGACCTGGAATATTGAACATGGTATCAGATGTTTCTGTCGTCATTGCAGACAAATATCCATCCTTTAAAATAATCAACTGCCAGCTGATCTAACTCACTAAGGGGCATATTATCAAGAAACTGCATTAAAATTATCGCCATTTTAGCGGCAGAAAACTGCTGCTAAAGCGGCGATAATGGGTTTGATAATATGCTCTTGAGAAGTCCCATAGAAGCCCAGGCTCTGGTGTGAACTTGGGCTTCTATGGGAATTCTCAAGGGCATATTATCAAGCCCATTATCGCCCTTTTAGCGGCGATAATTTTAACGCTGTTTTTGATAATATGCCACTCAAACAGAATAATGGGTGTAGCTTATCTAATCGTAGGGTACAAGTATTGCTTATAGAACGTCAAAAAATGTTAAGGCCTCTGGTTTTGAGCTATAGGGCCCTATTATGATATCAAGTGGTCGGACCGCTGTCTGTTGTTGCGGCGGTCAAGACCCCCTGACAAGCAGTCTGAGGTCTGACCACCCAATTAAGATATGACTGCCCTGGTGGCGGTCAGAAAGTGCTTTTTAGGTCTCGCCTATGCAGCACACATGCACTGCATAGGCAAAAAGACCTTTAGCTATCATTTTGGCTTTACAGCCAAAAACGTGCAGCGTTCCATTGCCTTCAATGCCCAATTATTATGAACCCCTAACTGGTGGCCAACTGATTTGGGTACTCCTCCTGCTCCAAAAACCTGTGTCAAAAACCTAGGCGTCCGCCTTGAACAGGCTCTTACCATGAAGGAGCACAGACAGCTAGCTCCTGCTTTCATGTGCTGGGTCTGTTGCTCAGCATCCTCCCTTTGCTCCCGGATTCGACCCGAAAGACACTGACCCAGGCACTTATTTTAAGTCACCTGGATTATTGTAATGGTTTGTTGGTCTCTGCCAATGAGGCCGCCCATGACACTCTACAGGTTGTTCAGAACACGGCTCGCCTGAACCTTAATGCGCCCCCTAGGACTGCTTCCCGGCCTTTTGTTTTATCAACTCCACGGCTCCCCATACGGGAGCGACTGCAGTTCAAGGTCTGTTGTACAATATTCAAGGCCCTGTCTAAATCCGGTCCTGCTTACCTTGCTGACAAATTCATCCCGTATACTCCTCGGAGGCATCTCCGCTCAGGATCCAAATCCCTACTCGAGATACCTGGAATTAAAAGGGCCAGACAGGGTGGGAAGGCCCTATCCTATCTGGGCCCCTACAATTGGAATAAGCTTCCTTTGCAACTAAGACAGTGCTCGGATTACCTTAATTTTAGGAAACAGCTCAAGATCTTTCTTTTTTGCTTTTGATTTTCAGTAGACAGCTTTTCATACGCTGCCCTTAGGGGGTCGATTCTGGCGCTTTATAAATAAATATCTAAATAAATAAATAAATAAATAAACACGTGCACGTCTGGCGATTCCCTTGCGGGAGCGAGCATCACTATATGGTAGCAATTATCGCCCTTGCAAGGGAATCGCGCAGCCCCCCTCCTCCCCCTGCTGACGCGTGAGGCGCTCGCGCGCCTCCGCCTGCAGCCTGCCGCGCTTGTTATCTCACTGAAAGCCTTGTCTTTCCCAACGCTCTTTACTAGTTGAATGGAACAAGAATTCGGACAGTTACAACTTTTACTGACATAGGTGAAAGCGCAACGCCACGTTCAACTGTACGGTGCCTTCATATTTGCAGGTTAAAACTAGATGGGTACCGTACGCTTTGACACACGCAAGATGGCGTCTTGCCAAGCACTTTAATGTTCCGACGTGGTCCCATCGCAGAGCGCTTCATGGTTCCGGAGCTGGCTTTGACATGGCAGCCTGGATGGAAGAGCTCAGCTGAGTCTCAAGATATTGTATGGACAGGAGGGGGCAGCAGAGCCGACTGTACATGTGAGTACCTAGTTTCATGCCTAGTATAAATCACCACATGGCACTTCTTTTCAACAGGACAAGAGGCGCTTTAACCTATTGACAAGTCAATCCTCTCAGAGTTCCGGCCCCACCTTGACAACAAGTCTCCCCTTTGCCACTTTTCCAGCATTCATGCTTCTTTCCTGGAAAGTCCCCTGTAGCGCAGAATCTTGACTTTTCACGTTAAAAAGAACGCGTTTATAATTTTTAATACTTATTGTGCTGAGAAATCTATCCCAAAATTGGAAAGGTTCTTTTTTCTAAGTTTGTTTTAATTTGCATCCCCGTCCAAATATTAAATGAGTTTCCATTTTGACTCTGATAATTGTTATCGTTTGGCGCTTAAGTCTGGTATACTCAAACCAGTGAGATAACTTAGGGGCATATTATCAAGACAGGTGATAAAATTATCGCCGCTTTAGCGGCAGAAAACTGCCGCTAAAATGGCGATAATGGGCTTGATAATATGCTCTATGGAATTCCAATTGAAGCTCAGGTTAGATATCCTCCATATCTAGCATGGGCTTCATTTGGAATTACGTAGAGCATATTATCAAGCCCATTATCGTCTTTTAGCTGTAGTTTTCTGCCGCTAAAGCGGCGATAATTTTATCGCCTGTCTTGATAATATGCCCCTTACTTCTTTGTCTTTACCATGGTTGTATCTCAGATCTTTTGTGGTATCATTAGGTAATAGAGCTGCGATATGTTCTAGCCAGGATCATAATTTTTGCATGAGCCATGATTTTTACCACCACGATCATGATTATTGCACCAAAGGTCACAATGGGATAACTAGATGTAGCTTGATCATTGTACGAATATTTAAAAAAAATATAATAACGCTTACTTTTTATGTAATGCTTCATCAATACTTTTGCTGTTTCCGAGCATTGCACATAACCTAGCTTTACTACAACACAGTTTAATGGTACTAAAATTACCCACACTTGTAGGCTAAAATGGCTTTTCCTGGATTCTAACTTATGACTACACTAATAGAGCTCGCCTTCAAAAACACACGCACGCTCGAAAATTCTGGAAGTCATATTTCACTGACGCATACTTCTAACCGCACATGCTACCTATGGCTTGTAACCAGTCATGGGCAAGAAATACAAATCCTCCATGCAGCCAATTAGGTCAGGGCATGCTCCCACCCGCTGGCAACTATTTGGACAAGACTACAGAGAATACAGTACTGATTTAGAGATAGATGCATTATTATTTTTATTTTTTTTGGTAGAGTTTTATATAGCGCGAACTAGACCCGAACCGAATCAGCTATCAGAGCGCTTTACAAAGCATAAGTTACGTTTTTCATGAGAACACACACTTTCATTTTTAGGCACGGGAAGATTAAGTGATTTGCCCAGAATCACAGGAGGTTTTTTCATTATCTAATGATTATACAGATGTCAAGTAGCAATACCCGCCAGAGAGCAGCAGATGTCAACAGTGAGCTATACACTCACCATGCCATTTTTTACAGATAATCTTGTGTTGTGCTCGGCAGTGTCATGATTTTGTCACCAGAGTCACAAATACATTGAGCACCAGGGCCGTTTCTACCATTAGGCAGGACTAGGCGGCTGCCTAGGGCGGCAAATGTGGGAGGGCGGCAAAAAACATGAGTTTGGGAAGGCTTCAACGGCCTTCGACCTCGAAAGCGCGTTGGTTGTCGTGTAGCTGCTTCTACAATTTGACGTAACGTGATGTCACTTCACGTTCGGTGCCACGGGCGCCAGCATCACACAGCAGATTGCAGGACAGACAATCCTCTTCCGGCAGGCCTGTGAAGTTGCTCCTCTGTTACGCCAACATGCAGTTCACCTGCAGATGCGGTGCGTGCCCCGCTTCACCTTGAGTTCACGTCTCATAATGGTACAGCACTTCGGTAACTGTTTAACACAAGCCACTGACGGAAGACGCATTGCGTGAGTAGCATGCAAATAAGCTCGGTTGGCATATAGGTATTTTTCCCTAGCGTGCATAAAAAAAACAGAAAGAAAGAGAGCATTATTATTTTCTGCTGAGCGCTGTTGACCTGTCACTGAATCCGATTCATTAATACCGACCGCATGTCTCAAATCAATCAATGCCTTTCGGACTCTCTTTAGACGCAGCCCTAGTGCCACCAGCTTCACCCTGTCCGACAAATCCACGGCTCGCACTTTAACACATCAACAGCATGGCGCGGGAAACAATCAACACAAGGGGGCATATTAACAACAACTAGCGATAATTTTTGTCTCTAACTTGTTTAGAGACAAAAATATCGCCGCACATCGGCGATTTTTATCGCAGATAAACCTTGCTATTAGCAAGGTTTATCGCAAATGCGATAAAAAACGGCCGCAATGCATGAATATCGCTGAAAAGTCAGCGATATTCATGCATTATCGAGCAAATGCTCTTAGCCATGTTATCCACCTCCCATTGGATAACATGGTGAAGAACTGCTCAGGGCAGGTGTTAGCTTTTGGAGATATTCGCGCTTAGCGCGAATATCTCCAAAAGTTGGTAATAGGAGATAGCGATGTTAGCGACTGTTTCCAGTCGCTAACATCTTGGCACGCCCACTTTGCATGTCATTAGTGATAAATATCACTGACATGCAAAGCGGGGCCCAAGATGGTCGCTATCTCCTATTAGCTGTCACTAACTGGTGTTAGCGACAGCTTGGTAGTAGGGAGATCATTTTATCTCCGCTTTCTTGGCTTTTAAAGCCAAAAAAGCGGAGATAAACCCCCTTGATAATATGCCCCAAGGTGCGGTGACACACAGGCAGGAAGATGGCCCACAGCAGTGCTGTCAGGGCCAGCCTTTAGCGTGAGCGAGCTGGGCACCAGCCCAGGGTGCAAAATTGTATACGGGCACACTTTTTAAACGTACTTTTTAAATCATTACTTTTGTCTCAATTTGTCCATTTTCTTCAGGTGCTGCATACATAATCTTGTCAGCATTCATTCCATCTCGTTATCGCCTTCTAGAACTCCTGAGCTCAAATCTAAACCCGAATAGGTGATTTAGGTGAGGAGAGGGAGGGGGGTGCTCTGACCTGTGAGCACAGAGTGCACTCCTCACCCCCACTAACGCCACCAGCAGCAACAATGAGTAGGCCACAGATAAGGCCAGCAGTGGCAGAAGCTTTGACAGTCCCCTCGCGCGAGCGAGCCCATGGATGACCCCTATATGCCACGCAGGAGTTGCCACGGTGCAATGCTCCTGTTCTTCCTCATGCAGTCGAAATATAGGGAAGCTCTTGCTTGCTATCTTGCAACACGGACTGGCCTCCTTGGCTGCACATAGGGCACTAGCAGCAACAAGAAATACACTTTGTGAATCAGTGCTAACCAGGTACCCACTCTCTAGAAGCAAGAGATACTCGCAACAAGCTTGTGTCAAGGGGCATTGGCTGTCCACCAAGAGTAACTCCCTGTGAACCTGTGCCCGCTGGATACCCACTGTCTAACAATAATACCAACTTCAGGCAGGGCCGTTTCTACCATTAGGCAGGACTAGGCGGCTGCCTAGGGCGGCAAATGTGGGAGGGCGGCAAAAAACATGAGTTTGGGAAGGCTTGAACGGCCTTCGACCTCGAAAGCGCGTTGGTTGTCGTGTAGCTCCTTCTACAATTTGACGTAACGTGATGTCACTTCACGTTCGGTGCCACGGGCGCCAGCATCACACAGCAGATTGCAGGACAGACAATCCTCTTCCGGCAGGCCTGTGAAGTTGCTCCTCTGTTACGCCAACATGCAGTTCACCTGCAGATGCGGTGCGTGCCCCGCTTCACCTTGAGTTCACGTCTCATAATGGTACAGCACTTCGGTAACTGTTTAACACAAGCCACTGACGGAAGACGCATTGCGTGAGTAGCATGCAAATAAGCTCGGTTGGCATATAGGTATTTTTCCCTAGCGTGCATAAAAAAAACAGAAAGAAAGAGAGCATTATTATTTTCTGCTGAGCGCTGTTGACCTGTCACTGAATCCGATTCATTAATACCGACCGCATGTCTCAAATCAATCAATGCCTTTCGGACTCTCTTTAGACGCAGCCCTAGTGCCACCAGCTTCACCCTGTCCGACAAATCCACGGCTCGCACTTTAACACATCAACAGCATGGCGCGGGAAACAATCAACACAAGGTGCGGTGACACACAGGCAGGAAGATGGCCCACAGCAGTGCTGTCAGGGCCAGCCTTTAGCGTGAGCGAGCTGGGCACCAGCCCAGGGTGCAAAATTGTATATGGGCACACTTTTTAAACGTACTTTTTAAATCATTACTTTTGTCTCAATTTGTCCATTTTCTTCAGGTGCTGCATACATAATCTTGTCAGCATTCATTCCATCTCGTTATCGCCTTCTAGAACTCCTGAGCTCAAATCTAAACCCGAATAGGTGATTTAGGTGAGGAGAGGGAGGGGGGTGCTCTGACCTGTGAGCACAGAGTGCACTCCTCACCCCCACTAACGCCACCAGCAGCAACAATGAGTAGGCCACAGATAAGGTCAGCAGTGGCAGAAGCTTTGACAGTCCCCTCGCGCGAGCGAGCCCATGGATGACCCCTATATGCCACGCAGGAGTTGCCACGGTGCAATGCTCCTGTTCTTCCTCATGCAGTCGAAATATAGGGAAGCTCTTGCTTGCTATCTTGCAACACGGACTGGCCTCCTTGGCTGCACATAGGGCACTAGCAGCAACAAGAAATACACTTTGTGAATCAGTGCTAACCAGGTACCCACTCTCTAGAAGCAAGAGATACTCGCAACAAGCTTGTGTCAAGGGGCATTGGCTGTCCACCAAGAGTAACTCCCTGTGAACCTGTGCCCGCTGGATACCCACTGTCTAACAATAATACCAACTTCAGGGAAACCTATGCCAGCTGTGCGCCCACTGTCCACCTACTAAACCTTCTAGTGAAAACTGTGCCAGTAAATCGCCCTCAGTCCTGCAAAACAACTCCAGGAAAGGTTTGCCAGCTGGGCACTACCTGCCCATGAACACGAGGTGAGTAGCCAACATACTTACCTGTTCCTGCCACAGACTGCCTGCCCGTCAAGGGCAGCTGGAGGGATCTTGTATCAAGAGGTCACGCGCTGTCAATCAACAATACCCAAATCGGCCTGCCCCACCATTGACAGGATGGCCAGGTCAAGGAGCCCGACCTGCCGTGCCTTGGTGACCTCCGACTGGGCGCTGCTCCTCAAGGTGGCCTGCATCCTCTCTGCCGAAACGTCCGAGGCGAATTGACGGAAATGGCAAGGTCCGAGGGGGGAGTGTCTGGCGAGTGGTCAGAATGTGTATTGTGCAGAGAAATAGTTATTGTATTGTATTTCAGGCAAGCATTTATATAGTGCTTGCTTACTAGCCCATCCCTCCCCATGTGGGGTGCTGAGGAGCTTGCCTACATGGGCAGCACGCTAGGGTAGGGTGTATGGTCTGTAAGTGTTTTGTCTTTGTTTTGATTCTGTGTGGGAAGCGTTTCCATGTGGTGCATGATGACTGCCAATGTGCTGTTCTCATGGTATGAGCTGCAGCGCTTAGAGGTGTGTGATGGATGAAGTGTGAGAGGCACACCAGCAGCTTTATGGTTTTCAGTATGGTGGTAGCTTATACAGATCTACAAGTCCACTTCATGGATTTTTTTTAATAATTATAGGTCCAGTTTTTATGGTATTTATTTTTTGACATTTCTATTTGTGTTTATCCACTTTATTTTTTGGGTCATTTTATCTACATTTGCCCATAGTCATTTTGTGCTTAGTTTAAAAAATAGAACCTACAATGGGTATATTTCCACATTGATTTACCAGACAAATGTTTACTCATGTTTGGATGACCAGTGAGTTCTAGCCATTTAGAGTGCAATACAGTCACTTGTAATCATTCCCATTGTGGAGCAGCATAGACAGGTGTATTGCTGCAGTTATTTAAACTTCATTATAAAATCTTTTTTCTATTTTTAGACTTCTCTAAATGTCAGTTTGCATAGCTATTGATCTCACACGCATGACTGATGCTAGGGTGAAGAAAACCTATTTTTTGTATTTTTCCATACTTAAAAACAATTACAGACAGAAAAATATATTGTTTTCTGACAGTATTTATATGTAACAATCACTAAAAACTGTGAGCCATACTTATGATATATTCTGCTTAGCTGGGTACCGCACTGGGTCATCCAGTCTGAAATTTTGTGTAAAGTTTTGGTCCAGAGCTGGCATGGTTGGAGGGCGAGAGAAATGGAGTGATCTCTTGGGGTGGGTATTTTTAGCTCTGGCCTGGATTACAGGGGGGAGAGTGATGGTAGTAAAAGGGAGGGGGCAGCATTTTTCAATTCTCGCCTAGGGCAGCAAAACACCTAGAAACGGCCCTGTTTCAGGGAAACCTATGCCAGCTGTGCGCCCACTGTCCACCTACTAAACCTTCTAGTGAAAACTGTGCCAGTAAATCGCCCTCAGTCCTGCAAAACAACTCCAGGAAAGGTTTGCCAGCTGGGCACTACCTGCCCATGAACACGAGGTGAGTAGCCAACATACTTACCTGTTCCTGCCACAGACTGCCTGCCCGTCAAGGGCAGCTGGAGGGATCTTGTATCAAGAGGTCACGCGCTGTCAATCAACAATACCCAAAAGCGGCCTGCCCCACCATTGACAGGATGGCCAGGTCAAGGAGCCCGACCTGCCATGCCTTGGTGACCTCCGACTGGGCGCTGCTCCTCAAGGTGGCCTGCATCCTCTCTGCCGAAACGTCCGAGGCGAATTGACGGAAATGGCAAGGTCCGAGGGGGGAGTGTCTGGCGAGTGGTCAGAATGTGTATTGTGCAGAGAAATAGTTATTGTATTGTATTTCAGGCAAGCATTTATATAGTGCTTGCTTACTAGCCCATCCCTCCCCATGTGGGGTGCTGAGGAGCTTGCCTACATGGGCAGCACGCTAGGGTAGGGTGTATGGTCTGTAAGTGTTTTGTCTTTGTTTTGATTCTGTGTGGGAAGCGTTTCCATGTGGTGCATGATGACTGCCAATGTGCTGTTCTCATGGTATGAGCTGCAGCGCTTAGAGGTGTGTGATGGATGAAGTGTGAGAGGCACACCAGCAGCTTTATGGTTTTCAGTATGGTGGTAGCTTATACAGATCTACAAGTCCACTTCATGGATTTTTTAAAATAATTATAGGTCCAGTTTTTATGGTATTTATTTTTTGACATTTCTATTTGTGTTTATCCACTTTATTTTTTGGGTCATTTTATCTACATTTGCCCATAGTCATTTTGTGCTTAGTTTAAAAAATAGAACCTACAATGGGTATATTTCCACATTGATTTACCAGACAAATGTTTACTCATGTTTGGATGACCAGTGAGTTCTAGCCATTTAGAGTGCAATACAGTCACTTGTAATCATTCCCATTGTGGAGCAGCATAGACAGGTGTATTGCTGCAGTTATTTAAACTTCATTATAAAATCTTTTTTCTATTTTTAGACTTCTCTAAATGTCAGTTTGCATAGCTATTGATCTCACACGCATGACTGATGCTAGGGTGAAGAAAACCTATTTTTTGTATTTTTCCATACTTAAAAACAATTACAGACAGAAAAATATATTGTTTTCTGACAGTATTTATATGTAACAATCACTAAAAACTGGGAGCCATACTTATGATATATTCTGCTTAGCTGGGTACCACACTGGGTCATCCAGTCTGAAATTTTGTGTAAAGTTTTGGTCCAGAGCTGGCATGGTTGGAGGGCGAGAGAAATGGAGTGATCTCTTGGGGTGGGTATTTTTAGCTCTGGCCTGGATTACAGGGGGGAGAGTGATGGTAGTAAAAGGGAGGGGGCAGCATTTTTCAATTCTCGCCTAGGGCAGCAAAACACCTAGAAACGGCCCTGTTGATCACTAGACTCACAATGCTGGCAGGCTTGGGCGTAAGTTACTAGGTTCTTGGGCGTAAGTTACTAGGTTCATGATTTTCTCATTAGAGTTAATGACTGAACCAAAGACTTTTTGGAAGCACACAGTTTTCCAGAACAACATGTATTAGATTTTCACGGGTTTGGCACTCTCAGTTGACGTTTTTCTTGTTGTGGATGACCATTTAGTAGAACTGCGCAGCCATAAGTGTCTTTGGCGTATCCATCTGCGTATATTTTGATGTACACTTTATTTCGAAGAATTGGCATGGAGTGGCCTTTACCGCCACCCAGAGTTTTACCCGTTCATCAATGTATTTCCTCAGTGTATAATATGTATATATATAATATAATATAATATCGAGTCGGGGGACCACGCGGGTAAACGGCGTCCCCCCACTTATTTTACCGGGAGCTCGATAACTGGAGCCACACATTGACTCTTTGGCCTCTCTGTGGCGAGATCGGAGCTCATTCAGAACTCTGCTCACGTGCTGGCTTCTCTGATGCAATTGCATCTAAGAGGTGAGCGAGGGGAGGCAATGAGTCTGATGGTGCAAGCCCCCTTTCGTGACGTCACTTCCTGTCGTGACGTCAGAGTCCCCCACTTCTTTTTTTAGGACTTGTGCCCTAGGGAAAAGAATTCATTTAGCTACTCCTACACCTTCACCAGAGTTATGAACGTATGCATGCAGCTCATGCCAACCGAATTAATGAAAACCTTTGGCACTTTAATGCCAGGCCTATTGTCTGTGTGCTACTTGGTATGATTATTGGCGCCGCAATACTAGTTTTCATATTACATGGGGTGTTTGTTTTGCACTTTGTATCTAAATACCCGTAATCTGGAATTTTGAAGTACCATTAGTGATACAAGTATATATCCCTGCTTTGGCTCTTTTAATTAGAAATGCAAATGCTTACATAAGAATTGTTGAGTTAACAAGCAACCGGTAAAGGCCCGGTTCTAGAAGGTGGGCCAGGCCCACCCAAACATGAGCCTTGGCCCTCATGGTGAATCTGCCACCGATGTACAACAACAATAAACAAGCAGTGGCATAGCCAATAGGTCTCGCCTTTGGGACCTTATAAGTATTTAGTTTTGAAGCACAAAATCCTTAGTGCAACAACAACAACTGTTGCATGGTTAAACACTTATAAGGTCCAAAGGTGAGACCTATTGGCTATGCCAATGCTTGTTTGACTTGTGATGTGGCCTGGAAAAGGGCTGCAACACAAGTGTAAAAGAGCACTTTGTGCACATCCAAGAACCGTGTGCCATGCACCTTGTGGTGCATAGCACACAGTGGATTGATGCGTATGAGGGCACTACATATGCCCCAGGGCCACTTTGCAGGGGCCACGAGGTATGAGGGCCCTGGTTGGGGTCCCCAAAGTCCCTTTCCGACTGCCTTTTCATGGCAGTTGGACCGCCATGAAAGGACTTTCGAAAGGGGCGGCGGTGCCTGCCTGGAATAAAGACTTGACTTTGTCACAGAAAAAAGGTTGTGAATTGGCTCCAAAGATGGCAGTTGAGTCTGCTGCACTGCTTTCTTCAGAAGAACGGGAGGTTCATGCACACAAAACATGTATTTATACTTTAAGAGGAATACATACATTGAACAACAAGCATTGTTTTTTTTATAAATCCAGAATTGAATTGAATGAAAGGTGACTAATTAATAATAGCCACTGAGTTTGCAGTCACTCGGTTTAATCTGATTAATATCATGTTTCAGCATACCACAATGTTTGAGGCCGCCTTCCTCGGGATACACAGATTACGCTTCAATGTAATGTCCACAGTAATATAATAGCACTTTAGGCACACATACCTATACGTACAATTGGATCACATGCTGTAGGAAACATAGGTTTGTGACAATGATTTCAAACCCCATTTTATATTAAATAACACTATACTATAGAGGAGATAGTATCTTCCTTTTTTACTAGTACAGAAATTGCAAAAACCTTCTCTTAGATTTAGTGCTGATTGTGACCACTGAGTGTATCGAGTGTCATGTTTACTCCCCCACAAGAAAATTAAAAATGTGCCATTGGAGTTCCACCCATGAGGCACACCGAATTTGTAAATGAGGCCCTACCTTAAAAAAAATCCTGGTACCAGCCATAACTCTATCTCCATTACAGTGGAAAATCTGCCACACTTTCCCACAGTCCGAAATTACATCTGTATGGATAGATGTTAGTAGAAATAATTTTACGGTTCAGCTTATGCCACTTTCACTTTTAAATGGCATTTGTGGGTCCTGGTCCTGGAAAGCAGATTGTTCTGAATTCTTCACAACACTGTTTCACGAATTGCATGTTTGAAAAAAGATTGTTTAAAAATAGATTTGTGTGAAAACCCCCATTTTCTATTTAATGCTCCAATCAAATAATACAAAGCCTTTTTTCACTAGTGCGTATAAAATGAAAAGTTCTGTAACCACACTGGTTTCTTGATGAAAAAAAATGCACCCGTTAGCTTTCTCACCCTCTGGCCCCCTCTTCTGGCTGTGCTTATGTTGTGGTCATTATTTTAACGGGATCAACTTGAGCCCTTTTGGTTATGGCTCCGTGTATTCATAAAAGAATAATAGTTTTAAGGTCTTCCCAGTGAAATATAGCATGCTGAGCCTGCTCTCCTCTTGTTTAGCTAATAAAGCAGCATTATGCTGCTCCGATGACAAGCTTTCTCGGCTAGTGTTGCAGAAAGAGGATATATTACCAAACAAATCCTTCTTTAAGAGCCTGGAGTCAATCCAGGGTTTGAAATCCAGGCAACTCCACGCTTGAAGCGAAGACAGAGGAAGCATTTTTAAAGCTTTGCTTGGCAGAAGCAATAACTGTTTGAGCTGTGGCCAGCTCTAGCACACAGAACAGTACAGCAGCAGTCAGTCAGGGGTTTCTGAATTTAATAAGCAACATGTATGTATATACTGCGGTGCTTTGGGTGGTGAAAGGTCCTGTCTGCAATGTGGATTAGTAATAATAATAACTGATAAATATTCTTGCATCGATAGTGCATCATATATATAGGCACAGATTTACCGTCCTTCATGCAACACAGCGCTTCATCAAATTTGCAGCGCTGCATTGTGGGAAGGGCAGAAAATAAAGTAGTAACAGATGTATCAGGTTTCTTGCTGATGATGTCATTGGTGGAGCTCGTGCTAATTCTGGCTGTTGTGCGTAATGTTCACACTCGTGATGTGGTGCAAACAAGCCAGTAGTGTCTAGACTAAGATTTGTTCGCGCGCTACACTTCAGGTACACCTTGAGGTACAAATTCCTACATGTAGATAACAGCACCGTTGCCAGATCTACAAGATGTGTGCATTAGAGTAAACACACACTAAGCGTAGGTATATGAGGATGAATACTGCACAACCCATTGTTTGCGCCTGCTTTTACTTAGTGCAAGAATTTGGTACACTGCCAAATCACGCTACTTCTATCAATCAAGCTATATCTGGCTTGGGACAAAACCCATTGTATTTGCACTGTCCTGTCTCTGACAAAACTCTCACATACATTAATAGGGGGATGCTGTAAAGAGGTTTGGGCACTGCTCAATGGTCTACCTTCAGTACCAAGCAGGGCCAGACTGGCTACCGGGTGTTTGGGTTGATTTCACTGCGGTGGGGGCTGATTTCGTTGATGGGGACCTGCGTGTGCTTCTAAATAAATGAAACAAATGGTTTTAACCCCTTGGCCACGGCGGTAATTCCGCCGCTGCGCTGGGGGGGAGTCGCTCCTAAGGTAGGCACATGGTACCCTCATGGCAGGGTGCATTGTATGTGAAAGGTAGGACATGCCCTGGTGTGTGTGGCATGTCCTGATAGGGAATTACAGCCTACTTCGTTTTTCACTATTTCAAGGCTACATGTTCCCCATAGGCCAAAATGGGCAGTTTGATTATAACATCCTATAATCCTAACTGACTCAGGGAACATGGTAGAAATTCAAGTTAAGTATGCCTGAACTCAAAATGATAAAATGCATCTTTTAGTGAAGTTGGTTTTAACATTCTGTGTTTGAAAATACCACTTTTAGAAAGTGGGTATTTTCTGACCTAACCATTAAGCCTGCCTCTGCTAGCTTGTGTATTAGCTGTCTGGTTTGTGAGTGACAGGGGCCGGGGGAAACTCCAGGAGACAGGGTGAGTCAGCACAGGGCTGAATAGACGCATCCACACATAGATGGGTGGGAGGAGTAGCACCTGGGTCTGAATAGGGCTGGGCTTGCCTTCCACAATGCTGGCTCCACCTCCTGTAGTGCGTCTGAGGACCCTGGCCCACACAGATAAAGGACGAAGGTGCACACTGGCAGAATGCACCCCAAACTGGTTTGAACTAGGCCCAGGCCCCTCTGCCTTCAGAGGACAAAGGGGATTGCTGGTATAAATATTGGGGCCCAGTCCCCAAGACTTTAGAACACATTTGGGATCAAGAAAACTGCCAAGAAGAAGAGCTGGAGAAGCTGTGAGGAGAAACTACCACTTTGCTGTGTGCTTTGCTGTGTTGGCCTGCAGTGGCTGCTTCTCTCTTGGGCAGTGAAAGGACGGGACTGAACTTTGTGCAATCTACTTTTGTGAGTGTCTCCAAGGGCTTGAGGTAGAGCTTGCCCCCTGTTCAAGAAGTCTCAGGAACAGCAAAGACTTCAAGCTCGACAACGTCTACGATGCCGCTGCTGACTCCGTGTCCCCAGAGGGCAACGCCGCACTGCAACCCTGGTCTCACCAATGCCACCTGCTGACGCCGCCACTGAGCCGCTGCTCATACCGTGACCTGTGGGCACTGCACTCCTCACCGCCTCGCTTCACCACGACGCCTTGGTATCCCCGACGACGAAGCTTCATGCCCGAATCAACGCCGCTGCTTGCACGTGGTTCAAGGGCACAGCTCGTAAAGTTACACGATGCACAGCCCTCATCCCACAACGCAGCCTTCGCCTACAGACGCCGGTGCCATCGACTCCAGTTCATCAGCCGACGACAGCGCTTCAGCGACGACGATGCCGCTGCTTGCACCGTGACCTGCCAGCACCGTGACGAGCACCACCTTCATCTCCCACCCTGACCCTGGTCTCACTGACTCTGCCACCGCGACCTGAAGGCACAGCACGCCGCACCGCTGCACTTCGCACCGCATCACCTGACGCCTGCCGATGCCAGCGCTCCTGACTTTACCAGAGAGGAGTTCGATCTGCAACTCGTGTGACTTCGAGGGCCCTGACGACTCCTGCATTGACCTCCAGAACCGACGCCTGCAGACGCAGTGTTTTCGGAAGCTCAACGAGTGGTCATCGACGCCCTGCATTTCTGAAAGGTACTGTTTGCGGGTCTTCCCTACACAGTAGCTGGCCCCCAACGCCGTGGTCAGCCAGAACTGTTTGGAATTGTTTCCTCACGATGCCGTGATAGCCCCGGACAGAGCCATAGACATCAAGGAACTGTTTTTCAAGGTTATTTTGATAACTGAAGATTTTTAAGTACTGTATTGTGGATTGTTATTGTATTTGGTCTTGTTTTAAGTATATAAAAATATTGGATATTTTTCTAAATTGGTGTAGTGTCCTTTTGTAGTGCTTACACTGTGTTACTGTTGGTTATGTGCAAACGCTTTACACACTGCCTCTGAGATAAGCCTGACGGCTCGTACCAAGCTACCAAGGGGGTGAACAGGGGTTATTTTAGGAGTGTAACTCCCTTATCCTGACTAGGAAGAAGGGTCCCTACTTGGACAAAGCTGCGAGCCCTTGCCAACTAGAGACCTCTATTTCTAACAATAATGTAAACAACATATGTGGTACATAAAAAAATAAATGCAGTTGCCAGTAGTGGACTGCTATGAGGAACCAAAAAAGTAGCCAGGAAACAGATGATGGTTTAGGGAGACAGAGAGCCAGTATTGGGCTGACATTTCAGGAAGTCAGGCAGTCTACCAGATGGGTCGACTTTAAGGGCCAAATGTGAGGGGTGGGTTTTATTTCAGCTCACGGCCAATGGGACTAAAATATAGCTTACATGCGGGCCCATGTACCAGTGCTAGATTGCCAGTGTGACTGAAGGTCCAGTCCATCAGTTTTGAGAGCTTCAAGCTGAGCAAAGATGGAAGCCAAGAAGGAGTTCCAGCAGCCAGGAGCAGATCACTGCTGAGAGAACTGTAGACTGGAGGCAAAGAAGAGACAGGGATGTGGGCAAGAAAAGCAAATGTGTAGGTTGGAGTCTGACAGTTGCCAACTGATACAGTGGTTTAAAATGAACACAAAGGATAAGTTGCCAGGCAACTTTCACAGGCCTTCCAAAGCTTTTTGTATGTGTTCATCAGTGGGAACGAAAAATGGATTCTGTGACATGGAAGCGACCTTCACTGAGACAATGGAGACCACAGCGCATTTTAGCCTGTCTCCATCCTCCAGAGTATAACTGTCAAATCTGTCATCTTCTCATCTCTGATAGTGATGGTTACCTACTCTATACCTGAAAAGGAGCAGAAACATGCATTTAATCCTGACAAGGATGTTCGCAATTTTGATGTGTATCAAATCTGGACAAACCTCAGTCTAATTTGCTGACAACCCAATTAAACTCACACATGCATGCTCAGCCATGTGCTTATCCTCTTTGCCTTTGCAGAAACATTGAAGGTTTGGTAGACCTTAATGGTATATAGTCCAACATTGACGTTGTATACCTGAAAATCGTCAAGCAATATCTTCAGCCAATATTTCCAGGATCACAAAGCATGCCAGAGATGGACTGTGATACCTACCAAACCCATAGCCTCTGTTTGTGTGATTGTGCGTAGGATAGCTTCACTCCCACCGGCCTCAATTGTTCTTTTGTTTTTTGAAGAGAATAGCTTGCCCTATCTGCATGGAGGAAAGCTGTTTTGCTATGTACACTCCTCATTTACAAAGTGCTCTTTCTTTGTGGTGGGTGGCCATTATTACTGGTTTTCATTGCTGTGCTCTGAAGCGTGTTTGATATGTGTTTCCTCATCTGTGCTCTGGGTAAGCAGGGCGAAAAAACAACGGGGTCCAACACTGTGTGCCTGATTCGTCAAAAAGATCTCATAAAAGTGAGTCTATTTTGATACTCCTTTGTTTTGAATAGATTACAAGGGTTAAACTTTACTCCTGATTATTTCTTACTAGGCTTCCATAAACGATAAAATAGGAAACTGCTGTTGATTGCAAAACTTGTATCTAGAACCCCTTGAGTGAATGGCAGGAGTGGGGTGAAAAGACAGCATGATAGTTCAGTCAGTTAAATGGTTTCCACTTGCACAGGTGGTATACTGCAGGCCATTCAGCTAAGGCTGGTAAATTAAGTACTGTTAATTTGGGTGTTAGTAACTCCTATTGTTTACAGTGCTAAGACATGGCAAGTTGTTTATAACACTCCAGCTCTAACAAAAATATTAAATAGGCGAACTGCAGTAAAAAAATGCACAATATGATTGGTTTCTGGATACAATGCATGTAAAAGATAAATACATGTGTGATAATTGAGTGTATTTTTCAGATGTAAAGTAGTCCCTGATGATGTCAAGGCAAGTGCTCCATAGGAGGTTGAATGATACACCAAGCAGCAGCAATTGCATAAGGGGAGAGGGTACTACTCATGTGTCTGGTGCCAAGGCCCATGCTATGTATCTTTTAAAGAATAGGTAACAATACATCTAGCAGAGAGATACATACACTATGTCACTATAACAATACATTATTAGTATTTCCTACAAATAAGCACCTAAAAAGAAGGCAGATGTTATATAAAAGTGCATATTGTTTCCTGATATGGGTAATCGAATGATAACATTTGTTTGAAAAGGTACTGCTTTCATTTTCTGCTACACCAGTGTCCCGGAAAATACTTACACATAGGATGGGCAGAAATGCTGGGCAGGAAGACTTGGGAGATGTGTCAGGCCCACATAGGAGGGAAGGTGGAGCACATGAGAAGAATCTGGAAACAGGCAGAGCAAAAGGGTAAGATGACATGAGAATTTAGGACTGGAAGAACACAACATGAGGGCGGGCGAGTTAGAATTATTAAAATGTAATAGAACTCTGACAAACAAACATAATTTATGACTGTTGGTAAAAGGAAACAAGGTTGTAAGCTAATCACTTATAAATAGATTTTGAAAGCACATTGCAATATATCTGGAACAATTTAGAAGGTTCTGCAACAATCCAGAAAAGTAAAGAACAAACCAGAAGATTCTGGAACAAGCCAGTAAATAGGCATTGATGGCACATTGCAATCGGTCTGCAACAAGTCAGGATGTTCTAGAACAAGCCAAAAGGTTCTGAAAACAGCCATGTGATGGTGGCAACCATCTTTGATTTCAAGAGGATATAAATACAACCACACGCTTTGCTAGGCAATCGGAGTTCCATTGAAGACATCACCCATGTTTCTCCCACTGACCAAGCTTACCTGCGCATCAAGGAAATCCAGTACCCCCCTTAATAACTGCCATCTTGCCCGGTGACCTGGCTTGGTGGGATTCTGCCTGTGAACGTTGTGAAGTAATTGTGGTGCATGGAGATGAATAGCTAGTTCCAGAAAGCCTTCCTTGGGCAGAACACTTTAATAAAGTAGTATAATTCACAGTTAATAAAGTAGTATAATTCACCTCATATTTTCTTAGAATCAGTATACGTTTGATTTCATATGCTACTTCACCATCTACTTCAATGGGAGCTGGGGTAAATTCTAGATGCCTAATTATCTTCTTGATGGGGTATGGCCCTATGAATTTTGGCTTTACTTTTCGATTGCCTTTTAACATAAAATGTTTGGTGGATAACCAAACTCTGTCAACAGTTTGGTACAGAGGTTCTGTGGAAGTCTTTTTATCAGCTTGAAACTTACTCCTGTGTTGTGCTAACCCAGGTATTCTTTAGCAGATGTTAGAATGGACTGTTGGTTCATTTGATGATCATACACTGAGGTGTTATTGGAGGTTGCTGGGCATTCAAATGAAAGAATGTTGGGATGATAACCATTTGTTCAATATAAAAGAGAATAGCCCAAGGTAGTTCTGAATTATTATAAACAAACTCAGCCATCCACATATGTCTGCTCCAATCTTCAGTATGAATGATTGCAAAACACCTAAGACACTGGTCTAATTTTTGATTTAAGCGTTCTGTTTTACCTTCAGTTTCTGGGTGAAAGCTAGTAGAAAAGCAAGCATGTATTTTCATCTCTTAATTTTTGCCCAAAATGTAAAGTGAATTCAGTGCCTTGATCAGTTATGATCCCACTAGGAATGCCATATAATCAGATACTATTTTGGGAGAAGCTGTGTGCTAATTCAATAGCAGTAGGTAATTTAGTCAAAGCTATGAAATGCTCCATCTTGGTTAGGTGATTCACCACTACTCGAATGACCGCATTTCCTTGATTGTTTGGCATTTCTATGATACAATCTATGGAGAGAGTATGCTAGGTGGACTGGTAATGGGGTCCATACACCCTGCTGGTTTTTGTGTGTTTTGTCTTACTTTGAACGCAAACTGCATAAGTTGTGTTATTTTTCTCAATATCGGAATTTAGTGTGGGCCACCAAAAATATAGTTGAGCAGTAGCTATGAATTTCAAGATTTCCGCATCAGCCCCCAGATCGGAATCATATACCTATGTTAAAATTTGAGGTTGCAAAACATGATTTGGGACATAGAGATTACCTTGATGATATGGTATATCATCTGTCTCTTATCTGACCAGGTCTGCATTTAACCACGTCTCCTTATCGGTATTCCATATACAATCTTTTAGTTTGGCTAAAAAGTAATGAGTGTTAACTAGGAACATCTCCTTTTTACAAACCATTTTTGGCTTTTGGACAATTAATGGTTGTTCATAAATTGGATCTTATCTGTTATCTATTGAAGTGACATGAGACCTTGAAAGGGCATTCTGAGGACCTGGATGGTATTTTATGATAAAGTCTAAACTGAGAAAATTAAGGACCATCGAAGCTGTCAAGGAGTAAGAGCCCTGGTTGATTTTAAACATTGTACATTTTGGTGGTATGCTATGTCTGGCACCCATCACATAATGGCGCCATTCTTTAAATGCCTGTTTTATCACCAACAACTCTTTATCTGTGATACTATAGTGTAATTCACATGAGGTAAATTTTGGAGAATAATAGGCCACTGAATGTATCTGACCGGCATCTGGGTAATGTTGTGAGAGTACCCCCCCCCTCCCAGCATTGTGCAAAATGAAGCATCTGCTTCAAGTATGAGTGGTAGAATAATGTCCAGATGTCTTAATATAGGGCCTTAAATGAATTGTTGTTTTAGGGTGTGAAATGCTTGTTCTGAGGTGAGTGATAGGTTGAATGATGGCTGCAAAGTTTTTAATGAAATGCCTTTAAAAAATGGCACATCCTGGAAAATTTTAAAGAGCTCTTACATTTAACAGAGATTTCTATTGAGTATAGCAGACACTTTTTTCTCATCCATTTTTAGGCCTTCAGGATTTATAATATACCCTGGGAACTCAATTTTTTAGATGTGAAACTGGCACTTTTCAAGTTTTTTTGTACAGTCGATATTCCCTCATCGTCTCAAGATGGACTTCTAATGACCAATATGTTCCTCAATGGTATCTGAGTATGTTAAAATGTCACCAATATAGATGATACAAAATACGTCTACGTATCCTCGCAGTACATCATTCATTAAATATTAGAACGTGCTGGGGCATTGCAGAGCCCAAAGGGTATGACCTGATACTCAAACAGGGAAGATTTGGTCCTGAACAAGGTATCCATGCATCACCATGTTGGACTCTAAGAAGATGATAAGCACCCCAGGGCTCCAACTTGGTAAAAATCGTCATCCCTTTCAACTGATTCAGTGACACTGTATTAGAGGTAGAGGATATCTAATTTTTACCTTCGCCTGATTTACTGCTCAATAGTCTATACATGCCCTTCTTGGGCACAAAGAAGAAAGGAGAGGATGCTGGCAATTGAGAGGGCCGGATAAACCCTGTAGCTAAGTTCTCATCTAGGTAATCTTGCAAAGTCAGGTCTCTGACTCAGTCAGAGCATAGATCCTGTTGCATGGAATTGCTGCCCCAGGGACTAGATCTATCTGGTAATCATATTCTCAATGTGGGAGGAACTGACTGGCTTTTTGATCATCAAGCACTTCCTGATAATCTTGACAATGATGGAGCAAGGTGGCAAAACAAAATTTTGTGTGCCCCTCGCGAAATCAATGTTCCATAACGTTAACATTTACTAATGATGTGCTGTGGTGAAATAACCAACAATAGTATAAGTTGCACACCCATGCACACGTGGGAATACTAATTTTGCCTGCATTAAGCAATATAATTAACTAATTTGTATTGTTATTGTGTTGTGAACTAATGCACAGCTTAAATATAAATAAACGCAATATGAATGTGCTTACTGTACACGTTATTGTGCTAGAAAGTCGTCGGATATGTAAGTATGAAACGCATTTTGTGGCTTACTTGCTAGGTAACAACTAATAGGGAAACATTAAGATGGTGGGAGGTAAACAGAAGGGCTTTAGTTCTATATTTTAACATGAATTTGTGTTTGTTTCTATGATAGTTCCAAAAGTGGCCTCTGAGGCCTAACAAAAACATGGCTGCTCTGGTAAACTGCGAGCAAGTGCTGGACTGCGCATGTGTGCCCAAAGCCTGCAAGCGAGAGTGAACTGCCTGTGCTCGGATGGGAAGTTCAAGGCTACCTTGCCCTGCAAGTCAGGATGGTTGCCAAAACATAGAGGTTCGAGTGTTCTGAATGTGGGAAAGTAATGCGACGTTGCAAGTCAAGGAAGTGACCAGGCCAAAGACTGTCCTAAACAATACCCCTGTATTAATTTGCTGATTCACCGTGAATATGATGTTGTAATGGTGAGGAGATGCTCACCCATCCCAAATTGTCCAATCAGAACCCGAATTGGTGATGTTAGATACTTTTTAGATAGATTAAGTTAGGAAATTAGTGTATAAAACCCCCTGATTTTGCTAAGAGAGGGTCGCTCTTTCGATTTCCTCTCGAAGTGCTGTCGGATTGCAGATCGATTCCTGGATGTAAGACTCTTTGACTTATTTTTTTGTTTGCTTTGCAGGACTGAAGGATAAGATGAGGGTGTTAGTTAGGGATGTTAGGAGAGAATGAATTTGGAACTATCTATTCTTTGCTAAACTTTTAACTGACTTCTAAATAAATGACTGTTTTCTGAGCTCTAAATTAAATGATCATTCTGAAATAAAGTTTTACGATTTTACTGAATAAAGAATTAATTAATGCCTAAATGTCAGACATATTAAAGTTTTGCTTTTAATAAAATTAGGAAAATGGAATATTAAAGCTGGTCTTGTAATTTTCCCTACGCCTGATTTTCTTTCTAGCCGATCCATTGCCACAATGGTGGTGTGTCTTAGTAAAATTCATGTTTGATTAAAAGGATGGTAAATCGTATAAAACTGTAAGTGTAAATAATAATTGGTTCAATAGGTTTAGACACTCCGCCAAATGTTACAGTATTACTCCTTTGTGTTTCACCAAACCTTGACTCCGAATTAAGTGAATTGAGTAAATGTGCAGTGTTATGGGCCCCACTGACGTATGAATATGTGTTAGGAGGTTTCAGGGAAAAGGTGATGCTGATTAGAAATAATTTATGGAGTTCCGCTGTAGCAGTTATATCTTGGTAGCAGAGTAGTGGTTGCTAAGGAAATTAGCTAGGGTTATGTATAAAGTACTATATAGAAATTAAGGTACAAAATTATGAACTGACATCTGTTGAGTTCGTATTACGTAATATGTAGTTCTGAAAAGGCTTCCAAGTGTTGCGTGAAGCTAGTGCCTCTGTCTGCAGGCAGAGGAAGTGTGGCAAGTAAAGTCGCACAGTACATTGGTCTGTTTCAAAAAAGTAGTATCGTCGTATACTTCGGTGGTATTGTCGCATATCACTGTTTAGGGACATTAGGTGTGAAAGGATAAATGTATAGTGAAGACAGACTATAAAATCTTAGCCTTCAAGCACAGGGATCATTGCGTATCATGATTAAAACTTACTGCTGGGAGAGTAGTAGGACTTAACCCGAACTTGATAGAAGGGTAAAGGAGTGCCATCTACTTTACAAACGATAGAGGAATTCTGTGGTGGGTTAGAGGTAAGCGCTGCCTACTGGAGTTACCGAGTTCATGTGCATATGAATAGGGATTTCTGTTTGAACGTGTGTAAATGAAATTGCAATACGCGTTCTGGTGAAACTCTGGGATTGTCTCTAAGGAGGTGAAGAAGATCTCTGTATGTGCTTTTCTGGAGAAACGAGTTTGTTATTGCCTGATAGAAGAGTAAGGTAGAGGGTAGTGCGACTTTATCGACGAGTCTAAAATTCTGTGGAGGTAAGCGTTGTCTACTCCAGTTACAGAATACTTGTGTGATTGAAAAATTCTATCACTTTATTAGCGAAACAGGCAAATGGTATTGTTTTATGTAAATTACTAACGGATTTTGTAAAATATCTTGTAAACACGGCTTCTTGATAAAACCCTGTAAAGGAGGGGTCAGTTAGCGCTGCAGAAACCGGAGCGCTGGTGACGTCAAAAGTGTCACGCTGGGATTGGTCCTCGTGACCAAGACAGAGTAGAGGCTGATTAGTGCATTACAGAAAGCAGCAAAAGCTATTGGTTAAGCACTATAGTGATGTATCGTGTTCTAATTGATACATTAGTGCGAACCACGCTATGGTTGGTTGGTGTTACGGAAACAGCAATAGAATAGTACGCGATCTTTTGAAAAACAGGAAATTTGTTGAAAATTGCTTACTACTATTATGACGAAGACAAGAAGAAACCTTCATGGTTTAAAAAGTTGAAAAACATGTTTTTAAAAGACAAAGAGGTAGTTACGAGAGAGGGAAAAATACTTCCTTCACCAAAGACGCCTGCTTCTCATATGATGTCAAAATATGGTTACCATACGTGTGTTTGGTTGGAGAATTGGGTACGGTATACCAAGGATGATGGTGTGTTAGCTTTTCCGGAAGGAGGATCTTTTGATTTGGCAATTTTGAGAAACCTGAGAGACAGAATGATGAAGCTTGAACTGAGACCTAGACCGACTCAATTTGAGGCACTGGTAGAATGGGAAGATGAGATGCATGAATTGGAAAGTGAGAGGTTAACCAGGCATATCAGACCAAGAGGTAGAGGTCGAGATTTATGGGGAGAAACACATGAAAGTAGAATGCGTAGATGGAAAAATGGTAACATGTGTGATGGCATGTATCTGGTTAGATTAGTGGAAGAATATGAGGGACGTAAATGCACAGAAAAGAAAAAGAACATAGAGATAGGGAACCAAGGTTATGGTGAAAGCGACCCAGAGGATGCTGTATTGAAGGAAATATTAAATAGGAGATCGCCACCATATCAACCAGGTTCTTTATGGACTACCCCAAATGCTCCAATAGCAGATGAGAGAGTTAGTGAAACTCCGAGACAACCATCAAATTTCTGAGAGTTCCCTGAAAGAGTAGAAACAAGATACATTCCAAGTACACCAATAGGAGAAGCCAGAATTTCAGGTACTCCTGTGCAAAGTAATGATTCGCATAAAACTGTGCTAAGTACTGAAAAGCGAAATGATACACAACCAGATATTTCTGATTATGAACGTTCCACGCGTGAGCTGCTTCAAAACCTTACTCAGAATATGGAAGCAGTAACTCTCCCAGTAACAATAGTACCTGTAATACCAGTATTCGAAAATCAAAGAATAAAAGAGCCAAGCTTAACAATTCCATTCCAACAGTTTGCAGAAAGTAAAAGAGAATATCTATCCTGATTTGTCAGAAATAAAACAGAATATAAATGTGAATCCACCTGAATTGACTTTTAATCAAAGTTTGTCATGCAGATACCCGACTGGAGCAGAATCTGACTCTGCAACCCCAGAGAGAAGTGTAGATAAAATAGACCTAACACAAACACCTGTAGGACCATCAGATAAAGAATTGAGTGATTGGATTAAAACTTTAAAATTAAAAGAGCAGGAATCAAAATTGCTGGATGTGGCAAAATTAAAAGTAGATATGGAAGAATTAATCATTGGAACTATTGGAACGGACGGACTAAAAACGTATCAGGATGATGAACTCATGTTTTTGTGTAAAAGCATAACCTGGAAGGCTAAAACAGTGTATGAGCAGTTGGAAGAATTGGCAAGTGAATTTGGAATAGAATTCTATGAAAGATTGTTGCTAGTTTTCAAACAGTATAGCGGATATGAGGAACTGAATGAAAAGGATATGAGTCACTTCATATATAGATTCGTATATGGTTTGAGACCAGAAATTTCAGACATGATTAGACAAAGCATGATAGGATGGCAGTCGAGCTCAGTAGATAAAGTACTGAGACAGGCGAAATATTGCAGTGAAGAAATTGATGCAAAACAGAAAAAGTTGAAAGAGATGAACTCATGTTTTTGTTTAAAAGCATAACCTGGAAGACTAAAACAGTGTATGATCAGTTGGAAGAATTGGCAAGTGAATTTGGAATAGAATTTTCAAAAATTAAATCATTGCAGAAATCATATCGAGTAGATTTTGTAGAAAGAAACATTGAGAACATAACCACTGCTGAAAGGTTAGTACAAATAAAAGAGTTGATTGTGCTGTTGCGAAAATGGGGAGATGTAAGTAAATGGAGGGTTAAGTGGGCAAAAGAAGAAAGAAGAAATTAGTGATAAATCCACATTAGCTTTTCCAATCAGGGAAAAAGAGACAGTGGCAACTGAGTTTCCCATGAGAGAGATACCTGGAGGAGGATATGTACATGTTCCTTGGAGCAGACAAGATATATTATCATTTACAAATGATTTTCCTAGGCTGAGAGAGAAACAAGTGGAATGGTATCGACAGGTAGACAGATTTGTAAAAGCGTCAAAAGTTTTATGGATTGATCTGGATGGATTGTTTGACATAGTGGTGCCAGCAGACTTATGGACAGAATGCAAAATATCTGTAGATTGGCCAAGGGAGGAGTATCCTAGAGATAAAGTAACAGGAGCTCCATCACCAGATGTAATGCGAAAGTATGAACAAGTGATAGTATGGCTGAAAAATAAAATACCTCCAAAGGACACTGATTGGGTGAAAATAGACAGGACCACGCAGGAGCCGAAAGAAACTGTACATTCATTCTATGAAAGATTGTTGCTAGTTTTCAAACAGTATAGCGGATATGAGGAACTGAATGAAAAGGATATGAGTCACTTCATATATAGATTCGTATATGGTTTGAGACCAGAAATTTCAGACATGATTAGACAAAGCATGATAGGATGGCAGTCGAGCTCAGTAGATAAAGTACTGAGACAGGCGAAATATTGCAGTGAAGAAATTGATGCAAAACAGAAAAAGTTGAAAGAGAAAGCCATGTGAGCACAAGTGAAGGTAGCGGAACAACAAGTAGCTCAAATGGAGAGCAAGAATGTAGGGAATCAAGGAAGTTTTGAGGGTAAACCTAAATTAGTGGGAAGTATTGATGAATTGAAGAAGAAATTCCCATGTTTCAATTGCGGCAAGTTAGGGCATTGGAAGAAAGAGTGTAAATGTCTGCCAAGACTTAATGGGGAAAATACATCATTGAATCCGCAGGTGCAGTTTGAGGTAAATCAACAGCAACCGCAACAACAGCAGATAGCAAATCAGCAAAGTCAGATGCCACAACCGCCACTGCCATACAGTGTAAACCAGCAGAGGTACAGTGCAGAGACAGGATTCAGCGGAGGTGAGCAGGTAAAAAGACCACAAGGAGTGAATGCGTGTCCTCAGTATTGGTTACAAGAAGAGGATGGCAGTGAGCCGGATGAAAGTTTCTGACTGTGCCTGAGAGAGGAAGACAAGTGTGTGCTTGGAGCCACTCTTGAGGTGGATCAGTCTGGTCCATTTGTGAGCGGAAAGGTGAATGATGTAGGAATAACTTTCCTAATGGACACTGGTGCTACCCGTTCTACTGTTAGATCAGTGGAAGTTCAAAATCTTCCTCTCTCGGGAGAGACAATTCAAGTTGTAGGTGTAGCTAATAGACAGATAAAAACTCCCTTGACAAACCCAGTTGAAATAGAAATTGTAACTTTCAGAGATATGCATCGATTTGTGGTGTGCGATAGTAGTCCTGTTAATTTGTTAGGAAGGGATATATTGTGCAAGATGAACGGTGCCATATATGGCATAGAATTGCAAACTCCAGATGAGGATAGTCTGTATAAATTGACAATGCTTATGATTGAGGCAGAGCAGAGCAGGCTACGTCCTGTTTTTGATAGAGAAAAGATTCCTGTTGAATTGAAAGAGGCAGTGAAAGAAGGAGTATGGGATTTCACTGGAAAAGATATAGGATTGATGAAAGGCGTTGATCCTGTGAAAGTCACAGTAAAAGAAGGTGCAAGTTACCCAAATATTGCTCAGTATAAAATGACTGCAGAAGTAATTGAAGGAATAACTCCAGTGATTGACAAAATAATTGAGATGGGAATACTGAGAGAAATAGAAAGCAGTCCTTGTAATTCACCAATTATGGGATTGAAAAAGCCTAACGGAACATTTAGAATTGTTAAGACCGTAGAAAGGTCAATAAAATTGTTGTCCCATGTTGTCCGATTGTTCCGAATCCGGTAGTGATTCTGTACCAAATTCCTCATGATGCAGAATGGTATACTGTAATTGACCTATGCAATGCGTTCTTTACTGTTCCATTGCATCCAGAAAGCCAACCAATTTTTGCGTTCCGATTCCAAAATTGTATCCTAGCATGGTGTAGAATTCCACAAGGGGTCACTAAGAGTCCATCGATTTTTAATCAGCTGCTAAAGAAATCATTAGAAAACTTGAGCAAGCCTTGAGAGTCTGTGTTAGTACAATACATTGATGATCTTTTGGTTGCACCAAAAAACAAAGGATGCATGTGTAACTGACACTGTAGAATTGTTGAATCATTTGGCTGAGGAGGGACATAAAGTGTCTCCATCAAAATTGCAGTTTTGTCAAAATGAAGTACAATATTTAGGTCACAAGTTTGCTAAAGGGATCAGACAAGTCACAATAGAAAGAATCAAAATGATGCCAGGAATGCAGCCACCTAGAACTCAAAGACAGGTGAGAATGTTCTTGGGAATGTTAGGTTATTGTAGACAGTGGATTAGTGGATTTTCATTGATTGCAAAACCATTACAAAGACTGACAAAGGCAGATATCAGAGACCCCATTGTTTTGACTAAAACAGAAATGGAAGCATTTGAACAGCTGAAAACAAAACTGTGCGATGCACCAGCTTTAGGAATGCCTGATTATGAGAAAAAATTTGAACTGTACTGCAGTGAGCGAGAAGGATGTGCATTGTCAGTGTTGGTTCAGAGACATGGACGACTGAGAAAACCAATTGCGTATTTCTTTGCCATTTTGGACCCTGTAGCAAAAGCTTTGCCAGGTTGTCTGAAAGCAGTAGCAGCTACTAGTGTGAGTTTGGAGCAAAGTGAAGGAATAGTAATGGGATTTCCTGTGAGGGTGTATGTACCTCATTCTGTGGAGATTCTTCTTAGTAGAGCCAAAACACAGTATATGACCAACAGCAGAATGACCCGATATGAGAAAATAATTTTGGGAGCTGAGAATGTGAATGTTACCAGATGTGTAAACGTTAATCCTTCTACATTGTTGCCTGACACCATTGAAGGTGAACCAATGTTAGATCTGGGGGTCTCTAGTTGGCAGAGGTAAGTACCTTAGACCAAGTAGGGACCCTTGCTTCTAGTCAGGGTGAAGGAATAACCCTCTGAGATAACCCCTGCTCACCCTCTAGGTAGCATGGCACGAGCTTGATCACAAATGTTTTGATGTTCTGGAATATTGCACAAAACCCAGGCCAGATATCAGAGATGAACCTTTACCTGAAATCGTATTTTGTGATGCTTGTGGATGGATCATGCCTGAGAACAGAGAGTGGTGTTCTAAGAGCTGCGTATGCTGTTTGTACTGTGGCAGAAGTGTTGGAAGCATCTTGTCTGAAAGGAATTCATTCTGCTCAAGTAGCGGAGTTAATTGCTTTGATACGAGCATGTGAATTGGGAAAAAAGGTGAAAGTAACCATAGTGACTGATAGTCAATATGGCAACGGAGTTGTTCATGATTATGGACAGCTTTGGTCCCAAAGAGGTTATTTAACTTCTGCAGGAACACCTATTCGGAATGCTGAATTTGTGAAAACACTAATAGATGTGATCCATTTACATGAGAAAATAGCTGTCGTAAAATGTTCAGCCCATAAAAAGAGTGAGAATTACATCACCCGTGGAAATATTTATGTGGGCGCAATTGCAAAGCATTGTGCGAAAAATCAAATTTCAATCAATCGAGAACAACTTAAAGAACATGTTCCCGAGTCCTTTAATGCTAACTACTGTAGTTGAGACTTGGCAGGAAGTGAAACAGATACAGGAGGAGGCAGAAGCAGGAGAAAAAGACATTTGGTTAAAATCAGGATGCAGACAAAGAGAGGAAGATGAAATTTGGGTTTACAAAGATGAAAGACCAGTAATGCCCGATAGCATGATTTCAGACATGGCCCGAATGTACCATGGTCAGGCCCACATTGGTAGAGGTGCCATGATTCGTCTCTTTAGGCAGACTTGGTATAATCCCAAGTTCAGGATGATTGCTGAAAGCTTGTGCCAAAGGTGTTTAGTATGCCAGCAATTCAATCCAAACAGGAGAACCATTGTAAGTTTTGGAACCATAGGACGGGAGGGTGGTCCATTTACAAGGGTTCAGATGGATTTCGTGGAGTTGCCTCCATGTAACCGGCTTAGGTACATTCGTGTAATAATCTGTTTGTTCTCCCGATGGGTGGAAGCTTTCCCCACGAGGAGGAACGATGGGTTGACTGTTGCTAAACTGTTTTTACGTGAGATAATACCACGTTTCGTGGTTCCCGGTGACGATTGAGTCAGACCGAGGCCCTCATTTCCAAAATGAACTTTCCCAAATGATCTGTGAAGCTCTGGACATTCGCCAAAAGCTGCATTGTGCTTATAGACCTGAAGCTTCAGGAGTAGTGGAACAGGTGAATGGAACAATTAAGAACAGAATTGCAAAAATGTGTTTGGCAACAGGACTTAAGTGGCCCGATGCCTTGCCGCTTGTCTTAATGACACTAAGAAGCATACCTGACAGGAAAACTGGACTAAGTCCACATGAGATTTTGATGGGCAGGGTAATGAGGCAGGCCTATGTACCTGTTGATAAGTTATTGACAATTAATGATGACATCATACTGGACTACTGCAAAAATCTATCTGATGTGGTAACTTCTGTGCTCCACCAGGTGGGAACTGAGTCAAATTCCAAAGAGAAAAATCCAGCTCATGATCTAGTCCCTGGAGACTGGGTTCGAGTGAAAGTGCATCGCAGGAGAAATTGTTTGGTACCTCGGTGGCAGAAACCACGACCGGTTATCTTGGTCAGTACTACTGCAGTCAAGTGTGCTGGATTGAAGGGTGGGTGCATGCAAGCCCCACCATTCGTGTGCCTGCACCTGAATACCCGTACGACGGTGAAAGTACAACTGACTCTGATTCTGAAGCTGAACCAGAGAAAATTCCAGATACTGAAGATCGACAGGAACGTCGACATCTGGAAGTATCAGAAGCCAGTTCTGCGTCTGAAGGTGAAGGTGAAAGGGAATTTGTGGAGATACCAGATTCTGAAGATCAATCTGAAGGTCGAGAATTCGTAAAGACAGACACCAGTAAAGATGCAAAAGAAAGTGAAGACAAAGTTGTTGAAGAGGAGAAAACGGAAGAGCAATCTGAAAACTCTGAAAGCAGGAACGGAAATCCTGAGACTGGGGAAGAGGAAGTAACTCACGATAAGGATGAGATTGCAAGTACCAGTTACAAAGGTGTTCCTAACAGAGTAACAGAAGAGAAAGCTGAGTCTGATGAAGACAAAGACATTGTGAAACTCATAATAAATGATACAGTTGAAGATACTGAAAGTGAAACTGATGACAGTGCAGATAAAACTCCATTAAGAAAAAGCCCAAGAAAAAGAGCTTGGAGAGTGGAGCATAATACAGTAGAGCCAAAGACTAAGAAAGTCTGTAAAGGAGACAATTGGCCTAAAGAAACTGGTGGATTGAGATTTAAACTAGTGAACAAAACAAAAGAGCCAGAAGAGCAAGTGAATGAGATCACTATTCAGAAAGAAACCCTGGGAAAGAAAATAGAAATTGTACAAAGACCAAAAAGGGTAAGACGACCAAACCAGAGGTATGAATCACATGAGTGGACATATATTGTCCTACCACCCATTGTTGAAGTTAACAGCAGTCAGGAAAACCTGTACTACCCAAAGACGATTGGGAAAAGTGAGTAAAGAAGTGAACTAAGTAAAAAGAGATAGGTGCTCAAAGTAAATGATATTAACTAAAAATTCTAAAGTCCTGTGAGACGGATATTGTAAATATAGAAGAGGTCGGAGTTGACATAAGGTCGAAGAAAACTTGTTAGAAAACCTAACTATAGTATAATTTAGAATAGGATTGACACAAGGTTGAAGAATACTTGTTAGTAAACTGAGTAGTGTATAACTCATAGGTGACGCAAGGTCGAAGAAATTGTGTTAGAGAAAAATGGCCATCAGTAATCACAAAACAAAATATTCTATTTCTAGAAAATGGTGTAGATGTTGCTCAATATGCATGGGATTGTTGATAATATTATGGATAATTTTAGCTATTGTTATTCCTTTTCAAGATAATTTAACGAAATTGAAATCAAATGTGAGTTTGAATAAACCAAGTGAGAAAGAAAAGGTTCATGAGACTCATGTGTACAAACCAGAATTGCATCAAGATAGGTCAATTAGTGACTACACAAAGAATACATTTTCAAAGTTATTACTTGAGTATATTAAAACTATGAATGTTGATGATTGTTATGTTTATGTAAAATTACCAGCATCAGTGTCAGAAGGGGTGACCTATCACCACCTTCCTCTCACATATGGAGTAACGTGTAGTGTAATTGCAAGCTTGTTTTATCAGACTGGAAAATTGGTATATCATTATTCTAATGTAGACGAAATATTTGCAAAATTAAAAATTGATAGTGCATTGAACAAAAGGAAACCTGCAAAAGAGATGGGAGAATATTTCTTAGAATTAGATGAGCTGACACATGAATATGCTTTTAATAATATTTTGACATGTAAAATGAGAATTGAAGGGAAAGCTTTTCTGAATATGGTTGAGGAAAGAAGAGTTGCTTACAAACGAAATGAGAAAGTAAAACATGCGAAATCTAAGTTCTGGACATTTGATGATGAGAATCTTGATGATAAAATGTGAATGTGGCTATAAACATAGATACTCCAATGTTAGGGAAATTTTGTATTAGTAGAGATAATTCAATGTATGACAATTATTTTGTGGGTGCAAGTCAATGCAAAGATACCTATAGAATTATAGGGGGTTGGGGATTTAAAGGAGGAGATGATCCTGTTTTTCCGGGAATATATTTTGTATGTGGGAATAGAGATTACTATAGGTTACCAAACCATTGGTACGGGACCTGTTATGTGGGCTTGGTCTTTCCTAAAATTTTCAATGTAAATAGAGGTACTAATGGAAAGCATGAGATAGGTAAAGTCTTAAGTCGAAAAAGAAGAGAGAGTGTATTGGAAATAATAGGTGATGTCTTTGGAGCACTGATACTAGCAGTGGGAATTTCGTTTAATGCAAATAGAATCAGAAAATTGTCCACAATAGTTGATCGATTGTCAACAGATACCGCAGGAGGATTCCTGATGGTTAATACTGAAATGGTTGCTATGAGAGCTATGGTAATGCAATATCGACGATATAATTTTAGCAAAAGAGGGAGGAGTCTGTGGAATTTTAAAAATGCAAGATTGTTGTACTTATATTCCAGATAAAAGTCAGAATCTTGAAAAGTATATTATAAATATTACAGATTTACATAAAGAAATTGAACCACTGGAGGTTGAAGGTGTTCTTGACAAGTTGGGCAAAAGTTTCTCAGCAATTAAGCATTGGTTTCAAGAAATAGGTAGTTCAATTATAGGTAAAATACTAATTCCAGTAACAATTTTAGTGATAGTGATTTTCCTGATAAGATTATGCTGTATATGCAGAGGTAGGAGAGATTTTTGAAAGGCAATAAAGAAGACAATTCAAGAATGAAATGCAAGAGAAAGAGAAAAGAATGAAATAGAAATGGAAGAAATCAGAGAGAAGATTTTCAAAGATTCAAAAGAGAAAGATACTAGAGTGTAGATGGTACTAATATGAAGTCGAAACATGTTCTGCTAAATTTTTCAAAATTTTGAGAGATGTTTGGTGATAAAATCACCAGATGAGGGAATTGATGGAGCAAGGTGGCAAAACAAAATTTTGTGTACCTCTCGCGAAATCAATGTTCCATAACGTTGACATTTACTAATGATGTGTTGTTTTGAAATAACCAACAATAGTATAAGTTGCATACACATGCACACGTAGGAATACTAATTTTGCCTGCATGAAGCAATATAATTAACTAATTTGTATTGTTATTGTGTTGTGAACTAATGTACAGCTTAAATTTAAATAAACGCAATAGGAATGTGCTTACTGTACACATTATTGTGGTAGAAATTCATCGGATATGTAAGTATGAAACGCATTTATGTGGCTTACTTGCAAGGTAACAACTAATAGGGAAACATTAGTATGGTGGGAGGTAAACAGAAGGGCTTTAGTTCCATATTTTAACATGAATTTGTGTTTGTTTCTATGATAGTTCCAAAAGTAGCCTCTGAGGCATAACAAAAACATGGCTGCTCTGGTAAACTGTGAGCAAGTGCTGGAATGCGCATGTGTGCCCAAAGCCTGCAAGCGAGAGTGAACTGCCTGTGCTCGGATGGGAAGTTCAAGGCTACCTTGCCCTGGAAGTTAGGATGGTTGCCAAAACATGGACGTTCGAGTGTTCTGAACGTGGGAAAGTAATGCGACGTTGCAAGTCAAGGAAGTGACCAAGCCAAAGACTGTCCAAAACAATACCCCTTTATTAATTTGCTGATTCACTGTGAATTTGATGTTGTAATGGTGAGGAGATGCTCACCTATCCCAAATTGTCAAATCAGAACCCGAATTGGTGATGTTAGATACTTTTTAGATAGATTAAGTTAGGAAATTAGTGTATAAAAACCCCTGATTTTGCTAAGAGAGGGTCGCTCTTTTGATTTCCTCTCAAAGTGCTGTCGGATTACAGATCGATTCCTGGATGTAAGTCTCTTTGACTTACTTTTTTGTTTGCTTTGCAGGACTGAAGGATAAGATGAGGGTCTTAGTTAGGGATGTTAGGAGAGAATGAATTTGGAACTATCTATTCTTTGCTAAACTTTTAACTGACTTCTAAATAAATGACTGTTTTCTGAGCTCTAAATAAAATGTCATTCTGAAATAAAGATTTAAGATTTTACTGAATAAAGAATTAATTAATGCCTAAATGTCAGACATATTGAAGTTTTGCTTTTAATAAAATTAGGAAAATGGAATATTAAAGCTGGTCTTGTAATTTTCCCTACGCCTGATTTTCTTTCTAGCAGATCCATTGCCACAATGGTGGTGTGTCTGAATAAAATTCATGTTCGATTAAAACCATGGTAAATCGTATAAAACTGTAAGTGTAAATAATAATTGGTTAAATAGGTTTAGACACTTCGCCAAATGTTACAGCATACTCCTTTGTGTTTCACCAAACCTTGAAGCCGAATTAAGTGAATTGCGTAAATGTGCACTGTTATGGGCCCCACTGACATATGAATATGTGTTAGGAGGTTTCAGATAAAAGGTGATGCTGATTAGAAATAATTTTTGGAGTTCCGCTGTAGCAACACTATTCTGCAAGAATTTTAATACAACAAATCTGAGTTTCAGCCCTTCCATAAGTAAGATCTTTGGCAGGTTCTCTTGATTTGGAACTTGAAGTACTAACTCTTTAACACAATATTTCTTGCAAAAATCTTAATTCATTAGTACTCACTGTGCTGCCCACTGAACCTGAGTGGTTGTGGAGTGTTAGCCTAGGAATTCCAAAAATCAGTCTAAATTGTGGTGCATCGATTAGATCACATCTAATATGTACAAAAAGATCCTCACCAATTCTCACAATTACTGGGCATGATGTTAGTGAACTAGTACCGATGTCAAAGCAGTTCCATCTACCATCTTTACTGGCTCCAGTATGTCTTAGCAGATATAAAGAATTTGCAACTCTGGCAAATTTCTGATCGATAAAACTCCCAGGAGCCCCAAAAACTATTAAAGCAGGAATCTCTATTTCCTGACTTACTGGCAACTAAACTTAGACGCTAATGTTCAAATGAACTGGAACACTTTGTTGGGCATTGCCCAACACCAAAGAGGTCTCAGTATAGGCCTCTCTCAGGTGAGGGACCTTAATCTTATTCGAGAGAACTCGTTTTCTGAATCATCCTTGATATCAAAACCAGTTAACACCACTGCCTGATTTTTACTTTCTGCTACTTTGGTTCTTGCACAACAATCCTTTATAAAATGCCTCCCTTTTCCACAGTACATATCCAATTTTAGTCTTCTTCTCTTTTCTCGCACTTCTGTGGTCAAAGGACCCCGTATTCCATTAATTTGCATTGGCTCTACAACATTTGAACTTTTGCTCCATTTATCTATTACAAGTTTGTTCAGTCGTATCACAATCACATGAGTCTTCACTAGACGTATCTCCATTTTGTTCTAACAGTTTGTGATCAAGTTGTACAGTTAACTCTATCAACTCCTCACAATTATCTGGAAGAACCACAACATGCGCCAACACATCTTTCAGTTCACTCATGATAGAAAAGGGAATCAATCTCCCTAACTGGTTACTTGGTCTCAACTACAATCTGTTAAAGGTTGTCATGTAGATTAAAAGATCTTCCAACCCTTGCTTTATAGTGATAAACTCCCTGTCTAAGGAAAAAATATGGGTTTTCCTGTCAAATAGTTGTTTTCATTTCTTCACAGAAGTTACTAAAGATCTATAAAGGAGGGTCATTTCTTTCACATTATGGGATTTTACCAGATGGCTGCATTTACCCCAGGTAGGACAACACTAATGTTGTCTTGGTCTGTTCATCAGGGAACGCCATTGGTTTACACAAAAAGTGAAGCTTGCGTTGATTATTGAAAAGCCCACATTTCTTTGGATCACCATAAAAATGTTCAAAGCGGCTAATGGAATTATAGGTGGGTAAAGAACATGAAGAAGATAAATGGAACTGGTCATAGTGTGTGCAGAAGAGGGAAATGCAGATTGAGATGCAGCACCATAAATTGCACCCCTTGATGGAGAAGTAGTAGTTGTGTGATTTGAAGATGTTCCAGAATCTACAAAGGGAGGAGACAGATTCCAAGGTTTTAGAGTTGCACCAGCTCTCCCACTACCTGTATCAGTTTTACTCAAATGGTACAAGCATGACACTTTTCTCCAAATTATTCCTAACTCCTTTCATAAATCCTTACTTTAAGCACTAGAGCCTTGTACTCCTTGTTTCAAGATGGTGATGGTTTCCAAAATAAAACTCAGTTGGTGTCCATCGGTCAGGCGGGAAGATTAACGTGGGCTAGGCAATCTGTGAGATACAACAATTACTGAATGGAGTGACTAACCTGTGATAACTGAACCGGCAGGGGAGATACTTGTCCTTCCACACCCCCTGATGCTTAACCATGTGAGTTGTACGCAGCACTCATTTTGGAGTAACACCAAGGGGAATCGGACGAAATAAGAAAATAGGCAACCGCTGACAGTATGACAGCTTCCTTGTATCACTAGCCCACAAAAAATACTCCTCTGGTACGTAAATCGTGTCCACGATTTACCTCAGGTGGAACCTGATCCAACAGTGATGGGAAGTCCCTATGTGAAGCTAAAGATAATAACCCACTAGGAAGTGAGGAAGGAAACTAATCCTTTTGTTTTATTTACCCTCACAAACCCCAGTGGTGCCATGCTTCATCATCGGGTCACCCTGACGCCTAAAAGTCAGGGTGGGCTCAACCATGTTCCAGGGAGCTCTTAGAGAAATTTTTGGCCAAGGGGAATTTAGATATTAAAAATCCACGGGCAGATCCCAGTTTGGATAGTTTCCTTAATGTTTCTCTCTGGTTAGCACAGATTGCACGATTTGCCGAATAAAATAATTATGCGCCTTGTAATTAATAAAGTATCTTGCTTTTTTGTCCACCAAGTTCTTTTACCGATGCTCAGTTATGATTCCTTTGTCTCAAGTCACAGAGGTGCATGCGCACATGAAGTAGGTAAACATCAAATGAAATCAAGGTTCAGAGAGAAGAAGATTTCCTGAGTGTGCCGGTAAGCTGGTTTGGCGTGGGAGAAACACAGGTGATGTCTTCACTGGAACTCTGATTGTCTAGCGAAGCGTGTGGTCCAAGGGAGTGGTATTTATACCCTCCTGAAATCAAACATGGGTGCCCCATCACATGGCTATTTCCAGAACCTTCTGGATTGTTCCAGAACATTCTAGCTTGTTCCAGGTGGATTGCTATGTGCTGTCAATGACTATTTACTACCTTGTTCCAGAACCTTCTGGTTTGTTCCTGAACATTCTGTCTTTTTCCAGAACCATCTGGATTGTTCCAGATAGATTGCAATGTGCTTTCAAAGTCCATTTATAAGAGATTAGTTGACCATCTTGTTTCCTTCTACCAACTATCTTAAATTATGTTTGTTATTATTACATTAAAACACTTATGACTCCCCCTGCCCACAAAGCTTTGGAAACCATCTTTTTGAATCTCCATGAATGCACTCAAAAAGACCAAACCCCTGGGATGTACTGTGAAACACCCGAATCTGTAACCTGGGTGGCCATGACATGCAGGTATAACAAAACTGCTTTAATTTTACCACCACAAATCTTACTTTTATGAACATTTCTTGTTCTTGGAAATGTGTGGTATTTCTGAACGTTGTTTGTGCCACAGAGATGAATGTAACTCTTACTGTAAAATACTATGAAATTCATGAAATGTAAAAGAAAACAAAACCTTGTCTCCTCAGAGTGCTATGAAAAAATGAAACCCACAAACATTCTATTGTAGAATAAAAGTATTTATAGTGTTTGTGAAAGAAATGTTAACATTGCTGTAAAGAAAAAGAAACATTGGGGGGTTTGGCTGGCTTAAGATATTTTTCATAGACAGTGAATATATTTGGCAGAGAAAAAACAAGTTTTCGTTGCTTTACAAAATTTCCATGAAAATGAGAACTGCCTCAACATTTTCATTCACTGAGAAGAATAGCAGTCTTGGATCTTTTCGACTCTGCTTACTAAAATAAGCAGGTACATTGATAGCCAATCAACACAAAATAACTGAGTTTGCCACAGAGCAAACATTGTAAACCTTTGTGGCAAGTAAAATTTGCAAATAAATGGCTTGGCACCCAATAGTATACTCGCTGTGATATATTTACAGCAGGACCCTCACTCAAGTAGTGACCCATTGTTTTATGTATTGATAACATTAAGTACACTGTTACCCAGTCCACTAATGGAAAATGTGTTTTTGCACTTCTAACTGAAACTCTTTGTGAGTGGCCATAATTCTGATCGTTCCAGTAACAAGAGTTATCCAATTATTCAGAACTAGCTGCCGGCCAGTAGTATATTGTTTTGTAGGATTTCGTTTTGATAGCATTTCTTATCTGTGACAGGCCTGTGAAACGCTTCGATTCACAGTGCACTGCTGATGCACTTAAGAGTGCGCGTTCAGTAGTGTGTGAACTCCAGTTTCCCTACTTTATTTTTCCTTGCAATATAATATAGCGGGAACTCGACAACATGGCATGAGCACAATTTACATTACAGAAGAATACATTCATTTGTGGTAGGCACGGGGAGACAAAGCGATTTGCCTGGAATCACAGTATGTTGAGCTGATGCCGAGATTCAAAAGTAGCTCCCCAGCTCTAAAGTTCGCAATTCTAGAACTTGTGGCGGGAGGTGTGTCTAAAAATGTATGTCGGTGCTGGCCATCAATGAGAGAGACCTGTGCATTTTTCAAATGGGTGGTGAAAAAATATGAGTATGTTGCTGGAGATGTGGGCCGCCGTGCCACCAATGTACTTACCGGGGGAGGGTAAACACCCATTATTCCGCAACTTTCTATCCCCATACCATCACTCCGCATACTTTCATTACGAAAGCACCATGACTCAGCAATGCCATTATGACGCATGGCATTACATTTTATATGCTTTTACCACACATACATTTACAACGAAATTCGTTGTAAATGCATGAATGGTAAAAGTCCAGGGAGGACCTGGCTTAGCAGTTCAGGCTGGACTGTTCCCATTGGGCACAGGGTCAAGACTGATTTGCATATAGCTGGGTTCAAACTGGAAAGGCATGGTGAGCAAAAAAACGATGGATTTAGGCCCAGATCTCTGTACTGGGGTGAATGTATGACATTGTTCTGCATTCTGTCCATCACCTGTTGTTTTGCATTTGTCACCCCGAGTGGGACGGGTATGCTCAGACGTGAGTCCCGTGCTCTCCATGCCACTGGAATCAAGCTATCCAGGCTGAAGAGGGCTGAAAGCCCGAAACCGGTCCTTGGATGCTTGTTTCCAGTCCAGGGAGGACCTGGCTTAGCAGTTCAGGCTGGACTGTTCCCATTGGGCACAGGGTCAAGACTGATTTGCATATAGCTGGGTTCAAACTGGAAAGGCATGGTGAGCAAAAAAACGATGGATTTAGGCCCAGATCTCTGTACTGGGGTGAATGTATGACATTGTTCTGCATTCTGTCCATCACCTGTTGTTTTGCATCAATGAGAGAGACCTGTGCATTTTTCAAATGGGTGGTGAAAAAATATGAGTCTGTTGCTGGAGATGTGGGCCGCCGTGCCACCAATGTACTTACCGGGGGAGGGTAAACACCCATTATTCCGCAACTTTCTATCCCCATACCATCACTCCGCATACTTTCATTACGAAAGCACCATGACTCAGCAATGCCATTATGACGCATGGCATTACATTTTATATGCTTTTACCACACATACATTTACAACGAAATTCGTTGTAAATGCATGAATGGTAAAAGCAGGTTTTTTTAATGTTTGGATAAGGTAAGTATGGGTATGGGGGTATATGTTTTGGGGTACTGAGGTATATGTTTTGGGGTGTTTGGGTATTTTAAGGGTTCAGATATAGTTTTGGGTTATGGGGTACAGGGGTAGTTTTAGGGTTTAGGGATAGGTATGGGTTTTGGGGTACATGGGTATTTTTAGGGTTCAGGGCTAGGTTTGGGTTTTGGGGTATAGGGGTATTTTTAGGGTTCAGGGGTAGGTTTGGGTTTTGGGGTACAGGGGTATTTTATGGGTTCAGGGCTAGGTTTGGGTTATGGGGTACAGTGGTATTTTTAGGGTTCAGGGCTAGGTTTGAATTTTGGGGTACAGGGGTATTTTAGGGTTATGGGGTAGGTTTGGGTTTTGGGGTACAGGGTTATTTTTAGGGTTCAGGGCTAGGTTTGGGTTTTGGGGTACAGGGGCATTTTTAGGGTTCAGGGGTAGGTTTTGGTTTTGGGTTACAGGGGTATTTTAAGGGTTCAGGGCTAGGTTTGGGTTTTGGGGTACAGGGGTATTTTAGGGTTCAGGGGTGGTTTTGGGGTACAGTGGTATTTTTAGGGTTCAGGGCTAGGTTTGGGTTTTGGGGTACAGGGGTATTTTTAGGGTTCAGGGGTAGATTTGGATTTTGAGGTACAGGGGTATTTATAGGGTTCAGGGCTAGGTGTGGGTTTTGGGGTACAGGGGTATTTTTAGGGTTTAGGGATAGGTTTGGGTTCCGTGGTACAAGGTATATTTATAGGGTTAAGATGGGTTAGTGTTTAAGGGTGTTGGGGTATTTTAAGGAGTAAGGGTGGGTTATGAATATGGGGTGCAGGGGTATTTAAAGGGAGCAGGGTGGGATTAGCACACGATATGAGACATGGCATGAAGGGCGGAACGTACCACACGCCCCAGCGTTTGTCACGCCCCCAGCACACGCCCACAGCACACCACAGACACGCCCACAAGGGACTACTTTGCTGGCATGGTTCTTTTAGCTTTTAAATGTATATGGCGGGCCTCTGCATAGCCTATGTCCTTCTGCTGCAACTGCCCTTTCCAACGCTTTAGTGGGTGTTGTGATTGGTGCTGTGGTTCCTGAGATTACCCGCCTCAAAGGTTTGGGCTCTCTCTTTATTATATTAGTATAGATTTTACGTTTTGGTTTTCCACATCGAGATTTCAGCTGCTGAAAGCAGGATAAAACATATTGGAATTGGCTCTGACACATGGATTTTCCCATTTTATTATAAAAACATGTAATTCAGTTATTTCCCCACTCCTGCGTTTACTGGGACTCTCATAAGCGGTACTTCTGGGGCAGAGAAATAACGGGGGGGGGCATATTATCAAGAACAGGCGATAAAATTATCGCCGCTTTAAAGCGGCAATAATGGGCTTGATAATATGCCCTTGTGAATTCCCATAGCAGCCCAGGTTAACACCAGAACCTGGGCTGCTATGGGAATTCACAAGGACATATTATCAAGCCCATTATCGCCGCTTTATCGGCAGTTTCCTGCCGATAACGCGGCGATAATTTTATCGCCTGTTCTTGATAATATGCCCCGGGGATTTTAATGGGAAACTCATGCTGAGGGACTAAAGTTGTCTTTAGGTCTAGTGTACAGGCAACTTTTAGCTGTCCATTGTCGAAGACCTACTGTGGACAACATAAATATTTACAATGAGCTTTGGGCCCTTTCACTGGATACTCATTGGTTTTCTCGGTAATCTTATGGGGAAACAGCCATTACAATGCTGCTGTTTTTATGCATAGCCTTTACCACGCATGTGTTACCAAGCATGCACCGTTACCACGTATAGCTTTTACAACACATGCCTTTACAACTAATTATGTTGTACAGGTATGTATGGTGCAGGTATATGTGTGGTATGGGTGTGCACAGTTACTGTGCATTGCCTGTACCATGCATGCCTTTAGAACATAATTCACTGTAAAGTTATCTATACTAATATAATAAAGAGAGAGCCCAAACCTTTGAGGCGGGTAATCTCAGGAACCACAGCACCAATCACAACACCCAATACAGCGTTGGAAAGGGCAGTTGCAGCAGAAGGACATAGGCTATGCAGAGGCCCACCATATACATTTAAAAGCTAAAAGAACCGTGCCAGCAAAGTAGTCCCTTGTGGGCGTGTCTTTGCTGTGCTGTGGGCGTGTGCTGGGGGCGTGACAAACGCTGGGGGCGTGTGGTACGTTCCGCCCTTCATGCCATGTCTCATATCGTGTGCTAATCCCACCCTGCTCCCTTTAAATACCCCTGCACCCCATAATCATAACTCACCCTTACTCCTTAAAATACCCCAACACCCTTAAACACTAACCCATCTTAACCCTATAAATATACCTTGTACCCCGAAACCCAAACCTATCCCTAAACCCTAAAAATACCCCTGTACCCCAAAACCCACACCTAGCCCTGAACCCTATAAATACCCCGGTACCTCAAAATACAAACCTGCCCCTGAACCCTAAAAATACCCCTGTACCCCAAAACCCAAACCTAGCCCTGAACCCTAAAAATACCACTGTACCCCAAAACCACCCCTGAACCCTAAAATACCCCTGTACCCCAAAACCCAAACCTAGCCATGAACCCTTAAAATACCCCTGTAACCCAAAACCCAAACCTACCCCTGAACTCTAAAAATACCCCTGTACCCCAAAACCCAAACCTAGCCCTGAACCCTAAAAATAACCCTGTACCGCAAAACCCAAACCTACCCCATAACCCTAAAATACCCCTGTACCCCAAAACCCAAACCTAGCCCTGAACCCTAAAAATACCCCTGTACCCCATAACCCAAACCTAGCCCTGAACCCTTAAAATACCCCTGTACCCCAAAACCCAAACCTACCCCTGAATCCTAAAAATACCCCTATACCCCAAAACCCAAACCCAGCCCTGAACCCTAAAAATACCCATGTACCCCAAAACCCATACCTATCCCTAAACCCTAAAACTACCCCTGTACCCCATAACCCAAAACTATATGTGAACCCTTAAAATACCCAAACACCCCAAAACATATACCTCAGTACCCCAAAACATATACCCCTATACCCATACTTACCTTATCCAAACATTTTAAAAAAACATGCTTTTACCATTCATGCATTTACAACGAATTTCGTTGTAAATGTATGTGTGGTAAAAGCATATAAAATGTAATGCCATGCGTTATAATGGCATTGCAGAGTCATGGTGCTTTCGTTATGAAAGTATGCGGAGTGATGGTATGGGGAAAGAAAGTTGCGGAATAATGGGTGTTTACCCTCCCCCGGTAAGTACATTGGTGGCACGGCGGCCCACATCTCCAGCAACATACTGATATTTTTTCACCACCCATTTGAAAAATGCACAGGTCTCTCTCATTGATGGCCAGCACCGACATGCACTTTTAGACACACCTCCCGCCACAAGTTCTAGAATTGCGAACGTTAGAGCTGGGGAGCTACGTTTGAATCTCGGCATCAGCTCAACATACTGTGATTCCAGGCAAATCGCTTTGTCTCCCCGTGCCTACCACAAATGAATGTGTTCTTCTGTAATGTAAATTGTGCTCATGCCATGTTGTCGAGTTCCCGCTATATTATATTGCAAGGAAAAATAAAGTAGGGAAACTGGAGTTCACACACTACTGAACGCGCACTCTTAAGTGCATCAGCAGTGCACTGTGAATCGGAGCGTTTCACAGGCCTGTCACAGATAAGAAATGCTATCAAAACGATATCCTACAAAACAATATACTACTGGCCGGCAGCAATTCATACCCGGACAACGTCGGGACGGGCTGCTAGTGTATGATAAAAGTATATGGGTGATAAGGATGGTGAAGGCTATTGGCTTCGTTAGAGGAAATGGAAAGGCCCTTCTCTTTTCTTTTAGGACGTGCGCCGGGTCTCAGAAGAGCTGGAAAGAAGGTGATGTCATGGAGAGGCAAGGGGGATTGGGCCTGGAGCCGGGGCTACTGATTTACAGTTTTGGGCTGGGGTTGGTTAATTTAAATTTTTAAGAGGGGTCACACAGGGGTCCCCTTTTAGGGATTGGGCAGTGGAAGGGTCGTTTTAAGAAGAGCTGGTGGCCAGGGAGGAGTCACACAGGGGTCCACTTTTAAGGCTCAGGCAGTGGGGTATTTTTTAAAAAGGGCTGTGGGCTGGTTTGGGGGGGCACAAAGGACCGGTTTTAGGACTAAGGGCAGGGGTCAGGGGAAACCTTTACCAGGAATATGCCTTTAACATTCATGCTTTTACAACAACATTTGTTGTAAAAGTATGTGTGGTAAAGGCATACTTGTGGTAAAGGTTATGCAAGGTAAAGGCATACGTTGCAACAAATGCGTTGTAACATCATACAACCATTTTTATATGCTTGCTTCTTAGTCAATGGCTTTCACTTCTCTTCTTATGTCTTTGCATCCATAAAGCTTAACTTCTTTACCCTTAAATAACTTATATTCTTCCATTGCTCAGATTACAGGAACTGCTTTTCCTTTTTGTTAACCCTCGCAAGAGTATTTTTCATGCTCTCTCACTCATGTGCTGGTTCTCTACTGAATCCCCACTTGAGCTCCCCGTGTTGCTTCCCCTTTCAACCTTCAGCTTGTCTGTTGGTTCCCATTTTTTCCACTTTTGTCTGTGTTTTTAGAATGTTTACATTCCCAATCAGCTCCTTCTTTGCTTCCCCAACTACCACTACCAATCAGAGATTACAACCAGTCCAATCCTTCCCACTCCAGCTCTCCTCATTTTGTTCTTCATTAAAAGAAAATGGAGAGGCCAACATCTTCAAATTCCTGCATCACCACTCCTTTAAAAAACAGGGCATTGCAGTACTTTCTTTTTTTATACCTTTTACCTTTACAGCTTTAAGATGGCCATCTATCATCTTGAATGCTAAAGAAAATCAAAAAGCAAAATGGCAACTGCATTGTTTAAAAAAACAATTTTACTTGGGTTTTCAAAAGTGCCTTTTTTAACTCACATCTTGTATTTACACATTAAGAAATGTGTTTGTACCAAATACAAAAATGTCACAGTCAGAGCATTTCATATCTCATCATACATGATATAATCACCTGTTTTAGGACTGATCTCATTTTGAAGGTCTTAATTGATCATCCAGTTACATATCTTCTACCTTTAGGAAGGTCATAGAGATGAGATACTCTGATTATCAGTGTAGGGTGTCAGAACCCCTTTCACAGTTGCATTGGCCGTGCAGAGGTTACTGGGCTCTATCGTGGTGGTTATTGCCTTTTAATACTGATGTCCCGAGGCCCAACCTAATATGGTTCCTGCTCAACTGGGCCAAGTACCCTTTCTGCACCTAACACTAATTGGTAGCTGTGGTCGGGCATTCAAGGTTCCCTTGGGGGAAAGTAGATACAGGTCTCTGAACACGTCTCAGAACTCGAAGGGCAAACAGTATGCACAATAATCCAGTCATCAGCTAAATTCTTGCTTTTATAAGAAGAAATTGTATTTTCTTTCTAACTCTATAATGGTAAAGCAATGCGACATTCCCAAGCAATCACACAATCCCCTTGAGGTCAGGGATCTAGTAATTGCCAGGCAAATCCCTGTCCTACCCTCCTTTGTGTAATGTGTGCAGGGTTATTTCGTATTCACCAGTGGCTGCATCCAGAGACTGCTCACTATAAGGCCGTATTTAAGAGTTCCCTTTTGACTCTTCAGGATTTCAGACAAATGTGTCTATAGTTCTTCAGCACCATTACCAATGATTCCCCTGGGGCAAATTGGCCCAGTTGATATATTACCCCTTCTCTCAGCATTGAAGAGTTCAGCTTTGCACTGGGTTCCTTCTACACACACCTGTGAGTCCAGCTCAGTTCAGATAAGTAAGGCTGTTCGTGCCCCATGCCGCAGCACCTGGTAGCACAGACTCACTCTCATGAGACGCGCTGCCGGAGGTCTTTCAGTTGTTGCAGCAGCTCCCAACTAGCGCTAAGTTGGCTTTTCACATACCAGGTAGAGAAATCCTTTCGTTAGCTCCCGACTTGAGGTCCAGGGGTTTCTCTGGCAGTCCTCAGTGATGAGCAGGGGGCAGGTCTCGCAGTCGGATTCCAACCTGCCAATCATAGCCTCAGTCTGTCTTTTCTGGCTCCAGCCAAATCATGTGGCAACATTGGTACCGGCAGTCTAACCTAACATAAGGGGTTTTCACTTGCATGGTAATATGGGTGCAGGCACTTTCAGCGCAGCACAAGTGCCCCGCCCCAGACAGTCACAAGTCTGGGCACTAGTTGAGGTAGTAACTTTACCGGTGGACTCCTATGGCATATTGGGTCATTGCAGCCTGGTGGTACAGACTTAGCGAGACCCGCATAGAGCTCAAAGCTCAGTTCAGTTTACGGTGGTCCTCTGTTGGCATGCGAGTTGGCCAAAACAATCAGGATAAGTGCTACAGCCCGACCGACACTTATTAAATGTAACTCAAATGTTATCCTATGAGAGAGCTAGGCCTTGCAGTAGTGATAAATGAATTAACGGGTTTTTCACTAGCAGGACATGTAAAACTTAAAAGTACAGGTCCTACTTTTTAAATACACTGCACCCTGCCCTTTGAGCTGTACAAGGCCTACCAAAGGGGTGATTTATATGTATAAATAAAGATAAGTTGGGGCCTGGTAAAAGGCTTATTTTGCTATATCGACATGGCAGTTAAACTGCACACACAGGCTGCAGTGCTAAGCCTGAGATTTGTTTAAAGGGCTACTTAAGTGAGAAGCACTATCAGTACTGCTGGCCCACTGGTAGCATTTAATTTACAGGCCCTGTGCACAGGTAGGGGCACTCTACTAGGGACTTACAAGTAAGTTAATTATGCCAATTGGGGATAAACCACGTTTTAAGGAGTGAGCACATGTACTTTAGCACTGGTTAGCAGTGGTAAAGTGCGCAGAGTCCAAATGTCAGCAAAAACAAGATTAGCCAAAATGGAGGAGGAGACAAAAAGTTTGGGGAAGACCACCCTAAGACTGACAGGTTTAACAGGCACTAGGTTCTCTCATTGAGGATTTCAAGGTGTTAGTAGCCATAGTCTTAGTGGGCTGTGGTGTGGGTCTCTGCTTCAGAGTGATGGCCACAGAGAAGAGCAGTTGCCTAGGGGCCAGATGTAGGTAGCCCTTTACTGGTCGGTATCGGCCGAAAATCGGTATTTTCGGCCATTACCGACCGGTATTGAGCAATCGGTATGTAGGTGACTGAAATTCGGCTAAATCGGTAAATTTACCGAATCGGAAAAGTTACCGAATCGGTAAAATACCGATTCGGAATATATACCGAATCGGTAAATTTACCGAATCTCAACGGTTTGCGAATCGGTAAATTTACCGAATCGGTAAATTTACAGAATCGGAAAAATACCGAATCAGTAATTAAGAATTGGTAAAATTGAAGATTGAGATGTAGGTAAGCTCTTAAATACCGAATTTGCTTCAAATTTGGTATTTAAGAGTCGGTATTTACCATGGATTCAGATCAGGTGGTAACCAGGTGCAGCCTATAAAAATGGACCCAAAATGCAATTCTGTTTGCACAATGGCGGCATTTTATGTCATTGCAAGACGGCTACGGCTACAGGAGGAAGGAGAGAGGGAATGGCAGAGACAGGAGCAGGTCTACAGGCAGAGGGTTACCCTGTTCATGCTCATAGAGGCAGAGATACTGCAGAGGTACAGGTTGGCTCCAGACACCATCTTGGAGCTCATCAGGGACCTCCAACCACTGTTGCAGCACACTACCCCAAGGGCACATGCTATTCCACCCCATGTGCAGGTGCTGTGCAGCCTCCACCTGCTTGCGTCTGGGAGCTACCAGAGCGTGGTTGCTGCGGTGGGTGGGGTGACCCAGAGCAGCCTCTCAAGGTTTTTCCACAAATTCCTTGACGCCATGTTACAGAGGATGGAGCATTACATATCTTTTCCTGCTACCCATGCTGAACTGGTTCAAACAAAATCTGAATTTTACCAGATGGCTCGATTTCCCAATATAATTGGCTGCATTGATGGCACGCACATTCCCATTTGTCCCCCTGCTGCCACAGAATATATCTACAGGAATAGGAAGTCCACCCACACCATCAATGTGCAGGTGATTTGCAATGCAAAGTTCGCCATCACTGACCTTGTGGCAAAATTCCCTGGGAGTACCCACGACTCCTATATATTTCAAAACAGTGGCATCTATGCACGGCTGACTGCAGGGGAATTTGGTGAAGGATACCTCCTAGGTAAGACACAGTGTCTGACCCCCATAATACCTATTGCAGTAAGAAGTACATGTATGCATGTGAGTAATGTATTCCCTTTTCCTTTTAGGAGACAGTGCATATGCCCTCCGCTCATTTATACTCACCCCCTACCTCAACCCCTCAACACCCAGCCAAAGGAGATATAACCGGGCCCACAAAAGCACACTGAATGTCGTCGAACGGACCTTTGGTATCTGGAAAAGCAGATTCAGATGCTTGCACAAGAGTGGAGGTGCAAGGCAGTATACCCCCATCACCTGCTGTAAGATAATTGCAGCCTGTGCCATGTTGCACAACCTTGCTGTAAAGAGGGGTACTGAGGTGGAGTTGTCTGACTACGAGGATCATGACAACGACACTGCTGTGCCTGAAACACAACCTGCTGGAGTGTCAACACCAAGTGATCGCAGATACAGACGTGAGGAAATAACACGCAACTATTTCTGAGTAAGTGATGAGACTGAGACCTATGTTGAAAGCACGAAAATTTGTTTTATTAAGTATATTTCTAGGTATGCTAAAGAACAAAAGTGCAACAGTAAGCAGTTCACTGCAATGCTCACAATGAGCAAACACACACAGACAGGTGTTGAATGCTCCCACCGTAGTTGTATATTGTCACTAGGCAGGTTTTAAAGGCACAAATGTGCAACACAAACTTCCTAAATTCTAAATTGTATGTCCAATTGCAGTGGCCCATTCTATTAAGTGTTCATTTGCGGCCACGCTTTGCACTCCCAGATGTATGTGGCTCACTCTGTTTACTGGGCGTTTGTCCTGTAGCCTCACCCTGTCGCCTGCTGCTCCTCCTTGTCTCTACAACAAGGGGCCTTGCCATGCTGCTCCTACTGGTGCTACCTTCACTCTCCGGCACGTCAGTAGCAGCAGTTTGTGCAGTTTGAGCATTAAGTAGAGCCTCTAGCGCACCGGTCATTCCGGCTATGCCCCTTGTCAGGTGATTGCTGTTGTTAGTTAGGACTTCCTGACTGTTCATGCTACGTCTGCATAGCAGGGATGTGGCTGTTGCCAGGCGGTGAATAGCTTTCTCAGTTCTCTGTGCACGCTGCTTCTCCCTGCGCCTTGATGTTATTTCAGAGTCCAGTTTTGTGCACAGTTGCTGCATGGATTGGGTCATGTCATGTATCCCTGTAGCCATGCTCTTGTTAACTTCAACCAGTTCCCTGATGCCCTTACCAATTTCCTGCATGTTGATGTTGAGGTTGCGCATTTTTCTTTGACAGGACATGATGCCCTTGCCCTGCATCCTCTGAATCCTGACCATGGATCCCTCCAGGCCTTGGAAGACACTGGACCCCTCCCCACGTGCACCTACACTCCTTCCTTGTACTGTGCGGCGTCTAGTGGTACTAGGTACAGGCTCTGCGCTGGGCTGCAGTGTGGCAGAGATGTCAGCTCCAGGCAAGTTGTGTGAGTCTTCACCCACCATTTCACCAGCAGCTGTCTCCATTTCCATCAGTGGGGAAATGACATGCCTCCTGCTAGGGTGTGCAGCAGGTGTTTCAATTTCCAGTGATGCTGGCATTTCTGGTGACGAAACCAATAGTGGGGACTGTGAAGGTCTTGGGGATGCCTGCATTTCTTCACTGATGTCAGGTTCTTGGGAAGGTGGCTGCCCACTCGGAACACCTGTGTCCTGTGATGCACTGGGACCTGGCTCATGACTTTCATCCCTCTCGGGTGCCGTGCCTTCTGCCTCCTGTGACTGCCTTCTGGATGTGTGACCTGTGGACATATGAGCACATATCAGCTAGGTGCAAATGTCTCACAGACACTACAAGAAAACCTATGAAATTGCACTTATTACATGCTGCCTGCCCTTCATTACCAAGGTTGGCAATCTATTGCCAACCTTGGTGGTTACAGTGCTGTGTGACATGCTCTTTCATGAACTGACTACATGTACCATGATGCATTGCTACTGTTTTGCACAGACACACTGGGACTGGGGTAACTTAGCTTCAAGGGGTGAGGGATGGATGAGGGTGTGAGGGGGATTGCTGTGCATGCATCTTACCTTTTCTAGTTGCAGATTTCGCCGAGCTGTCCACTTATCCCAGTCCATGGACGCTTTCTGGCTCCAAGGTTGTGGCTACCATCTCCTCCAGGTCAGTGAGGGGGGGTGCTGTGTTCTTTCCTCCACCTGTTTGCGAGGCCTGTTTGTGGTGGTCAGCAATTTTTTTTTGGTGAGGCTCCTTAGGTCATAAAACCTCTTTTTTAAATCTTCAATGACTCTGGTGGTCACTCCCACTGCATTGACTTTCTCAAGGATTTCAAGCCAAAGCTTCCTTTTTGCTGATTCAGGCACAGAAAGGGACAGCCTTCCAAAAAGTCTGTGGTGCACCTTTACCACCTCCTCCACAAGGACCTGGAGCTCCATGTTGCTGAATTTGAGCTTTCTTTTTCTTTCTGTCTGCTCTGTGTCCTTGCTGCTTGCCATGTTTAACTTTTAAAAGTGCACAAACTCTGTCTGCTGCTGCTGCTCCCCGTCTCTCTGCTCCAAATGCCTCTCCAGAACCTTCTAATTAGTTGCAGCTGCCTGTGTAGCCACTTCCTGGTAGGAAGGGGGAGGGTGGTTGCACCTGATTGGCTGTTGTGTTAAGTTTCACTTTTGCTTGCTGTCCGATTCGGTATTTACCGATTCGGTAATTACCGATTCGGTATTTACCGATTCTGTATTTCCAATGCATTCCTATGGGCCTTTTGGCCCATAGGGATGAATGGGAAATACCGATTCGGTAAATACCGAATCGGTAATTACCAATTCGGTAATTTCCGAAAGTCCGATCCCGAATTTTACCGATTCGGTAAAAAATACCGATTTTTCCCCTACATCTCATTTACCGATTTTTAAATACCGATTCGGTAAAATTCGGTATTTAAGAATCGGTAAATGACATTTACCTACATCTGGCCCCAAATGTTTTGCTTTGAGACATGTATATCAATTAGCCAGAATTTAGCATTTGGTCTATTGTTGAAAGCACAAGTTTGAAATACCCACAAAGTCAGAAATATGCTAAAGCGGGTGTGGGGTCACCAACATTGCTGGCACAGAAATATGAACGAGCTAGATCACAAGAGCGTTTGGAGGGAACTAAAATAAGGCCCGTAGTGACCACCAACTAGATTATAGCCATACACCCAGCAAACAAAAAAGTAAGGGGCTTATTTATGAGCACCTGTGTCACTTTTGCGCTGCCGGTATGTCACTTTTAGTAACGCACCAGCAGCATAAAAAATGTGCCTTGTTGCACCATATTTACAAAGTGAGGCATCTGGGCAGATGCGTTACTTTGTAAACCCCTTCTCCACATTATACCTGCGCCAGGTATAAAGTATGCAGGGGGCATTCTGACGCAAGAAAGGGACATAGAAGTGACGCAGTGAAATCTATAAGATTTCACTGTGCCACTTCTAAAATGCAAATGCTTCAATATCTTACGCCTGCCTTATGACAGGTGTAAGACATACGCAGGCACATTTCACATGGGACTTACCCTAATGTAATGACCCATAGCTAGAGTTGCGCCACTTTTGTGACAATCTCCAGCAATGCGTCATTTTTGCGCCTACAGATACGTCAGAAATACTGACGTATCAGTAACTCCTTGTGACATGATGCGTCATACTGTAAATATGAGGCATCATTGGTGTCGCAAGGAGGGCGCAGTGAAAAGTGACGCATCCCTGTTTTCTCGCAGCGATGCGTCACTTTTCATAAATGAGGACCTAAGTTTGCAATGCACAGAGTAAGTGGCTGGTTGTTATTCATAATCCTTCTTTGGCATAGAGTTTTCCAGACTTGATGATTCCAGAAGTCCACACAATAACTGATCCAGACCCATGCAGTGCAAAGGCCAGCATCCAATAAATGTGAAATAGAATAGCCACTCCCGAATAGTTGAAGAAGCAGCAGGCAGTAGCAGATGTTTGTGGTCAGAAATACACACTTATGGGAAATAGGTTATGGGGTTTAGGAAGCAATGTTTGGGAAGAAAGGGGCATATTATCAAGAACAGACGATACATTATCGCCGCTTTTATTGGCAGGAAATTTCCGATAAAGCAGCGATAATGGCCTTGATAATATGCTCTATGAATTCCAATCGAAGCCCATGTTAGATGTGTTCACATCTAACATGGGCTTCGATTGGAATTCATAGAGCATATTATCAAGGCCATTATCGCCGCTTTATCGGCAGTTTCCTGCCGATAAAAGCGGCGATAATGTTTCGCCTGTTCTTGATAATATGCCCCAAAGTTCCACAGTTAGATCTTCTGAGACTAATACAATTGTATACACCACTGCATCATATATTTATGTGCTTTTGTCTCCAAAATGTGGTGTAACTGTGCAGACTCAAAATGAACAGATCCTTTTCTGCCTAGGCATCTCTAATTCCACACACTTTCCTGCTTCTATAGCACTGTTCTGAGGAGAGGTAAAGAGGGGTAAAAGTCAATGTGGATCATGAGGTGGGAGCCGGGATGGAGTCAGGTGGCAGACAAGGATTTGGGATGACTTTGGGGGAGGGTTCCTTGGTGCCCGATGGTGCTATGGGTCTAGTTGGGGCCAGTCTGTGACTCTGTCCACATACCTTGACCAGACTCTAATGCCATTTTCCTAAGTGACTGGGCACGATAAACTCGGGCCCGATGTTGCCACACATGATAATCCCATTTGCGCGACCACCAGGCCAGTTGTATCTCATCTGATTTGTAGTTGAGATGAAAGCAGGAAAAGTGTACTTTTCTAGGCTCAATAAGGAGTTGCTCGATATAGACAATTCACTAATTTACACTAGTCTCATATTCTGATAATTAACTAATATGCTTCTGTTATGAATCTAGGCATTAAAATATGCTCATTATATTCCAAATTATGTTTGATCCCACTAACTTGTACTAAAATCAGTTTGGATGGCAGAGCTGCAAAACACCTCAAAATTGTCCGAACTGAATGGACTTTATGTCAGTTCATCCAATAATGTTTGGTTCAAAGTAGGGTAATGTGTAAATTCAGGTTTTGCTGGTTGTAAGCTGTGCCCAAATTGTTGCTAATATGCATCCTTCCATTACATCACTTCAGTCCACTTATTCAGTAAACACTCACCGTTGAACTAACAAATATCTTTAGGTTCCATTATAACTTCCAGATACGAAAACATTCTTAAAATCGATTTCATATTGAATACTTCAGACCTGGACTTGCTGAGGCACACCACACTTTGCTTAAAGAATCAAACTCCTTAATTACAAGAATTGAAATGTTTAACCCAAAAAACAAAGCAAAGCTGTTTGTCAAAAATATATGTATAGGGAGGACAGCGCATATTCTTAAATGCACATTTTCCAACTGTTTTCTTTTTACTATAGAGTGATAAACAAAGTTCATCTACATTGGGAAACAGCGTGGACACTCGCAAGGCATTTCAGCCCTGCTCTTGGCTCTTACTGGACTGATTGAATAACAGGCACATCTAAAGATTTGTTGAAGTTGGATGGGGGAAGGTGGCTTAAATATAACTCTGAAAGTCCCTTCTTGTGAATACAGCCTGTTTTCTGACTGTATACGAATAAAAAGCTCCATTAATGCAATAGTAGTGATAAAGGGGCGTACGCATCAAGCTTTTTTCCGTTCGCAAACGGGACGACTCGCAGAATTGGCCCATTGGCGAATGGAAAAAGGCATTTTCCAATGCATGTAGGTGATGTCATTCGCAATTTAGGTAATCGCACTTTGCAAAACATCTGCACAAACAGAAGATTCTTTTTCAAAGTCTGATTAAAGATGTATGGTCTCTGTGTACACCCTTGTGGCACAAGGCACATGCCAAAACTCTATTTCTACACACAAATGAGAACAAGTATTGCCTGTCCTCACCAACTGAATAGAGAAGAAGCTTGACAGAGATCCACAACAGTAAACAATTCTACAGTGCAAGGAATCTGGAGAAGTGTTGTTGCACGATTTGATGCAATGGGCCAGGAACAATTATGTTCTTAATCTTTTTAATATCGTGTACAATTCAGTATTTCCCATTAGGTTTCTAAAAACTCATAATGGGCGAGTTGCAGGGGCTTCCGACAATCTCTTTTGAAAATTCCATGTTTTAGCAAGTTCTAAATCACTGGTGTATTCCCAGGGCCGGACTGGCTACCGGGCAGTTATTGTGTGCTGCCGAGCAGGGGGGTCATTTCGTTGATGGGGACCTGTGTGTGCAAAACGAAATTCGTTTTGCTTTTTTTATTACAAAGCGCACCCAGGTCCCCATCAACGAAATGAGCTCACACCACGGAGAAATCCTCCCCCTGCTCGGCAGCACACACAACTGCCCGGTAGCCAGTCCGGCCCTGTGTATTCCTGCTACTGTCTCTAGCATCAGATTATAAGGTGGCATTCTTGGGAAAAATGCATTTGGCTTTACTTTAATTTGGACCGGTTTTACACCTTTGATTAGTCCAATGTCCTGTCCTTTTCCTTTTTCGAAAAAGTAAACCACATATATACTAAATTTGCATCTCAGACCGACCTGTGGAGTAGTGTGGCTCACTGGTTAGAGGCGGCAGGCCCGAGAGCAGAAGTCAGCCTGGGACCAGGGTTCAATTCCCGACGCGGCAGGGTTGTGGACCTTGGTCAGCGGACTCGATAATTCTCGCTTCGGTGCTTACTCTAATCAGGGGTTCCACTCGGCAACTCTGGGCATTAGCTTGCCTAATCTCCACAACGGCCCCACCAATTCCGGGGATGCCTGGCTCCACCTTGGGGACTCCCAGCAAGGGACCATCCCACAGGGAAAGCCAGGACGGGTTCCCCAGAGTTATACAGCGCCGGGACGCCCCGTTGCTGGGGCAGCTGTGCGCTTTACAAGTATACTACATTTACATTTTACATTTACATTTACATTTACCTCATGGAGCCACAACTTGGTAAAACTGTCTCTGACCATACATTAACACAATTTGACAACATAACATCAGACCAAATTATCAAAATATTGTCCACTGTGAAATCAGGCTAAGCTAATGATCCTTGTCCGCCTGCTGTGTTTAATCAATTCTCCACACAAATAGCCCCTATATTGGCCACTATCTTCAATGCAATGTTGTTGTCAGGAATCTATCCAACTGCCTGGAAGAAGACCATCTTCAAACCTTTATTAAAAAAAACTAATTTAGATTTGGATAATACTAACAACTATAGGCCTATAGCAAATTTACCATGTCCAGCCAAAGTTGCGGAGAAGATAATGAATGTACAGCTCTCCAAATTCATAAAAGATCATCATCTTCTGGATGATACCCAATTCAGATTCCGTAGAGGGCACGGGACCGAAACAGCATTGATTAAAGCAGCAGAGGATATTAGAATTATCCTGGACCAAGGTGGGACAGCGGTCCTCATCTTGCTGGATCTCTCTGCCGCATTTGATACGGTTGATCATTCCATCTTGATCGACCATGTCACCAAAATGGGCATCCAGCTTAAGGCTCGGGACCTGCTGTCATCCTTTCGCACCTCACGTACCCAGTCGGTAAATTTGGGCACCTTCCATTCTGCCCAACTAGCCCTCCCGTGTGGTGTCCCACAGGGATCGTCTCTAAGTCCGACGCTGTTTAACATCTATGTGTCGGACTTGGCGAGAATCATCAAATCACACGGGATTGGCCTCACATCCTATGCCAACGACACCCAACTGTTGTTGGCAATAAACAACAATGGGGATAAGATGGCAGCTGAATTCCAAAAGGGAATGCTGGCTATCAGTAATTGGATGGCCAGCAATTGCCTTAAATTGAACACTGAAAAAACAGAGGTCATGACCATTGGCAATCTATTTCCAACTTGATCTCAGGTTTGGTGGCCCACCACTTTAGGCCCCCCCGACGCCAGTGACTAAAGTCAGAAATTTGGGCGTCATATTTGACGATAAATTGACTTTTGTACAACACGCCAACTCAGTAGTATCAGCCTCCTTTTACTAATTGCGAATGATAAAAAAAGTCTTACCATTCCTCCCCTTAAATGCTGGTAAAACTGTGGTCAGCACACTAGTCTTGTCTTCTATAGACTATTGCAATGGACTATTTGTAAACACACAAAACAAGGTTATTCAAAAGTTACAAACGGTCCAGAATGCCGCAGCCAGGATGCTATCCAGAACTCATAAGTTCAAGCCAATCTCTCATGTTCTTAAACAGTATCACTGGCTGTCGGTAAAGAACCAAATCAAGTTCAAGACATTATGCATTGCCTTCAAGGCCTCGCGCAACTCTGGGCCTCAATTTCTCTTAAAAGAGCTAGCTATTTACACTCCTAATAGAACTCTTCGTTCGGCCAATGCATTGTTGATGAAGGTCCCTCGTGTCAAGAATGCCACATGGGGTGACAAACGCTTTGTTGCTTCGGCTACTAGACTGTGGAACTCTCTTCCACTACATATAAGATCCTGTCATTCGTTGTTAAATTTCAGAAAAATTACTAAACCTGGCTATACAACCAATAACTTCGTTCACCAGCTGATGCCGTTGTCCACAGCGCCGAGACACCCACCGGTATTTGAGCGCTTTATAAATCTCAAAAATAAATAAATAAATAAAAGCCTATAACTCCGGCTTCACTGTATCTTTCAAATCAAGAGGTAAACCCTCAACTGTTCTAAAAGGGTACAAGCTTACAGCTGTTCCTTGTCGGGCCATTTTAAATTCAAAATCTTCATCATACATTTGGAAATAAAGAATTTGTTATTTTTTTCTTTTTTTTCTTTTTTTTTTTTGGTCCTCATTTTAATACCCAGGTCAAGTCGTTGTAGGTCTCAGTGGGGCAAGACACCATCTCAGAAAATGGCAGGGCCTTAGATAAAGTTAGGCGATGCCCATGGTTTGTTTCTCAAAACCCCTATCGACCCACGTACAAAGACCAAGAACAGGTAAGCTGCCAAGCGTTATATTTAGCCACATTCAGGACACCACCTGATTGGAAAAGGCTTACAGGCCAGGGCAACGTAATCATAGGACCGGGGGGAAAAAAACAAAAAAAAACCTCAGAGACTCTCAAAGTCAACCCCCAATTCAAAAGATGCCAAAAAGCTCTCTTATTCTGGCTACCTGGCCTTGCTAGATCTAATTTAGCAGCTTGTAGTACCAAGTGTGTTGTGTGATATCTAAATAACAGGTTTTTCCATCAGCCACTATACGGAGTTTTGGAGGAAAGAGTAGGGAATATTGGATGTCTAGCTGCTGCCGCTTAACTACTAAGAAGGAACTGCGTTGGTGTTGAACTCCAACAGTATAGTCAGGGAAAAACGTCACCTTAGCATTCTCCAGATTTACTTCCTTGAGTTTACGTGCCTCTCTCAGAATAGCGCCTATGTTGCGGTAGTGCAGCACCCTGAAAATGAACGGGCTAGGGCCAGACCCGGGTGCTGACCTCCTGATCAATACTCTATGTGCCATTTCAACCGAAAAGAAGGATGACAAGGATGCCGCTGGTAGAAGTTCTCGCATCCATTTTTCTATGAATCCTACTGCGTCTTGACCTTCCTCTTCCTCCGGGAGTCCAATAAGGCATATATTGTTTTGCCTGGACAGGCCTTCTGAGTCTTCTACCTTGTCCTCAAGGCAGCATAGTCTGCTTTTGTATTCCCGTAGTTGTTTGTCCAGTGTGTCTGTTAGTGGTTGTACTTCCATCAAGGTTTGCTCAGCCATGGTGACAAGACCAGCCATCTGCTTTGGTACCAGAGACAGCTTCAGGCACGAGTGTTCACAAGTGGTGACCTCCCGAAGCACAGCCAGGACAGTGACAGGCCCCCCGGGTCCAGCCTTGTTCTCTGATGCGTTAATAGCGTTGCGTCATCGCCCCAAGTGTATGCTCCTCTGGCGTGTTGCGCCCTGTGAATTCCGTTCTCCTCTGGATTTCAGGCTACCTCTTCCCAGTGGGGGGTTTGTCACAGATCCACACCCCCCCTGCTCTCGAGTCCCAGGCCACCAGTGTGGGCTCTCCAGCATGCGAAGAAAGGGCTGCCCGCTGCTCCAGTGATGTGTTCCCTCCAATTACTTCCCCTCTCCATTTGCCCCTGTTGCACCCGACCACTTCACTCTTACCACCACATCTTGTGCATTCGGAGTCTCCGGCTTCGTCACCCCAGGCCTCACTGGTACTCGCGCTCCTGCCTGATCCTCATACCAACTCGCTGTTCTCTGGTGGGTCAGATGGGTGTCTCCGGTGCAGAACACACACTTCATCCCCCCAGGGATGTGAGGGGGGGAGAGGTAAGTGCCCCCGTACCTCCACAAAACAGGCACTGCAGCAGCCATCTCCTCTATTTGGGCGATCGCCACACAGCCTGTATGCTTGGTTTCACACAGCTCCCCTCTTGCTCGCCGACCTCTGGGCCTCCTCCCTGGCTACCTCCGGCCACGTGAGCTCTCCGTCATGTCCTGGTGTCATGCATCCCTCCATTATTCCCAGAGAGCCCAGGCGAGGTTATGCTACCCTTCTCACAAGTAGCAGTGGGCAGGAGGGGGCGTCAGCTCTCTGGCACTGCCATCTTTCAGGGACTGTAGGCTGACCTCGTTGAAGCTGGTTGCCTGTGAAGATTGGGCTTTTATGGCCTTCTCCCCGGTCCAGTGGTGCAGGGCAGTGCCCTGCTCGTCAACAGAGCTTCCACCCGGACCGGTGCCCGCTATTTGGTATCAGGTGCAGCCCGGGCCAGTGGATGGGCGACCACGGGCTGCATATCTGCTGTATAAGTTGGATGTTGTACGGAGCAGTTCTAAATCGCGTCCACTATCATGCTCTTGCAAGCCACGCCCCTTCCCTTCCCTCCTTGATACTGTTGTTCTCAGAACACAACAGCAACACCTCCCCATGCACAAGTGCCAAGAAAGAGGCAGAAGAAAGAAGTGCAAACTAAGAAAAAGAAGAAAAACAACAGGAAGAAACAAATCTGCTTGATGGTTCTCATGGGCAGCTTCATCATGCAGAAAGCGCAGTGATGAGCATTGCTTTCTGTGCAGTTTGCAGTTGCTTCATTGTTCCCTTTTCCAAATCCTCCATCAGAGTCATTGGATGTGGCGTCAGAAATCACACTCAGTTTGCAATAATTTTTGGGGTAGGACACATTTGGTAGTGGCAGCTATGGGCAGTTGTGGTGGGGCAGGGAGTGGAGTGGTTAAAAAAAAAGAAAAAAGAAAAGGAAAAAAAAAATGTCACTTGCCTACTGGCCACATCCTTTCATCCATCCTTTTCGGTCGACGCAGGAAGTACACAGGCTCCCAGACTCCCCTAAGCCAATCACAACGCTACTATCAACAGCATGACTGCAGCATCGTGATTGGCCTAAGTGGACTTGTTCAGCACTCAGACAGGGAGTGGGAGCCTGTGCATGTTCTGCACCCGGCTGTGCCATACAGCCGGGTGGAAAACATGCTAAGTGCGCATGTCTGTTTGGCTAGCCCAAGAAGGCCATCCGAACCGTCATGAGCACTTAGTGTCCACCACTCCTCCCCCGCTCTGTGGGCAGTCAAGCCCCACCCACACCTTAAAGAAACACAACAGAGCCAGTACTGAAAAATAAAATTATAATAACATGGTGTTATTATCATTTTATTTTTCTTCTGGGTCGACGCTCTTCTGCCTTAGCTGGGGAGCCGCTGCTGGACTCATTGCTAGTGATGGCAAGACACTCTGATGCCTCCAAAACCTTCATGCCCTTCATTGGCCTGGTGCATGTGGGTCACCTGAGACATTTTAATGCATGGGCAAAGTGGACGTTTGCCTAAGTCCCCCACCTTCTCCAAGGGGACTCAGAGAAAGTAAACTTTCTATCCAACTACTACACACTCTATCTATTTCTATATCCCAACCTCTCTTGTCTCTGCCTACTGCTACTCCTGAGTCTGTCTTTCTTTGCCCATTGGCATCTTAAGGATTTTTGGGTTTCCTGAAAAGAAACATTTCACCAATTTCTTTGTAAACCCTGTTTTTGAAAGTTTGTTTGGCATCATGAGGGCTTCAATTAGCAGAAAGTGGGTAAAAGTATGGATAGGGGCCCCAATATTTATCTTGCCCAGGGGACCCAAAAATCCTTAAAACGACACTGTCGACCATTCACCACATGGTGGCTTGACCCTCTGAATCATCTGTTTCGGATTTGACATATTTCGATACATAATTCCATTTGCTTGAGGCCACAAAGGAGGTATTTTCCTGAAGGTGTCGTCCAGTTACTTCAAAAACTGAGCACAATCTGCATCTTTGAATGGAGATCTGTTTTTTACTCATTTTGAGTATGTTTGGAAACCCCAGTCTTCAAACTGCACACTGCGGTCATAAATGTCACCACATGTGTCATTAGTGATTTTATTAATGCTCTAATTGTATGTCAACTGTTATATAATATGGGAGGGTATAAATAGTACATATCAAGGGTGTGAGTGAAATAACTATAACTGGTGAATTTCAATGGTATTGTTCATTTTAATAGGGATGTTTTAACTGACATTTTCATCTAACTGTAACATCTCTTTAAACGTTTTTTCAGCGAATTTATAAGCTTTGCTTTAATATAAACCAAGATATTACAATTCCTAACTATAACATCTCTCTAACGTTTGTTTTTTTCCCTATGAATTTGTCTGCTTTTTTAACATAGTAAGATGTCCATCACTGTGCCCAGCTTGAGGTTAGGGCGTCCAATCCCCCGCAGTGCACAGCCTTCAGCCTTGTGCAGCATGGGGTTGAGGGCTCTATCCCTGCTGTGCATGGCCTTTTGGCTAAGTACGGCATGGGTTTGGGAGCTAAGCCCCTCACCTCCTCACCCAATCCTTGAAGGGCATGTGCAGCATGAGGTTGAGCGCAGGGCCTTACCTGAGGCCAGCCGCTGTGCCCAACACCCTACGGCATCCACACCTGCACAGCGCACCTCCTTCAGCCATGAGCAGCATGGGGTTGGCCGCAGTGTCTGGCCAACCTCCCGCGGGCATGCCATGCTGACTATGTTATGTAACAATATAAAGGGTGTAATTTTAGGTAAGGCAGACCTACTGAATTTGTCAAATGGACAGAATGCCAAAATATAAAAAGAGCCTATTGGCTTTGCTAAAAGGTCAGCACATCAACATATATAAAGCTGATGCCTTGTCTTTGTGAAAAAGTCACCAATAAACATAATCAAATGTGTTGTTTCTTTTAACTTACACATATCTATGTTGAATAAAAGTGATTGTGATGAAATATTTTCAATAACACCTTTAAGAATAGACTTGTCAGGCCTCAAAATGCATCCATAGAACCAGCCACAAGATGTCCCTGGACTCCAACTGAAGAGCATGCAGCCCCTGCTCGAAGTGCTTTATAAAAATATGGGAAGCTCTCCTAGAGTCAGAGAGTTTTTGTTTTTCTAAATGGCCAGGAGCCCATTTTTTGGCCCCATGGAGGTCCCTATGGACCCCAGTACCAGGCCCAAAGCAGGGCCGGCTTTAACACTGGTGGCACCATGTACGACAATGTTTGTTGGCGCCCCCCCCAATGACCACATCTACCACGAATTCCCTCACTATCACCATTTAACAAAGGTGCTCCTCAAGTCTCTATAATTACTCTCTCAGACTGATTTAGTTTTATAGCGCCACTCATACCAGTGCAGGTTGTCAGAGCACTTTTAAACACACACACATTGGCACAGAGAAAATCATACATGTGTAAATCAGTGTACAAGAATGTATCGTAAGACAAACCTCCGCTCTCTCCAGCAGGAACATTAATCACTGGAGTGATCTTGACGTTTTTATTGAGAGCTGAAAATTGCTGGAAAAAAAAGGAACACTGCAGCAGTTGCTTCTAAAACGAAAATATGATTTCAAACAGGGCGCCCCCACCCCAAGTCAGCGCCCGGTGCGGTGGCACAGATCACACCGCCCTAGAGCCAGCCTTTGCCCAAAGTGCCAGGGTATTCCTACCATGCCACCCTATATGCTTTTTATACATATTTTGAGTACAGAGGACTGAGACCCGAGTCCTAAAATGGCTACAATCACATCTTTGTATATGTGGTGGCAGCCAATCAGATCTCATCTCTAGATCAGTCTGCCCAGCTGATCCTCTGCAGTGTGACGTTTACATATATTTTCAACCATAATTTCTCAAAAACTACTGAACAGATTGACACCAAATTGTAAAAGGCTCACTTTCTGTACCAAGATCTTCCATTCAGCCAAATGTGAGCCATTTTTATGGCATCACTGTTCAATTGTCCTGTGGAAAATTGGAAAGAGGAAAAAGCATTTTGTCCCGCCCTCCTTTTTTTCAGATCCCGCTTGACAGATCAACGCAAAACTTTCCAGGAAAAAGATGATATGCATAGCTGCATACTAAAGGCATTCATAGTAAAGGCAATAGTGGTAAAGGCTTGTGTTGTAAAGTCATACATCTCAAAGGATGAACAAAGTCTTTGACTCCTATGGTATGGAATTGCTGACATGGTTGATTTGTTGAATAAAATTACCATCTAGGCTGAATAGTTCATACTCAGTGTGTCTACAGACTCAGACCAGATCACACAATATGTTCATTGTCCAATCTCTTAGTTTTGTGTGGAACTTCAATTGGCTAATGTGTGTGGATTCCGGTTGGTGGAATCCGGTCCGTGTTTTGCGAGCAGCTGAGGCACCCGTGGAAGAGGAGCATGGAGTGTGAGGAGCGGGGCGCTTACAGCGGTGCTTGCCGTCCAGCGTCGTTTACCAAAGACCAAAGGACCAATACGGATAAATAAAGAACATCAGCGTGGCACGCGCCCACGACCCTCGATCCCTGGACCTCTGAGCCTTAAGCCCCCTGCTCACGGAAATTCGTGCCCTTCAAGCCCGCAGCCCGCGGGGCTCTGCATTCTGCGTTCTGCCGCTGGCCTGTCGCGTTCTGACCGGCCCTAAGGAGGTGCTGTGAAGTTGCGGAGAAGAGGAGAAGAGGAGAAGAGGATTCTTCCAAGTTGTAGTCTGCCGTCCCCGGTCCCCCATTTTGCCGCCTCCACCACAGTCTACCACAGTCCGGTGAGTGTGCCGAGGGAGCAGGAAGCAGACAGTGGTGCGCGGGGAGCAAAGAGCAGGGAACCCTTTGAAGCCGCTCAGCTTATCAGCCTCTCAGCCTCTTTCCAGCTTTGCTTGGGTGCTTTGTCTACCGCATTCGGACGGCAGCCAGAATACTGACTGGGGCAAGGGGGAGCGGTCAGTGGAAGTGGAAGTGGAGGAGGAAGAGAGGGTCGCCGAAAGCGGCTTCAGAGGAAGGTACCACGCGATAGGGTACCCAAGAGTAAAGGAGGCAACAGAACTGCATCTTGGAAATCTAATTCGCTCCACTTCCTCTCCTTCTGCTTAATTCCTCCTTGCCACGGAGTCACCGGGCCACTCTTTTTTTTCTTTTCTTTTTTTTCTTCCGTGTTCCACCTGTTCCATCCTGCTCACTTGAAATGATATCAGGCAAGTTGAGGTCTACAGCTCCACTAAAGAAAAGGAAACGGAAAGGGAACACAGAGATGCCAACTGCAGCCCCTGACAAAATTGTAAACCTGTCGTCGATTGATCCTGGAATTACTACGGACTGTATGTCCCAACTTCCTCTGCGGGGATCTGACGGGACGGCCCGAAAATCCTTCAGTAACCAATCAAAAATTACATCAAAATTCTCTTTTCTGAAAGATCCAGGGTCGGCTGTCTTTTCAAGCAACATGAACATTGCGGGCTTACCAATTCCCTTGAGCCCTATAGTGAATATCATCAACAAAAGCGCTGGGGGAAACAAGGTTCCTGTCACATCCTTGGGAAGTCCATCAATCAAGCCCACCTCAATCCACCGAGAACAAGGACGCGATTCCATCTCCACTTCTGCCATTTATTCAAACCATATTCTCAACAAAAAGGTCCATCCACTTGACTCAGATGGAGGGATAATTAGCAATCCAGTACCAACTATCCCTGCCTCTCAGGTCGTCAGTTCCACTACATTGAGCAGTCAAAACGTCCAATCTGTAACGCCTCCAAAAAAGGTCAGTGCAACGCCTATGAAGGAAAAAGAAGCCAGTTTCATCATATTGAGTAGTCAAAATGTTCAACCTGCACTCCCTCCCAAAAAAGACAGTGAAACGAAAACGGAGGAGGACGGAGTTGACATCTCTCCTCCCCTTGAAGCCAACACAGTCGTGACAGACCTCTCCTACTTGGAGTCAAAGGAATGGGAAAAATGCTGTTTTCATACGGCAACACCAACCCTGGAAACTCTAGGCCATCTTCCTCACCAAACGAGGAGAAAAAGGAGGATTTTACGCAAGAGAAGGCTTGGGTCATAGCCTTAGACATTCTTCAAAGGTCAGCTGACGCAATGACCTATCAAGCTAACAAAATGGACATACAAATTAGCCTTCTGAACGCACTGGCTGTGTATGTAGTCAAAATAGATGACAAGATCACAAATTTAAACAGCTTGATTAGACGGGCCCAAGCAGCTGCGGATAGCCCGCAACAAGGATGCGATTGTACTCCAATAGTCGAGAAACTTAGTACACTTCCTGGGATGATGAAAAAACTCCTGGCAGACCTAAAAGAAATCACAACCCCAAAGTCCTTCCATGAAAATTGTAGTGCTGGAGATTCAGGCATGGTTCACAAAGTAGGAACGGCAAGAAACTCGGGGCAACAAGGGGATATGGAAACTAACTCCTCGTCACCCCCGGACACATTAGCGATTACTCATCATACGAGTAAACTACCACAACCCCTATCCACAGGCAGAGCAAACTCCACTCTTTCATCCGTAACTAATCAAGATATGGAAGCTCTTGCAGGAAAGGGGAAAAGACAAAGGAAGCGAAAAGGACGCAACAAGATGGGAAGGTGCAAACAAGATCTTAGCCTCTATCCGGTGTTTAACACTCTCAGACGACCAGAAGTTACAGAGTGCACTGATCCAAAAAGTACAGACGGCCAAAGTTCTATATCAGAAGAACAACCAATTTTGCAGGGAAGGAAAAAAAGGAATAGTGGCACTCCTCCTTCACCATCAGAAAAAGAAGCAGCAAGTGCTTCTTTAGGAAAAACCGCTCACAGCGGGTTAATAGAGCAAAACACAACCACCAACAAGGTCTTGTCAGACAAACCTCCCCCGCATAATGCACAGGTGCAGGGCCAAAATTCCAGCCAACTCATCAATCCACCTGGAAGTACGACGACGTTAAACCAAGCACCCACCAACAGTCTTGCCAAACATCATCCAGGTTCATCCCCGGAGTACGAGAAAGGAGCCGCAGCTCAGACAAACCGAGGAAAAAAGCAAAAGTGCCTCAGCGAACAGATCGAGGGCTTTCCCACACCCACACACAAATTAACAAATGCTCAACCAATGGGCCCTCTGATAAAATTAGACCAAATGCCTTGTGCCCAAATACCAGAGCTAAATCCTGGGCCGTCTAGGGCCCCTCTCAGCGGCGATCTAACTTCCATACTCTTTTACCCGGAGTATAAGTCCAAAGGAAGCCACGATATCTTGAATCGCGGGAACATCATAAAGCTGATACAAGCAATAGGCCTGTCAAACACCATTACCTCGGAAGATATCACATCAGTAGAATTTATTCCACCATGCCATGACCAAATAAATGAAACCACGAAGGTCACCTGGAGATCGGAAGAGGCAAGGAATAACATCTTAGGGCACATAGAAACTTTTAAACAGTGGGGCATACTCATACAACCGGGGAAGGAAGTGGCCTACCCTCATGTCCTGCATGCAAGCCGTCACACCGAGCGTACGCGAGTCGGAAGGGGAGCAGTATACTCAGTCCTTAGGGGTGCTTGCAATAAAACACCGATTTGTGACCATAAAGGCAGGAAACCAAGAGACGACAGGATCCCATCCAACAGGGATCGGGACGAGGCCGGATCATGGTCATGGTTGGAAGGCACCCTCAACACAACTCGGCTCCTACGCTGACAGCTCAACAGTGAAAGGAGCGCGAATACGTGTCCCCTAAAGATTTGCTTGTGGAACATCAACAGTTTAAACAATAAAATGGAGGACCAAGCGATAATCTCCTATCTTTGAAAATTCGACATACTACTACTACAAGAGACATGGCGATCTGAACCGCAGCACATAGAAGGCTTTAAAACTCACCACACTCCAGCCCAAAAATTGAAATCTTCAGGTAGAGGTAGTGGCGGCCTGGGGATCTACATTTCAATCGACAACGCAATTGCCTCATGGGAGATAACGAGTTCATCACACTCCCTCCAATCCGTGGGCATTTCCTACACCGTCAACAAAGGCAAGCGCAGGTCTCTCGTCCTAATGAATGCCTGTGTCCGCCCAAATTCGGCATCAAGGCAATCCTTCACAGAAGAGGTAATAGCAACAATACTAACAGTGAAAACTGGATCCCCCAATCCAAAAATAATACTTTCAGGGGATTTCAACATGTGGCTAATGTCTGATTTACATAAAAACGAAGTAACCAAACCACACGAAAGAAATTGGGGCATACCACCGCAGGACCCCCCAGGATGGAACAAGGACGACCTGAGGGGCCGCTCTCTACAAAGCAACCTTGAGAATCTGGGTCTTAGAGCCCTAAATGGGCGCTTTCCTCAAGACAAGCCACCTTGCTTCTCCTACGTATCGAAGAATGGTGCCTCGCTAATTGACTACACCTTTGTTAGCCTGTCACTTCTTCATGAAATAACAGGGTTTAATCTTGGAAGCAGAACGGAAAGCGATCACCGTCCTCAAGAAATGATGCTTATCTCCGGACTAACCCAACATGAAGAGGAAAGGGCACTGCCATCCGATAGGCATACGATTAACCTTAAACGAAATAAGTGCTCCTTCAGCAATTTTCAACAAATGGCAACTGAGGCCAAACAAATCATCGAGAGCACTAGCAGAAACTCCATCGACCATATTGCAAACTGGTCAAATTTTGCAATTGAACTGATCAATAGACACTCCAAACCGATAAGGCATGCCAACCCGAATGGGCAAAAGCTGACGCCTTGTAGGAATCTCGACATACAATCTGCAACAAGAACCATGAATCGGTTATGGCGGGCTTTAAAAACAAACCCAAAGGACCCGCTAATAATAGAACAATGGAGAGAGGCCCGTAGCTATTTGAAGAAGGCAAAAAGAGAACAACGTAGAATTCATTGGAACTCCTTCTGGGTCAGACTACAGCACGACATCAAATCAAATAACTCTGCAAGGTTCTGGTGTACTATTAACAGCCTATCTGGGCGCGCTCAAAAAGTCGGGTCGTCAACCATCTTAGAGTCCGAGTGGGTCGACTTCCTAAATACTCATTTTAACAAACGAAAAGATGTAACCTTTTATCAGAATTCCATTGCTGAAGGCACTACAGTATGGCCTACTGACCAGCAATCCAAATCGCTTACAATGGAGTTATCCCTCAATTCAGATCAAAACACCGAAAGAACTACACAGGGTCCCAGGAACCGAAACGGGAAAGAACCAAGAATTATCCAGAAGGACCAAATTGAAAAACTAATCAAAAAGGGTGGCAAAGATGGGGCGCCAGGCCCAGGTGGAATTCCTCAGGCTGTGTTTAAGGAGGACGTTACTTTTTGGGCCTCGAAGTTAACCACCCTTTTTAACACCATCCTACATAACAACATCATTCCGCCCTCTTGGCAGGGGTCAATTCTCGCGCCAATTTTCAAAGGCGGGGATAAAAAATCACCTGGGAATTACCGCCTCATAGCCCTCATAGACAATGAGGCAAAGTATTTTGCCGGATTGTTGTTGAATTCACTCAGGGCATGGGCAGAAGACCACTCAGTAATTCCTCCGAATCAAACCGGCTTTACAAGCAATACTGGCACCTCTGTCAATCTAATGACCCTCTCCTGTTTGATTGACCAGGCGGAGGCCAGTTCCACCTCACTCTATATGGGATTCATCGACTACAAAGCCGCTTTTGATAACGTGAACAGGGGAATGCTTTGGAAGAAGCTCTCCAGGCTAAATATCCCAGAAGACCTTTTAAGAGCCATACAGCTTTTGCATCAGGACACATGGGTGAGGATCAAGATTGGGGACGGCTCTAGGTTATCACGCCCAATTCTGATGTCAAAAGGCCTAAAACAAGGATGTGTTTTGGCCCCCACCCTTTTCAATTTGTTCCTATCAGACCTTCCTGAAGCCTTAAATAAGGTAAATTCCCACGCTCCTAAAGCAGCTGGCTTCATTTTGTCAAACCTACTATATGCCGACGATGTGGTCCTCCTTAGTAAAACAAAGATTGGCATGCAAAGACTATTGGACGCAACCTCCGAATACTCAACTGAGAATGAGCTTCAGATCAACAAAAAGAAGACAAAAATGTTGGTGGTGTGTCCAGGAAGGGCAAAGAAGCTGGTTTGGGTCCTGAACCGGGAAAGCATAGCTGAATCCAGCTGCCATAAGTACCTTGGCGTCTATTTTAATAACAACGGCAGATATAAAATCCACCTTGAAGAATAAAAAAAGAAGGGAGCAGCACTTGCTTTCGCAATCAGCACCCTACACAAAAAGCTACTTGGCCCAACATTTGCACCAACAATACAGGTCGCGCAGGCTAAAATCATTCCAACATTAACCTATGGTAGCGAGGTGTTAAAAGGATTGGACAGTGGCAATTTGGATAAAATCATCGCAAAAACTTATAGAATAGTGTTCAAGCTACCAAACCAAACATCACCGGCGCAAATCAGGCTGGAACTGGGTATCTGTAACCAATCATTGGCCAAAGCCAAGAGCTTCTTAATGTGCTCCACAAACTGAGGTCATCGAAGGAAGGCAGCCTAGGCCAACACCTATGGGCCAGCCTTAATAAGAACCTATGGCGAGCAGGACATGACTATTGGGAAAAAGGGCTAAGAACCCTAGGCTTGAACGACCTTTGGAATCTGCAAATAAGCCAAAATGAATTCAAACGATTAGCAAAAATAAGCGCTAAAAAACTTTCTTTAGTGGAAGACAACGCTCGGCTAGCAAAAAGAAGTCATGGCTGGATGACCTTGCAATCCTATGTCCAACTGATTCCACAGCCGTACCTAACCTTAACATTCACTGCACGTACAAAACTAAGCTTCTTAAAATTAAGAATGGGACTCATCAATTTGTCGTGTCACTTGCCAAAATGGAAAAGAGTCAATGGCCACGAACCCTGTCGACTTTGTGGGAAACACAAAGAAGACATCACACACATCCTATGCCTCTGCCCAAACCTGTTGCACGAAAGACGGTTCCTCTTAAGGAAACTTTGGAACAAAAATATGGTTAGATCATGCAGGGCAGCAGTTCTGGCATGCTTTGATCCCCGGAACACCGAACTGAATTGTGCCCCGGTCAGGTTTTTGGATCAAGCAGAAAAAAGAGTTTGTGATGTGATCGATCCAAGTGACCTTCCATCAGCATAATATTTGCTACTTTTATTTATACTGGACTGGAATTCGCACTCCTTTTTTTTACATATGTACACTTTTAAATATTCTTATCTTTTGTAACTTGCAAAGGTTTTTTAAATCAAGCAATAAAGTCTAATAATAATAACATTGTCCAATCTAACCATTGAGAATTTTGGATAGTGTTGCTTATTTCAATGACAAAGGGTTACCAGTGCCAGTTGTGGAGTACTTGAAATCAATACATTTAAAATGTGCCTCCTTTCGGAGGGCTTTGTCAGGGAGTTGGTGCAATTCCATCTGCTCCTCCTACTCTCACAAGGATATTGCAAGGCATGTTTGCCACCATCCATTGAAAGAGATTGCAAAGATCTTCAGGAAGACAGAGTCCTTGATTTTGCTGTACGTCTGAAATAAAACCTCTGAACTGACCCGGTATACACAGGCAGGTTAGGATTAGTGAAGTGGGTGGGTTACGTACTGCTTAGCATACCATGGCTGAGCTTTAGAGCTATTTGTGCCCCCAGTGTTGGGAGGAGGGAAAATGAACTGCAGTGTGCACATCATAGAAGGGTGTCACTGTAGCTTCCTGCAATAGATGCTGTATAGCAATTATTCCTTTCACCAATCATTCCTTCCAACAGAGCATACAGCCTTCTATAAAGTGTTGATGTTGTTCCATATTGGTGGATTCACACCAAGGGTCTGATTGACAAAGGTGAACATACACTTCTGTGTACGTTTTCACTTGCTGCAGTAACTTTACTACTTTTTGGTATTCACAAAGTATGAGTGTAATTTTACTACTGGTGAAATTATTAGTAGAAAAATTACACTTATAGTTTGTGAATACCCAAGCAGTAAAGTTATAACGACAAGTGTAACCTTATACAAGAGTGTAAGTTTACCTTTGTGGATCAGCCCCTCATAGTGCTGTAATTCCCAGCATTTACGGGTTAGGTGCTAGGAATAAAGAATGCATACTTGGATTTATATATTTCCTTACATTAGGGATTTTGACAGTAAAGGACATTGTAACTGCTCACTTGCTTTAGAAGGACCTCCTCCAATTGAACCATAGTCAGTCTTATGCTTCAGGTCGGTACGTAGGGCCTAATTCACAGAACTAACTTAAGACAAAATCCTAAACTTACTACCATTTTGGTATTCACAGAAGTAATTTACTCATTTTGGTATGCACAGAAGGCACTTACTCATTTCGGTATTCACAGAAGTTAGGAGTCCAAACTTTAGGACTCCTAAATGCCTTCTGTGAATACCGAAAGTCTTAAAGTTATGATTTTTCTCAGTTTAAGAGTTGTAAAGTTAGGACTCCTAACGTTAGCAAATAGCAAATGTCATGTATGAGCCGCTTCCCATTATCACTTTTACCCTCCTGAATACCTGCAAGAATTTTAGAGTGAGTGGAGAGGAAGTTGATTTTGGCCCACTGGTGCATTTACAGAACCCAGAACCAATGACTTGCCATGGATATTACCCTTTCTGAATGAATAGCACCTGGTGGGTAAGACAAGTTTCCAAGGATCCTCACAGTGAGTGATCTCTTGAGAAAGAATGACTTCTATGCTGCTTCTAAAGCTGGAAGTGGTGGATGTAGTGTAAGTAGTAGCAGAGGAAGTACAAGTGCGCATTACATTTCCCACCCAGTCTCTCTATTATTTTTTCTGATTTTGCTAGTGATTGCTGGGTCTTCTGTTATCAGACCATGTGGGCAACCAAGATATCGAATAGTTTTTTATTGTGTGTTTTATGCAGTGTGTAAGGACGCTAATATTCAGGGATATGGTATTAAGACTTACAGCTCGCATGTCATGTAGCCGGGGCATATTGAATTGAAGATGAGGAATATATAGTGTACAATGATGGACCTGTTAATAATGGTAGGTTAGTGGGCTGTGTGTGCCCCATAGATTTGACACCTAGCACTATCTATTCAGTGAGATACTAGACATATATGCATGCCTATCGAGTGCCTTGATAGTATTGTCAGTCCTTGATACTTATCAGTAATGGCAAACATATATGCCTATGTGTAATTTGCACTAAAGGAATAGAGGGGTCGATATAGGGGGTGTTAAAGTAGCTGTAGGACTTTTGCCAGCAGTAAAATGTGAAGGATAAGTAGAATAATTGTTAAAAAGGGTTTCTGCAACATTAGAATTAATAAGGGCTATTGGGTTGGTTGCATACCTTCAGTGGACCCAGAGCATTTTTAACAGGGGAGCTATTCAACTAGGCATTCAGGGTCCCCTCTTACATAGTTTATGAAAAACGTACATAAAGTCCTACAGTGTATGGAGTGTGAAGTGGACAGAGCCAATGTTCATTCACCTTACCAACAGCCATCAATGATACACTTCCATTGTAATAGTGGCTTTTATTATTCATAGCACGCATTTCAGTCGAGTAGACTGCAGTGACAAGCATTAAGTATGTGGTGGTATGGAGTACCAAGCCATGGCCAAGCATAATGATCGTAAGGCAATACATTCATGCATCAGTAACAGTGATTGAGTAGTCAATTGCACAACTATGCACAGGTTCCGTCCCCATACATGAGTGAGTAAAGGACTGTGAGCAATTACCACTCGAATACCAGTAATTTGTAATGATATTGTTCCCCACCACTTTGTGTACACTGTCATGACATTTGTTTTCACTCATTAAAAAATGGTACTGTCTCTAACATTATTGAAAGTAAAATAAATTGGAAGTTAAAACATATTTTATCACAGCACAAACCCTCACCCTCCCTTAGGTGGTATTGCTTCATCATAAGTCTTCTCCTTACACAACAATTTGCTGTGATGTGAGTTACTACTCCTGAGCACAAAATGAGCTTTTCTAGATGTGAAAACCCTTTGGTGTGGGTGATAGTGCAGAGTGCAATTGAAAAACTTAAAATAACTCTTGGTGGAACTACACTACTTTATTCTGTCCCCAAGGATCGGATGACCACCAGTTGCAAACATCATATTAATAATGACACTATAAACATAAGCAGAGTGACTTCTGGTTAGTCCTGATGAATGAGAATAAAAATAAAATAGAAAAAACTTAACTTAACCCGTTCCATACATCGGACTCACAGTGGGAGTGTGCGGAGGACGGCCATGGGCCGTCCGAACCATACCCACTCATTAATTCGCCTGCACTGCGGCGGAATTCGCGCTGCAGTCAACGGGTTAAAATGAGGCTCCATCTCCAAACAAAGCAAAAACTAAAATCAGCATACATTCAAATAGCAGGAAATACTGCCTTAAACGGATCTATCTTTAAAGCATTTATCAAGGGCTTCAGATATGTCAAAATATCCATTTTCAAAGACAAGAAACTCTGAATATGTGGTGCTATTACTGAAAAATTCAAGCTGGAAGTTCTAGTCTTTGGTTATCAAAGTGTAACAGGGCGGAGCAGTTCCTAATTTTCTATAATGCTACAACCATCAACAAATATCTATTCCATCATGTATAGAGGTACAAAAAGGATTCGGACCTCGAAGGTAGCACACCCGGGCCCTGATTTTCGAACAAGTCCTACAAAGCAGCACAGCAGCAAAAATGCTGTTCTTTGTTGCGTGACAGGGAGGGAGTAGTAGAGCGCCATACCTACAGAGATATTGCTTTCTCCTTCCCTCTCCCTAGCGCCGGCTTCCATAGATTTTGTGATGGAAGGGTATCCATCTAGTACAATATACTATGCATAGACAGACCTTAAAACTTGTCCTTACTTTGCATGTGTGCTGCACAGTGCAGTAGGTGGGCAAAGACGGAAAAGTTAGGAGAAATAAAAAAAAACGGCCTTTTAAAACCTCTTTGCAAATTGTAATAACTTTTGGTGCAAATCTATGTCTACTATTGTTTATAAATAGGGTTTTGCATCAAAAGGCATGGGTGGTTGATTGGGAACGTCCTTGTACCACCCATGTAACGCCCCCTTATTGCTAAGTAACACAAAACAGTGCTTTGTGCTGTCTTGCTTTACTTTTGGCACTGGAAAGTAAATTAAGAAAAAAACATTGTGTGCTGGTTAGCATCACGTTAGTAAAACTACCTCTTGATCTTAACTTGAAAAATACATTACAGAGGCAATCAGTGAAGTTTAAACAAATGTAGCGTGATAACGTTTAAACTTGCATGCACACACTATCAATGTAGATGAAAATTGAAACTGGTGTTCAGAGCAGAGCAGGGATACAAAAGTTAAGTTCATTAATGAAAAGCCATAATGATGTTTCACCCATGCTCTTTATTTTCAATAAAAAATTACTGAAATCAAAAAAAGCCACAATGATGTTCCCCCACTGGCCTCCACAACCCCATGATTAATGACATCCAGCAGAAGAAATGCATGACTCTGCCTAGGCCATTTCAATAACAGACATGCTGGTTGGTCGGCCTGGTGATCAAAGTAAGTTGTAGCTGGTTGGCACATGTTCACGTATACCCACCCTCCTTCCAAGCTCAGAGACCTTGAAAATCCCCCACTGGAGCAATTCCTTAAATGAATCTACGATTCTGAGGCCCTGAAGAGGCCGTGAAATTGGACATTTGCCAGCTTTGACGCTTTGGTGGTGTTGGCGGGCATCTTAGAAATCATCAGGTGAGGTGACGCCGTAGTTGGTGGAGAGAAGTTAAAAAACTTACTTCGTCTGACTTTAAATTGATTCATTAGCGTGTATGCTCATTATTCACGTGGCCATATTTAAATATATTTAAAGTTTCTTAAAACACATTCTAGACATCATTTAATTGCCTGATTAGAATTATGCACCATACTCTATAAAGAAATACCCAGGCTATATGTTTTGAAAGCTGCATTCAATTAATACAGATTTAAAATATAGTTAAAACATATAGAATCTGAATAGAGCCTCATGATACGACAGATTAATATCAAATTCAAACACGTTTTGGTCAGAAGCACATTTTCGTTGCCAAGTGTCTCGGGTTTCATGCTAGGGTGCCTGTCGTTTCCGAATGATCATTGGCCAGTTGAAAGTGCGTTCCAGTTTCGTGGTGTGGCCACAGACAGAAACCTGCCCCCACATCAAGAACGAATGTGAGATGGAATTTGAGCGAGATGCTATTTTTAGAACACTGGGTTTGCGAAAGTCCACGCGAAGTAAGATTTTGTGCCAAAAGAGGGGCGTACAAGAACAGAGAGACGCATGTGTGGGATGGCGTGGCATTTTAAAACAAGAGCCGTCTGTTTATTGGAGACCGATTAATACTTTTAAACCTTTATGATATAACCACAGCACTGTTTACCAGACTCTAGTCTTCCTGAGCTAATATGCATTTTCATGAAAGCCGGGAACAGTTCAGCAAAACTACCACTGTGCTTGCGAGTGTCAGGAATTAAAACACCTTTGCAACTGAATGTAGATCTTGTTGTAGTTAGAAGGCAGGGTATTCGTAAAAAGAGCCTGGAGCCATTTAGTTAGGAGATAGGTTATTTATTCCATGTAAGGCCGTGATTTTACAGCAAACACAGGTAGGACCTTTTAGGGCTCCATCCTCTTTCCAGCCATCCCCACCTCCAAGCTTCCACTCCACATCACACACATCTTTCGACAACTTTCTCACTCAGCGTTCCAGACACCAGTTTAGAGAAACAGGGAATAGAGACACACAGGACACAACAGTTATTCCTAGGCTAATGTTAGCATTGAATGATGCTAGATAAAGTTATTTATTTTATTTATGATCTGTGTAACAAAAAAGTGGTCTAATTCAAGCACTAGTCTTAACTTTTGCCAAGTTTTGTAAGGATGGAAAAAGAAAAATGTGCCTCTCTATTCTGTCCCCAATGTTCCACAGATGTGCAAAAGTAGTTGCTAGGGATAGCTGTAAGGACAATCTAAAACACGCGTAAGCTCACTGTGTACCACTGCAGACTCGCACTACCTAGGTATCACACTATTTGGAGACTGGTTGGCTCATCTGAAAAGTGATCTTTTTGATCCCAGTGCTTTCATTGTGGTTATTCTTGTTTTCTCTTGAAAGAAGTGAGGTTCAGTCTATGCAAGTAACCATCTAGCATGTTACAGAGTATGATCTTGGGACTTGTACAGCAGCATTAGGACAAAAGGCCTCGAGGAAGCCGTTCAGCTAGATCCATGCAATCATCAGATGTGGATAGTGGGAGTTGAGGCCAGGGCCTGGCCATCAGCTTGGCCAAGCACTCCCCCAGGGGCAGTGATGGACCACTGCAATAACTTTTCCCTGTATGTAGCAAGGTTTGCTCTAAGACCTGGCATTCAGTCTGGCCTGTCACCCAGGCCAGTGTTCACCAAGCTAATTACTAATCATGTGGATTTGCTTCCCAGAAATTCATTACCAAATATTGTACCAGATTTGCATGTTCACATTGGCACTGGGAATTATGGTCATATTGGGACAGAAAATAGGCTGGACAACAAAATAAAAGTAACCCCCATTAATCAATTTGACAGTTAAAACCGTGGCCCTTGTTTGCTAATCGGGACAGTTTTGATTTTGCAAAGGCATCCTGCATTCGGGTTTTTGCAACAGTAAAAACCGGCCCAGCAGATCATAAAATAGACCCAGAAACAGCCCCGAAATAAGGCCCACACACTGACCTATCAGACCAGCCCATTGGGCCCTGCTTGATTGCCTATAGGCCAGTCCAACCTTGATGTGAATCCTTGGAAATAGTGGATCCATGTCTCCCATGCAATTCCTGGAGGTCTGTAGATCCGCGTTGGTTCGGCAGACCCTGCGTCCATAAAATGGGGGAGAGTGTCATGGACAAATGTTCATCAGCAGCTATGGACCACTCAGCAAAAAGAGGGTACTTTTTAATTAGAAGGGAAAAAATTTAACAATTTCTCTTGAAACTCCACATGTCCATGTGACGTTCGACCTCAGTGTTCCTTGAGATCCTCCCATTGCACAGTGACAGTTAGCCGATGGGATGAAAATGTTCAGTTTCTGCCAGCCAAACAGATTGAAAAGATCTGCTGATACTCTGATGATCTGCGGATACCACAATGAATGAAGGGAAGAACTATTCTTTCCTCAATTTAGATTCAAGCATTTTTCGAATTTGGTTTCACAAAATCCTATACTGATCTGGATCAGCAAATTAATGGTCAAAACATAGTTAACCTTTTTTTTTAAACTTTATTTATTTGCATTTTCAAAAGGAAAATAATACAAAAAGAAAACAGCTGGTCAGCATCGCAACTTTCACATTCTGTGGTTAGCACACGAGCACATGTCAATCAGTGGGAATATCCCTGATTGCTAGTACACAAATAACAAAAAAACATGCTTTACATCTGCATGTACACCGCTGGCTACGGGATTACAACAATTGCCATGAACATTTAACAGCAACAGCCAAGTTTGGTGTCGTTGAATAACAAAATAAGGATCAGGATGCTGCGCTGATTGTGCCCCTTGGTCCTACGGTGCCCGTGGTGTCTGCATAGGCATATCATTAGGCTCCTGTGAATGCTGTAGGTATGCCAATAAGGGTTGCCAGATATCCACTGGTCTAGAGCCGGGCGGCTGTAATTGGACATATGTATCGCTAGTGGTATTACAGTATGTCATGCTGTTCAACCATGTGTGAAGTGTAGGGATAGCTTTACCCGCCCCCTTAATGGCCACTTTGCGCTTGGCAAGCAGGAGCGCTATCGCTACAAAACAATGCTGGGATCTGGAAAGATCATGAACATACCCCAATAAAGCAAGGAGAGGTGACGGTACAATGTCCATCTCAACCATCTTAGATATCTCACAGAAAACTGATTTCCAGTAATCCTCTATCTTGGGGCACGTCAACGTCATATGGGCAATGTCCGCATGTGAGCGCTACATCTCGGTTAGGCGTCAGACCGTGCAGGGTCAATGCGATGTAACTTGCTTGGGGTGATGCATGTACACCGCAGAAACTTAAAATGCAATAGCTTATGGGGGTGGTTCAGCGATACTTTCTGCGTTTCTACACAGCATTGCCGCAATTGGAGGTCAGTTAGAGGTGTCCAAAATCGCCCTCCCAGGCAGTTATCACCGCCGTTTCCCTACTAGAGAGCCGCTCTATCACGCCCTTGTACAGCCTGGCAACCAGGTGAGTCCCGTCCCCTCCACTAATGACCCCAGTCAGAAGAGGAAATTCAGTGGGCGCCAAGGTGTAGCGCACAATGAATGTACGGAGCACCTTCTGTACACGCATAAACACAAAATGGTCTAAAGTCGTGGCCTCCCGGAGGCGAGGATCCTCAGTGCGCGAGAATATGTGTCCCCCAGGGAACAAGTCCCCGAAGGTAATCAGCCGAAATTTAGATAGCGTTCATTTGACTTGCTTCTCCTGCAGGATAGATATCCAGCTATTACCAGCCAGGGGCAATGCATGGAAATACAGCGCACTCATGGCAGTCACCTTCGCCAGCTTGTGCCAGGCCCAGCTCGTGGTGGACAGCATTTGAATATCACGCGGGTCTCTAGAGAAACCGCACGGTAGTAATGTATTGAGTGGATCCGGGAGTGCCAAGTCTGCCTCAGGCCGGTAGTATGGGATCCGAATGTCCGTGTTATACCAGTGTCGAGCAAAACTAGCCTGAGCAACCAAATAGTAAATTTGCAGGTTTGGAACGCCAAATCCACCTCTCTCATATGGCAACACCAAGGTGTAGCATCCAATCTGGGGCTGTCTCCCACCTCACACCAACCACCTGAGCAAGGTGTGCAATCTGGAAAAAAAACTGTTGTAGAGAGGGATTGGAATATTCCTAAAAAATACAAAAATTGCGGCAACACCACCATTTTAATTATGGCTATTCGGCCTGCCATGGACAAGGGGAGTTGCAACCATCGTTCTTAATTACTTTCGAGCCTCTTGACCGCCGGGCCGTAATTCACCCAGTCCCGGTCTCTGCGAATATGGATACCCAGATATTTGATTGAGTCATCACACTAAGTTAGGGGATAGTCCCCTGTTCTGGCACAGACCGCATCGGTCAGCCGGAACACTTCAGATGTATCCCAATTTATGTGTAAACCTGACAAGGTGCTTTTATCTAGTGACCTCACCAAGCAGCAGTGGTAAATTGTCATTAGGGTGCCGCACATAAAGTATTATGTTGTCGGCGTAGACTGTGAGCAACAATGGTCCAGTCTCGAATTGTAAGCCACGGTGGCTAGCTTACTCTGTAAATGGCACACCAATGGATCTAGTGCCAATATGAAAAGGAGGGGGGACAGGCGGCACCCCTGCCATGTACCACGAGTGAGAGGGAACGCCCTAGTCCACGTGCCATTGAGGTGGATACAGGCCGTCGGGTGTGTGTACAACAGTCTGACGACCGCCAAAAAACATTCAGGTATCCCCAGGTTATGCATAGTGGCATAAAGGAATGGCCATTCCAGTGAATTGAACACCTTTTCGGCATCCAAAAGCACCACTGCAGCTGGTAAAATTGGTTCAAGCCTATTAAGTGTGGTGAATACTGTGCGTGTATTCAAGGCCGTGGATTTGTGCGGAATTAGGCCCGATTGCACCGTGGAAATGTGTCGCTCAATAATCAATGCAAACCTGATGGCTATTGCTTTAGCAAATACTTTATTGTCAAACTTCAACAATGACAAGGGCCTGTATGAGGAGCATTTCAAATGGTCTGTAACAGGTTCAGGTATTAGGATTATAACTGCTTCTCTTAGAGTGGGCGGGAGTATCCCCTTATCCACTGCCTCCTCAAATACGTCGATAAGATGGGGGACTAAGAGATCTTTATACTTTTTATAGAAGGAGACAGTAAAACAGTCAAATTCAGGTGCTTTGGCACCATCAAGCGCTTCAATGCTATCCGAAGTTTCCCCCTCAGTGAAGGGTTCAACCAGGAACTCCTGATGTACCTTATCCAACCAGGAGAAGGAAATCTTGTCAAGGTACTCCTGGCAATCCTCCAGGGTTGAATCAGTTCTGGAGGTGTATAGTTCTATATAGTATTGAAGTACCTCTCGTAGTACTCCTACATTTCCTGTTATCCGCTCCCCCGAATCCCCAGTCAGTTCAGCTATGTATGTTGGTTTACGAGTATGCTGCATCCGTCTCGCCAGTGTCCTGCCGGGTCTTTCTCCCTCCCGTACCGTTGAGCTATGGCGTATTTACCCAAAAATTTGGCTTCCCTGTCCGCGGCTTCACTGAACTCAGCCAGCAGGGTAGTGCGCCTAAGCATGTCAGGGGAGTCCGTTTCATGTGAGCAGCTGTAGAGGTCCCTAAGTTTTGTCTCTGCCTGCGCAATCATGTAGCGAAGTGACCGGAGCACACCAGCATGCTTGGAAATGCATATACGCCTTGCGTATGCCTTAAACTCCTCCCAGAGGGTGGCCTTGGAATCTACGGAACCCACGTTCAACTGGAAGTAGTCCACAATGGCCTCTCCCAGTTCAGTTGCAAAATAATAGACTCATAGGGCCATGTTCGGAAAGCGCCAAGTGCGCTCAGCCCTCAGGATTTGTAAGTGTGCCAGTACCAGGGAGTGGTCAGACAACGTACGCGGCAAATGCGCGACATCTTTAAGCTAAAGTATCGCAGCCGCCGAGAGGCACCAGTAGTCAAGGCGTGTCCAAGTCCAAGAGTAGTGTGTATACCCTAAATCGCGGCCAGAGTGGTGGCGCCATGCATCTACCAGGTCTAATTGTTCCATGACATCCCACAGTTCATGCTGCGCACCTGGTTCAGTGGCAATTGTGCGTGAAGTGCTATCCAACTCCGGGTTAAGTGTCAAATTAAAATCACCCCCCAGGTATATATGGTCGGCCCCTATGAGAACAATATGTGAATAAATGTCATTAAAAAACTCGGGGTCTTCTACGTTCGGGGCATAAACATTGACAAAGAGCACAGAATGTTCCAGCATGAAGCGTTTAACCAACACATACCTCCCACCCTCATCCCTGTATACCTCCTGAAAGGGCAGTTTCTTATGAATGAGCACTGCCACTACTCGGGCGTTAAAGCTGTAACCAGAAAAATATCTATGTGCCCCCCAGGCAGCTGCCACAGATGAGATAGCATCCTTAGTCAAATGGGTCTCCTGCAGGAAGGCTACATTTACCTGGTGGCGCTGTAAATAATTTGTCACTTGCCGACATTTACGAGCATTATTAAGACCCCGAAAAGCCCAAGATATCAGAGACACATCGACCTCTGCCAGAACCTTACTAGCCATATTCCACCACAAATAAATCAATTAACATTCCCATTCTAACAATAGATTTGCTAAACCGCAAAGTAAGTGCCATGAAATGTACGGATCACTGAGTTAATATCGACGGACAAAATATAGACTACCAAAAATATCGTCGAGAAATTATCGACACCCATAATATCGATTCCCTATACCTATTTAACTAACAACCAAAATATCGAGTACAAAATATAGTCACTAATAAATATCGAAAGACAACATATCGAATGACAAAATATAGAAAGACATAATATCGTCAATACCAAAATTAAACAGTACTCAGCTAAAATATCGACTACTAAAATATAGTTTGTGCAAACATCGAAAATTATAAAATATCGACTATGTAAAAATGTACCAAACAATATATTCTCAAGAAATATATATATATACATTTAAAATAATACACTCTACGATAAATATCTAACTAATTATACCAATTAAATAACGAACAAACAAACAAAAGTACACTTTAACACCCACAAGTCACTAAAACACATAAATTAAATGTATAATACATTTATTTATTTATTTATTTATTTATTTGGGGCAATTTTTAGAGCGCGCAAATACCCGAGGGTGTCTCGGCGCTGTGTCACAGAACTCTCCGTAGGAAAGGAAACTAGGCATGGAATAGCCATGTTTTCAGATTTTTTCTGAACTTAAGCAGGGTAGGTGCACACTTAAGGTGGAGAGGGAGAGTGTTCCACAGTCTAGCTGTGGCAACGGTGAAACGTTTGTCTCCCCAGTTAGCCCTTCTTGTGCGGGGGACTGTTAGCAGATGGGCAGAAGATGAACGCAATGTTCTTTGCTGTTCAGGTGGGCGAAAGGCTTGTTTTAGAAATAGGGGGCCATGGTTATGAATGGCTTTGTACGCTATGCACAAGGCTTTAAATTTGATGCGGCTCCTTACCGGCAGCCAATGCAGCTGTTGGATGTAGGGGGAGACAGATGCAAATTTAGGAATGCGTAGCAGGGTTACATTACATAACTAAAACAAACAATGGTACAAATAATATAACATATATTTTCACACTAAATGCACTTATAGTATATTTTCTGAAAATGTATTAACTTACTACCACTTACACTGCACAAAGAACCCCAATTAACTGTAAAAAATTCAAACCTGCCAATGAAAAGCTCCCATTCTCCATTAAACCAATCAAACACAAACACTAATCAAATACAGAGTATAAAAGGAAACTTTTCAAACATTACTTACTACTTCTACATTTAAAGAAGAAGACGCCACGCTGCTCATTTTCTCCAAATATAACTACTGTTGCTGAGAAGAATATTAGAGACATACATTAAGTAAGTTATCCTATATTTAACCTTTACCAAACTAAAATGTTACCATACCATTTATGTAATTAAACACTATTTTTCACATTTGTTTAACACCATTTATATCTCCTCTACAGAGACATCCTAAATACAGCACTAAACCTTTCATATCTTTTTTCAAAAAAGAAGCATTTTGTTACATTTTTTTATAAACAAAGAACGATTATTTAAAAGCAAATGTATAATGCTATTTTTTTGTGTGTTCCACCTCCTTTACAGAACATTTATACACACCCAAAAAGAAAATAATCCAAATAATGAGCAACACAAATTAACAATGTAAGTATATATTTGACTGTTTACTAAAACATACCAACTATCTTTTTGAAATGCTAAATTGTAGTGCATATTTTATATCTTTTCAATCTTCTTAACAGAAATTTTATAAAAAGACTAAACATAATACTTTCTATTACACAACTCTACAAAATCCTAAAGTAAGTATAAATGTGGAATATTAGGAAACAGACCAAATGCATTTTTTTAAATACATTTTAATACACATTTTTGTCTTGTTGTATCTCCTTAACAGAAAATCTAGACACACCCAAAACGTACTCATCAACAATAAAGGACTCTACAAAATACCCACGTAAGTATATATTTTAAATAATAGTAAACCACACAAACTCCTTTCATGAATGCTAAAATGTAATATATATCTTATTTATCTACTTTCTCCTTCACAGAAAATTTATAAATACTCTAAACCTACTACCTTCAAATTATTTATTCTACAAATATCCAAAGTAAGTATAGATTTTAAATGATAGAAAAGAAACCGAGTACATTTTTAAACACTAATTTTATTTCACCTTTTATTGTAATTCTATTTCCTTAGCAGAAATTGTATACACCCCCCAATACCTACTCCTTCAAATTGAAAACATCTACAAAATATCAAAGTATTATTTTAAATAATACCAAAACACTACTAATTTATTTTGCCATACAAATTTGTAATGCATATTTTATATTTTACTATCTCCTTAACAGAAAATGTATACATACTCATAAGCAACTCCTGAAAAATAAAGACATTCAGAAATTGGCTAAGTAAGTATGTATTTTCAACTCTTTAACAAATTAAATTCTTAACTATTAAAGATTTTGCCTTCTAAAACTATCTCTAAATTACATAAAAATATCCAATAACTAAATAATATTTTTCTCCCACAAACAGAAAATACATCATCAAAATACAAGTAAAAATAGAAGAAAATAAACAGAAGCTTTCACATTGCACCAAATAAACATAGTAAGTATAATAATTTCCAAATTAATCCTGTTAAAAAAATTGTTAACATAATTTATACTTAAAAACTGTTTCTTTCTACTCTTTCTGTAACGGCGTGGGTCCGCCGTCTAACCAGGGGCGCAACACCGAGACTGTCCCGCAGTTGTCACCTACTTCCTCCCCTTCTTTTTGTTCCCCACAGAACGTTAATGTGGACTCACTGGATCAAGAGAACGATCAGAGGAACTGGCCCTTTAACTTTGAGTCAGATGATGAAGGGGCGGGACTACAACAAAACGTGAAGACGTCTTATACGGACGAGCACGACCCACAGGTGTGCTTGTACACCCGGAGGGAGAGAGTTGGCGAGTGTAGTGGAGAAGAACGAAGGAGCGTTACGGACGAGGAGATCTTGGAGGAAGCCGAGCCCAGGAGACGACCCACTGCGGACGAGGAGAGAAAGCCAGGAGGCCAACGGTCCCACGAGTCGCCCCGCCATACACCCGGGGGAGGTGTATGGCTTGCCCAGGTACGCAACCGAATCAGGGGTTGGGTCGGACATAAGGGCGGTTCCCGTGTATGAGTGTGGTATTCCCGTACCCCGGTGTTTTCCCTGTCCCGAGCACTTTCCATCACTTGATTGCTGTTTGAGATTTAAAGCACGGTTTCGAATTCCTCACTCCCTTCTCCCTGATATCGTTTAAGATAAAAGAATAGTACACTCACCAAGTGCTCTATTATCTTGTTTATCCCGAGAGCCAAGACGGAACCGGACAAAGTGCTGCAACGACGGAACCGGGAGAGAACTCGCCGAGACAAACTCCCAAAGTCCTGTCCTCTGAGGTCGGACAGAAGCCGTTCACGACGCCGGACTTTGCCCAGGAAGAAAACTTGTACTGACTTGTTGTTTAAATCAATAAATCCCACGATAACCAAAACTCGCTGGCTGCCTATTCCTTCTGAGCCCGTCACAGTGGTGGAGAATGCAGGCAAACTGACCATCTCTGAAGAAAAGATGTAAACCGTAGTTGATCAGTTAGTGAAAGGCCAGGAGAGACTCGAATGGGTAATCGAACAACACTTAACATCAGCACAAGCTGCATATTTTGAAGAAAGCCTTGGAAGGAAAGACGGAGCAGTTATGGGTAGACCCAACCGTTAGGTCAGCAACAACTGAAAGACCCATAACTCATGGCACACCAGCTATTTCTCTCCAGAAATATCAGCCCGGAGAGGATCCCGATTCATTCTTATTAAATTTTGAAAGAGCCGCTAGAGCATGCGGTTGGCCCATAACGAAGTGGCCATTCTTTTTAGCCCCCCTGTTAGTGGGAGAAGCACAGGCTGCATACCAAGTTGCCAACCCCACAGGAGATACACCCTATGCCGACATCAAAAGAATCATATTAGACCATTTGGGGTTGGATTCCGAAGCGTACAGACTAAGATTTAGGAGAGAGAGGGGTAACACAGGAGAAAATCCCAAGACTTTGTTCGTAAGGTTAAAAATGGCCGCCGATAAATGGCTGACTCCTCTAACTAGCAGCAAAGAAGAAATATTAGACCGGATATATTTAGAGCAGTTCCTCGAAGCGCTCCCATATGCCTCTCAAAAATGGCTCCGGCAACATCATAACCTTACCACCACTCAGGCCGTAGAAATGTCTTCTTCTTTTGCTCGCGCCCAACCCAAAAATGCTCCTGTAGAAATGGAAAAACAGAATAAAACCATAACCAGACCAGGAAAAAATTTCTTTCGAGGGAAAGAACCTCCTCGACCCCACACATGGAGAACCGAAAATGGTGGAACATCGGGACCACAATGTTTTGATTGTGGGACCTGGGGCCACATAGCTCGACTTTGCCCCAAACGAAGAAACAACGAGGAACCAATGGAGGTTGGATACCTCCCGAAAGCAGTCCTCTATTCCGCTGAGATGGGAAGCTCTTTTAGAGTAAGTGTAAAAGTGAATGGAACTGATATACAGGCTTTGCTAGATTCCGGCTGTCGCCAGTCGGTCATACAATCACAACATGTAACTTCCTTCCAATATATACCCCGGGGAAGTGTTAATATTAGATGCGTACATGGAGATGTAAAACCTTATCCAATGGCCAACGTCCCTATTGAACCTACCTCGGGAAAACCTCATATAATAAGGGTGGGAGTGCTCTCTTCTCTACCAGAAGACCTCATTATCGGGACAGATAACCCAGAGTTTCTTCAGATGTTCAAAAAATCAATCGAAAGAGACCCTTGTACCAAAGGCACTTTTCCAAAGCAGTTCGAGGGAGAAAAGAGGAATCTCCAGACTACCATTGCACTACGATTTGCCAAACTCTCAAAACACGCCACTACACCGTCAAGAGGCTCTACAAGAGCGGCAGGATATGATCTATATAGCGCATATGATTACGAAATTCCTGCGAAAGGGAAAGCTATAATACAAACAGATATTCAAATTGCAGTACCCCCAGGTTGCTATGGGCGAATAGCTCCCCGCTCTGGTCTCGCCACCAAACATTTTATTGATGTTGGAGCCGGGGTTGTAGACGAGGACTATCGGGGAAATGTAGGAGTGGTCCTATTTAATTTAGGGAACGAGGCATTTACTGTAAAGAAGGGGGATCGGGTGGCGCAGTTAATTTGTGAACAAATAGCTTACCCCTCGCTAGAGGAATTAGACACATTGGACCACACTGAACGTGGCTCAAAAGGTTTCGGGTCTACAGACCAAAACAAGGGACCTGTTACAGCCTTGCTTTCACCAGACCCGTGGGTCCTGGATAAAAGTTTCAGATTCGCACAGGCTAAAGACCCCACGCTTTTCAACGCCTGGGAACAGGCTCAACAGACCCATAATAATAACAACCATTACCCCAGATTTCTCATACATAACAAACTTCTTTACAGAAAGGGGAAACAAGATGATTCAACCCAACTTCTGGTCCCTGTCTCATTTCGAGAACAAGTACTGTTTTTTGCCCACTCTCATCTTATTGCAGGGCATGCAGGAGCCGACAAAACTACCCAGAACGTTATCAAACATTTTTTTGGGCCAGGAATATATAAAGAAACATCCGAATACTGCAGAAAGTGTGAGATCTGTCAAAAAAAGAATATGACTAAACCACCGTCTGTTCCACTTCAGCCCTTGCCCGTTATTGGGAAGCCATTTGAGAGGGTCGGCATGGATCTGATCGGACCACTACCAAAAACCAGAAAGGGATTTCAACATGTGCTAGTAGTGGTCGACTATGCCACGAGATTTCCAGAGGCCTTCCCCCTCACTTCGGCTAACTCAAAACAAGTGGGCGAGAAAATGATAGAATTGTTCAGTAGAGTGGGGTTCCCTAAAGAGATCCTGACGGACCAGGGTACTCCATTCGTTTCGAAACTCATGAAAGACATCTGTAAAACTCTTAATATCCACCAGATCCGTACCTCCGTGTACCACCCTCAGACGGACAGACTGGTGGAACGGTATAACCGCACTCTTAAAACAACTCTTCGAAAAATGATGGAAGTGAGTGGAGCGGACTGGGACAGGATGCTGCCACTGGCACTACATACCATACGAGCACAAAAACAAAGTAGCATGGGCATATCACCTTTTGAGTTGTTGTACGGGAGGCAGCCCCGCTCCCTCCTGGAGATGACTAAGGACGCATGGGAGAATGAACTCCCAGAAGAAACAGCTGCGACTCTCGACTACGCCAAAAATCTCCGTTCCAAACTGGGTAAACTAAGAGATCTGGCGTTCACACACCTTGAAACCAGCCAAACACGCCAAAAGGTGGCTTATGATCGCGGAAAAAAATTGAGACACTTACAGATTGATGACTGGGCGTTAGTCCTACTGCCTTCCTCTACCCATAAATTTAGAGCGGAATGGATGGGCCCCTATAAAGTGGTGGCGAAAATAGGTATCACTAGCTATACGCTACAAATCGCACCAAACAAACAACAGTCTTACCACATTAATTTGGTAAAAAAGTGGTTGGGCCCTGCTCCGGCCGACATACATTTGGCAGACGCCCCTGCTCTCTGCCCTTCCACTCGAGACCAACTTTTTGTAAACGAGGATTTGACTTCCACACAACTGCAAGCTCTTAAAAAAACATTGGGTGATCATGACAACATTTTTTCGAATATCCCGGGCAGAACGTCTCTCGCGGAACACTGCATAAACACTCCCCCCGGCAAGAAAATTAGAATTCGACCTTATAGAGTCCCTGAAGCACGACGTTCTGCTTTCAGCAAGGAAATTCACGAAATGCTGCAACTTGGGGTTATACAACCGTCGAGTAGTGACTGGTCTAGCCCCATTGTGATGATCCCTAAGCCCGACGGCAGTAGACGTTTCTGCATGGACTTTAGGGCGCTTAATGACATTTCCCTCTTTGACGCTTACCCCATTCCTAGGGTTGACGAACTTATCGAGAAGTTGGGCGACTCGAGATATATCACTACCATGGATTTAACTAAGGGGTATTGGCAGGTCCCTCTCAGGTCAGAGGATCGCAAAAAGACTGCTTTTTCGACAGAAGAGGGTCATTTTGAATTTACTGTTCTGCCCTTCGGGCTGCACGGAGCGCCCGCTACATTCCAGCGCCTGATGAACACTGTTTTGGCTGGATTATCGGATTTCACGTCCGCATATCTTGACGACATTGTCGTCCATAGTCCCGATTGGCCTACGCATTTGGCTCACCTGGACACTGTTTTCTCTGCTCTAGAATCGGCTGGTCTTACTGTCAATGCCAAGAAATCGAAGGTCGCCTTTCACAAAGTAAAATATTTGGGGTACGTTCTGGGTCACGGACTCCTTGAACCCCAAATAGAGAAGGTTCGTGCCATTGCTGACACCCAATTTCCCACTACCCGGAGAGAGATGAGGTCATTTCTAGGGTTGGTCGGGTATTACAGACGTTTTATTCCGCAATTTTCTCACTTGGCTGCCCCCCTCACTGACTCTTTACAGAACGTTGGAAAATCCTCCTCTCCCGTTAAACCCACGGCACTTATGTTAGAGGCATTTCGTCAATTAAAGGCCATCATTACGTCTGCCCCTGTCCTTTCTTCCCCTGATTTCTCCCATTCTTTTTCTTTACATACGGACGCCTCCGACTATGGCATTGGGGCGGTGCTATCTCAAACTGGACTGGATGGGCATGACCACCCGATTCTATATATCAGTCGTAAGCTGTTCCCTCGTGAACTCAAGTACGCAACAGTCGAGAAAGAGTGCCTGGCCATTAAATGGGCCATTGAAAAACTGGCTTACTATCTAGAAGGACGTCACTTTGACCTCTACACTGATCATGCGCCCCTGCTCTGGATGGCAAGAAATAAGTCGAACAATGCCAGGGTTTTACGATGGTTTTTGTCCCTACAACCATATACATTTACTGTACATCACCGGAAAGGGGCTGATAATGTGGGGGCTGACTTCTTATCTCGTCATCCACTCCCCGATCGTGAGTGTTCTGAGGGGGAGGTGTGTAACGGCGTGGGTCCGCCGTCTAACCAGCGGCGCAACACTGAGACTGTCCCGCAGTTGTCACCTACTTCCTCCCCTTCTTTCTGTTCCCCACAGAACGTTAATGTGGACTCACTGGATCAAGAGAACGATCAGAGGAACTGGCCCTTTAACTTTGAGTCAGATGATGAAGGGGCGGGACTACAACAAAACGTGAAGACGTCTTATACGGACGAGCACGACCCACAGGTGTGCTTGTACACCCGGAGGGAGAGAGTTGGTGAGTGTAGTGGAGAAGAACGAAGGAGCGTTACGGACGAGGAGATCTTGGAGGAAGCCGAGCCCAGGAGACGACCCACTGCGGACGAGGAGAGAAAGCCAGGAGGCCAACGGTCCCACGAGTCGCCCCGCCATACACCCGGGGGAGGTATATGGCTTGCCCAGGTACGCAACCGAATCAGGGGTTGGGTCGGACATAAGGGCGGTTCCTGTGTATGAGTGTGGTATTTCCGTACCCCGGTGTTTTCCCTGTCCCGAGCACTTTCCATCACTTGATTGCTGTTTGAGATTTAAAGCATAGGTTTCGAATTCCTCACTCCCTTCTCCCTGATATCGTTTAAGATAAAAGAATAGTACACTCACCAAGTGCTCTATTATCTTGTTTATCCCGAGAGCCAAGACGGAACTGGACAAAGTGCTGCGACGACGGAACCGGGAGAGAACTCGCCGAGACGAACTCCCAAAGTCCTGTCCTCTGAGGTCGGACAGAAGCCGTTCACCACGCCGGACTTTGCCCAGGAAGAAAACTTGTACTGACTTGTTGGTTAAATCAATAAATCACACGATAACCAAAACTCGCTGGCTGCCTATTCCTCCTGAGCCCGTCACACTTTCATAGCACTACCAATTCAAAAATGACTGAAGGTGCAGAGTTTGTCATGTCTCAAAAAAACAAACTTTTACTATGTTATATGGGGTATGTCTATAATCAAGAAAGACAGACAGGATTGAAAGTTTTTTGGAAATGCACTAAGTATTATTCCAATAAATGCTATGGCAGGGCTATAACAGAAGAAGCCAGAGTACTAAATACAAGAGAACATAATCATCCCCCCAATATCACAGAAATAGAAATAAGAGATGCCCTGGAAAGCATAAAAGAAGCAAGAACAAGCACTGACAAACCTTCAACCCAAATATTAAAAGAGGAACTCTTAAAAGTTCCTCAGCACGCCTCAGGACAACTTCCCTCTATTGACTCCCTTAAAAAAGTAATTCAAAGACAAAAAAGAGTAACTCGTACAACTCTACCAAATCCTAAAACACTACAAGAAGTTGTCATACCCCCTGAATTGAGTATAACTCACAATAAAGAGCCATTTTTGCTTTATGACAACAAAGACCCTACAAACAGAATTATAATGTTTGCTAGTGCTAACAATATTAGAAAATTACAAGACTGCCACCACTGGATGATGGATGGGACTTTTAAAACATGCCCAAAACCATTTTAGCAACTTTACACCATACATGGATTATACCATCATTCCAATATACCTTTCATATATTGCCTTTTACCAAACAAACAACAGAATACCTACATAGAGGTACTAAACACAATTAAACAAGAAACTAATAATTATTTTCCACAGAAAATAATTATTGATTTCGAATTAGCTGTGATTAATTCCATTCTAAAAACGTATCCACACACAGCAATACAGGGTTGTTATTATCATTTCAACCAAAGCATTTAGAGACACCTACAAAAATCGACATTAAGCATCCAATATGCTACAGATAGCACATTTGCTTACCAAATGAAAAAATTGATTGCTTTAGCATATGTCCCTACCACCGATGTTGCAGAACATTATAATGCATTAATAGATAGCCCATACTACAAAAAAATGAGGAAAAACTAACACCTCTCCTCGACTACTTTGAGGACACATGGGTGGGAAGGTTACACCGCTCAGGACATAGACGCCAACCACAATGTCAAATCCCTTGGTGGAATGTATATTTAAGTACACTTAACCAAGAAGCAAGAACTAACAATGGCGTAGAAGGATGGCACAATGCCTTCCAGGCAACCAGTAGCAGAGGAAAACCTACAGTCCAAAAACTACTAGAAGCTTTACAAAAAGAACAGAGCTACCAAGAACTACACATACACCAATCAATAACTCAATTAGGACCTAAACTTACCAAACAAAGTAAACAAATGTTTAGACAACTTCAAAGTCAGGTTACCTTATATCCTTCTACAAAAGATCTAGACTATCTGTCTCTCATAGCTAAAACACTCCTTTAATTTCATCTACACAAATTAAAATACTCGATATAATATATTCAAAACATTAAAGCAACATCATTTGTTTTTTAAATATTATATAATTGTCATACATATTTATTTAAATGCAGTAAATATGTAACAATTATATAATATTTTTACAAATTATCAAAAAATATAACACAATTACTTAAACATTTCCCACGCAAATAAATGTTTAAAAAAACTACTTACAATTCATGTAGCTGTCCCAGATGTAATCCATCAACTCGTAATCCACGGTAATCCAATATAAATCCAAAGTATATGAACCCTCAAAAACCCGAAAATTAGTCAAAATAAAAAAAAACGCTCCAGGAAATCCCGAAAAAAAAAGTGTGGTAACTTTATTAAATAAAGATTAAAACACACACTTTTAATTAAAAAAACGCTCTTCTCCAACATCAAATCGAAACCCTTTAAAATACGAAAATAAGTTTAAAAATAGCTTCAGGAAATCTCCCAAAAACAAAGTGTGTACAGCTAAAAAAAAGTATTAACATATACACACTTTTAACATGATAAAAAACGCATGTTAATCTGCAACATCTATCGGAAACGCTTAAAAACAGAATACAAACTCAAAGATTCAAAACCAGATCCCGGAAAGGCCGAAAAAAGGAAAGAGAGTGTAAAAATATTAGTTTAATTAAGTATTACACTGTTCTCTGTAAAATAAAAACGTATCCATCTACGATTCGGAACTGCGAAAACCAGGAACCTGTAAACCTGTAAAAATGACAGAAGCAAACCCACCCACACAAAACACCCAAAACATTTCAGAACACATATAAACATTAATATATCATCTACAAATAAGCATAACTTAAAATAAGTAAGTGAAAATCACTAGGCCTAAAACATTCCGTCACAACACTTCCGTTACAAACAACGAACACCTAAAACATACCGAAACCACTCTTAAATAATTAAACTAATACTAAACACATCCAAACTACAGTCAAACATTTGTAATCTCTAACAAATAATAGTTAAAAATAATCTTACCTTTCCCAACGCGACGCAGCGTCCAAGCGCGAGCTTCTCCAATCCTGAACAAAGCACAATAACATTACGCGATTAGAAAGTAGTCCCTGCAAAACAAATACATTAACTTAAACCTATTAAATACAATTTATTACAAAATTTAAAATATATGACTACACTGTAAAAATTGTAAATATTTGTGTGTGCCTTTATAAATTAAAATATATATATTTTTCCCTTATAAATTAATAATAATAAATAATAATATATTATTAATTATTATTAATACTTACTTTAATCTGTAAAAAATATATATATATATATATAACAATTTACATATCAGTATATATCATTTAAAATTTTATTTAGCATAATTTGTCACTATATAAAATTTGAACATTTGTAAATTAATAATTCTTATTAATGAAAATATTAATAATTATTATTAATAATATATTTGAAATGTATAATTTCCAAACAAAAATATATTAATATTTGATTTCAATATATATCTTCTTAGTAAATATATGTTACTTTTAAAATTACTATACAACTGATGTACCTTTATATATTAATAATATTAATTAATAAGAAATATTAATTATTATTATTAATAATTGTTATAATGTATATAAACATTAGAAAAATATATAACAAGCATTATACCTGACTGTATTGATTCTAAACATTTTTCAAATATTTCTAAAAATTATTTACAATGAAGTAACATTTGTTAATTATTAATAATAATTAAGAATGTATTAATTATTATTAATATATTCTATATATGTTAATGTTTATAATATGTTGTAAAAGAAAAATATTATGAATAAACTGACTTGTTTGTTGTTTTTGTAAATATAATAATAATAATAATAAATTATTAAAATTAATGTATTTTCTATATTAATATTAATAATTAAATATTTAAATAAAAATGTCTGGAAATATATTTAACATTGTAAATTATTGTTTTTCAAAATTATAAATGTTATTATTTCTTTAAAATGCAAAGGAAACTGTATGTATATTTTCAAAATGCAAGGTAATGAAAAAATATTGTATTTGAAATCACAAACATTTATGAACACAAATAAATGTAATGTAAAAACGTTGTTCTACCCAAAAAAAGTAACATAAAGAAAACATTATTTTATTATCCTATGTACTTTCACAAATAAAAATAAAGTATGTAAATAACTACATTCCTACAAATTTTTTTATGCAACAATAAAAATGGTGATGTCTCTTTTCATACTTATATATTTTAATATTATATTGTATTTACAAACTTTAGAAAATCATTTTTGATGTATCAAAACAAATGTTGTATTAATATTTTCCTCTTTTAAACATAATAAATATATAACTTACAACTCTCACTGAAAATACCAGAAAATCTGCTAGACAGTGACCCATTATAATTTACTATTCCAACTCCAATCATGTAAAAGTCAGGGAAGGTGCTGGACAGTGACCCAATATAATTTACTATTCCAACTGCAGTCAGGTAAAAGTCAGGGAAGGTGCTGGACAGTGACCCAATATAATTTACTATTCCAACTCCAGTCTGGTGAAAATCAGGGAAGGTGCTGGACAGTGACCAAATACAATTTACTATTCCAACTCCAGCCAGGTAAAAGTCAGAGAAGATGCTGGACAGTGACCCAATAAAATTTACTATTCCAACTCCAGTCTGGTGAAAATAAGGGAAGGTGCTGGACACTGACCAAATACAATTTACTATTCCAACTCCAGTCATGTGAAAATCAGGGAAGGTGCTGGACACTGACCAAATACAATTTACTATTCGAACTCCAGTCAGGTAAAAGTCAGGGAAGATGCTGGTCAGTGACCCAATATAATTTACAATTCCAACTCCAGTCAGGTAAAATGCAGGGAAGGTGCTGGACAGTGACCAAATACAATTTACTATTCCATCTCCAGTCAGGTAAAAGTCAGGGAAGATGCTGGACAGTGACCCAATATAATTTACTAATTCAACTCCAGTCATGTGAAAATCAGGGAAAGTGCTGGACACTGACCAAATACAATTTACTATTCCAACTCCAGTCAGGTAAAAATCAGAGAAGGTGCTGGACAGTGACCCAATATAATTTACTATTCCAACTCCAGTCAGGTAAAAGGCAGGGAAGGTGCTGGACAGTGACCCAATATAATTTACTATTCCAACTCCTGTCTGGTGGAAATCAGGGAAGGTGCTGGACAATGACCAAATACAATTTACTATTCCAACTCCAGTCAGGTAAAAGTCAGGGAAGGTGCTGGCCCTCGTCACCAGCCGACTGGACTACGGCAACGCCCTCTACGCCGGAACCACCGTCAAGCTCCAGCAGAGACTCCAGCGGATCCAGAACGCCTCAGCCAGACTCGTCCTCGACATCCCCCGATGCAGCCACATCTCCGGACACCTGAGAGACCTTCACTGGCTCCCCGTCAACAAGAGAATCACCTTCCGTCTCCTCACCCACGCGCACAAAGCCCTACACGACCAAGGCCCGAGTTACCTCAACAACCGCCTCAACTTCTACGCTCCCAAACGCCATCTCCGATCTACCAGTCACGCCCTCGCCGCCGTCCCCCGCATCCGAAGAGCGACAACAGGAGGAAGGTCCTTCTCCTACCTGGCCGCCAAGACCTGGAACTCCCTCCCGACCGTCCTGCGCCTGACCCAAGACCACCTCTCCTTCAGGAAGAAGCTCAAGACCTGGCTGTTCGAGCAGTAGCGGACCCCCCCTCCCCAAGCGCCTTGAGACCCTCCGGGTGAGTAGTGCGCTTTATAAATGCCTTTGATTGATTGATTGATTGATGGACAGTGACCCAATATAATTTACTATTCCAACTCCAGTCTGGTGAAAATCAGGGAAGGTGCTGGACAGTGACCAAATACAATTTACTATTCCAACACCAGCCAGGTAAAAGTCAGAGAAGATGCTGGACAGTGACCCAATATAATTTACTATTCCAACTCCAGTCATGTGAAAATCAGGGAAGGTGCTGGACACTGACCAAATACAATTAACTATTCCAACTCCAGTCAGGTAAAAGTCAGGGAAGGTGCTGGACAGTGACCCAATATAATTTACTATTCCAACTCCAGTCAGGTAAAAGGCAGGGAAGGTGCTGGACAGTGACCCAATATAATTTACTATTCCAACTCCAGTCTGGTGGAAATCAGGGAAGGTGCTGGACACTGACCAAATACAATTTACTATTCCAACTCCAGTCAGGTAAAAGTCAGGGAATGTGCTGGACAGTGACCCAATATAATTTACTATTCCAACTCCACTCTGGTGAAAATCAGGGAAGGTGCTGGACACTGACCAAATACAATTTACTATTCCAACTCCAGTCAGGTAAACGTCAGGGAAGGTGCTGGACAGTGACCCAATATAATTTACTATTCCAACTCCAGTCTGGTGAAAATAAGGAAAGGTGCTGGACACAGACCAAATACAATTTACTATTCCAACTCCAGTCAGGTAAAAGTCAGGGAAGGTGCTGGACAGCGACCCAATATAATTTACTATTCCAACTCCAGTCTGGTGAAAATCAGGGAAGGTGCTGGACACTGACCAAATACAATTTACTATTCCAACTCCAGTCAGGTAAAAGTCAGGGAAGGTACTGGACAGCGACCCAATATAATTTACTATTCCAACTCCAGTCTGGTGAAAAATTAGGGAAGGTGCTGGACACTGACCAAATACAATTTACTATTCCAACTCCAGTCAGGTAAAAGTCAGGGAAGGTGCTGGACAGTGACCCAATATAATTTACTATTCCAACTCCAGTCTGGTGAAAATAAGGGAAGGTGCTGGACACTGACCAAATACAATTTACTATTCCAACTCCAGTCAGATAAAAGTCAGGGAAGGTGCTGGACAGTGACCCAATATAATGTACTATTCCAACTCCAGTCAGCTAAAAGTCAGGTAAGGTGCTGGACAGTGACCCAATATAATTTACTATTCCAACCCCAGTCTGGTGAAAATCAGGCAAGGTGCTGGACATTGACCAAATACAATTTACTATTCCAACTCAAGTCAAGTAATACTCAGGGAAGGTGCTGGACAGTTACCCAATATCATTTACTATTCCAACTCCAAAAAGGTGAAAATATAATAAGGTGCTGGACATTAACCAAATTAAAGTTACTATTCCTACTACAATAAAATGAAATTCTGAAAAGGTGCTGTACTGTAAAGCAATATAATTTTCTCTTCTAATTTTCTACACATTTTCCATAATATATCAAAGTAAGAAATAAATAAATACATTTCAAAATATAAAAATGTAAATTTAAATTTAAATATCATATTTTATTACTTATAATATTAAACAAATTCCCACCCATATCCCCTATAAATCAAACATCCCACTCCTAAACAAACTTTATTTTAAACTTAAAAATAAAACAGATTATCTGTTTTTAAATTAATTAAAAAAATGTAATGTAATTTTCATGTTTTTTAAATGTATGAATAAATATTTTAATACACTAATCACCCTTATCCCCTATTAAACAAACGTCACACTCCTACATACCATTTATTAAAGCTCTAAATTGTACAATCAATTTTGAATTCCAATATTATTTGTTAAATTTAATTGTGTTAAAAATATATGTTAAAGTATAACTAATTATTTTCTAACATTCCCCACCATTATTCCCTAATAACGTAACACGCCACTACTAAACTAAATTTAATGAAATTTGAAATTTCAATTTCAAATGTAAAAATATTTCGAAATGTATTTTGAAATTTTAATATTTAAAAAGTTATACTAATTATTTACAAACACTCCCCACCCTTCTCCCCTATTAATTAAAAATACCACTCCTAAAGTAAATAATTTGAAAATCGAAATTTATTTTTCTATTTCAATTTTTTTTCGATTTTTTATAAAATAAAATATTTTTTAAAAATGTATATTAATTATTATAAAACACTCACCACCCTTATCCCCTATTAACACAACATCCCACTCCTAAACTAATTTTAATGAAATTCAACATTTATTTTACTAATTCAATTAGTAAATTTTGTTTTTTGTAATAATAAATTATTATTGTTAAAATTAATAATAAATATTTTAAAACACTCCCCACCCTTATCCCCTATTAACCCAACATCCCGCTCTGAAAATAAAATTTAGGAAATTCAAAATTTAAAATAAATTTAGATTTTTAGAAATTTTTTCTAATTTTACTATATTTTTAATTTTTAAAATATTTTATAATATTTGTTTTAAAACACTCCCCACCCTTATCCCCTAGTAACCCAACATCCCGCTACAAAAATATAATTTCCGAAATTCGAAATTTAGAAGTTTTTTTACTTTTACAATATTTTTTATTTTTTTTATATTTTATACTATTTATTTTAAAACACTCCCCACCCTTATCCCCTATAAACCCAACATCCCGCTCCTAAAATAAATTTAAAGAAATTCGAAATTTTTATAAATTTCATATATTTTAATATCGTTTAAATGTTTACTAAATTTTCAAATATTTAAAATTATTAAACTACATATTTTAAAACACTCCCCACCCTTATCCCCTATTAACCCAACATGCCGCTCCTAAAACATATTATTAATTAGTAAAAATATAACATAAAAAATATTATTTGAAATTTCATTTATTATACTAATATTAATAGTAATTAATAATATAATATTTATCATACATTTTATATTAAATTATATATATTTTCGATATTTTATACTTTAAATATTATGTCTTTCGATATTTTTAAGCAACTATATATTACAATTCGATATTTCTAACTGCACTCTACAAACAATATCTTAGTAAAACGATATTCTAAACTCGATATAATGTCCAACGATATTTTTTACTTCATATTGTAAACGATATTTTTATTGTCGATATACTCACAGTCGATATTGTGGGAATCTCGATATTCTGACTTCGATATTAAGTCCATTCGATATTCCAAATTCGATATTTTGTCCGTTTACCGAAATGTACACCTCGCAAATGTGACCAACTGTCCCAAAACCCACCCCCCCCTCACCACCCATCCGCCCCACCAACCGTGGGGGGAAGACCCCGTGCCGCATTACAACATCAAAATGTAAATAAAAACTAAAAACAAAAACAAAAAAACCCCATGAAAACAAGTAAGTTTGCATCCGCATGTGGGAGGTGGCAACACTCCGCCATGTCCCCCATACTATGTCATGTCATAACAATATTGTCGCACATCTGTGGCGGCAAGCCTGTGGTGCCAGCAGAGCGTTACTATGAGGAGCTACAACAAAAAACTACAACATGGTGAGCAATGTCTACAACTGTAAAATGAGAACACAGCACTAAGAGCTAACCGGTACCAAATAGTTCCGCACTCGCTCCCGAGTCTGGAGTGTCCTGAGAGTGCGATAGGGATGCAACAGTGCTCTTCTTTGCCGCATTGGAGCATTGATGGCAGAACTCCTGTGCTTCATGAAGAGTATCAAAGATCCGGGACCGTCCATCCACATCAACCTTAAGTCGTGCAGGATACAGCATTCCATAGCGCAGGCCAAGCTTTCGCAAAGCAGCTTGACCCCTGCATATTTCCGGCGTGCCTCCTGTACCATTGCTGTAAAGTCAGGGAATAGGAAGATTTTGGAATCCTGCCAGTTCAGTTGCACCCTTCTCTCAAGCCAAACGCAGAGCCATGTCCCTGTCCCTGTCCCTGAAATTCAAAAGGGGTGCTATGATCTGGCATGGAGGACACCCCGGATTCGGTTGAGGCCCCTGGGTGCGATGCGCTCGTTCCACGACAAAGACATCAGTGAATGAGTCCCTGCCAAAAAGTTCAGTGAGGAGTCCTTCGACAAAAAGATCCAACCTGCCCGTGTTTGTTGACTCAGCGACTTCCGTAATGCGGATGTTATTCCTAAGCCCCCGGGCCTCCAAATACTTGTTCTTCTTTGCTACAGTTTTGAGAAGCCTCTCCATTATCTCGCACCTTTTGGCAGTCAAGGCCACGCCATCCTCCAAGTCTGAAATTCTACTCTCTGACACTGTCAGACGCCCCTCATGTTTGTCCAACCGGGCCCCCATTGTGTCCAGGCGCTGATCGAGGGCATCACATCTGGTATCCAGAGCTTTAAAGCCTGCCCTTAGCTCAGCCAAGAGACCCTCTGATCCCGCCGCTGTCGTCACCGGAACCTCATCACCCTCTGCCATGGTAGACTGTTGCGGCGCCATGCCAGGCCCCGAAGTCTTGAAAGGAAGTGTGCCCTGTTGGGGGTCCTTACATCCCATACCCCCATTTCATGCTGCACAACGTGGACAGTGGTGGCTTGGAGCAGGTCCTGCAGCCAAGCACAGCAAACCAGCCGCAACAGGTGCTCCCCAGCCACAGCAGCAGGGCCAATGACAGCCCCCTCACAGCTTCACGTGAACACAATCCATGGGGGAAACAGGGTAGCGGCCCTAGGGGCAGCAAGAACGGGGACAGGCACCTCTGCAGAGTCCAAAATGGCAACCGGGGGGCCAGGGCACCAGCAAGCAGCGGGTCCAGGCAAACACTGTCACTTAAAGGCCAACAATGACGCAGTGTCAATAGAGGGGGTGCAAGGTAGCTGCATAGGCTGGACACAGGGCAAGGCACCATCAATAGCCCCTCAGGGCAACAGTGGAAGAAGACATCAGCGTAGGGCTCCGCAGGGTAGCTGCAAATGTAAGGATGGGCAGCGTCAGCCTCCGGCCACCAACGGAACTCTGAGACGGGAGGCGGGCACCCCAGGTTCAGCCTCCCAGGGCTCCCACGGGTGCAGAGAGCAAGCGGTCCGCCAACAAGTCCACAGCCCCTATTGCCGCAGGGCTTCCAAAGAAGCCCGCACCCAGCCTCGATGGTGAAGGAGCCACAAACCCTTAGAGCCACTAACCTCCCTAACTGCCGTCGTCCAGGCCTGCTTCTCCAGTGCGGCACCGCTGCATGCCGAGCCCCGGTCTACTGCATCACGCAAGTTCCTGGCTTCAGGCCTAGTCACAGGCCCAACCACATCACATCTCTCCTCTTGGCACCGTACCGCAACTCAAACATCGGCCGGTTCGGAGCTTCAGCCGCCGCTACCCCCTGGCCTCACTCGTAATCAGTAGTCATTTTCGCAACAATATAGTCATCTGCGCCGCCACAGTAGGAGCTGAGACGAAGGGTAGTTAACTTTAAGAAGTTCACTCTACTCATTTTGGTAAAACAAAAATCACAAAAACTACTGAATGAATTTACACCAAGCAAAAAAGAATAATCTCAGTTAATATCTTCGAAGGAATGTCTCTAGATGTGATCAGAATATACCCAGCACCTCAGATCTTAGTATTTCCTGAAATCCCATAAGTCTTGTCATCAGTGATGTCATCAATGATATCATCAAGGATGCCATCAGTAAAATTATGTCATAGAACATGTCATGAGTGATGTAAAATGTGAGGTCATAAGCAGTGCATGGAGAGGAGCAAGTTATAGTTAACTCTGCTTACTATGCCTGATGAATTTCTGTGTTTTTCTTAGTTCAAAACTTTAATGTTGTCACTGAAAAATTCACCTAACTATAATGTTGCTTCAAACTGTGACTTTTAAGAAAATGTCTATGTATTTTTTTAAACAAAACATATCTTTTGATCACATCTAACTATAAAATTACTTTAACTTTTGTTTTTTTCAGAGAATTTCTAGTTTCTTTTCACATGAAGTAATATTTTTACCATACATAAATCTGACTCCCCGCTGCACAGACCATGCCCCCACATGCAGTCAACGCCATGCTGGGCATGGCCATTGGCCCTGCACAATGGGGGGGCACAGGACATGCCCTGTGGCCAACCCCCATAAATGCAGGCAACTCAACACTGCAGAGGGCCTTTGGTTATACATGGCGGGGGTAGGCATTAGGCAGCTTAATGCTGTGCAAGGTCTTCAGCTGTGTGCAGTGGGAGGTTGGCCACAATAACTGGCCTGCAGCCAGGCCCTGTGGCCACCCCTCTAAAAGCCAGCCAACCCCATACTGCAGATGGCTTTCTGCCGCATGCGCCAGGGGGTTGGCCACAGGGCCTGGCCCTGGGAACCCCAACCCCAGGTCCTTTTTTTTTTAAATGGGAGGGAGCTGCATAGCACTCCTCCCCAAACCTATTATTGCCCTGGGAACCCCATTCTCCAGGGCAATATATATTTTAATGGGGAAGGACACTGTGTGCCCCCCCTCCTGAGATTAATTAGGCCCTGGTGCTCCATCTCCCTTGGGCCTGTTTATTTTAAAGGGGAGAGGGGCCATGTGCCCCCTTCCCCTAGTCTTATTAGGCCCTGGGGACCCCATCCTCCAGAGCCACTCCTTTAAACAAAGGAGAGGGGGGCCACATGCCCCCCTCCGCTAGCTGTTATCGGCACTGGGGACTCCATCCCGGGGGCCACATAAATAGAGGTGGGTGCCCCGGTGCGTCCCTGTAGCCTTTGTTTTTTCAGTGATTTTCAAAATTAAAAAACCTTATATTTCCTAACTATAAGGTCCCTGTAACCTTCGGTTAGTTGGTCCCTAAGGACCCTGAGCAACGAAGGGGACTTCATCCCCCAACCAGGAGTGCAGCAGGAGGCAGGTTTGCAGAGTAACGGAGAGAAATAGCAGGGTATCCAGCGAGGTGATGGCTTTTGATTTTTTTTAAATGTCTTTTTAGGAAGGGTGGCTGCATGCCCCCCTTCTCTGGACCAGTTTGGGCTCCGGGGACCCCATTCCCAGGGGCCTGACCCATTTATTAGTTTTTTAATAAAACAAAATGGGCGGGGCCATGCGGGTTATATATTATATACTAAAGTCTTATTGGCTGCCAGCAACATGTGAAAAATGTTGCTTGCTGCCATTACAGGACACATGGACGTAATTCCCTGTTCTGAGCATGTTTAAAAAAAATATAAGGTGGCATGATAGGGATACACTGATTGGCTAGGCCCTATGAGGGCAACTGTTGCACCCTGATCGGTTAGCCACCTTGGGAACGCAATGAAAGCTGTCTGAGGAGGTTGGTGTCTTCGGATAAACAAGAAAGCACCTACCGGCACGATTGGCTACTCAGATTAGTATCTTTGGCAGCGTGGTCTGGAAACACCTTTTTGTTTAAGTTGAAGTTACTTGGAATTTAAAGAAGAGTTTTGTAAGGAATTACGATCGTACCACAGTTGTTGGGTTATGATTTGTTCTGAATGGATTGAAGCCTCAGAATGGAACAGGTGCTATCTGAAGCTATCTCGTTTTTGCAGTAAGCTTGCATGCAGAGATAAATCAGATTGCAGAATTTGTTTTGGTTCTTACCAAACACCACTTATCTGATGTTATACTATAATTACATACTCCTCATGTCTACACTGGAGCTAATGCACTAGGGTCATAATAGACACAAGTTTAAGAATCAGACAATCACATGATTTATTAATAATAATATTTCCTTCTCTCTTTAACAAGGGTTCCAGTATGGTGTGAATTGGGTCAACCCCCCTATGAAGTGATACCATATTGTTTGTTTTGTGGCTAAGAATGTGTACACATTAATAAATGAGATTTGAAGTTGATAAATAACATGCAAACAGATCAGTAAATCATTATACCTATTTTCAGAAGTCTTATTTAATTTTGACTATCCAAGAGAAGTATCAGAACATAAAGAAATGTACTCTGCTCTTCGAGTGAATGCCTATTACAGATATTTTTTTACAGGTATTTAGAAGCCTTATAGGGAGAGAGGTATTCATTGTGATAGAATCACTTGTTATGATTTCTTATGGTGTTTATTTGTCTTGTAGGTCTCCCTCCTTGCTGTTCCCTTCTTTACCTTCCCTCGCTTGAGCTTCCTCAACCTTCTGTGCTATTACAGCTGGATCACTGAAATATTATCGACGGTCACATTATCGACTTGCTAAAATATCGTTGATTAATTATCGACTACAAAAATATCGACTTTCTATACTTATTACAACAACTACAAAAATATTGATTCAAAAATATCGAGTATTTAGAATATCGAGTACTTAAATATCGCCTTAATAAATATCGACTACAAATATATCGTTGTTCATGAAATTACCCCTAACACTACAAAAATATCGACTACTAAAATATAGAGTGCTAAAATATCGTTTCAAAACAAATATTGAGTTATTTTTTGTACCCTTTCATGTCTAAAATACCATATTAATAGTCTATAAAAGTCATTGTTCTATACAAAAAACCTTTTACATATAATACCTGTTACTTTTATAACGTTCCTATTTATCTACATTTACTATACATTCTATTAAATGCGTTATATCATTTGAAAAATAATCTTTACATGTAAATAACATGTTAAATATTTTTTTCCACTTACACATCTATTTTATTTAACAACTAACCTGCTTTAATGCGGAAATCACCACATACCACCATTCTCACATCAACAAACACACCAATTAAATTTAAAAAAATTCAAACTAGCCTATACAATCATTTCTTTCATCCTGCAACCAATCAAATCAAAGCACACAAAATACACATACTATAAAAGGGATACATGCATTATACCATTTGCTGCTGCTAACTCTATAGAAAGAAGATGCCAACACTCTGAAGATTTTGTTCCTGAACAAACATCTTTAAAGATCCAGTTTACTACCTAATTATTCAAGTAAGTTACAATGCATTATTTAGAAATCTAAATTAGTAGTGTACTATTTTACTTATATCTCCTAACTCTTGCACTTATGTAATTTTTATCTCCTCCGACTTTTCTGATAGAAACTACTACAAATAAATTCCTAATACATGCTCCTATTTCTTCACCTAGAAAATCAGATAGTAAGTATATATTAATGCTCTGTTATACACCAACTGCTGTTTTTAAGCACTATTTCACAAGATTCATACTTTATTTTAAACATTTTTTTGACAGATAATCAGCGATTTTCCTATTTCAACACTACAACTGTATAAAACTACACTAATTAAACATGTAAGTATATATGTTTTTGTTAGTAAACACCCAATATTACAAATTCTATTTTCTAAACAACATATCTTGCATATTACATCTTCCCTACAGATCCAATAAAATCATCCAACATCAACTATACCAAAAGACAAGACTACCCTTGTAAAAAATGTAAGTATACTTCTAATTTGTCTTTTTACTTCCGAAAAAAACGAGAACTATATTCTTAACACCATGTTTTGTATTTTATATTTCCTCTACAGATATTGTGAATACATCATACATCTATTCTACCTACAGCAAACAAAACTACTTATTTAGAAGTTAGTATACTTTTAAAGATTTCCACTTTCCCAACGGTTCCAAATAATTTTATATTATTTAACATTTATTTATTCTATCTTCTCTACAGATCTGAACTTTACTACCTTGATGTACTCCACCAAATACTACAACTCAACTATTTAAACAAGTAAGTATATGTAATGTTCACATCAAATGTACTACTAAGCAAAATTAAAAAGTGCTTTTTCCTTGGAAAAACGTTTGTTATGTGTAAACATTAACTTAGCATTTCTATATTTTCATACCAACAGTCAATAAAGATATACATACAAGACAATCCTTCAAAATACAGTTCTGCATTTGTGATTACTACTTCTAGTAACTGTAAGTATAAATACAACATTAATTATGTTTGCACCACAAAGTGAAATAGATGTTTTTTGATTTTGTTTCTTTCTACTCTTTCCTAGAACAAGTAAAACAAAATGACAGAAGGTGCAGAATGTGTTATGTCACAGAAAAATAAATTACTGTTATGTTATATGGGTTATGTTTATAATCAGGAAAGACAAAGTGGTAGAAAAGTTTTCTGGAAATGTACAAAATATTACTCAAACAAATGTTATGGAAGGGCTACGACTGAGGAAACTAATGTGTTATTTACCAGGGAACACAATCATCCCCCCAATGTCACAGAAATTGAAATAAGAGATGCTTTAGAAAGTATTAAAACTGCTAGCACACAAAGTGATAAACCAACAACACAAATCCTTAAAGAGGAACTGTTAAAAGTCCCAGCACATGTTTCAGGTCAACTACCCTCTATTGACTCCCTAAAACGCACAATTGCATACACTAAAAGACGCACTTCCACAACCCCTCCCAACCCTACTACTTTTGAGGAAATTATTATTTCACCAGAAATGTCCATCACACACAATAAAGACAAATTTATCCTTTTTGACAATGAAAGCAGTACAAACAGATTCATAATGTTTGCAACTGCAAGTAATTTAAGAAAAATCCAACAGTGTCCCCAATGGATGATGGATGGAACATTTAAACCATGCCCAAAACCTTTTTATCAACTATATTCCATCCACGGGTTATACCATAACTATAACATCCCTTTCATTTACTGCTTGCTACCAAACAAACAGCAAAACACTTACACAGAAATATTAAATGTTCTCAAAAATGAAATGAATAATTATTTTCCAGAAAAAATAATTATTGATTTCGAATTAGCTATGATTAATAGCATTTTGAACACATTTCCACACACAGCAATCCAGGGTTGCTACTATCATTTCAATCAGAGCATATGGAGACATCTCCAGAAATCAACTTTAAGTATTTTGTACTCAACAGATAGCACCTTTGCCAATCAAATTAAAAAATTGATAGCACTGGCCTACGTTCCTGTTACCGATGTAGCAGAACACTATAATTTATTAATTGACAGCACATATTACAAGAGGAATGAAGATAAACTAACACCATTACTGGACTATTTCGAAGATACTTGGGTGGGAAGGTTGCACAGATCTGGACATCGACGCCAACCCAAATTCCAAATACCTTGGTGGAATGTCTATCTTAGTACTTTAAACCAAGAGGCTAAAACAAACAACAGTGTAGAAGGCTGGCATAATGCTTTCCAAGCTACCACAAGCAGAACAAGACCCACATTCCATAACCTACTAGATGCTTTGATAAAAGAACAAAGCTATCAAGAACTAAGAATGGAACAATCTGTGACCCAAATTGGTCCAAAACTAAGTAAACAAACTAAACAAATGTTCCAACTACTGCAAAGTCAAGTCACACTATATCCTACAACTAGAGGATTAGAATACCTGTCATTAATAGCTAAAACCCTACTATAAAAATGTCTACAAAATATACTAATGTCTGCTTCCAATAATGCTACATATAAAAATCATAAACATTTGTAAACAATTTTAAGTAATACATATTTGTTTAACAAACTTATCATAATTTTGGACATTATTTCTGAACAAATATGCAATATTTATAATTACATCACACATACACATTACATAAAGATCGACATTTCCCACCCAATAAAAAAAGTTTTTTAAATACTTAAAGTTTTTGTAGATGAAAAAGACGTAATGAAGCAAAATACAATCCATACAATCCAATACAATGTAGGACAATTCCAATATAGGAAACCATCAAAAACCCGAAAAATATGTAAAAATAAAATAAACGCTCCAGGAATTCCCGAAAACAGTAGTGTGGACACTTTAGTATTTAAAGTGATAAACACACAACTTTAAAAAAACGGTCACGCATATCAATGTATCAATCCAATACGAAACCCTCCAAAAACCCGAAAAAAGGTAAAAAAAATTAAAATCCGCTCCTGGCAAACACGAAAAATAGGAGATACACGTCAAAATATAACCATAATAAGTCATACATTATTATCTCCGAAAAAAAACACGCATCCTTCCATGTAGTTTTCATGCGAGGAACCGGAACCTGTAAAAAAACATAGATAACGAAACCCACCCACAAATAACCCATAACATATGTAATTACACTCACAATTAACATTAACCATGTAAAAAGACATTTCCCAACACTTAAAATAACACTAGAACTAAAACATACACGACGCATCTATAACGACGACATTACACCTAAACTCTACATAAACAATTCATACATACACACAAAAACACTACACAGTTCGAATATACCCTCAAACATTACCATTGACTTATAAATTGTATGTAAAATTAACCTTACCTCTCTCCACACGAAGCAACTCCCAACCGCGAGCTTCTCCAGTCCTGAATGGAGCGCAATAACCTTACGCGGGGAAAAAGTAGTCCCCTTAACCCAATTTTGAAAAGGTATCATCGAAAACACAATGTTATAGTATAAAAATATAATACATACACATTGTTATTGTAACAAATTAATACACTAGACTCATAATAATTTAAACTGTTGAAAAAATATAAATTTCTTTAATATTAATTAATATATAGTAATTAATATATATTATTAATATTACAAAAAAGGATGTAACACTTGAAATAATAAAAGTAAATATTTTCTTATAGTGTACATTTATAGGAATAACTTTGTGTTTGTTTAGAACTAAACATTATTTTTTTTATGTAATTAATTAATAATAATAAATAATAAAACTTATTTATTGTTATTAATAAAAAAATATAACCATTTACTATATAAAGAATGCCCTTAAATAATGTATATTTATTTCCCTGATGTATGTATTTCTGAAAAGAAAAGATAAATGTTTAAGTTTATTAATTATTAATAATATTAATAAATATATTTGTTATTATTTTTATTAATTATTAAAAAATGTTTATTAATAATTTCTAAGTATTATAAAAGTATATAATTGCATAAATAATCTTTTACCAATACCAGATATTATTATTAAACATATTATTCTCATATACAGTTATAAAGTTAACAACATAATATATTCATATGTTTAATTTAAAAACAACATTGTCAGAAATATGTGCCAAAAATTGTCTTAATTTGTATTTGCATAGCTTGAGCAAATATAATAATTGTCATGTTACTTTATAAAAATTTAAATTTAAAAAGTAAATATTTAGTAATATTAGTATATAATATTAACATTATTAAATATAAATGAAAGAAACAGAAAAGTAACTGTTATTTTATGTATTTCAATATAAATACTTGTTACTCAAAGTTGATGATAATAAATATTGTTATTGATAGAAAAATGTTGTGAAATAATTTTGTGTGACAAATTACAACATGTACATAAATGATAATGTGTTATTCTGCAAATACTACATTTCCAAAAATGTTCATGTATTTTTTGATTGTGATTGTATTGTAGTACACATTAAAAAAATAAAAAATTGTAATAAAGTTTTGTGAAAACATCCATTTTGCATTATTGTTTAATATAATAACACGCTAATGTACAATTATATGCAAATGTTTTGGACACTGACCAATTAATAATTGCTATTCCTACTCCTGTCAAGCTATTATCAGAGAAGTTGCAGGACACTGACCAATTATTATTTACTATTCCTACTCAAGTGAAACTAATATCTGGAACAGTGCTGGACACTGACCATGTATAAATTAGAATAGCTACTTTAGTATAATGTTATTGTATAAAATATTGTCAAATAATCATATATATTATAATAATATTATGTAAATATATTTAGAGTATATTTTTTGCTGAGTAGTACCAAAACTTTGTATTAGCCTAAAAATTAGCAACTTTTAGTCACTAAAATGTTTTCAATATATTTAAATATTTTTATATTTTTGTAGCACACTTTATATACACAAAACTGACCCTGAACACTAAAAATACCCCTTTACCCAAAAACTGAAAACTGTCCCTGAACTCAAACATATACCCCTTTAGCCAAGAACTGAAAACTGACCCTGAGCCCTAAAAATACCCCTTTATCCAATAACTTAAAACTGACCCTGAACTATAAAAAATACCCCTTTATCCAAAAACCCAAAACTGACCCTGAACCCTAAAAATACCCCTTTACCCAAAAACTTAAAACTGACCCTGAACCCAAAAAATAACCCTTTACCCAAGAACAGAAAACTGACCCTGAACCCAAAAAAATACCCCTTTATCCAAAAACCCAAAACTGACCCTGAACCCTAAAAATACTCCTTTATCCAAAAACTGAAAACTGACCCTGAATCCAAATAATACCCCTTTACCCAAGAACTGAAAACTGACCCTGAACCCAAATATTACACCTTTGCCCAAGAACTGAAAACTGACCCTGAACCCAAAAAAACTCCTTAACCCAAGACATGAAAACTGACCCTGAACCCAAATAATACACCTTTGGCCAAGAACTGAAAACTGACCCTGAACCCAAAAAAACTCCTTAACCCAAGAACTGAAAACTGACCCTGAACCTTAAAAAAAAACCTTTTCCCAAAAACTGAAAACTGACCCTGAACCCAAAAAAATACCCCTTTATCCAAAAACCCCAAACTGACCCTGAACCCTAAAAATACCCCTTTATCCAAAAACTGAAAACTGACCCTGAATCCAAATAATACCCCTTTACCCAAGAACTGAAAACTGACCCTGAACCCAAATAATACACCTTTGCCCAAGAACTGAAAACTGACCCTGAACCCAAAAAAACTCCTTAACCCAAGAACTGAAAACTGACCCTGAACCCAAATAATACACCTTTGGCCAAGAACTGAAAACTGACCCTGAACCCTAAAAAACTCCTTAACCCAAGAACTGAAAACTGACCCTGAACCTTAAAAAAACCCTTTACCCAAAAACTGAAAACTGACCCTGAACCCTATAAATACCCCTTTACCCAAAAACACAAAACTGACCCTGAAACCTACAAATACTCCTTGACCCAAAAATATTTATTATTGTTTAATTACCAATTAATTATTAATTAACAATAACAATGAAGTTAATATATGAACACATTAGCTGTAATTAATTTAATGTAATAATTAATAATATATTTTCAAAAATAATTAATTAACAATAAAAAAAAAATAAAGAAAAATGTCTCTAAATAATATAATAAACAAAATTATATAAAATAATTAACAATTAATTAATAAAAAAAATATATAAAAAATATATTAAATAATTAATTGAATGATATTATTTATAGATTTAATTAACTAATTAATAAAAATTATTTACAAATTAATTAATAATTATAAATCTTTATATATATATATATTATTTAATTAATTATTTTAAATTACTCCACACCCTTATCCCCTATTAACCCAACATCCCGCTCCTAAACATTAATTAAAATTTATAACAATACCAAAAATATTTATATAGTAGCACAATACCTGTAAATAATTAAAATAAAAAATTATTATGATTTGTTCCAAATTAATTACGTAACAATAACAAAATATACTATATATAAAAATTAACTCTAAATAATTTAATTAACTTAATATTATTAAATAATTGTCAATTAAATTAAAAACATTTTTTTTTAAATTATATAAATTAATTAACTAAATTATATTAATTAGTTAATTAATTAACTAATTAATATTAATTAGTTACTAAATAATTAATAATTTAAAATATGTACAATAATTATAATAATTAATTAACTAATTAATATAAATTAGTAAATTAATTAATTAATTAATAATAATTATTTACCAACTAATTAATATTTTAAAATATGTACAATCATTATAATAATTAATTAAATAATTTATATTAATTAGTAAATTTATTAAGTAATTAATAATTATTTACCAATTAATTAATGTTAAAAAAAATTACAAACATATATAGTAATTAATTATTTATTTTAAATTACTCCCCACCCTTATCCCCTATTAACCCAACATCCCGCTCCTAAACATTAACTACTATTTATATTACTATTACTAAAAAATAACATTTATTACCTTTTTTCTACATATTATCGATATTTTATACTTTGACTATATATCGATATTTTGTCTTGTCGATGTTTTTGAGTCGATATTTTTGTACTCGATATTTTTTTAACATTATTTCATTCGATATTTTTCCCAACGATATTTTTTTTCTCGATATTTTATTATTATCGATATTTTTTACTCGATATTTTATCCATTCGATATTGTGGATTCGATATTATGTCTAGTTACCATTACAGCTATCAGAATTGATGGGATTGAGACGTGGACCCATTTGAGCCTCAACCCGATTCTGGCAGTTTGAATTGAACCTTGACAGCAACCAAAAGGGACCCCCAAGGCCAAAAACAAAAAAATAGGCAAATGCTGTGCTGTGATCCTGCAGGACTCAGGTGGATCTCCCAAAAAATGGCGACGGCACTGAATTTATTAGGTTTATGCCCCCTTTGTAACTGGATGTAATCATCGATGAGAGGATAAATGAGTGACTGTATGGGTGAGTGTGCAGGTGTGTCAGTGTCTGGCTGAGGGGAAGGGTACATAAGTGGGTACCCACGTATACATCAATGGGTCTGCAAGAGGGTGTCTGGGTGAGAAGGTGAGTGGGTGTCAAAGAGGTTGTATGAGAGAGTATCTGCAAGTGTCAGTGACTGCCTAGGTAAGTGAACACGTGTGTTAGTATATGTAGGAGTAAGGGAGAGGGTGTGTGAGTAACTGTATGGGTGAGTGAGTAGGCATGTGAGGAGCTGTATGAGTGACTGATTTAGTGTGTGAATTGTATGGGTGTATGAGTGGGTGTGTAAGTCTCTAGATGTTTGTATTACTGGATGTGTGAATGGCTGTATTTGTCATTGAGTAGGTACATAGGTGACTGTATATATGAGTTAGTGGTTGTGTTAATGGCAGTATGGGTGAGTTGATTTGTGAGTGGCTCTATGGATTAGTGAGTAGGTGTATGAGTGTCAGATTAAAATGAGATGGCTATCCTTAACCCCTCCTATGCTCATGACGAGCTCAGCTCATCATGATCCACAGTGGCCGTGTGCCCATGATGAGCAGAGCTCGTCATGACTGTTGCGCGCGCCGGGGCGTGGCTTGGGCGCCGATGGCGATGGTCGCCTGAGAGCTCGGCTCCGGGACTGAGCCCGTGATTATCCTGTAAATCGGAGGCTGCGGGGCACCCCGGACCCCGCATTCTGCTGGACGGACCGACGACGACCTGCCGGGGCCCTTGATGTGGCTCGGACGAGTGGTGATCCGGCGTAAAACCGAAGTTTGCGGACCCAACATGGCGCCCGGACTTCATTGTCCCCCTAGCCGGATCCATTGAACTGGAGGAGCGTCGCCGGCGGCATCTCGCCCCCGGCTTTGCCATCCCCTGCTGATTTGTGCACTAGATATCGGTCGGATCGGACTTTCTACAACGCGAATGCACTCGGTTGGGTAACCGGGCGGATGCCCACGTTATAGTGGATCCCGTGAGCGGACGTCTGGTGAACCAGGCGGTGGCCACACTCACGACACCGCACCTAGCTACAGTTTCCTGGCCAGTCCACTCCCATGGGAGGCGCGACACTCTGGCGCCACAAATCGTCCGGTGGAGTTGGTGACCCTCACCCCGGGACTTTAGCGGCTGTGCGGGCCTGCCCGACCTGGCGGCGGTTGTCTCCGCCCCCTTATCGGTGCCCTCGGACGCCGTGGTGGTGGCGCGAGCCGAAGCGGAGAAGTTCCCACAGGCCCTGGAGAAGGAGGTCTCCGATACTCGACTTAAGATCCAGTGACCGGGAGGGTCGCGGTCGGCATCTGCTCCCGGAGACGCATGCTCCTGGACCATCACGGAGTACCCCCGGTGACATGGGGAAACCTAGAGGAGCCAAGGGGACTACCCCAACCGCCTCAGACTCGGAGACCCAGGACAAAGAGGAACATGGGGACCCAAAGAGTTCTGGTGGTGCGTCGATGCAACAGCAGTTCGACCGCGTCCTGGAGGCGATAGCGACCACGCGATCGGCCCTCCAACAGGACATTGCCCAGGTGGCGACGAGCCTTGGTCTCCTTAGAGCGGACCACGGCAAACTGTCGGACCGGGTCAAGGAGGTGGAGAGCTCGGTGAAAACCTTGGAGCCGGCGCAGCGAACCTTGGCTGCGACTATGAAGGATGCCTTGTCCCGGATTGCGACCCTAGAGCAGAGAGCGGAAGATGCGGAAGGCCGCAACAGGAGGAACAACATCCGCGTGGTGGGCCTTCCGGAAAAGATCGAGGATGGCGACATGGTGGCATACTTGGAGGCCTGGCTCCGTGACACGGTGGCCCCGGAGGGGCTATCCTCCTTCTACACCTTGGAGCGTGCCCACAGAGTCCCGGCGCGGCCACCGCAGCAGGGACGTCCCCCGAGACCAGTGGTGGCGCGGTTATTACACTTTCGGGACAGAGACTTCATTCTCAATGCCGCCAGGCATAATGGCCCATTCAAAGTGGCGAACAGTCAGGTGAACATCTTCCCGGATTACACCTACGAAACTCAACGCAGGCGGTTCTCCTTCCTGGCGGTCAAGCGCGAGCTCAGGAGCGAGGGCATCCAGTACTCGCTACTCTATCCTGCTAGGCTCCGCATCATTGTCGATGACAAGACTCAATTCTTCGACACCCCGGAGGATGTCTGTGCCTGGCTCGAGCTTTACAGAGCAGGGAAAGATGGCTTCGGCTCCTCATCCCAACAGGCGGAGGGGCCGGAACGGAGACGGCGATCCAGGAGGATTAGGAATCGTCGTGGCCGCTCAGGGGGGCCCTCAACTGCAGAGACGTCGACGGAGCGGAGGGGAGTGCTGGAGGTGTTATCTGAGTTGTCTGGCGCACGGGACGATGCCATTGAAGAGGAAGCGGACCCGGGTGACGAGGGGGCACAGTCGGACTCCGAGGACTCGGTGACCGATAGCGCCCATACACCGGTGATCACACCGAAGTCGGCGGAAGACCTTCTGGATGGACAGGGGTAACGGGGTGAGCTGCCTCATTTTGGGAGGGGGCCCGGCGGGGGGAGGCGGTTGCCGTCACTTGATGCTGACAACGAGGGCGGGGAGGGTGGGGTGCCCCTGTTTTTGCCCCGAGGGTCTTTGGTACTGTTTTGGGCTTGTTTTAGTCCTGGTAGCCTGAGCGTCGAGGGCCCACTGCCTCCGCCCGGCCCGCACCTGGCCCTTAAGGCCTTCCTACGGTGGCGACCGCAGGATTAGTAAGGGTTATTGGGTTTTTAGAGGGCAAGGTTTGGATGGGATCTGGATGGTGCTGTTTGGGTCCTGTTCTGGGGAGGGTGGGTGGGGGTTTGGTTCGTTCTTGGGTTGTTTGGCCTTGGTTGGGGAAAATGGCCGCCATCAGTGCTGGGATGTATGATGTACTTTTTTTGTGGGGACCCGGATGGGGAGACTGTGCGAGAACAATATGGGACAATGGCTGATGTTGCTAATTTGAAATGTGTTACTTGGAACGTGCGGGGGCTTCATACTATGTCCAGGCGCCACAAAGTCCACGCTTATTTAGTGCGTAGGGGAGTGCAAATGGCGCTGCTGCAGGAAACTCATCTGAACAAGGCGGAAGGGGCGGCGCTACAGCGTAGATGGAGGGGGCAGGTCTTCTACACATCGTACTCCGCGTATGCCAGGGGGGCGCTAATTTGGGTTAGAGCTGGGGTCCCCTTCCAGGTCACGAACACAGTGATAGATCCAGAGGGGCGTTACGTGGCCATTTCGGGCACTTTAGGAGGGAGGGACTTGAACGTTTGCTGTATGTACGCTCCTAATATAGACCAGACTGCCTTCCTTTCCAGGTTATCGGGCTCGTTGGCCCACTTCTTTTCCGGGCCCCTTTTGCTTGGAGGAGATTTCAACTCAGTAGTGGACGTAGACACTGACCGCTCACATCCACCCCTTCCCGATTCTCCGGTTCGTCGCACGGCTAAGGGTCGTAAGGATTGGCAGACCCACTGGGGTCTGACGGATATCTGGAGGGCGCACCACCCCACATCTAGGGACTACTCATACTTCTCGAGCCTACATGAGTTGCATGTCAGACTGGATGGATTTCTTGGCTCGCCCGAACTGGTTTCGGCAGCGGTCCGATCTGAGTACCTGTCCAGGACCGTTTCAGACCATAACCCCCTCCTGCTGGACCTTCGCTGGCTCCCCGGGGCGCCGGCGGTGCCCACCTGGAAGTTACGACCCGAGATTCTTGAGGACAGTGTTTTCAGGGCGGACCTGGGGGATAAGGTATCGGAATATTTTGCGTCCAACAGCGGCACCGCGAGTACAAGAGCGTTAGAGTGGGACGCTTTTAAGGTAGTGGTGAGGGGTTACTGCATCTCTAAAAAGGTGGGCATGAGGCGAGTTATCCTAGCTGACTTAGACGCAGCGGACCGGAAACTCCGCGAGCTGGAAGTTCGCCGCCCCGGGCACCCGGAATTACAGGTACACACGGCGGGGGCGAGGGAGAAGGTGGCGGCGGAGGTCGAACGGCTTCGCTGTTTTGACTACAAGGCCTACACGGTCCGATCCATCGCGGAGGGGGACAGATCGAGCGCGTTGTTGGCATGGCTGGCCAACCCTACGCGTCAGTCCTCATTGACGACAAGTATGCGTAAGGCGGACGGAACCGAGGTATACACTCAACCGGAGATTCTCAGCTGCTTCCGGCATTATTACGAAAGTTTGTACCGCAGTCGCTCCGCCCGAGACCCTGACCGGCTCGATAATTATCTACGCCCACTGGAGCTCCAAACAGTGGAGCGCGAAATGGCGAAAGCCCTGGGGTCCGACATAGAATTGGGGGAGATCCGCGGTGCCATTAAACGGATGGCGAGAAATAAGACCCCGGGCCTGGACGGCCTGCCCGTGGAGTTTTATGCAGCTTATGCTGACCTCCTGGCCCCTAGGTTATTGGTGGTCTACAGAGAGGCGAAGAGGCTGGGGCGGCTCCCGAGCTCGATGTGTGAGGCGTTGGTGGTTCCTCTCCTCAAACCAGGAAGGGACTCGTCAGACCCGGGGTCTTACCGTCCCTTATCGATGCTGACGGTGGACTATAAGATACTGAGCAGTATCTTGGCCTCGAGGCTGCTGGGACACATGAGTTCCCTGGTACATGAGGACCAAGCAGGTTTTATCCCAAGGCGTAACACGACTATGAACATTCGCAGGTTGTTCCGTTTGCTAGGGGAACCGTTTGTGGATGCCCCGTCCCCGGTTGTCTTATCGGTGGACCTAGAGAAGGCTTTTGATAGCCTGGAGTGGGACTACCTTTGCACGGTGCTGCGGAGATTCGGCCTCGGTGAGGGCTTCATCAGATGGACCGCGGTTCTCTATGCCTCTGCATCGGCCAGGGTCCGGGCGGGACCACTGATTTCCTCGCAATATCCGGTAGAACGAGGCACGAGGCAGGGGTGTTCGTTGTCCCCACTTCTCTTTGCACTGGCGGTGGAACCACTCGCGCTGCATCTTCGATCGGGAGCCCACTATATGGGCCTGTGGACGCCTTCGGGCCCGCACTACGTTTCGCTGTATGCAGACGATCTGTTGCTCTTCCTAGAGGACCCCCTCGACGCTTTACATGGAGCGGCGACGGCGCTCACGGAGTTTGGGGAGGTTTCGGGCCTCCGGGTGAATTGGTCCAAGACCTGTCTTTTCCCGGTTCGTAAGGGTGCCCCCGCCCCTACTCTAAGTAGGGAGATTAGATGGGAGCCCGACTGCTTTAAGTACCTGGGGGTATTCGTCTATCACGACCCATCCGACCTCCTGGATGGGAACATTGCCCGCAGCACTCGAGCACTTCGGGGCTGCATGGACTTCTGGGCCACCCTGCCGCTCTCGGTGGCGGGACGGATCGCTCTGCTTAAAATGGTGGCGCTTCCCAGGCTCTTATATTATTTCCGGACACTACCGATCTGGGTCCCACCGGCCACGTTTCGACTATTACGATCTATGGTGGTCGGATTCCTCTGGGGCTCGGGCCGCCGTCGGGTGGCCCTTAAGACCCTGATGAGGCCGAAAGATGAGGGGGGGCTTGCGGTGCCGGACTTCGAAAAGTATTATCTGGCGGCGCAGCTCCAGACCTTCACCCAGGCGATCGCCCGGGAATTCCGAGGCCCGGAAGACAGAAGGGGGACGGGCATGGCCAGGCATGTTCTCTCCTTCATAGCGCTGCGACAACGTTTGGCCCTGCGGGATTTGTCGTTGGAGGAACGGACCGTCCGCCTTTGTTGGAATCGGGCTCACGCCCGAGGCCATCTGAGAACACCATATGCGCCCGAAATACCTTTGGGGATGCTGATGGCCCTCCCCCATGGAGGCGATTGGTCACGATTGGCGGCCTGGGAGGACGCTGGCTTACAGCTGGTTGGGGATCTGTATGAGGACGGGGCGCTCTTGCACTTCCAGGATCTTATCGACCGCTTCGAGATCCCCCGTGGTGACTTTCTGTTGCACTCGGCCATTGTTCGAGCGATCCAGGCGCACTGGAAGAGCGGGCAGGAGGAACCCGCCTTATCTCCGGTGTGCCAATACGTGATGATGTCTGCGGGCACGGTGAAGGCGGTCACCTGCCTTTACGGCAGATTGATCAACGAGGGGTTGGCTCCTCTCACTACTTTGAGAAACCGCTGGGAGGAGGACATTGGCAGGGAGATCCCGGAGACGACCTGGTCCCAGTTGGTGCGGCGAGCCTGGAGGGGCACACGCCACGCCCGTTTTCAGCTGGTCCACTATTACGTTCTCCATAGAGCCTATCTGACCCCAGTGAAAATTAAGCGATATTTTGCCACGAATTCGGCGGATTGCCCTAGGTGCCCGGCTCGGGAGGCGGACCTCCTCCACATGTTATGGGCCTGCCCGGGATTATCATCCTACTGGGTGGAAGTGGGGAAGACCCTGGAGGAGGTGACGGGGAGATCCTTATCATTTGATGCGGCGGTGGGACTCCTACACTGGTTCCCTCATACCCCTAAGAATAAAATCTCCAGCAAATTTATCGACCTAGGGCTCCTTCTTGCTAAGCGAGAGGTGACCAGGAACTGGAAGGCACGAGTTGGTCCGACAGGAAGTCGATGGCACAGCGAGCTCTTGAAGTGGGCGGCGGGGGAGAGCACCCTGAGATAGCGTAATGAGAAGGCGCAGGAGGCAGCGTTGGAGTGGGAAATGTTAGTGCAGGCCCTCAGGGATTATTGCGCCCCCAGCGACTCTGAAGGTGAAGAAGCGACTCGCCCCGAGTCCCATTAAAACATTTGCACTATTAGTCCTGTTGCTTTCCCCGTGGGTCCCATAGTAGTTCCTGTTGCGGTTGTTCTCAGGCGCTGATGGCGGGGTTGGGTGGGATTTACTTTGGTTAGTAGTATTTTGAGGGTGGGGGTTTATCTTTTGGGTTTATAGGCTTGTTTGGAAAAGCAGATGACGGACAGTGGATCATCCGGACCAGCTCTGACATCCTTCTGAGCCCCCATTGCATTTCGCCGCCCGACCCCAGGGTTGTGGGCCGGAAGGCTATGTACGGAACTTGCGGTGCGGGGACAGAGGGTTGTATTTCGCTGATGTTGCTTGTGTTATTATGCTGGTCGATTTTGTAACGATTTACTGATTCCTGCAATAAAAATATATTTAAAAAAAAAAAAAAAAAAAAAATGACTGTTGCGCGCGCCCACACGGGGATAATTCCCCTGCTGTGTTAGGCGTTCCATTGGAACGGGCGTGGTCATGACGAGCTCAGCTCGTCATGAGCACACGGCCACCATGGCTCAAGACGATCTGAGCACGTCATGAGCATCAGGGCGCTGCGTGCGCCCTCTCCTCCCCCCAGCACAGTGGGGGAATTAGCCCCACAATGAAGGGGTTAATGAAAGAGGATGTCTCACACACATAATAGTGTCATGCTTCATCATCTGCATCTTCTCTCCGCCCTTGTAAGATGGTACTGCCAGGACAAACTCAACCTCCGCGAAGAGGTTATAAACAACAGGGACTCCCTTTTCCCTCACATAAAAACAATGAGTCTAGTGTAATGGATGCAGTATGCTGTGAATAACCATGCTTGCTGGGGATGTGTTGTGCTCAAGAACTTGATTAAGTGTTTCCAGAACACTATGGTGTCGATTCCGATCCAGTAAAAAGCGCTCCGAATTGCTGTTCGGAGCGTTTTTCCCCGTACGAATCGCACCTGTAGGCGTCCCCGTACGATTCAGCAAGTACGATCACAAAAGAAAGCGTCACTCCGTACGACTCGTAAAAAACACCGTACAAATCGGAAATCCATACGAATTGCATTCGGCTGACGCACCACGCAGCGTCCGTACGTAAATAGACCGCGCCTTCCGACCCAGGAAGTACGATCCGTGTTGAACACACTCCGTACGGCTCTTTTGCTACGAGAGCTCCAAACTACCGTAAACCCACACTCCGGCAAAACCGGCACCCGGTACACGACAAGCAGGACATGAACGCCATCGTCCGTGTCATCCCTATCCTGTACGCCCACCACCTCGTATTTAGAAACCGACGACGGCGCAGAAGGTGAGTACAACGAACTCCAACATACCTGTACGTGTTGCCACATGGGCACATCTCCATTGCACGACTGTCATGTCTGGGTACGTTGCGCCACACACTCCCGCACTCCACCAGTGTAATACGGAGACGTACCGCACCTACGTCATCGACTTCGGGGTACGGTACGTCACCGCACTCCACCAGTGTTATACGTGCCGCATGTACGTCATCCAGCTCGGGGTACGGTACGTCACCGCACAACACCAGTGTAATACGGAGACGTACCGCACCTACGTCATCGACTTCGGGGTACGGTAAGTCACCGCACTCCACTAGTGTTATACGTGCCGCATTTACGTCATCCAGCTCGGGGTACGGTACGTCACCGCACAACACCAGTGTAATACGGAGACGTACCGCACCTACGTCATCGACTTTGGGGTACGGTAAGTCACCGCACTCCACCAGTGTTATACGTGCCGCATGTACGTCATCCAGCTCGGGGTACGGTACGTCACCGCACAACACCAGTGTAATACGGAGACGTACCGCACCTACGTCATCGACTTCGGGGTATGGTACATCACCGCACTCCACCAGTGTAATACGGAGACGTACCGCACCTACGTCATCGACTTCGGGGTACAGTAAGTCACCGCACTCCACCAGTGTTATACGTGCCGCATGTACGTCATCCAGCTCGGGGTACGGTACGTCACCGCACAACACCAGTGTAATTCGGAGACGTACCGCACCTACGTCATCGACTTTGGGGTACGGTAAGTCACCGCACTCCACCAGTGTTATACGTGCCGCATGTACGTCATCCAGCTCGGGGTACGGTACGTCACCGCACAACACCAGTGTAATACGGAGACGTACCGCACCTACGTCATCGACTTCGGGGTACGGTACATCACCGCACTCCACCAGTGTAATACGGAGACGTACCGCACCTACGTCATCGACTTCGGGCACGGTAAGTCACCGCACTCCACCAGTGTTATACGTGCCGCATGTACGTCATCCAGCTCGGGGTACGGTACGTCACCGCACAACACCAGTGTAATATGGAGACGTACCGCACCTACGTCATCGACTTCGGGGTACGGTAAGTCACCGCACTCCACCAGTGTTATACGTGCCGCATGTACGTCATCCAGCTCGGGGTACGGTACGTCACCGCACAACACCAGTGTAATACGGAGACGTACCGCACCTACGTCATCGACTTCGGGGTACGGTACGTCACCGCACTCCACCAGTGTAATACGGAGACGTACCACACCTACGTCATCGACTTCGGGGTACGGTAAGTCACCGCACTCCACCAGTGTTATACGTGCCGCATGTACGTCATCCAGCTCGGGGTACGGTACGTCACCGCACAACACCAGTGTAATACGGAGACGTACCGCACCTACGTCATCGACTTCGGGGTACGGTAAGTCACCGCACTCCACCAGTGTTATACGTGCCGCATGTACGTCATCCAGCTCGGGGTACGGTACGTCACCGCACAACACCAGTGTAATACGGAGACGTACCGCACCTACGTCATCGACTTTGGGGTACGGTACGTCACCGCACTCCACCAGTGTAATACGGAGACGTACCGCACCTACGTCATCGACTTCGGGGTACGGTAAGTCACCGCACTCCACCAGTGTTATACGTGCCGCATGTACGTCATCCAGCTCGGGGTACGGCACGTCACCGCACAACACCAGTGTAATACGGAGAAGTACCGCACCTACGTCATCGACTTCGGGGTACGGTACGTCACCGCACTCCACCAGTGTAATACGGAGATGTACCGCACCTACGTCATCGACTTCGGGGTACGGTACATCACCGCACTCCACCAGTGTAATACGGAGACGTACCGCACCTACGTCATTGACTTCGGGGTACGGTAAGTCACCGCACTCCACCAGTGTTATACGTGCCGCATGTACGTCATCCAGTTCGGGGTACGGTACGTCACCGCACAACACCAGTGTAATACGGAGATGTACCGCACCTACGTCATCGACTTCGGCATCAGAGTGCCCACCAGTGCCCAGCATCAGAGTGCCCACCAGTGCCCAGCATCAGAGTGTGTGTGTGGCTAAGACCCCCACCAGTGCCCACCAGTGCCCACCAGTGCCCAGCATCAGAGTGTGTGTGTGGCTGAGACCCCCACCAGTGCCCACCAGTGCCCAGCATCAGAGTGCCCACCAGTGCCCAGCATCAGAGTGTGTGTGTGGCTAAGACCCCCACCAGTGCCCACCAGTGCCCACCAGTGCCCAGCATCAGAGTGTGTGTGTGGCTAAGACCCCCACCAGTCCCCACCAGTGCCCACCAGTGCCCAGCATCAGAGTGTGTGTGTGGCTAAGACCCCCACCAGTGCCCACCAGTGCCCAGCATCAGAGTGTGTGTGTGGCTAAGACCCCCACCAGTGCCCACCAGTGCCCAGCATCAGAGTGTGTGTGTGGCTAAGACCCCCACCAGTGCCCACCAGTGCCCAGCATCAGAGTGTGTGTGTGGCTAAGACCCCACCAGTGCCCACCAGTGCCCAGCAACAGAGTGCCCACCAGTGCCCAGCATCAGAGTGTGTGTGTGGCTGAGACCCCCACCAGTGCCCACCAGTGCCCAGCATCAGAGTGCCCACCAGTGCCCAGCATCAGAGTGTGTGTGTGGCTAAGACCCCCACCAGTGCCCACCAGTGCCCACCAGTGCCCAGCATCAGAGTGTGTGTGTGGCTAAGACCCCCACCAGTGCCCACCAGTGCCCAGCATCAGAGTGTGTGTGTGGCTAAGACCCCCACCAGTGCCCACCAGTGCCCACCAGTGCCCACCAGTGCCCAGCATCAGAGTGTGTGTGTGGCTAAGACCCCCACCAGTGCCCACCAGTGCCCACCAGTGCCCAGCATCAGAGTGTGTGTGTGGCTAAGACCCCCACCAGTGCCCACCAGTGCCCAGCAACAGAGTGCCCACCAGTGCCCAGCATCAGAGTGTGTGTGTGGCTGAGACCCCCACCAGTGCCCACCAGTGCCCAGCATCAGAGTGCCCACCAGTGCCCAGCATCAGAGTGTGTGTGTGGCTAAGACCCCCACCAGTGCCCACCAGTGCCCAGCAACAGAGTGCCCACCAGTGCCCAGCATCAGAGTGTGTGTGTGGCTGAGACCCCCACCAGTGCCCACCAGTGCCCAGCATCAGAGTGCCCACCAGTGCCCAGCATCAGAGTGTGTGTGTGGCTAAGACCCCCACCAGTGCCCACCAGTGCCCAGCATCAGAGTGTGTGTGTGGCTAAGACCCCCACCAGTGCCCACCAGTGCCCAGCAACAGAGTGCCCACCAGTGCCCAGCATCAGAGTGTGTGTGTGGCTGAGACCCCCACCAGTGCCCACCAGTGCCCAGCATCAGAGTGCCCACCAGTGCCCAGCTCGTACATCAAAAACATACCATTGCAACCTCATTACCCTCAGGAGATAGACTCATTTTAGTAGACCTAAATGTGAACATCACACCAGCTCCCAGGCACCCAGCAGTCACAGACATCATCACACAAACTACAAATCTGAAAATGAAAATATTAGCTTTATTCAGCGGAATCACAAAAGAAAAGCAAATGAGAGTCCAAGCTCATTAAAGGCCAATGGCCAGTCCTATAGAGTCTCTGCAACAGTTTGTGCCTCCATGGGTGTAATCTCACCCAAACCTGCCTGCACATGGCGTTTAATCAGCTGTGCTGACTATGGGGGCACCATCTGTGGAATGCTCCGGCACCGCATGGACAGGAGAGGGAAGGACAGGTGGAGTGGGTGCAGGTGTAGTGGAATCATCCACACTGGTTGGGGCTTCGCCGAAAGTAGATTCAAAAACCTGGCTGCACACCTCAGCCAGGGCGGAAAAACTACCACCTGAACCCGGGGACACATTGGGGGTGGAGGTACAGGGCTGTGAGTCTGTCCTACTGGGTGTGTGGATGCGTGTGTGAGGTGTCTCCTCTCTCCCTGTGGGTGTGCCTACTTGCCCTTGAGACTGTGTGCGTGGAGCTTTGAGCTTCTTATGCTGTGTGTGTGCGCTGGGTGTGTCTGACCTGTGGCGTGTGCGTGTATGCTGTGTAGGTATGTGAGAGGCAGAGGTGGATGGCTCTGAAGGAGGGGGGGGGGACAGATGCTGCTGGGTGTAGAGAGGTGCCGTCAGTGTTGATTCAATGGCAGCCACACTCCGACGCAGATCAGACATGGCTGATGACATGCCCTCCATGAACGACACCACCTGTGTCATCAGTTGTGTATGTCCATGGAGGACAGACAGCATGGATGTCTGACCTACAGCAATCTGCCGGAGTAGGTCCACTGTCTCAACACTGAGGGCAGCAGGGGACACAGGGGCAGGGGCTGCGGTGCCGGGAACAAAGGAGACACGGGGGCTAGCACGGACCCTAGGCACACCAAGGACTGGGAGGTTGGAGATGGGACTGGAGGAGGGGAGGGCAGCCGAAGATGAATGAGTGACCATTGCTGCATATTCCCCCCCTCCTGAGAGTCTGTCTCGGATTCGTCGGCATGGTAAGATGTGTCGGTCACATGTCGTCCGGCCTGCAGACTCTCCTCCCACTCTGTGCCACTGCCTCCCTCTGACACCTCAAAGCAGGTGGCACTGTCGGTGTGTCCCTCCGCCTGGTCCGCGCCTGTGTCTCCTCCAGATTCAGATGATGATGCTGTGAGCAAGGAGAAGAATGAAAACATATCAGTCACCTGTACACATCAGACATATCAGCTGCAAATCATTTGGCCTCATTCCTCAACATGGCATGCATCATGAGTCACATGACACATAACTCTTCATAATGACAATTCTACTTGTGGAGAAATGTCATAGACACAAAGCTCAATGTAAGGTAGGAGACAAGGTATAGGCAAGGAAAATACTTGTATGAGAGACACAATGATGATCCACTGCCTGACAACAGGATAGCTGATGATGCATAACAGTTCATTAGCCAACCCTGCCACCCAAATCAAGACCTGGTCATGTTTGATTCCCTTTGACTCTGTGCCACATTAGAAAAGTCCTGGGCGAACTGCCATGTGATGCCATCCTGGGACCTGAAACAAGTCTTCCATCACCTCACACTGCCATCACCGCTTTGTACATCCAAAGTCACATTGTGTGGCAAACCATCAATACTATGTACAAAGAACATGCCACAGATGTTGAGAATATGCACACACGCACTGCCCAGTGTGAGTATGCAGAAGCCCAAAATATAGCACATGTACATTGTGCACCTGTAGCTAACACAAGATAATTAGAAAGTGTACCATGGACAAAGGCCACTGAGGCTGACTTGTGCATAAAACACTTGTTGAGACTCAAGAACAGTGCCACAATATGAAGAAGGGCAGACATAGTGCACATGTGGTGCTACATTTAAGGTACGAACAGGTGTCACATACCCCCCTACAACATGATGTTGTGCAAAGGAAGATGCAATCTGAGACACTGCACCATAGGAGTACATGTCAAAAACAAGCATTAGCCAAAGCAAACCTCTACTGTGGAGTAGGGCAAGGCATGTAAAGAAGCAGCTGCTGACAGAGGGACAATCGAATTCCAATGCATGAACTGCCTGTCTGACCACACCACTCAAACTATGGGAGTGTGACCATGCCTTAGAGCTCTTCAGGTACCATTTCACACACACATGACTACAAACAGACATGTACCTACCCCCTTCGTGCTGCTGTCCCTCCTGCAACTGCCTATGGAGGTCTGGGAACACCACTTCCAGGACCCGCAGCATGTTGGGGGTGAGTTGGCGGCTGCCGCCATGCCGGCGTGGAGCTTCCAGCTTCAGCTGGACTCGGGCGATGCGGCGGCTCCAGCACCGGATGTCCTGCCACCTCTTCTTTATGTTTCGAAGCCTCCTGCGAGGCCCCCCCTCTCTCCGGACAGCCCTGGCGATGTCCACGCAGATTTCACCCTTCTCATAGGCAGATACCTGTCACAAATGTAAAGTTACAGAACATCAGTATACCTGGTGCATGTTCCCAAGACACCCATATGTGCACAAAATACATGAGGACAACAGGGCAACGTATGGCACACACATTAGCATCATTGTCCAGGAGTATGTGGCCTGTGTGCTAACACAACTGCTTTGCATGACATTGAAAATCAACAGATTACATGAGGGTTGTAAAACACCATTTGAGCATGACACTCACTGAACAATATATGCTATATCTGGGTGCAATGCAGCACGTGACATGCTGTCACACACCACACTACAACAAATAACTCTCTTCTAACAACACTGTGCACCCTGGCACTCACTCACAACAAAATTGCATCTATCCACTATTACTACACAGTGGCTATGATGTCACACACACAACAGGTGCACACTCCAAGGTATTGCACACATCACTCACCTGATCCTCTGGTCTCCCATACAGCTTGCTGAAGTTTGGCAGGAGGGCATCCAGCAGGGCCTTGTTCTCACCATCAGTGAATGCAGGTGCCCTCTCCATGTTCAGCTGATCAGGGTCCAGAGGATTCAGAGACAGCAGCTGTGGTTAGCACACCAATGTTGTGCAGGCAAGTGCCCTCTCACAGCCACATGCAGCCTTATATCTGTGCTAAAGAGGGTCTGTGAGTCCAAGGAGTAGTGTGTGATAGGCCACCATAATTTGCATCCTATGTTCCATCCAATCACATCACACCTAAGCCCATTACACACATATGCATGGTTTGAAAATAGAGCCAGAGCAGAACAACAACTTTCGCAACATTGTATACTTTTTGCTAACTGATTCTTCCAGGACACCTGTAGGAGTTAAAAAAAACTCTGTATCCATGACAACCTGGTTGCATTTTGAACAGTACACTGTTCCCCTAGTTGTTCCCTATGCATTTTTTAAAATCCACACACAAGTATGGTGACATTGCCATTGCCAATGCTACACATTGAATGGTGTAACGATGCGTACACACGCACGTACCATTGGGGTACGCTTAGCTCGCGTAGAGCCTAAAGGCGATAGGGAAACGATGCGTACACACGCACGTACCATTGGGGTACGCTTAGCTCGCGTAGAGCCTAAATGCGGTATGGGAAACGATGTGTACACACGCACGTACCATTGGGGTACGCTTAGCTCGCGTAGAGCCTAAAGGCGATAGGGAAACGATGTGTACACACGCACGTACCATTGGGGTACGCTTAGCTCGCGTAGAGCCTAAATGCGATAGGGAAACGATGCGTACACACGCACGTACCATTGGGGTACGCTTAGCTCGCGTAGAGCCTAAAGGCGATAGGGAAACGATGCGTACACACGCACGTACCATTGGGGTACGCTTAGCTCGCGTAGAGCCTAAAGGCGATAGGGAAACGATGCGTACACACGCACGTACCATTGGGGTACGCTTAGCTCGCGTAGAGCCTAAATGCGAATGGGAAACGATGCGTACACACGCACGTACCATTGGGGTACGCTTAGCTCGCGTAGAGCCTAAAGGCGATAGGAAAACGATGCGTACACACGCACGTACCATTGGGGTACGCTTAGCTCGCGTAGAGCCTAAAGGCGATAGGGAAACGATGCGTACATTGCGTCGGACATGGTCAAGTGAACGATTGTGTAGGCTGCGTCCCTGTCCACCTTCATGTCACCATTGGGAGAGTCACACCAGGAAATCACACAGCAGGGATGTAGTCTACACTCATGTCAACCATGTGGATGCATACATCAGCATGGCACACATACATCAGTATGTGCCAGGTTTGGCAGACATTGAAGAAGCACAGGGGTTGTGACCCTGTGCATCAGTTGATGTGTGAATAGCTTGCACAACATGTCATCAATCATGATGCACATGTGCATCACATGCATTCAACAATTTCAACACGATTAACGTCTGCAACATGTAGCGAGGCACATGAACACTCAAATGGGCCACAATTCAGTACTGGCATTTATTGAGAGACAATCCCACTCTATCAGACTCTCTAACTGACAAGCCACAACTAGGATTTTCCAGAAGCAGGAACCTACGTGATATACTCTGCCCCTCCTTCTTTGAAGCAAAAAACAAGCCTAGGGCTTTTCCACCACAAATCACAGGTTTCTACACATGCACCAACTGCTCAATCTGCAAACTAGGCAAATCCAAGACCAAAGAAGTCAATATTAACGGACAAAGATATAAAATCAATGATTTCATCAACTGTGAAAGCACAAATACAATATACCTGATTACTTGCCCGTGTGGCAAAAATTATATTGGGAGCTCAAGGAGACCCCTGAAAATTCGTATTCAGGAACACTATCGGAATATCCACAAATCAGATACAAGACAATCATTGGTGGAACACTACTTGCAACATCATGAACACAACCTAACATTTTCCTTTGTAGGTATCAAAAGAGTAAAGACACCAAAACGCGGCGGAGATTTAGACCGCCTCCTGCGAAGGGAAGAGAGCTCGCTGATTATCAAAATGGAAACAGTAGAAAAAGGCCTAAATCAAGAATATGAATGGCCCCACTGGCTGTAACCACCTACGGAAGCTAACCAGAACTCTGATTAAGGAAGCTGTAGCTTTTCTACTGTTATGGCCATATACTTCTGATAGACAATAGAAGGACTTTCAAAGCACCAGAATGGCTTAATCTGTGAACATTTTCTTCCTTACCATGAAGATTACATTTTCTGGAACCTATACACATTGATCCAAGCTAATAATGTTAGATCAAACATGTGTTGTCTTCACTATACAAATTGTTTTACATTGACTATGATGACTTTCTTGTTTGTTCCTATTTAGTTTGTGTGGGAATTCATTACTGTAATGCACATAACAATGTTGCAGACCATTCCGAAATACAACTTCACACCTCTCTATGGCACACGGTTAACTAGCCTCCCTCTCTAAAAATATCCTTAAATACTCATTGTCCCTAAACTTCATAAAAACTAGACCTGTGTCTGGATGCAACAAGTCGTAATCATTCACTATCCTAATAAGGCGTCCTTAATATATCCAGTTCGCATTTCTATCTACATATTAAGGAATGTAGTGACCTTTCCTCACTCTTGTATTTTTTTCATAGACCTCCGCAATCCGCATTTAGCATACTTGCACCTATGATGAATTACCAGGCTGGAAACCTTTGCTTACAGCACGTTTCCTTATGTACATTGCTCTCTGTCTCAAGATCTTCGAGCAAGTGATTCGACCTCTTCAATATGGCGGAACACATAATTACAAATAGTCCCTTTTCGAGTGTGATCACACCAACAGTGCTGCGCATTAATATCCGGGTCATTTGATGACAAATCTCACGCTAACCTGATCACACTCCACAAACAAGAGTAATTAGTTAACAAAAGCTAACTAATCCTTACTCCTTCTGTCCCCGCTGTCCCCGCTGTCAAGCGAAGGCATTTTCTCAAACCAACTCGTTATGAGAATAACATCGGGCGACCCCAACTTCCGGGTCAGCCACACTCTGCCTTCGGGTTAAAAGTGGCAGCGGGCCGGGCTTCAAAACGCGAAAGCGGCAAATTCCGAGCGGACGAAAAAGATGTGACCTGGGATTACACCTTGAGAAGTAAGTGGCTTTCACCCGTCATGTACACTCCCTCTGGGTTAAACTTTTGCCATGACCAAGTTATCGTCCGTCACCGACTGCAACCTTGACTTAATACCGGACGCCCAAACTTGCCACATTATGATTCCATGTCGGCCTTTTAATCCTTGCCAAATGCGACAGTTCCAACAATATGTTGAAATACCTCTCTCGCATAAGCCAACTCTTAACAATCCGTTAACGCTCTTAACCCCCCTTTTTTCCAATAATGCTGCCTTCTTTCTGGCTGTAGTATTAAAGTTTTGAACAATTGCATTTTTTATTATTCGCCCCACTAAGGTCTTTTTCTACTTAAACAAATGCTTACATTTCTACTTTCTGGGCTTCACAGCTACACCTGTGACAAAACTATTCACAAATAACCCATGAAAACATGGCATATGGCTAATGCAACGAATTCTGTGGAGCAAATTAAATGCAGTGAATGTACTAATATGTGAATCATGCCTAGATAAGAAAATTCACTGAAATGCAATAATGTTCTTTCGTATAATGCTTTTTATAAATGTTCTTACATAAAATTTAAACACATCATTCTGAATGTACATATGTTATATTTGACAGATTGAAACTTCAAAAATAATCGGAGATTTTGAAAATAATTCCATATTTCGAAGATATGTAAAATGAACACATGATACTGTAAATAGGTATGCAGAAGTTTGTCTGAACTTTTCCTTTCGCCTTACACTTAATGGCAGCCTATTTTGATCACCTATGATTATATCACCTTGGTCATGTTATTTTACCTCGAATATTCTGAATCTCACTACTGGTAAATAACCTCACTGAATCGTTAGCCATAATATCACTAAACTTATATAAATCACAGTGGAGATAAACTTAAGACCACCATACATCCGTTTTCCCTCTTGTTTTTCACTATTATCACTGAGCTTTCTTCCATCTATCAACTATTTTAATCAGAACACTCACACTATAAATTCACGCTAGCTTTTTTCTAGTTCATACTTCCTCACTCTTCCTTTGCCTTTCCATCTCACAAGCACTTGGGTCAAAGGCTCTCAGTCTAATATTATTCGCGCTTACAGCTGTACTTTCTTGATCTTTTACAGCCTTGAAAAAGCCCCGGCGCAATTCGCCACAGGGGGCGAAACACGTGTCGGCTGTTCATGTTTTAACCTAATTTAATAAAAAGTAATTTTTCTACATTATATGGACTTCTGACTCTGATTACATGAGCAAGGATTCAGCCTAAGGACATCAACAATTTGGTTAAACACACTCATCATTCCCTTCAAAGACTTATTTGCTACAAAACTCAAGCGGTCCAGAGTTTTTTGAGTGTGTTCCCTTCAATATATGAAACGTGAAAACTGATATAGACTTGGCATTTCCTGTGGACCACTCCCTTTCCCTAGAAACGCTATGTACGGACTTCCAAGTTCTATATCTGATCTGATTAACACATGAAATAAAAGTGCCGCAAAATATAAACCAATTGGTGAGAAAAGAGAAAAAAAGAACAAAAAAGAAGAATAACGCTACAATGTCATCATATGGCAATCGCCGGGATAGACGCAATAACAGATTAGCAGAAGCCTTTGACCCAACCGGAGCAGCAATCAGCAAAACATCTATCACAACCAACCTGACGTCAGCAAAAAGTACCTTCCAAGCACTGGAAAGAGCTGCAAAGAAAGAGACTTCAAAGTGGTGGGAGGGAGCATCTCTTAAAAAATATCTGGAACACAATCTCATCCCACGAGGCCTCCGTATACTTATCTTCCCGCCCATAGAAACTACATCGCCGGAAAAACTACAATTATGGGAAGAAAATCTACGCACCGCATCCAATAATATGATAAGACAACTCATAGACATTGCACAGGAGGAATACGAAACAAATAAAAAAGAAGTGGACACTCTTTCCAAGCGAATTGAAGAGGCCAACTGGGGAGAAATTACCACAAAAAACTATGACATTTTGAACAAATTTCTGGACGAGTTTGAAGAAGACATTATACAGAGGAAAAATCGCAAATTTAGACGCGACCTTAATGACTACCAACAGGGAAGAGTCTATACATTTGCTCAAAAGTACGATAATATCAACACCAAAAGTACTAGCAGTAACATGAACACTCCAATCCAGACTCCAAGTTCCTCTGAGGCTGGATCAGTGGAAGACCTAACAACAACAAAAAACCTTCGCCCTCAGGTAAATTTTCGGGAGGAAGTGCAGCGACATCGCTTGGGGAATGTACAGGAAAACCGACAACGACCACCGAATCTAGGGACACCAAAATTAAACACACCAGGTGTACAAACCAGAGCAAGAATGAAGGAACAACACTTGACAAAAACCTAACCAACAACTTAGTCTTGAACTTATCTACAGAGGTCTTATCAGAAACACACAATCAAATCCTCAATAAAGGCCTTTCGTTTTGCCCTACGGCAAATTGGGACCTGGTCAAAACAAAAGTCGACCTCTTCAAGTTTACAAGGAAACTTAAGCTCCAATCCTTTTTCAATGAAAATCCAAAGCGACAGTATACTACTTACACCAGTCAACAAACAAGTGACATGTCAGCACAAGACTTGGAAAATAGCAACTTGTTATTACATCTTGCGACAGATTCTGACCCAGATCACTTAGAGCTATTAACAACAACGGCCGATGACCTGGGCATTGACATTTTCCACTCAAAACCTAGCATGTTAAAGAAAAAAACAAGGTTTACTCCCTCACTACCAGCAGGTAACTCCATTGACATGTTTTCAAAAAGAGTATCTGAGGATTTAGACAAGGAATTCCAGAAACACAAAGCCAAACAGAGATATATCCCCAACAATACCTCTGCAAAGGAAAGAGCTGCTCTAAAAGAATTGAAATGCAATGAAAACTTAACGATCAAAGAAGCAGACAAAGGGGGGAACGTTGTTCTCCTAAACACCAATGACTACCTGTTGGAAGCTCAAAGACAACTGGAGGATAAGACATGCTATCAACTACTGGACCATAACCCCACTCAACAAATTCAAGACAAACTAATCACTCTGCTGGAACACTGGCATGAAAAAGGCTTATTAAGCACAGAAGAAAAAAATCTACTCTTCATCAAAAACCCTATAACACCAACACTATATTTGTTGCCAAAGGTGCACAAACCAGGAAGAATACCTAAAGGTCGACCAATAATAGCAGGCATAGATTCCATCTGCTCAAATGTGGGAGCACTCATAGATGCGGAACTACAACCCCTAATGAAAGCGTTACCGTCCTTCCTAAAAGATACTAAAGATGTCCTACAGAAGCTCGAAAACATAACATGGCAAGATGATTACCTACTAACAACAATTGACATCTGTAGTTTGTACACCGCAATCAAACATTCTGATGGCCTAGCTGCAGCAAGAAAATACCTACAGACCAGATCAGTCCATCTAACTGCACGAAATAAAATGATCCTGGACTTACTAGAATTTTGTCTTTTCAATAATTACTTCCTCTTCAATGGCAAGTACTATGCCCAAATGCAAGGGACTGCGATGGGGGCCAAATTTGCCCCGCCCTATGCCTGCCTCCTGATGGGAGCAGTTGAAGAACACTGGCTCTGGCAAGAAAGACCTGACAATATCATCGATAATATAATAATGTGGGGTCGCTACATAGATGATATTCTCCTAATCTGGCAGGGCAGTGAACAGAAACTGAGAACCTTCATCAAGTCTCTAGTACCCAACAGATGGGGCATTGAAATAACACACAATATCTCAAAAACAGAAATTGATTTTCTGGACCTAACTATCTATGTCTCGGAACAACAACTACAGACAAAAATACACAGGAAACCAACGTCTGTTAACTCAATTCTCCATGCGTCCAGTAGCCATCCATCACATACAATTGCAAACATCCCAGGAGGAGAATATAGACGGGCCCGTCTAAATTGTAGCTCAACTAAAGAATATCAAAGCTACTCTGAGGAAGTTACACAACGACTCAAACAACGAGGCTACAACGACCAAGCACTATCCAAAGCACAAGAGAAGTTGCTAAAAACCGACAGACAATCCTTACTTCACAATAATGTCACCAAAGAGGAAAAATCCATCATCCGCTTCAATACCGAATACCATAGTGGACAACACACAATTCGTAAAATCCTGAACAGACACTGGCATTTATTGAGAGACAATCCCACTCTATCAGACTCTCTAACTGACAAGCCACAACTAGGATTTTCCAGAAGCAGGAACCTACGTGATATACTCTGCCCCTCCTTCTTTGAAGCAAAAAACAAGCCTAGGGCTTTTCCACCACAAATCACAGGTTTCTACACATGCACCAACTGCTCAATCTGCAAACTAGGCAAATCCAAGACCAAAAAAGTCAATATTAACGGACAAAGATATAAAATCAATGATTTCATCAACTGTGAAAGCACAAATACAATATACCTGATTACTTGCCCGTGTGGCAAAAATTATATTGGGAGCTCAAGGAGACCCCTGAAAATTCGTATTCAGGAACACTATCGGAATATCCACAAATCAGATACAAGACAATCATTGGTGGAACACTACTTGCAACATCATGAACACAACCTAACATTTTCCTTTGTAGGTATCAAAAGAGTAAAGACACCAAAACGCGGCGGAGATTTAGACCGCCTCCTGCGAAGGGAAGAGAGCTCGCTGATTATCAAAATGGAAACAGTAGAAAAAGGCCTAAATCAAGAATATGAATGGCACCACTGGCTGTAACCACCTACGGAAGCTAACCAGAACTCTGATTAAGGAAGCTGTAGCTTTTCTACTGTTATGGCCATATACTTCTGATAGACAATAGAAGGACTTTCAAAGCACCAGAATGGCTTAATCTGTGAACATTTTCTTCCTTACCATGAAGATTAAATTTTCTGGAACCTATACACATTGATCCAAGCTAATAATGTTAGATCAAACATGTGTTGTCTTCACTATACAAATTGTTTTACATTGACTATGATGACTTTCTTGTTTGTTCCTATTTAGTCTGTGTGGGAATTCATTACTGTAATGCACATAACAATGTTGCAGACCATTCCGAAATACAACTTCACACCTCTCTATGGCACACGGTTAACTAACCTCCCTCTCTAAAAATATCCTTAAATACTCATTGTCCCTAAACTTCATAAAAACTAGACCTGTGTCTAGATGCAACAAGTCGTAATCATTCACTATCCTAATAAGGCGTCCTTAATATATCCAGTTCGCATTTCTATCTACATATTAAGGAATGTAGTGACCTTTCCTCACTCTTGTATTTTTTTCATAGACCTCCGCAATCCGCATTTAGCATACTTGCACCTATGATGAATTACCAGGCTGGAAACCTTTGCTTACAGCACGTTTCCTTATGTACATTGCTCTCTGTCTCAAGATCTTCGAGCAAGTGATTCGACCTCTTCAATATGGCGGAACACATAATTACAAATAGTCCCTTTTCGAGTGTGATCACACCAACAGTGCTGCGCATTAATATCCGGGTCATTTGATGACAAATCTCACGCTAACCTGATCACACTCCACAAACAAGAGTAATTAGTTAACAAAAGCTATCTAATCCTTACTCCTTCTGTCCCCGCTGTCCCCGCTGTCAAGCGAAGGCATTTTCTCAAACCAACTCGTTATGAGAATAACATCGGGCGACCCCAACTTCCGGGTCAGCCACACTCTGCCTTCGGGTTAAAAGTGGCAGCGGGCTGGGCTTCAAAACGCGAAAGCGGCAAATTCCGAGCGGACGAAAAAGATGTGACCTGGGATTACACCTTGAGAAGTAAGTGGCTTTCACCCGTCATGTACACTCCCTCTGGGTTAAACTTTTGCCATGACCAAGTTATCGTCCGTCACCGACTGCAACCTTGACTTAATACCGGACGCCCAAACTTGCCACATTATGATTCCATGTCGGCCTTTTAATCCTTGCCAAATGCGACAGTTCCAACAATATGTTGAAATACCTCTCTCGCATAAGCCAACTCTTAACAATCCGTTAACGCTCTTAACCCCCTTTTTTTCCAATAATGCTGCCTTCTTTCTGGCTGTAGTATTAAAGTTTCGAACAATTGCATTTTTTATTATTCGCCCCACTAAGGTCTTTTTCTACTTAAACAAATGCTTACATTTCTACTTTCTGGGCTTCACAGCTACACCTGTGACAAAAATATTCACAAATAACCCATGAAAACATGGCATATGGCTAATGCAACGAATTCTGTGGAGCAAATTAAATGCAGTGAATGTACTAATATGTGAAGATGCCTAGATAAGAAAATTCACTGAAATGCAATAATGTTCTTTCGTATAATGCTTTTTATAAATGTTCTTACATAAAATTTAAACACATCATTCTGAATGTACATATGTTATATTTGACAGATTGAAACTTCAAAAATAATCGGAGATTTTGAAAATAATTCCATATTTCGAAGATATGTAAAATGAACACATGATACTGTAAATAGGTATGCAGAAGTTTGTCTGAACTTTTCCTTTCGCCTTACACTTAATGGCAGCCTATTTTGATCACCTATGATTATATCACCTTGGTCATGTTATTTTACCTCGAATATTCTGAATCTCACTACTGGTAAATAACCTCACTGAATCGTTAGCCATAATATCACTAAACTTATATAAATCACAGTGGAGATAAACTTAAGACCACCATACATCCGTTTTCCCTCTTGTTTTTCACTATTATCACTGAGCTTTCTTCCATCTATCAACTATTTTAATCAGAACACTCACACTATAAATTCACGCTAGCTTTTTTCTAGTTCATACTTCCTCACTCTTCCTTTGCCTTTCCATCTCACAAGCACTTGGGTCAAAGGCTCTCTGTCTAATATTATTCGCGCTTACAGCTGTACTTTCTTGATCTTTTACAGCCTTGAAAAAGCCCCGGCGCAATTCGCCACAGGGGGCGAAACACGTGTCGGCTGTTCAAGTTTTAACCTAATTTAATAAAAAGTAATTTTTCTACATTATATGGACTTCTGACTCTGATTACATGAGCAAGGATTCAGCCTAAGGACATCAACAATTTGGTTAAACACACTCATCATTCCCTTCAAAGACTTATTTGCTACAAAACTCAAGCGGTCCAGAGTTTTTTGAGTGTGTTCCCTTCAATATATGAAACGTGAAAACTGATATAGACTTGGCATTTCCTGTGGACCACTCCCTTTCCCTAGAAACATACATCAGTATGTGCCAGGTTTGGCAGACATTGAAGAAGCACAGGGGTTGTGACCCTGTGCATCAGTTGATGTGTGAATAGCTTGCACAACATGTCATCAATCATGATGCACATGTGCATCACATGCATTCAACAATTTCAACACGATTAACGTCTGCAACATGTAGCGAGGCACATGAACACTCAAATGGGCCACAATTCAGTACAGGGAACTGGCACATGATGACAGGAACATGCCCACTGTCACAGAGGTGTCATAGCCGCACAGCATGACCCTGTGTGACCACGTCATGTGTGTGCCATGTGCTACATTGTGCATGCTGTTAGCATATGCCATGAACAGGTCAGTAAAGTATTACTCACCTCAGAATATCCCCACATGTCATCCTGGACATGGCAATTTCCGTAATACCGTACACTTGTGTGTTGGTGTGTAAATCCTCTGGCTCTGCAAGTATCCTTGGCATTGTGTGTGCCCTGATGACATTATCTGAGTAGTCATATGTCACCTCTGCGTCCACACGTCAGGTCCTCTGTCTGTTTCTCAACACCAACGCAGGTCCGGTCTAAGTTAAAGCTTACACATTTTGTACCCTAAATCATTGTACTAACACTTCTGAACATTTACCTTTTATTGTCATACTCAAGACCGTGCCAATAGGGATGTCACTTACAAAGCCTGTGAGGAATGAAAAGGCCTCATGTTGGTGAGTGACCCTCACCGTCTGTGTCTCCACGGTTTTCACGTCAGGCACAACAACAAGAGCTGCTCCAATTGCGGGGACCTGACATATGAATCCAGGTGTGATATGTCCCACAAGCCACTCAGACTCCAGCAGTTGGCACAGCACCACAATAGCTCATGGTTGGGATGTAGGACCAGTGCATGTGTGTGGGTGTGGAGACATGTGAGCCCCTTATTAGTACATCATTCCCCAGGCCAAACTCGTCAGGTAAACAAAATAAGTCAGAGATGTGTAATTGCATTAACAAATAACCACGATGCAAGTGCAATGCTGCATGGGATTAGGGTGACAGCGACCACACGGCTCCATCAGAATACCAGCCATCGTAGCCAGCACCACGACCTACGGTCCCAGCCCTGCATGTGACACAGGAGGAGTAAGTGCACTTCCTCATGCCCATGATGTCCCTCACCCCGCCCACTGACTCCGCATCAGCTTCTGGCCCACCGTACCCGTCAGGGGGCAGTTGCGCCTCTGTTGCTATGCCCCTGACGCCATCACTCGCTGAGTGACGGACGCAGGCGGTGCATACGTCCCAGAACCGCTGTGACAGACATGATCGGAATGTTCATCCTGGTCCCCGCTGGTTCAACTCACAACCTCACTGCCAGATCTACCCCAGGTGTCAGCCGTGGCGCCATTCTGGGGTGGTGCTGGCCCCGATACCACACACTGTACGGCTCCGCTGTGGTAACTGTGTGGCAGAACACCGCTCTTAATGCTGCATGGGAATGTAAACATCAATGAGCTGGCCACACCTCATTACAATTGGCGCTAATGAGTATTGGGAGGGTCAAGCAGACCCAGTGGCACGTGAGTGTCAGTCCCAAGACCACAGGACAGGTGGACTGGGGGATGCGAGTGTTGTGGACACCTAGCCAGACACAGGTGATGTCTCAACTCAAAAGATGTATTTGGATGATTGGGCAACGTTCAGTGTAGTGTTTATGTGGGCGGTTGGAACCATGGCCCTTCATCTCCCTGTTGCTGCGGTGAGGACCAACTTGTCACTCAGGTCCTTCAACTACACTAACGCTACGCTGAGCCTCTGCAGGCCTATCTTGATGAAAGTACTGTATGTATATTGGCAAGCATGTACAGCCACGCAGCATGTTTGTCTGTACATAGGCATGTTGTCAGACCCCCACTGCCCTACCCGGACTGACCATGTTCCCTGTCCTACCACCCCATCCCAGGAAGCATCTGCATGCAGGCCTCAAAACCACAGAACACATTCCCGTTTGCTACGCTGTAGAGGGTATCCAAGAGGTACAGGCACTACGCAAAGATGTCATCATCCTCCCTGACTCTGGGAGTGATGTTTAGCTACTTGACATGCATCTTTGCCTGCTACCCACACTCTCTGTGGGATATGTTTGTGTAACAGCTGCCAGTGTATGCGTTGTAGGTACGGCCAAAACGTGGCCACGCCCTTGTCGGATGCCAATCTACAACACTGGTTTTGTTCCGGTGTGGCCTGGATTGCCACCACTCACTGGTCAGATCGATGGCACCCAGGGAGGCTAATGAGTCCTAAGCTATGTATGTATTGAAATGTGACGCTTTGCTACTGCCTACTGTTCCTTACAGATATTGGTTTACAAAAGGTAAGTAACTAGTCCTTGAAAGTACTGTGCATCTGCTGTAGGAGCATCTATGTTGTGTCCTTGCTGTGACGGGAGGGTGACTAATGTACACACACCATGCCACGTGTGTTAATGACCCGTTCACATGTGTGATGGCATCACAGACCATCAGTGACAAATGTAATTATCATGCTGTATGATGATGGTCATGTCATTGTCACTGAAAGTACACACCGCAACATGACTAAGGCTGAACAGTGCAAATGATTGCACTTGTGGTGTGTGTGTGTATTGCAGTCAGCCCTCTGGATGTGCAGACAACCTCCTACTGACATTGACATGACGTGTCTCACTGACATGATACATTGTCATGGTCACTAAGACCTTTACATCTGATCGTTTGTATGCATGTCACATCCATTCCACACACTACAGGTATTTACCTTTGCCACGGAGGAGTGTGTGGGAGCTGGCATCAGTGTGTATCCCACGCCACACTCCAAATTGTCTACATTATTTGAAGCAGTGTTGCTTGTGCCATGTACATTGTTATAGTCTTAGTCAGACAGTTGAAGACATTTCATTAAAATTGTGTCTTGCAGGGCACTCCCTCTGGAAAGGCCGTTGCCTGACTTGGAAGCCATGAGGGAGCGCAACTGCATCCGTCGATATAGGTTCGGGAGACAGTTGATCAAGGACCTGACAGGCAGGCTTGAGGCTCACCTACAACCACGCCACAGGTATCCTACTGCACTGACACCCAAGGCAAAGGTGATGGCAGCCCTCCATTTCTTTGCCACAGGTACCTTCCAATTTACCATAGCTGATGTGGGAGGGATGTCTCAGACCATGTTTAGCCGGGTATTGGGTGATGTTTTGGGAGCAATGTTGCTCCACCTTGATGAATTCATTACATTCCCTACTCCAGAAGAGTTGACAGATGTCAAGGGGGAATTCTATGCCCTGGGCCGCATGCCACATGTAATTGGTGCAATTGATGGTACACATGTTACTCTTGTCCCACCACAGGCTCAGGAGCAAGCGTATCGCAACAGGAAACACTACCACTCGATAAATGCCCTGGTGGTGTGTCTTGCCAACATGATTATCTCACATGTTTGTGCACGTTATCCAGGATCGTGCCACGATGCTTTCATCATGAGGCGTAGCAGGGTACCACAGATGATGCTGCAGCTGCACAACCACCGGGCATGTCTAGTTGGTGAGTATACACTGTGAGCTCTGTATGTCAGTATGTCACAACTTCATGATCTGCATCATATGATTCACTCTTGTACATGATGTCAAATTGCAGGAGACGCTGGATATCCAAACATGCCGTGGCTAATGACTCCGCTACGCAACCCCAGGACAGCTGCAGACCAGCGTTACAACAATGCTCATGTGAAGACCAGGCAGGTGATCGAACGGACCTTTGGACTCCTGAAGAGCTGGTTCAGGTGCCTGGACAAGACAGGCGGAGCCCTCCAATACAGCCCACGCAAGGTGTGTGACATCTTCACCGTGTGCTGCATGCTACACAACATGGCAGTGGAGAAGGCTGTGCCACTCTACCTGGATCCTGATGAGCTGGAACATCCGCCCGTTGAGGATGAAGGCCTTGGCCAGGATGCCAGTGACGAGGAGGGTGAAGATGATATCCGCGGTCACCTCATCCGCAACTTCTTTTCATGATGGTGAGTCATTTCATCTGTTATGTAAGAGATGGACTATAGAGTTGCATGGGTAGCATGCTGTGTATGCAACAGACTGTAAGCAAGATCACTTGGATGTGTGTTGTGCTGTGTCACATGTTCAGTTGTAATGCTACACACATACGTGCTATGTGTGCACTTGGAATGTACAGGTGTCATACTACATCTGGCTATTCAACAGACATTGACAAAATGACATTATACAGAACTTGACCCCTTGTGTGCCACTCTCATCCACAGCTCGCCCTGCCTGTTGTCCGTTGGGGTACATCGTGGTCATCCTGCTACTGCTCATTATGATTGCAACGTCAGCCACATCAACGGAGCATGCTTGGACATGTTGAGAAGTCAATTTGGGTAAGGACTCATATGAGGCTGTTTACTGTTGGTATGTGTAGAAACGTGTGGTACATGTTCATGTGCATGTAGTGTCACCTTGCATACATGCTACTCCATTATGTACCTTATGACATGTATGGCCACTCCCATGACAGGATAGTCACCCCTTCTGTCATCTGTTGTACTTTGATACTCTGGTGAATGCATCAATGTGTGTAGACATTGCCACAGCAACATTGCACATACCATGGCATGACATTGTGTCAGAGGTCACAACCACGGACTCTGTGGGGGATTGCAGCCTCACTGTGTGCATTAGAATGTGACTGGATCCTCACCTCCAGCTTGTGGGGCAGTCCAGTGTGATTACCATAAAACCATGTGGTGTCGGTGTTGCCCAGTGTATGTTCGACATCTTAAGACAACTGTCCTGTGAATCAGTTAACATGGATGCATTGCCCCTTGCAGCAGTATATCATGTCACTGTCATGTCGTTACCTCAGTGCCGGTTGAGAATACTGCTACGCCAGCCTTCACAGTGAGTAGCAGTGATGTTTAGATGCACATGATGCCATGTATGTTTATCATGAATAAGTAAAAAGTGTGAAAGATGCATATGTGAATTTTTGTGTTGCACCAGTGGAGTGCGGTCATTCACATGAATCTCTGGTCGCCGGCACCATTACTGTGCTATGGTAGGGTCTGATTATGTAGCTTGGATGGACATCACTTGCACTTAATATATATTGTACCTGCATATCATGTTTAGCATTGTGATGCATACTTGACACACCAAAAGACTGGCTACAGAGTGCCTTCATTGCATGTCGATCATTAGCTTCCTCATCATATGTGATACTAACAGCTGTAGTGGATTTGCTCAAGTTAGCCTACATGGCCCTTATGGCTATCCAATATCAGATACAGACTTTAGAGTTAGCGGTTGTTGGATTTCCATATGTTTCCATTTGTTACTGAGGTCCACCTCATCTGTGCCTGGGAATGTGTTTATACTACATAGATCTTTTAGCAGGGGTGCTCACTTGTGAGCGTTACACATGACTCTAATGGATGACAGACTGTCCCAGTTTTTATGTGTCTGTGTCACAGCATCGTATCTGATGTGATGGCATGATTAATCATCATTATTTTTCACCAGACAGTACACTTCACAGGTGTGACTGGTACAGTGTAGCTAATGAGGTTTTTGAAGTGTCTGTGACATGAGAATGTTGTCCTAATGCTTAATTGCCTCTGTTTCAGGTCTCCCTCCCAGCAGTTCCCATCCTCTCCTTCCCTCGCCTGATCACCCTTTTGTGTCTGTTGTTTGTACTCAGACCAATGGGCTATTTGGAGGTGGAACCCTTAGAGCATCACACCAGTCTGATGAAGAAAGGTACGGCCAGTCGTTGACAGCCTTGTAGGTATTCGTAAAGCGGCATTAGAGGTGACATCATGATTAGTGTAAATTGGACTTATTGACAGTGCACATGTATGATTGTGAAAGCTCCATGGGCTCACAATGTAGATTATCATGTTGTGCATGACGTCAGACTCCTACAGAATACAGTGCCTGCTTGTGGCTCAACACACATGTCCGTCTAATGTGCACATAGACTATTTTGAACGTAGTTACCTCATGCTTCTTAGGTGTGTAACTGTATATTGACCACACGCATGGGGTGGGTGAAGGCTAGAATACTATGTTGTGTGTGAGGTACATGTCTTTGTTGGTGCAGTTTTGATTTGAACATACTAGCTCTTGTATACACATGCTGACGCTGTGTGTCTTGTGCCCCACTTGACCGTAAGGGCCCTGATCCAGTGACTGTGATGTGTGGTGATTACTGTGCCATTTTGTTGTCAGTGATCCTGAGTGAGGCAGACACTCCTGCCTTCACATCCACATGTCACTTTGTGCATTGCGGGTGCCCTTGTGTTATGTGTTTGTTTAGCAATTAGTCACACCCCTCCTGCCGTCATGTCTTCAGTCATTGCTGCAGCTGCATACACAGCCAACATGCAGCGCACACTATCCAGGAACACAGACACCTACAGGATGACCCTCCTTCCATCCATTAATAGAGCATGCTCCAGCCACCCTACACACAGACAACACCAGACATTCACCCTCGTGCTATAAAAATGCTTTGTACTCAGCCATAGCTGCTGCTATGCGTGTGTGTGCAACACATACTGGCACGACTATGCAGATTCACATGACATTGGTACTACGTACCACCAGGTCATGTGGCGTGTCCAACACACACACACCTTACATAGGCACAATATTGTACAGTGTTAGCTTGTCAACACCACTAGATCAGAAAACAGTTAGCTTACAGTCACGTGCCAGAACACAACATGCTCACACCACTTCAACATTGCTGTCACAGTCAGTCAAGTTGGCACATGGGACACACACCATGACCCTGTCTCTTGGGTGTGGTGTGATTTGGCCGTTCCGGGGTTGGTATTTGTCTGATGTGTGTCGTTGTTCTGTATGCGTTGCTCCCATTACAGTAGTATAGTACTTGTAGCTCTATAGGGGTAGGTCACCTAATCAGGTGTGCTTGTCTAGAGTGCTCCAGCCCATTGCCCACAGTCTGTCCTGCCACCGTTATCCTGTGCGGCATTAATCACATACACAGTAATGCATCATGCTGATGGTAGCTCACATACCTGAGGACACAGTTGTAGGTACTCCCTACATGGACTACTACTTTTGTGACACTGACATGTACTCCTCAAAGTGACTCTCCTGGGCCTGCCTGTGCTAGCAGTATTGGGATTCAATCCCCCCTCCAGCATTGACTGTCCCACACAGGTGTGTCTTACCATCCATGTATGTAGTTTGCGGAAATTTCTGACCAATGTATGTCCTCACTCAGATTCTGATCCAAGTGTGTGGATGACTGCTGTTTGTTGTATACCTTGCATTTATGACATTTGCAGGCACATATACATGTATGCTGTTTCAAAGATTACTCACCAAATGCGTATGATGTTTACATTATTTATTGGGTGCTCTAGTGCATGAAACGTGAATAGGTGCTGTACAGAAAGGGGGGAATCCAAAATTCACAGCTGGAGATGAGATGCCTTACTGTTTCAGTCAACAGAGTCCAGCCCACAGTGCCTGACATCATTGGGCAGACTGGGACCAGCAAGTCCATGTGGGAGAGTCTCATAGGGGATGCTGTTGCACCCAGGGGCTATATGCCAGGTCCAGTGTCCTGGGAGAAGTCCATGGGCCACAGGCCCTCAACGTCTTCGCCGTGGACGACCCACCTTCCTTGGGGGACCCTCATGTGCAGGCATGGACGGTGCATGGGACGCTATGTCAGAGGGTTCCTCCTCCTCCCTCTCCTCCCTCCCTGTGGCTGGTGTTGCACTTTGCCGTGATGTTGCTGGCCTTGTGACACAGGGAGGGGGCTGCATGTTGGCAGCCATCTGACGTAGCATATGGACAATGTCCCTATGCACCATCAAGAGCTGAGCCTGGTGTGCCTCCACCCGTCCATAATGCAGGTCTTGCCTGGCTATTAGCTCTGCCTGCTGTTCTTTGACCTGGTTGAGGGTCTCCGCAAGCTGGCTTACCTCACTGGTGTCCCGCCGGTATGCCTCAAGGATGTTACCGAGTTCAGCCATACCGGTCCCTGCAGCTGACTGCCCAGATTCTCGCCTCCGCCTTGCGCCACTCCCACCACCCTGACCCACATGAGCACGGCCTGCGCTTGTGGGCACATCCGATCGACGGGCCCCCCGAGTGCTGGGAGGGTGGAGGTTGTCACCAATCTCAGGGGCGCCCGCCAAAGGGTGTCCCTCATTTTCAGACTGGCTCTCTTGTGAATCATGGGCAGGGCTCTGACCTGTCTGCTGGGATGTGGTGGGAATAGGTCCGGTGGTTGGCAGAGATGTAGCTGGTACAGTTGCTGCAGGGGTTTGGGATCCAGAGGAGCCAGGTTGGTTGGGGTCATTCACAGTGCGTTGAGGGACGGCGCTGCCGGTGGGGTCTGGGTCCTGCTGAGCCTGGGACTGGGATCCTTGGCCCCCCTGTCTCGGGGGGAGATCCGCACGTTGCCCTGTGTGTGGGAGAGACAGACACTGTTAAGGCAATATCAAGTGACATGTGGTTTGGTTATCCATTATCAGCATCACTGTTCCACAAGCTATACATTGTTGACATTGTACAGTTGTGTATTTAGTGGTAGAAAAAACAATTGTACAATGTGGTATTTACATTCTTCCAATCTCTTGACAATGACTGACACAGCCATTGCTGTGTCTTGTGTTGCCGGCACCACACGTGTAAAGCATTTGTAAGTTACACGCAACATCCTGGATATGGTGAAAATTCTTATGTGTGCGTCAAGCATGCACAGACTTTAGATGCAGCATGTTGATGTAAGAGACAGAGCATCATTATTTAGCATGTCAGCTACTACTATGGATGTCTTTTGCTGTTCCATGCTGTCCAAACAATGCCAACACCGCTGGACCTGTACACCCACTTCTAGATCATGGCTTTAGAACTTGGCACTTCTCTAAGACGCATCACCTTGTCAATACCCATGTCCATGTTGGTACTTATGTACATCCACAAAGGTAATGAGATGGGGCACAAGCTTTTTTAGAGGGGCACAATGGACTGGAGCTTCTGTTATGTGCATGTATGAGTTGTATGCATATTCATATGAGTACGTGTTTTGTTGTGGTACATGGCAATTGGGACAGTGTTGCAATACAACGCCTGTCCCCCGGGGATGAGTTTCTGTAAGGGGTGTGTACAACAGGCCATGCTATTACTTTGTTTGAGAATTGCAAGCGTCCATTGTTCATGATTTGGCTGTCCCCTCATGTGGCATGCTGTCATAATGGTGGCTTTGTGTTGGTGCACAGGATGTGTGACCTTGTCCTGATGTTTGTGTTAGCAATGAGCACAGGAGGGACTTGTGCTGCCTACACCTGTGCCCATTGTGTACTATAGAGCTGTCTGAAATGTGTGTCCTGACACAGTACAGTGTTGACAGCAAATGGTGGGTGTCTTACAGGCACATAGCAGATGTTTGCTGGTACTTGTGAGACATCCCTTAACATTCAGCTCTATGGAGTTTGTGAGGCCTGTGCAGTGCTTGTGTGCAACTGTGTGTGTGCCCCAGGGATGTGCCTTGAGGTGACCGAGGGACAAACACTGACTGATGGAGACAGAGGGAGAGGGAGACAGAGGGAGAGGGCGACAGACACAGAGGGAGACAGAGGGAGAGGGCGACAGAGGGAGAGGGCGACAGAGGGAGAGGGAGACAGAGGGCGACAGAGGGAGAGGGAGACAGACACAGAGGGAGACAGAGGGAGAGGGAGACAGAGGGCGACAGAGGGAGAGGGCGACAGAGGGAGACGGAGACAGAGACAGAGGGCGAGACAGGGATGGAGACAGGTAGATTGTGCTTGCTCTCTTGCTACACTGCCTTACTTTGTCACAAAATGATGCATCTCTGTAAGGTGTGTCAGCAAATAGTAAATATTTAGAAGATGTGGTGTTGTATCTTGTGTGATATTTACCTATCCCTGTGCATTGGTCATTATGCTTGTGTGTGTCCCTGGGACATATGGCATGAGAGCAGCCTCTTACCCTACACATTGCACCATATGTGCCTCCCCTTGCAACTACCACCATTTGGTTGTGTACTGCTTGGAGTCATGGCCACCCACCCCATGCTGCTGGGCACTGTTGTTAGTCTACCCATGTAACTTGTGTTTTTTGTACACTCACCAGACACAATGGCTCCTTCTATTCCATGTACTCCCACCGCTGGCAGTAGGACCATGACCTTCTCCTCCCAGGGCTGGTATACAGGAGGTCCGCGGGGACCACCGCCTCCAGTGTGGTGTGCATTGGCGTAATCCTGTGCCATCTTTTTCTTCACCATCCTCCGCAGATCGTACCACCTGGACTGGCAATCATCCCTGGTGCGTCTGATGGGTGCAACAGCATTGACCCGGTCTACAATCCTCTCCCACAGGCGTGTTCTTTCTGCCTGGCTGGTCTGTCTGACCAATGCGCCAAACAGCTGCGGCTCGACTCTGATGACTTCATCAGTAAGTATCTCCATCTCCGGGTTAGTGAATTTTGGATTCTTGGGTGTGGTCATGGTGTGAGGTGTATGTGATTGAGGGTGTGATGGTGTGTATGGATGAGGGTGTGTGTTTGTGATTGTGAAGGGGGTGGTGTTGGTGTAGATGTGATAGGGTGTATGTGTGAAGGTATGTGGCTGCAATTGTTGGTGTGCTCTCTGTTTCCTCGCAAGAATGGGTATGTTGCAAAGGATGATGGGTTGTATGTGTGGTCCCTTTTATTGGTCAATTGGTGTGGCTTAATGTGAATTGTTGGGGTGGGTGTTATATGGGGTGGGTGTTGGTGTTGTCCTCTGTTTGGCTGCTTGGCTGTGACCAGGACATTGATTGTCAAAGGTGTGTACACAGGAGACATGTTCAGTGTGGTAGTGCGACTCGTTAGCAAGGTCCTTATGGTTGTTTTGGTGTTGGCGTTATGTGTGCTTGCGGTACTTGTGCGTGCGTTTGAGTAGTACGGGCCGTTGGCGGGTGGGGGTGTTCGCGTACACTTGTTGGGGGGGTGTGCGTGTCGTACTTGTGCGTGCGAGTGAGTAGTACGGGCCGTTGGCGGGTGGGGGTGTTCGCGTAGGCTTGTTGGGGGGGTGTGCGTGTCGTACTTGTGCGTGCGAGTGAGTGGTACGGGCCGTTGGCGGGTGGGGGTGTTCGCGTAGGCTTGTTGGGGGGGTGTGCGTGTCGTACTTGTGCGTGCGAGTGAGTAGTACGGGCCGTTGGCGGGTGGGGGTGTTTGCGTAGGCTTGTTGGGTGGGTGCGTGTCGTACTTGTGCGTGCGAGTGAGTGGTACGGGCCGTTGGCGGGTGGGGGTGTTCGCGTACGCTTGTTGGGGGGGGTGTGCGTGTCGTACTTGTGCGTGCGAGTGAGTGGTACGGGCCGTTGGCGGGTGGGGGTGTTCGCGTAGGCTTGCTGGGGGGGGTGCGTGTCGTACTTGTGCATGCGAGTGAGTGGTACGGGCCGTTGGGGGGTGGGGGTTTTCGCGTAGGCTTGTTGGGGGGGTGTGCGTGTCGTACTTGTGCGTGCGACTGAGTGGTACGGGCCGTTGGCGGGTGGGGGTGTTCGCGTAGGCTTGGCCGAGGGGTGTGCGTGTCGTACTTGTGCGTGCGAGTGAGTGGTACGGGCCGTTGGCGGGTGGGGGTGTTCGCGTAGGCTTGTTGGGTGGGTGTGCGTGTCGTACTTGTGCGTGCGAGTGAGTGGTACGGGCCGTTGGCGGGTGGGGGTGTTCGCGTAGGCTTGTTGGGGGGTGTGCGTGTCGTACTTGTGCGTGTGAGTGAGTAGTACGGGCCGTTGGCGGGTGGGGGTGTTCGTGTAGGCTTGTTGGGGGGTGCGTGTCGTACTTGTGCGTGCGAGTGAGTGGTACGGGCCGTTGGCGGGTGGGGGTGTTCGCGTACGCTTGTTGGGGGGGTGTGCGTGTCGTACTTGTGCGTGCGAGTGAGTGGTACGGGCCGTTGGCGGGTGGGGGTGTTCGCGTAGGCTTGTTGGGGGGGGTGCGTGTCGTACTTGTGCATGCGAGTGAGTGGTACGGGCCGTTGGCGGGTGGGGGTGTTCGCGTAGGCTTGGCCGAGGGGTGTGCGTGTCGTACTTGTGCGTGCGAGTGAGTGGTACGGGCCGTTGGCGGGTGGGGGTGTTCGCGTAGGCTTGGCCGAGGGGTGTGCGTGTCGTACTTGTGTGTGCGAGTGAGTGGTACGGGCCGTTGGCGGGTGGGGGTGTTCGCGTAGGCTTGTTGGGGGGGTGTGCGTGTCGTACTTGTGCATGCGAGTGAGTAGTACGGGCCGTTGGCGGGTGGGGGTGTTCGCGTAGGCTTGTTGGGGGGGTGCGTGTCGTACTTGTGCGTGCGAGTGAGTGGTACGGGCCGTTGGCGGGTGGGGGTGTTCGCGTACGCTTGTTGGGGGGGGTGTGCGTGTCGTACTTGTGCGTGCGAGTGAGTGGTACGGGCCGTTGGCGGGTGGGGGTGTTCGCGTAGGCTTGTTGGCGGGGGTGCGTGTCGTACTTGTGCATGCGAGTGAGTGGTATGGGCCGTTGGCGGGTAGGGGTGTTCGCGTAGGCTTGTTGGGGGGGTGTGCGTGTCGTACTTGTGCGTGCGAGTGAGTGGTACGGGCCGTTGGCGGGTGGGGGTGTTCGCGTAGGCTTGGCCGAGGGGTGTGCGTGTCGTACTTGTGCGTGCGAGTGAGTGGTACGGGCCGTTGGCGGGTGGGGGTGTTCCCGTAGGCTTGGCCGAGGGGTGTGCGTGTAGTATGTATTGGTGGAGCGTGCAGTGAGGCGAATGTCCCGTACGAATCAATGTAGAAGCGTGAATACTTTGGCCCGTACGTATCTCGCTCAGGCATTTCGTTCCGAATCGGAATAGTGAGTTTGTACGGACTGATGACGATTCGTACGGTGGTCTGCACGAGGCTTATTCGTACGGGTAAACGAATGTCATTCGTACAGGTCGTTGCAAATCGTACGGAAATCAATGGAAACGGATCGGAATTCGCTGGTCGGACGGTAGTTTCCCATTCGTACGGAATCTGCTACGAATACGATTCGTACGCCGGATTATTTTACCGGATCGGAATCGACCCCTATGTATGTAGGGATATTATCGTAAATATTTAGCATATTACGTTCAGTAGAACATATACCTCTTGTTTATAACATCTTCAGGTCTCCAGTTTTCCCTTGTACAAAATGACTTGTCTGAAGCAATGGATGCAATATGCTGTGGACAATCACACTTGCTGGCTATGGGTCTTGCACTACATGACTTTTCCGTGTGTTGCAAATGAGACTTCTCTATAATCAACTAATGAATAAATCTAGAGTAACATACAATATTGAGTCCTAGGAAGGATTGTTCAAGCCATATATGTACCTCTAGAAAACTGCTCTAGAAGGTCTTATACCCATATCTGTAGGAGATCTAAAAGTTGTTAGCTACACTATATAAGCCCCCTACCCAGCCGATTTAGGCCCAGGGGCCCATCACCCAAACCTGGCCTTTTTCTAATAGGGGATTGGGGCCGCGAGCCCCCTCCCTGGGCCAATTTGACACAAGGTACCCCAGCCATGTCTGCTGGGTGCCCCCAGGGAACTCAGTCTCCACTGGGACCACAGGGGGAGTCTCAAGGCCTCCGTAGTCCCTGCCGGCTCCCCCCCTCCCGAGGAAGCCGGTTTTGCTTTGACATAGAGGGAGTTGCTAAACATGTAGCTCCCGGTGTGTCAAAGCAATTGTGCTTTTTTCCCTGCCGCATCTCTGTGGGTAGGGAAACAGACGACACCTCAGCTCTCAGCAAGTGGTAACATTTTACAGTTCCTGCTTGCTGACAGTAAAGTGTTTGCTCTGACTTGGCGGGAGCAGTCAAAGCTCCCTCCTAGTCAGAGCAGACTGCAATGTCCCGGGGGTGGCCACCCAAGGACATTGCTGGAGACAGCCCTCCTTTCTTCTATTTTCCCTGGGGGGGGGTGGTCCCTGAGGATTGGGGGGTCTGGGCAACCCTGCATCATAATTATAAAAAAGCCCTGGGGAGGTGGTGGTCTGGGGGTCCACGTGGGCCCTGCATCATAATTATAAAAAAGCCCCGGAGAGCTGGTTCCAGGGCTCCGGTGGCAATCTGTGCACCCACACAGCATCACAATTTTAAAAAGACCTGGGGAGGGCATGGTGCTCTGTGCTCGGGGGCATCTGCGCGTCCCCTGCCTCATAATCACAAGGTTATGGTTCCTGGGGCTGCGAGGGGCCGTATGGGCCCCCTCATTGATTTGCTGTTTCACCCCTCGCGGAGGTGGTAGTTCACAGGGCTGTGAGGGAGGCCTTACAGGCCTACCCCACATTATTACTTTGTTTTGCCCCGGAGAGATGGCAGTCCCTGGGGCCGGTGGTTGCAGTGCCTGCACCCCCTCATAATTAAAAGATGTGCCCCAAGGAGGTGGTTGTCCCTGGGCCTTTTAGAAAGCCTTGAAGGGGGCCCGTGCACCTACCTCCTTTTTCTTTATTAGGACTATATGCCCCCAGGATTTGGCCCACTGAAATTAAATGAAATGAAATGAAATGAAAAGGGGATTTGTAGAGCGCGGCTGCTGCCCGAGGGCGTCCAAGCGCTGAATAGAGGACTTAGTACTCTGAGGGGAGTGGGGTCAATTAGTTTCTGAAAAGGAATGTTTTTAGATCTTTACGGAAGGACGAGAGGATGGGGTTGGATCTTAAGGGAAGGGGAAGGGAGTTCCAGAGTTTGGCGGCATTGAGCGTGAAGGACCTGCCTCCTGCTCTGGACCTTTTGATTCGGGGAACTGCGGCAAGAAATGCGTTCGTTGATCGGAGTTGTTTGCCGGGGCAGTAGGGGATGAGAAGTGAATGGTTGATCTCGGGGCCGGCTCTATGGAAAGCTTGATGGGATATGCACAGGGCCTTGAATTTTATTCTTTCCCTAACAGGGAGCCAGTGGAGTGACCAGATCCCTGCTTTGACCGATTCTCTGCGAGGAATCTGGAGTAGGGTACGTGCTGCGTAGTTCTGGGTCCGCTGAAGTTTTTGCAGCACGTATTCAGGGGCCCCCAGGTAGAGGGCGTTGTTGAAGTCAAGCCGGGACTGGATGAGGCCCTGAATAACAACTTGCTTGGCTTCAAAGGGCAGGATTGGTAAGATTTTTCTTAGCATCCGAATGATCCCGAAGCAGATTGCTGAGGTTTTAGTTGCCTAGGTGTTGAGGGTGAGAGATTTGTCAAGCCAGACTCCTAGACTTTTGATGTCCTCCTTCGGGGTTGGATGTGGGCCTAAGCTGGAGGGCCATAGCTGGTCGATGGTGGTGAGAGAGGGGGGACCGAGAAGCATAATCTCGGTTTTGTCACCGTTAAGGTTTAATGAGGATGCCGTCATCCATCTCCTTACATCTTCCATACAGGCAGCCAGGTTGACTTGTGGGTGCCCGCTGTTTTTCTGTGCCAGGGAGACCACAAGCTGAGTGTCGTCCGCATACGAGATGATCTTGATACCATATTGACGGACGACCTCAGCCAGCGGTCTCATGTACACATTGAACAGCGTGGGGCTTAAGGAAGAGCCCTGCGGTACCCCACAGTCCAGAGGTCTGCTGGTGGAACAGGAGTCACTGTCGAAGACCTGGAAGGTCCTTCCGCTCAAAAAAAGATCCTAACCAGGCAAGAGCGTCTCCGGAGACTCCCAGATCGGATAGTCGGTGCAGCAGAGTTTTGTGGCACACCGTGTCAAACGCAGCGCTCATATCGAGGAGGACAACTGCCACTGATCCCCCTCGGTCCAAGATCCTCCTAGATTCTTCCGTCACGGCTAGAAGAGCCGTTTCCGTGCCATGTTTGGGGCGGAATCCTGTTTGGGTGGCGTCCAGTAGAAAGTTTTCTTTGAGGAATTTTGTGAGGTGGAGATTGATATGTTTCTCCAGAATCTTGCTTGCCCAGGGTAACAGGGAGATGGGACGGTAGTTGTTAGGGTCATTCGGATTGAGATTGGGCCTTATTCAGTAGTGCTTTCACCATCGCCTGTTTCCAGGTAGAAGGTACAACTCCCTTTTGCATGGAGCTGTTCAATAGCTCCATGAGGGTGGGGAGGATGGCTTGGCTAACCACGGTCATTGTGCGGGGGGGTGCTGGGTCGGAAGGGGAGCCCGATTTTATCTGTTGCGCAAGGGATTTGAGTGAATCTAAGTCTAATAATGGGAAGTTGCTCAGGGTTACTCGCAGGAGGTGTTCTGTTGCTGTCGGAGGCTGGGGCTCACTGGCGCTGAGCTCGGGGGCGGAGGCTATGAAGAATAAATATATCTTGTTTATTTTTTGATAGAAAAAATCGACTAGGTCATTGCAGCGAGCCGTGGGATTATCAGCTGGGACTGCAGGGGGGAAATTTTGGAAAGGCTTTTGACTATTTGGTAAATTTCTTTAGGCTTAGATCTAGCTGACATGATTTTCTCTTTATAGTAAGTGGATTGGGCTGTGGTGATTTCAAGTTTGTAAGCCCGTATGGCTTCCCTATATCTGATTTTGTCAGTGGTGGCATATCCCAGGCGCCATTTCCTTTTAAACTTTCTGCACTGACGTTTTTTCACCCTGAGCTCTTCCAAGTACCAGGGGGCAGTTTCTCGTGCTCTTTTTAACACGGTTTTCCTGCTGGGAAGAATAGAGTCAATGGAGTCCTTGATCCATTTGTTGAATTTCCCACTGTTGAGTATGGGGTTCTGGGAGAGCGAGGGTTTTGAGGAGGCCAGTAAGTTCGACCACTGCTCTGGAGGGAGCTTTGACCAGTTTCTCATTTTTCGTGGGGAGGGGGTATGGGGAGTGACTTTGTGGGTGGACCAAATGAGGGGGATAAGAAAGTGATCAGTCCGGGGGAGGTGTGTGATGGTGCCAACCGAGAGGTTGGGGCAGTTGCTAAAAACAGGGTCAAGCAAGTGACCTTTGTTGTGATTGGGGGACCGGATTAGTTGCTCCAGTTGGATAGCGGCCAGGCTAGAGACTAGCTCATTAGCGGTGCTGTCCGTACAGTTGTCAAAGTGAATATTAAAATCGCCCAGTACCGTGAAGTTGGAGGAGGACATGGCAGATTCGGCCGCTTGCGAAGGTAGTGAGGAGTGGAAGTGGTTCAGTGGGCCTGGGGGGCGATACACGAGTATCCCTGTTAGACTGTCGTTGGGGGTGAGTTTAAGGCAGCAAGACATGCTTTTGCAATCTGGGATAGGGTCCGGAGTACAGTAGCACTGATATAGGGATTTATGGATGATTGCAAGACCTCCTCCCGTTCCCCGTGTGCGGTCCCTGCGAGCGATCTGGTAACCAGGGGGTAGTGCTTGTATCACGTCTGGATCGCATTCTGGGGTTAACCAGGTCTCGGTTAGTAAGATGGCGTCAGGAGTCCGCTCGTCTATTAACAGGAAGATTTCTGCGCTATGTTTGGGCAGGGATCTGCAATTTAGGAGGAGTAGGGTGTAGCTTTGCTGTTCCGGCTTGTACCGGGCGAAGTTGAGCCTAGTATCACAGTGTTGGCAGGAGGTGGGAAGGTCCAGGGGGTGGTGGCGGTGATGGCAGCAAGCTTCTGTGGGAGGTTTTAGTTTACGGAGAGCGGCGGAGCTATATTGAGTCCTAGGAGGGAGACCAGGGGGGGGCCCCCTGTCCCCTGCCGGCCGCGGACGGGCGCAGACGGGCTTGCCTTTGGCGCGCCTTCGGCGCGCTGGCGGCGCGCCCGCTGCGCATCCGGGGGAGGCACATTATTTAAGGGAAAAGGGTGGGCGTGGCCTCACTGCAGTGGGCGTGGCCGGTGGGCTTTGTAGCGAGATGGCGGTAAATTATTTCCCAACCCGCGGCAGCGCTTAGATCCGCTGCGCGGGGATATCAGGTAGGTTTTGCAGGGGGGAGTGCCCAGGGACAAGTGATCAGCAGGTTAAAACACAGCAATACAATTTATTCAATATTTAAAAATGGCGAGCGTTTCTCCCGGCTTCCGCCTCAAAATCTGTTTCCTCTAACCTGGGGGCTTCTTTAAAATGAACCCCCCTGGAACCTGCGCCTATTTTCTTTGTTTTAGTGCAAATCTGTGGGTCTACCTGTGAATTCACGGCCCAATCTATTTAAATATTTTTTATCAATCCTCAGCGGGGTCCCTGTGGGATCCCACCACCAGTTCTAGGGTTTCAGGCTAGTACTATCATGCCCCCATTTCTTTATTTTTTATTTTTTTTCTGGGACTCAGCTCAAGCCGAGTCCCAAGATGGCTGCTAACACTTCCTGGTTGAAGTGTTGGCTGCCAATTAGATTAAAGCAGGGATACTGCAGGATCCACGGGTCATTTGTGGCCCAAGATAAACAAATTTGTTTCTCAGTTAATATCGCCTGCACTACTGAACGGATTTACACAAAAAAAGCACAATCTGCATACTGAGATCAAGCTTCCTGCCATATTTGGTGTCATTCTGTCCAGCGGTTTGGGTTGTAGGCTTGTTCAAAGGTCCTACGGGAATTAACATGAGAAACGCACCTTTTTGACCTCTCGTTTTTCTTGGCCCCGCTACACAAAACATCCTGAAACCCTCCAGACTCCATCTGAGGTACCAGGCAAATTTTGGGAGAACATTTCATAAAGTTTCATCAACCAGCACCAAAAGTATGGGCAACTGAAAATTACCTTTTTGATAGTAACTCTGTCCTAACTAAAACTACCTACTGGCGACTGGCACTAGGTATATATATATATATATATATATATATATATATTAGGTTAAAAAAGATTATATTGGAACTGGAAAAGAGTCTTGTGAAATGGAGGGAAGAGGGATTGATTACTGATATAGAATTTCAATACCTACGGAAGGAATATCCACAAATACCAACTATATACTTCTTTTCAAAAATACACAAAACATTGGTGAACCCTCCAGGTCGTCCTATTGTGTCTGCTTGTGACTCCTTATTATTATTATTATTATTATTATTATTATTATTAATCGGGTTTTATAAAGCGCAAACAACCCGGAGGCCTCGTAGCGCTATGTACCGTCAGACTATTGAAAAGGGAGGGAAGATTAAATGAACAGATAAGTTTTCAGATCCTTCCGAAATTTTAAAAGGCTAGGTTCACTGCGAAGGAGAGTGGGCAAAGAGTTCCATTCCTTTGCGGCATTCCAGGAAAAGGAACGTCCACCCCATCTAGTGCATCTGATCTTATTGACAGTAGCAAGGAAAGCAGTGCTAGATCGCAGTGATCTGTGAGGAAGGTAGGGTTTTGCTAGGGAGCAGATCATAGTGGGGGCAGTCTTCCACATGGCTTTGTGCATGATACACAGGGATTTAAACAACACTCTGGCCTTAATGGGAAGCCAGTGCAGTTTCCTCAGGGCCATGGTACCTGATTGCCGTTTGTTGAGGCCTAGTAAGAGGCGGGCTGCGGCATTTTGTGTCACCTGCAACTTCCTTATTGTGGAGGTGGGAGCCCCTAAGTATAGGGAGTTCCCGTAGCCCAAACGGGACAAAATAATGGCTTGCACCATTATTCTGCGAGCTTCGAAAGGGAGAAGTGGTAACACCTTTCTCAGCATACGCATGAGCCCAAAGCATGTGGCGGACAGAGTAGTAGCTTGCTGCAAGAAGCTGAGGTTAGTGTCCAGCCAAATGCCTAGACTCTTTATATGGGACTTTGGTTGGGGCGGGGGGCCCATACACGAGGGCCAGTCCAGTAGAGGGCTGGGAATGGCTGAGTTGCCTAGCATCAAAAGCTCCGTTTTCTCGCCATTTAATTTTAAATGCGAGGTATCCATCCACTGAGCGACCGCTACCAAACAGTTGCTTAAATTAGAAGAGGAAGAGTCCGCCTGATTCATAGATACGACTAATTGCGTATCGTCGGCGTAAGTCACTATGTCAAGGCCGAACGAGTGCACTATATCAGCTAGAGGCTGCATATAAATATTAAAAAGTGTCGGGCTCAAAGCAGAGCCCTGGGGCACACCTTGATCCAGGGGCCAGCATTTTGAATGGGTAGTGCCCTCGACAACCTTAAAGGAGCGATTCTCCAGAAAAGACTGGAGCCAGTGCATGGCCTTCCCAGAAATTCCCATTTTATAGAGGCGGTGAAGGAGAATGCTGGTGTTAACAGTGTCGAAAGCGGCACTAAGATCGAGCAGCATAATTGCTGTAGTGCCGCCTTGATCCATTTGTTTCCTGGCCAATTCAGTTACCGCCAAAAGAGCCGCCTCAGTTCCCAATTTGGGACGGAAGCCGGCTTGGGAATCATGGAGAAGATGACGACTTTCTAAAAATTGAGTAATGGACGTGTTAATATGTTTTTCTAAAAGTTTACTGACCCACGGAAGGAGAGAAATAGGTCGGTAGTTGGCCATGTTCTCCGAGTCCAGGGAAGGCTTTTTCAATAGGGCCTTAACTTGGGCACCTTTCCACGCAGTGGGCACCGAGCCTGTAGTAATAGATGCATTCAAAATATTAAGGATAACCGGTTTGATGGTGTTCTCAATTGTTATTAACTGGCAGGGGGGGGCAGGATCCGCAGGAGATCCAGATTTAATTTTCAACATGATAGCCCCAAGTGAGTTCTCATCCAACAGTGGAAACTCATCTAGTTTTGGAGTCCTGGTGTTTAGTGAGGTGGTTCCTGTATCCTGACATAAATTAGGTGGTTTAAAAGCAGAGGCAATTTTCTGTATTTTACTATGAAATTATTCAGCTTGACTGTCACAGCGGGCCTGAGCTTTACTAGGATCAGGAAGAGTCAAAGGGGTATCAATCAGGAATTTAGCTATCCGAAAAATTTCTCTAGAAGAGTTGGAGGCAATTATAATTTTTTCCTCGAAGTATGATGTTTTAGTACATCTAATTTCTGTTTTGTATTTTTTGATGGCTTCAAGATGAATGATTTTGTCTATATTACTACGGGAAATCCTCCAGTTTCTTTCAAGTTTCCTACACACCCTTTTTAGTTCTTTAAGTTGGGGAGTATACCAAGGCGAATCCTTAGATTTAGTCTTTTCTTTGAGGGCTTTGATAGGTGCAATAGAGTCCAGGGCTGAGCACAGCCAATTGATGTAATTCTCATACTGCAATGCCGGGTCTGTCTCCTTTTGTGGGGGAGCCAAGGAGAGCAAGTTGGCCCATTGATCAGGGGAAATTTTGGACCAGTCTCTCCCTTGTAGGATGGTGCGGGGGAGGGGCTGTAGTGACATAGCTGGTGTCCACTGTATGGGTATTAAATAGTGGTCTGTCCATGTAAGGGGCAATGGAGTCCCTACTTCCAGTCTATGATCATTGCTAAGTATCCCATCAAGGAGATGGCCCTTTTCATGGGTGGGTTCAAAGCCCTTCTGTATGATCTGGAGAGCTGCCAGACTGTCCAGAAAAGCCCTAGCCGTTGAATTATTAGGGTCGTCTAAGTGGATATTTATGTCTCCTAATATCGAGAAGTAGGGTCTACTAACCACTAAGTCAGCTATCTTAGATTGAAGTGAGTCAATAAATTCTCCTATTTGGTTGGGGGGACGGTAAATAAGAGCGCCAGAAAATGAGACTGTAGGTGAAAAGTCCAAAGTGAAGAGCATACTTTCACAGTTAGAAATAGCGGCCGATGAGGTTCTACAGAGGTAGTGGTCTTTAAGAAGAATGGCTAAGCCACCTCCTCTACCTTCTGGTCTATCTAGCCTTTGCAAAGTGTATCCCATTTGTAAGATAGAAGTAATATCAGTGTCAGACGCATCTTTTAACCATGTCTCTGTCAAAAATATTACGTCGGGATCGTTCTCCTCTAACAGGAGGGACATTTGCACGGCGTGTTTGGTTAATGATCGGCAATTTAAAAGAAACATTTTGTAAGTTTTGACAGGATACGGTTGACCTTCCTGACTGGAAAGTGTGAATTTACAGTGGGAACAGATTCCCGTAGTAGAGTTAGGATGAATGGAGTGCCGACAGGTATCGTTAATAGGCCACATAAGGTTTTTTAGTGTACTTGAATCATACCGTATCGGTTGGCTGCATTCTGTTCCGCTCTGTGCAGGGGGGGTGGCCCCTGGTCCCGTCCGGTCGCGGACGGGCGCAGACGGGCTTGCCTTTGGCCTGGTGTTTATATCCACTGTAGGGGGCGGGAGGAGGGTGGGATCATCGATCATCTAGACCGCGATCCTTCCCCTACCCAAGATGGCGCCCAAAGTCAGTTCAGCGCCCAGCGCCCGGTAATAGCGGCGCTCTATCAGCTGAGGAGGGGGGAGGAGGCCGCCCTGGGCGACGTAAATCTCACACCAAGGTCGGGCCAACTGGATAGTTAAAATCTATCCTATTAAAATATATACAGGTTTTAAAAGCAGGTTATTACCAATCATTAACCGCCAGTTAGCAAATAACAAGATTCTGAAAGAGCAAGAGCGCTGAAGGGCCCCCGGCTTTCCGCCTCAGGGGAGAAAGGAAGTATGACAAATACCTCGAATGAGCGGGGCTGCACTCCTTTAGTAACCTGGGAGGGCGGGATCGTCGATCATCTAGACCGCGATCCTTCCCCTACCCAAGATGGCGCCCAAAGTCAGTTCAGCGCCCAGCGCCCGGTAATAGCGGCGCTCTATCGGCTGAGGAGGGTCAGCTGAGAATGTGTCCATATATATTGACCATTATTTGGCACCGATGGTTCAAAATCTCAGCTCATACCTAAAGGACACAGGAGATATTTTGCAGATACTTGCCAATACTGCATGGAATGAGAACTGCATCATGGCCACAATTGATGTGGCATCTTTATATACATCAATTTAACATCACATTGGCCTGCAGGCGTGTACATACTTTCTTAAACAACAGAATGTTGAAGATTTACATCATTCTGAGATGCTACTCACCATGATTGAGCTGTGCTTAAAAAAAACATGTTTCTGTTTGATCACAAGCTATATTTACAACACTGTGGTACTGCCATGGGCTTTTCCTTTTCGCCAAACTATGCAAATTTAACTATGGGGTGGTGGGAAAAGGAAATGGCCTGGGGCCCTGACAATCAAGATGAGCTAGACAAAGTAATTCTTTGGCTACGCTACATCTATGATTTATTCATCATTTGGAATGGGACTGAAGAAGAATTTGTAATCTATTTCAATAAACTGAATAAAAAATAACATTGGATTGACCTTTAAATGTCCAACCAGCAGGACTACAGTAAATTTCCTGGATAAGACTGTCTATATAGATCAAGGACAAATTCAAACAACTTTATTCAGGAAAGCTACAGCAACAAACAGTATTTTGCACGGCTCAAGTTTCCATCCTATACCATTAAAAAATAGCATTCCATTTGGAGAATTTAGAAGAATCAAACGGAATTGCTCAAAAGATGAAGAAGCAAGAGATGAAATTATGAAAAGTACACAAAGATTCAAAACAAGGGGATATAAACCAAGAGTACTCGACAAGACTCTAAAAAAGATTCAACAGATTTCCCGGATGGATACCCTCATTCCAAAGGTCCCAAAAGACAAGAATACCATTGTAAAGAATGAGGAGACACCTAGACTTATATTAACATACGGTAAGGAGAATTCCAAGATTGTTCAGATTGTACAAAAATACTGGCCTATCCTGAGCAGTGACCTGGATATTGGGACCGTAATTGGAGCAAGACCTCAAGTAAGGAAGTTGGAAGGCCCCATCATTACAAGATACTTTAATCCAAAGTCATTTACAAAACAAAAAGAAAAATGCTGGTTGGACGACAAACAATTTGGATTTAGAAAGTGTAATAAGTGCAAGGCATGCAAAATTGGAACCAATAAGAGTGAAATATTGGACCACAAGGGAAAAACAATCAAAATTAAGCACAAGATTTATTGTACCAAACATTTCGTGGGAAGAGACACATAGGATCAACTTTCTGTATGTTAAAAAAGCGGATTCTGGAACATATCCGTGCAATCAAAAACAAAGATCTGAACTATGCTACGGCCAGACATATGGCAATATGTCAAAAAAATGATTGGAGAGCTATGGAATTCTTTGGGTTAGACACCATCCCAGCGAGTGAAAGAGCAGGGGATAGAAGGAAAAAATTGAGACAGTTAGAGTCAAAATACATTATTAAGTTACGAACAAAGACTCCTAGGGGGCTTAATAATGATGAGGTACTTTATGTTCATTTATTAAATGGGCTCATATCATTATGAACATCTAAATACCTTGGAGAACTGTTTTATGATAATTTCAATGTGGTTTTGAAACAATGAGAGTAATTTAGCTCTTGCTTTTTGTCCTTTATATTTATATGTATCCTTCTAACTGTGGTTTATGATTTGCTGAGGTACCGGGTCTCAACAGTGCATGCTGTGAGGGCACAAGGAGAAAAAAGTCTGAATCGTGCACATTTGAGATGGGCATCCGTTGCTATATAATTTTAAACAGGTTGCTCATTTTAATTGTTTTTCAGTGGAAATTGATGTAGATTTTCTCTATCTCTATCAAACAAAAATTGTGTTTCACAAATGTTGTCTTGGTTAAAGAGAATAATAATATAGCTTAGTAAACATCAGAGTAATGCGCAACAGCAAAATATCTATTCCTTCAAACAGAGTATAGAGGTTACTAAGGCGTTATTAGATTAGCAGTGAAACAGGATTATCTGCTAAGAATGTTATATTTCAGTTGGTTGTGAGTTACTTTAACTCATGATCTGGAAGAGAATGGACTTTGGGTCAATGCAGTTACTGTACAGATAATCCTAGATATGCTTGTTGCGATTGTTATGTTAAAATAATTGAGAACTTTCCAAATAACCAATAACGTGCAGAGAAAAAGTATTTGAATGACAAGATAAATGGTGGTGAAACTACATTGGAAAGAGAAAAGTTACTATACATTTTTTGACTTCAAAAAGAGAAAAAGGACAATAATGAGTATTTAAAATCTGTCCACTGAAATAGAGTACAATGTTAAAAATGACACCTGTTTATATATGAAATTGGTACAAACCTAATTTATTTCACAACTTCTGTTTTACTGAGGCAAAATGTGTTTGAACGCACTACAATTCCTATAATGACTCATTAAGAGCTAATATGGGTCTTGTATACAAATTGGAACTGTGGGAAAAACCTCCAACCGTGAGCAAGGCCTTTGGCTGAAACTCGTCGGTTTGGTGTACAGAATGAGATTCCTTTGTCAAAATAAATAATTATATATATTTTTTTTAAACTGAGTGCAGCACATACTTGAAAATTGACTCAGGCCATGGACGCGGCCTCGCGCTTGCACCTGCTGTTGTGTGCTCCTGCTGTGGGTCCAATTGGTTTAAATAAATATATATATATTCACCAGTTATAGTTAGCAGCACTAACTATCACTTGGGCCCCACCATCACTCATGACACGTTCCATGACATAATTCATGAAATCACTGATGGCATCTCAAAATTCATCATTGTTGACATAACTGATCAAAGGCTTACACTGGAAGAGTGGGCTTTGTATTGGCTGTGGAGCTAAATAACTCTACAGGGACTTCAAAATAATTTGCTCCAGGACATACTGTGCCTGCCCAGATTCTAAGTGCACAAGCAGACAACAGCCCTTCTTTTTTAATAAAGTGCTATATTGCTCCTTGCGTAAGTAGATCATTTTTTCATCAGAGACAAGCAGGTCTGCCCAGGAGAAACTAGTCCAAGAGCACAAGTACCCACTTAGCCAATCATTTTTTTTTTGCAGTTTTTTGTAAGATTTTCTCATTTTAGTTTTTAAGGAGACGCTCTTGGTGTTTGTTTAACACTTCAAGTTATATCTTTTTTTCATACCCTTTAAAAAAAAAATCAAACAAAATTAAAAATAATTGCAAACACAAAAAGAATATTTATAGTTTTTGAAAACTGTTAACAAAAATGTCTCTTTTCAGAGCTACCCTATAATTTCATATTTGTTGTTTATACTATGTTTGCCTTTTTTTCCCTTCTCCAAAGCTCTTGCAAGACCCTTGCGAAAGCTAAGGAGGCAATCCCTCGCATGCAGTGGTTCCTGGTTTGATCTTGCGAGTCTCTCGCAAGAACGTACTTTTTATAACGGACTTTAAATTTACACTGACTATATCCTGATGGAGTATGTATAATTTATATACACCAGAATAATTAGTTTAATGAAATGCAATTATTTATATAATTGTGGGGGGGAAAAAATCACTTGGATTTATGAAGAATTTTTTTTTTAATGTGGATGAGATGAACATAGGTACATAGCAGACATTGTTACTCATTTATTTATTTTAAGTCCATTTATTAATAGTATAAAAAGTTCAATCACTGATTTATTTTTTGCAATCCCGCGAGAGTCTCGCTGGATTGTAAAAAATGTTTAAGAGAAAGAATTTACACTTTCCTGTATTACAGAACTTATGTTTTTAGTCCACATTAGTATGGTGTGGGGAGAAAGTAGACCCTCAAATAAGTCCTTTTCACTGTATAACAACAGTGCACAGTAGGGTGTAAAGAGACACTGTGATCTCACTGACACCTTTCCACAGCCCAACAACTGTTTATATTAGACTATGGGGAGAGACTGGCCTCCCCATTCATGAAGTTAACCAGTATGTAGAGTTGGGTAAAAGGGACACTGTCTTTCTACTCACACCTTTCTCCAGGCTCATCAGTATGCGTAGTTGGGTGGGGAGTTGCACACTGCACATGTTAGAACTTGCTATTCCATAGGAAGTATAACTAGTACTGACCTTTCTACTGAGACCTCTCCCCAGACAAATAACCACGTTTTAATAGGATGTGGGAATGGATTTGACTGTCCAGGCACAGTTCTCCTAAGCATTACAGACATGTACAGTAGTATGTAGGTAAACATTGTCCTCTCCACTGACACCTATTTCCAGGACAACATGGATGAGCGCTAAAGTGTGGGCAAGCAGTGGCCTCTCTACTGACACCACTCCTTAGAGCAACAGGGATATGCAGTGGTGTAAGAGAAGGGAGAGACCTGTTCGGTAACAGATTTCAGGCAGATAAGAGGTGTCTGTAATAGGCTTTCAGAAAACGTTATCTCTCTGCTCATACCCCGTCCAATGCTGACAGGTATGCATAGTATGCTGTAGGAAGGAAATGCCCTGTTTGCTGGCATAGCTCTCTCTTGCAAGATAAGTCTGCATGGTAGTGTGGGGAGAGACTTGCCTATCTCCTGTGGCCTATGTTTTGGGTGATGGTTGTGCAAAGTAGGGTGTGAAAAGAGGCTTGCCTCTCTGGTCAGAACTCTCCCCCCAAGATACCAGATGTACAAGTAAGGTGTAAGGATAAAATACCCCCTGTGCTGACAGATTTGTCTTGTAGGCAACTATACAGACTATGATATGGAAACACACTGTCCTGTCGGCTGAGACATCTCCCCAGAGTGTGCAAAGTAGGCTCTGGGTAGAAACTGCTCTCTCTGCACATACCTTTCTTCATATTGATGAATGTCCATAGTACAAGATATAATGGAGTATCCTATCTGTTGAGAACTGCGGTTTTAGTCAATGTTGCTATGCTATAATTAAATTGAAATGTATGATAAGTATTAAGCAATTAACTCAAAAGTAACTTTAAACTTTGTTATTGCAACAAATCAATTTCACAACAATACAAAATTAGAACAACTGTATTAACAAACTATATAAACAACTTTGAATCAAATAAACCAAACAAGTATATAATATATAAAAATATTCTATGACCCTCATCAGCAGGCGCTAATGTTTCCTCCCTTTTTGCTTTATTTGCCAACTGGATTTACACTAACACCACATACTTTATTGTTTCAGTTAATAAAAATCATAACAAACTCCCAAATGACAATTATTTCCGCATCATAAAATTATTAAAATTTAATTTCATAACTGTAATTTTAATCGTACTGGATTTTGATGTATGTAGAGCTTCTTTTCCAGTCTTTTAGCTACCTTAGCCTGCCAGAAAGTGTTCAGTTTCCTGGTATGTCATAGCAGGCTAGGTGACTACAAAGTCTCAGCAAGGCAGCATATCTATAAATTACAGTTCATAAAGCCTAGCTCATGCAGAGTTAGCTTGTGCTGCTGAACTACACAACTGTTTCGGATCTTCTACATCCTTCCAACCTGATTGCACTGTGCCTGTAGAAGTAGGTATTGCTGACCAGCACAATAATCCTGCTTGTGTTAACAGGGCTCTTTTTTGCTGCTTCTGGAAGCAGATAATTTTTTCCTCAGAGACAAGTTTCCATGTTCTTCCTAAAAAAAGACAAAATAGCCAAAAAGATAAAAGTTACATACTGATCAATATTTGATAACAGTGATACGTTACTATACTGTCTAAGCTGTACTGTATTTTTCACCCACAATCACATATTTATATCTAGCATACGAGTAACTTGTTATTCCTTCGTCCTGAAACATTTTGCAGTCAACCACTCTATTTTCATATTTTCACAATTAAATTATAACTTGCATTGAATTCTGCTTCCATAACAGTTTAATAAAGTAACACATTCATCTTCACACATCTTTGCTAACACTCACAACTAGAAATAGCAATATCACCACTCAAGCACCGTATAGGGCTAAAGTATATGTATATTGAAGTTTATGAAAACGCTAGGGCTTGTATTAACACATGCCACAATCTTTCTTTTATAGTTTGAGAAACACTACTTCCTTTACTCACAAGTACATATAGTTTGAACATTTTAAACACAGCTGCAATACTTGTTGATACATTTTAATGTTTACCGCTCAAAAACTATATTGAGAAATCTACACCACTACAAACAGCTTTACACTCAGTAAACCTTGTGTAGAATAACTTTACCAACATTACTACACTTACTGACACTTCACCACACAGTTCAAAACATTTATTATTAAATACCTGAACATGAAGGTCTTTTCTTAAATACAGATGAAGACACCAGTCTCTTATAGCTGCACATAGATTCACTTCTGCTGAACAGAACTCAAACAGACTTCCTTCTCCTCTAGAGCACCAAGGGCAAAGTAAACTATATCTGGTTCTCCACCCAATCACATCACAGCATTTCTTCAACTATGTAATAAGAAAGGTAACGATTGGTTGAGCTTTGGCCCTTTTATTTTACTTCTCCCCATATGATCTTGCGAGACTCTCGAGGGATCGTAAAACATCTTGTGGCAGGCCCAGTAATTTTCCATGCGAGTCTTGTAGGATCATGACAGGCTCAGCAATTTCCCAGGCATGTCTTGTGAGTGTCTAGCCAGATCCCACAAGCCTCAAGCATCAAGTCTCCCTCTCTAAAGCTTGCACTCTACTCTTGCAAGACTATCATGGGATCGCAACACAAATGTAGCAAAATAGTAGTATATGGGAAGTACTAGCCTCTCCACTAAAAACCCTTTGTTGGATAATGTGTGTGCACACTAGAATATGAGAAGGGACTACCCTCTGCTTTCAAACCACTCTCTCTAATAACAACTATGCATAGTAGGGCATGTGCAGGGACTGGCCTTCCCAATGAGATGCTTCTCGTGAATAATGGGTATACATAGCAGGGTGTATTGTGGGACTGGCCTCTCCTTTGAGACCCCTCTCTCAGATAACGGTTGTGTGAAATAGGGTGTGTGGATGAAGTAAATTCTCCTTTAAGACCTCCCTCTCAGATGATGAGTGTGCATAGCAGTGAACGGAGAGAGACTGTCCTTTCCTCTTAGTCCTCTCTCTGAGATGGCGTGTGTGCATAGAAGTGAGCGGATAGGGACAGCCCTCTCCTTCTAGACCTCTCTCTCAGATGACGGGTATGCATGGTAGAGTATGTAGAGAGACTGGCCTTTCCTTTCAGACCTCTGTCTCAGATGACAGGGGTGTGTTGTAGTGAGTGGAGAGGGACTGTCTTCCCTTCTAAGACCTGTTAGAACATAGGTATGCATAGTAGGGTGTAGGAAGAGACTGTGTTCTACTCACACCGCTTACCAAGCCAATGGGTGTAGTTAGTACACTCTGATAAATGCCACCTTCAGTAATACTTCTTCCTACAGTCGCAAGTGTGCATACTACAGTGCATTCAAAGATCAGCTACTACTTTCTACTTTTCACAATCCTGGAAGAGTCTTGCAAAATAGTAGCCTTAGAAAAACAAATAATTAACCTTCTAATTGTCACAATGCTTATCTCTTACACACTTTCATTCAAAAACTAGGACCACAATATGCATTCCTACTTATAGAGTGTATTGAGAACTCATCTACTCCTTTTTATTATTAAAGATTCTGCAAGAGCCCCGCAAGATCGTACAAGTTAGTTTAAAACAAATACATTTATTATCTTCACAGTATTTATCTCTTTGATACCTCTTCTCTGAATCTAGGTGGAAAGCATGCCTTTCTGCTTCCCCCTTATATAGCTTTTTTACTTCATTTCCAGAACACCTCCAATTTTTCACAGTTAACAGTAATGGCTGCCATTTGATTTATAGGATTCTAGCAGTCAGCCAATCAGAATGCTTGCTTGCTCGAGCGTGAAGGCTCGGTCTCTAGAACAATAACAGTGCTCTATATTTATTTCACACTATTATGGGACATCGAGGGGACTCTTGTGAGCCCAGCTGCCAAAATAGACAATAATTTTTGACTGTTAATATCTCACAAACAACTGAATGGATTTACACCAAATTACAAAAAGCACAATCTGCAGACCAAGATCTAGCTTCCTGATAAATTTTGGTGTAATTCTGTTCAGCAGGTTTTGGTGTAGCCCTGCCTAAAGAAGTCTATGGAAAATGCATGAGGATTTTGCATTTTGGGACCCCCTTTTTAATCATGGCACGCTTGACGGATCACCCTAAAACTTCCCATGCACAAACTAGTCAAAAAGTAAAACTCTTTGGGAGAGTTTTGTGGGGATTCATCAAACAGTACAATGGTTATTAGCAACACAAGCAACGCTGTTCCTATGGAAAAGCAATCCTGACTATAACTGCCTAGTGGAGACCACCACTAGGTAATATGTATATATAATTAAAACCATCCCACACACTCACACCAATTATATTTCACTTGAATTTTACAATAGTATTGTCTACACTGAAGTATCATTTCTTGGGCTATGCATTCTATGAAAGCGCAAGTGTAGACAATATAATGCAAAGAATAGCACACACTAAAACTATAAGAGCACACCAAGCTCTGGCCTTGGCCCTGGCTTAACCCAGGTCCTAGCCCTAACCTAAGCCTTATCAAAACTAGACAAGAAACTTACACTAGCCCTAATACCTGTTGTTGTAGGTCCAGATTATGTTTTAAATCTTGATATCTTTCGGGGCTCCTTTAGAGCCTGGTGTGTGGTTGGTCGGCCTGCCAAGTCAGTAGAGGATTTGGCTGCTGGCAGAGGAATTACCTTGTATTTAGTACCATCTGTGGAGCAGCCAGTACAATAGCTCCACTGAAGGCACTAAACTGTGCTGATCAGGCATCAAGTTTGTTATGTCCCCTATACAAGGTATTTTGTTTTCTGTTAACAAGCTCCCTAAGAGGGAGATGGTTTTCAGAACACAAAACAATGTCCTGGATATGTATGATGTTTTCACCCTGCATGTCATGTGGGGGCAAGAATACATTTTCCATACATGGTAGGTAACATGAGTGACAGGTGCCTCACCCTAAATATGGCAGAGGGATCGCCACTGTCCCCTTGCTCCTCAGTGGCAAATGTGCCATCCGGTTGAGTCAGCTGAGACTCTGTGGTTGTGAAAATAGAGCTTCACCCGACTGCAAACAGAGTGGGTGAACCACAACTTTAGTGGGGCAGGAGCAATTTCGATTTATGGCCTCCACTCCCTTAGTTCTCATGATATGTCTTCTAAATGTTTGTGGCCTGATTTTTTACAGTCAATGTTGAACTTTGCAATTGGATTATATGTGGATTCTTTCCCACATCACCCAGATCACTTAAGAGACTGGCTGCACCTGCCTTTCTCCTTGAAAGGGCAGATTTTACTGTACAAAATTCCAAAACAGCAGCACTGTTAAGCACGTAAAGGGCTCACCACCCTGCAGATGGCAAGGTATAAATAACATGAATTGTAACAATTGTTATTATAATCGTAAGAGGGCCTGGCAGCTTCCAAAGTTTGTTCTAAATTAGGATTTGAATGATTGTTGCACGTGTCCCCGTCATGGTATTTAGGAAAAAATGTCTACCATGAGTGAAATAACACAGACAACCTAGAAAAAGCAACAGATGTGACCACGTCACCCTGAAGATGATGTAATCGAAAGTAAATCGACAATCCTCTACCAGCATTTACGCTGTCCAGACTGGTCGTGTTCCCATAATACACGTCTACAAAAATACTTGTTGTTCTTTGGTTTTTGGAGTTAAGAAGAAGTAAGTTCACATGACTTTTTTTTAATATTGTATGTTTCTCTATATAATCTCTATATTGTAGTAACGTGGGTTTTTGTAATTAGAAGGCAACAATTGTGGTTGTTACCTTGTCTTGCAAATTCGTGCTTTGTTTCATTTTGCAAAATGAATTTACCATTACCAAAGAATCAGTTCAAAGTATAGAGGTTTCTAGAACTCCACTGCAGTCTGTTTCATTTTGAAAAATTAATTTACTATTACCAAAGTATCAATTCAAAGTATGGAGGTTTCTAGAACACCACTGCAGTCTAGCACACTGTTGGTCAGGAGATTTGTGGCGTGTATCGCCTGTACACAAAAGTGTGCAATGACTTCCAGAATGTTAAAACAAGCATTGACAATGCCAATAAGTCTTGCTTCAAAGGAATATTGAATGGTAATGTGAAGTCTTTTTTTTTCTTCAAAAAACCTTTATTTGAAAAAAAACCTTTATTTGAAAACAAAAAAAGCACAGTACAATTACATAAGTACCACAAATGCAAAAGATGAGGCACAGCGATACATTACAGTACAGCAAGAATATTTGCACGCTCAGGCGACAATAGAGACAATGCCATGTGGAGTTATCAAAGATTCATGAAGAGGCGGCGAGAGCAAATGCTCGGGGGGCACCAAGCAGAGGGGGGGTAGGTGGGGAGGATGGGAGGGCCATGGATCAGTAGGGACCAGCTTATGGACAAACACCGGTGGCCGGCACGGGCGTGGAGCCGGCGGGGAGCGCGGAAGAGGTCGTTGAGTGCTGAGAGTCACGGGTCGAGAGGTAGGTGATGAGTGGACCCCATATGTCCAGTGGACGGGATTTGGCTGGCAGTAGATCCCAGAACTCAGACAGGAGGGTTCAGCAGCGAGATGCATCTTTAAGCCAAAGAGTCACCCTGGGTGAGGGCCTGCGGCCCCAACACATGGAGACCCTGCGCCTTGCCAGAACCAACAGCATGGCAGTCAGGTGACGGGAGGCATCGGACAGAATTTAACGAAGTCCAAGAGGCAGATCACAGGGTCAGGTCAGAGTGGTGAAGAGGTGATTTTGGAGATAATTTCACAGACCTCCCTCCAGTAGGCCGAAACACGGGGGCATAACCAGGCGAGATGAGCCAAATCGGCTGCGGGCGCGGAGCAGCGCAGGCAACTATCACTGGCCACAAGACCTAATCTCTGGAGTTGGGCCGGAGTGCAAATATTTAAAGTGGATCAGTCGCAAGCGATAGTTGGGAGAGAGGCGTGAATCTGAGTGCAACAGTACAGCCAGTCTGCTTGAGAAATCTCAATCCCAGTTCCTCGCCCCATGCAACGAGCACCCGATTGGTGGAAATGGAGGAAGCCGCTAGTGTCGAAGCATAGATCTTAGTGACCAATTTCTATGGAGAAGAAGATGCATAAAGCATATCAAGAGACGCTAGCGATGGGGGAGGTTGAGGGAAAGTAGGGTGAAGCTTTCTTCAAGCCGCCCAGAGCTGATAGAATATCAAAGGGGTCCATTAGGATGGCATCCCATCGTAATCAGGATCGCCCGCCATAAGGGTGGGGGTCCCGTGGGGGGTATTAGGATGCGTCCGCCACTGTGGCGGGCGCATCCTGTATTTTTAGCATTGTGGCAGGTGGTGCTCTCAGCACCGCCCGCCACAATGCTAAAAATGCACTTTTACATTTGCATAAACAAAGCGGCAGGCACCACGCGGTGCCTGCCGCTTTGTTAATGCAAATACCGTGTGCACCCCCCCACCTCTACTTCACTCTGGGGGCCCACAGGGGGCCCACAGAGTGAAGACCGCATGCCTTTCTGTGGCGGGGAAAGGCATCTCCCTAAGCCCATTGTAATATGGTGGCGGTGTCTAATAGACACCGCCACCATATTAATCCTTTCCCGGCCGGCCACAAGGCGACCGGGGCGGAAAAGCGGTGGACGGTCTTTCCGTCCGCCGAGGTCCCCCCGCCATACTAATATGGCGGGGGGGAATTCGAATGCGGGTGTCGGGCGGATTTCCCCCGCCAGCAATCTGCCCGACATCCTAATGAGCCCCAAAGTGTCCATGGCACCAGCGTCGGGGGCAAGCGAGAAAAAACTCTCCCCATAGTACAGGTCCGAGAGTGTGGTGAGGCCAAGGCGAGCAGCGTGTTTAGCCATCCCCGGTGACTGGAGTGGGGGGAAAACGGGGTGATGGGCAATGGGCATATTGCTAGCTGAGAGCAAATCCGAGCCAGAGCTCTTGTGAATGACATCCCAGGCGGATCACTGACACAATATCGACGGAAAAAATATCAACCTACACAAAAATCGACGTTGGAATATCGGAAGCAAGAATATCAACAGCCTATCTACATCATGGTAAGTATAAAAATATCGAAACAAAAATATCAAAGTTAAAAATATCGTAATTAAAAATATCGTTTTAAAAAAAATAAAAAAAGTGTAAAGTAAAGTAAATAATACTTATAAACCAAATAAACATAGTTAAAAATATTTAATAATGTTTAACATTAATAAATAATACATATACAATAATATAACATTAATTAAACATATACATAAAAAATATAATATATACTTACCTAATAATAAATTGTAATAATTATTTTAATAACTTATAAATTATTAAAAGTATTATAAATTACAAATACATCTACACACATAAAACAATAACTTAGATAAAAAGTAAATAATTATATTTAATAAATTTAATAAATTAAAAAAATTAAATATACTTTCAATATTTTTCAAATTAATAATATACTACATTATCAAAAATAATAATAAAAATATTAAATAGCTAAATAAATAAAACTACTATTCAAAGTCCCAAAAAACTACAGAAATGATAACATTAGATAGCGTAACACTTAAAATTACTATTTCAACTTCAGAAAATGCAACAGTAGGGAAAGCGTTGGTTAGCGTAGGGGTAAAAATTACTATTCCAACTCCAGAGGGGGCAACAAAAGGGAAAGGGTTGGATAGCGTAGGGGTAAAAATTACTATTCCAACTCCGGAGGGGGCAAGTAGGGAAAGCGTTGGATAGTGTAGAGGTAAAAATTACTATTCCAACTCCAGAGGGGGCTACAGTAGGGAAAGTGTTGGATAGCGTGGGGTAAAAAATAATATTCCAACTCCAGAGGGTGCTACAGTAGGGAAAGCGTTGGATAGCATAGGGGTAAAAATTACTATTCCAACTCCAGAGGGGGCAACGGTAGGGAAAGCGTTGGATAGCATAGGGGTAAAAATTACTATTCCAACTCCAGAGGGGGCAACGGTAGGGAAAGCGTTGGATAGCGTAGGGGTAAAAATTACTATTCCAACTCCAGAGGGGGCAAGTAGGGAAAGCGTTGGATAGCGTAGAGGTAAAAATTTACTATTCCAACTCCAGAGGGGGCAACAGTACGGAAAGCGTTGGATAGCGTAGGGGTAGAAATTACTATTCCAACTCCGGAAGGGTGCTACAGTAGGGAAAGCTTTGGATAGCGTAGGGGTAAAAATTAATATTCCAACTCCAGAGAGGGCAACAGTAGGGAAAGCGTTGGATAGCGTAGGGGTAAAAATTACTATTCCAATTCCAGAGGGTGCAACAGTAGGGAAAACGTTGGATAGCGTGGGGGTAAAAAATACTATTCCAACTCCAAAGGGTGCTACAGTAGGGAAAGCATTGGATAGCGTAGGGGTTAGAATTACTATTCCAACTCCACAGAGTGCAACAGTAGGGAAAGCGTTGGATAGCGTAGGGGTAAAAATTACTATTCCAACTCCAGAGAGTGAAACAGTAGGGAAAACATTGAATAGCATAGAATTTAAATATAACATACTTTAAAAAAAATTGTATTTAAAATAATAAATAATAAAAAAAATTCTTAACTCTACATCCTTTACGAATACCCATTAATAATAATTAAAAACATAATTACAATTGAATAATTAATTAACAATAAATTAACAATAAATTAACAATAAATGCCAATAAATATGAATTAATAAATATTAGTCACCAAATAATAAATATTAAACAATAAAATATTTTTCATTACAAAAAACTTTTTATTATTTAAAATTAATTCACAATTAAAAAATATTAAACAATAAAATTATTTTTCATACCAAATACTTTTTATGAAACATTGATTACCAATTCATTAAAAATAATTTCCAATTAATAAAAAATAATTACCAATTAAAAACATTAATTGCCAATTAACAAAATTAATTACCAAATAAAAAATTAATTATCAATTAAAATAATTATTTACCAATTAAAAACATTAATTACCAATTAAAAAAATGAACTACCAATTAAAACAATTATTTACCAATTAAAAACATTAATTACCAATTAAAAAAATAATTATCAAATAAAATAAATAATTGCCAATTAATAATTAATTAAAAATAAAATATTTACCCATTCCAATAAATACAAATAAATCATTACTTAATTAAAATTAAATTACTTCCCACCCAATTCCCCTATTAACCCACAACCCGCTACAGAAATAAACACAAACATTATTTAAAATTAATTTATGATTCCTTAAAATTAATAATTAATGTAGTATATTTAAATTACTTCCCACCCTATTCCCCTATAAACTCACAACCCGCTCCGGTACTAAAACATAAAATTTACTTAAAAATAACATTATTAATATATAAAAATAATACACATATAATTTAAAACAAGTAAAATACTTAACAAAAAAATATTACACATACATAATAAAATACATAACAATAATACAAATATCGATTTTAGTAACTTCGATATTACTTACATCGATATAAAAAAAATCGATATTACTTACCTTAGGGTCGATATTCTGTCCAACGATATTCTTGACCTCGATATTATGTACCTTTGATATTTCCAACACAATATTTTTGTAGGTCGATATTTCAAACTCGATATTTAGACTGTGCACCATCCCAGGCACAGCGCAAGGTCTCGACCGTATCAATCTCAGTGCGCAGAAGATTCGCCGGAGCGAAGTGTGCAGTCGCAAGCGGCCACGGGTTAGCAAGGTCAGCCTCCACCGCCGCATGAGGTTGGAACGTAGGGGGTGAAGCCAGAAATTAAGAAAACTGGCCTGAGCGCTGAGGGCATAGAGCTTAAAATCCGGGGCTCCCAGCCCGCCCCGTGACATCGGAAGAGTCAGAGTATTATATGTGATCCTGGGTTGTCGTCCCACTCAAACCAAGGTGATGAGCAGCGAGCGAACCTTACTAAATAAGTGATCAGTGAGAGCAATGGGGATGTTGACGAAAACATATAAGAATTTTGGGAGTACCACCATCTTTGCGATCGCTATACGCCCGGCCAGAGAGAGCAGCAGTTGGTTCCAAAGAGGGATCTTGGACCCAAACCAGTCAACAGCGTGGCCAAAGTTGGCCCTCCAGCGTTCATCCATGTCCCTGCTCAACCAAACGCCCAGATACCTAGTTGGCTCCAAGGCCCACACAAAAGGGTAGTCAGAATCAAAGGGAGTCGTGGCATCCGTAAGAGGGAATAATACGGATTTGTTCCTGTTAACCTGGATATCGGAATAGCCACCAAAGCGTATCACCTCCCGGACAAGAGTACTGAGGTTCTCCTGAGGATGACAAACATAAAGGGTGATATCGCCTGCATACATAGAGACTAGTAGAGCCCACGCCGCAAAGCTGATGCCTCTCTGAGTGTGATGCAGCCGGAGTCGAGCTGCGAGAGGCTCCATAGCGACAGCAAAGAGCATGGGGAAGAGAGGACAACCCTGTCGACTGCCACACCCAACATGAATGGGCTCAGAGATCTGGCTGTTGATACCGAGGCGAGCAGTGGGGAGAGTGTACAAAAGTAACACTGCGGATGAAGACCTGACTGAACCCCAAACGAGGGAGAAGGTAGAAAAGGAAAGGCCATTCCAGGGTATCGAAAGCCTTGGTGGCAACGAGTAATGCAGCCACTGCCAGAAGTGACGGATTGACCTGATGTAAGACGGAGAAGATCGTCCGAAGGTTATGAGAGGTGGCGCGCCGGGAATGAAACCGCATTGGTCTGGGCGGGCAATGAGAGGCATGAGAGGAAGTAAGCGCGAGGGAGAAACTTGGCAAAGATTTTATTGTCCGTGTTAATAAGGGAGAGGGGGCGATAGAATTCCGTAGCTCAGGGGCCTCGCGTAGTGAAGGAGGGAATTGACCCGATTCAAAGGATTCATTATTCATAGCCACAAGATGCGGGATCAAAAAGGGAGCTAATGCCTTGTAAAAGGACGACGGTAGGCCATCGGAGCCAGGGGCTTTGTCACCAGGCATGCTGTTTATGGCTGCTGAAATCTCCTCCTTAAAGAAGGGCTCGTCCAAGTATTCCCGATGTGCATTACCGAGCCAGAGAAGTTCGAGAGTGTCAAAGTATTGGTCGAGTATACTGCGGGGTGGAACCGAACTGGCTGTATAGAGTTGAGTGTAAAAGTTGGTGAAACGCGCTTTGATGTCATCTGTGGAGGTGGTGCGGGAAGGCCCACCATCTTGCACGGCGGTGATGTACGATTCCAAGCGAGGCCGACTAACTAGATTAGCCAAGGTCTTACTAGGGCGGTCATCCTCACTGAATCGAAGCGCCCTCGCCTCTTTTCCGAGAAAAGCCAGTTCCCTGTTAGCCTCGTCGGAAAATTCAGTAGGCTTCCCACGTATCTGGGCAAGTGTGTCAGTGCTTGGGCATTGAGCATGAGAGACGTCCAACAATTTGATCTCCCTTTAAATCTTGTCCAGAGTACCAGGGATGGAGTGCAAGATGCCAGATTGCTTGGAAATGCATTCCCCGTGGATGACTGCCTTAAAGCCTTCCCAGAGCGTGGACGGGGGTCCACCGGCCCATCGTTAAGCTCGAATTATTTCACAAAGGCAGTCTGTATCTCATCACAGAATACAGAGTCGCGGAGAGCGTTTGGAGGAAGCCACCATGCAAAAGCCCTGCAGGGGTAGTGGGGCAAACGGAGCGTTAAGCGGACGGGAGCGTGATCGAAATGAGTGCATGCCGTATGGTATATTGAGGTCATCCAGACAAGTGCGACAGGGGAGGTGAGCCATAGGTCCAGCCGGGAGCAACATCCCGAGACCCGTGAAACATGTGCCCTCGCGTGCCGCAGGTTGAGAATAACGCCAAGCGTCGTATAGTGAGTTGTCCAGAAGATGGAGTTAAGAAGTGTGACTAAGCGTGGGTGAGAAACATGGGAACCGGACCGGTCCAGGGCGGCGGATAGGTTCACATAAAAATGCCCCCCCCCCCAAAGAAGAACCGCGGGACCAAGGGATGAAATGCGCTGCTAGGCGTGAGCAAAGAAGTCCTGGTCGTGGCAGTTGGGACCATAGATTGTCGTGAGTATCAGGGGCTGGGCCCGCCAGGCGCCGCAAAGTACTACAAAACGCCCGTCAAGGCCGATGATTACCTGGGAAGTCTGCCATGGGACACTTCCAGGAATAATTGGCATAGAAGGAGGAGTGGATTTCACCCCAATGTCGGAAGAGGAGTCTGGTAGCAGTGGGCTGCATAAGATGGGTCTCTTGTTGAAAGTATATATCCACCTTGTGTCAGGTGAGATGGACATGTACCAAGCGTGCCTTGCGATAGTTATTCAACCCACCGGCGTTCCATGTCCAAAGTATAGTGTCAGTCATGGTGCAATAACCAAGAGAGGAATGACTCGGAGAGGTGGTATGAAGAGCAGAGGCTGCATGGTTGGACGGCAAGCAATGCAATGAGATGCGTGTGAGAGGAGCAGTGCAATAGTCAAGGGAACATTGGACCATAATATAAACATACACATCATGCAATCTCTGAAATGAACCAATAATACAAACAGTACTGGTCCCTTGGCCAGTAAGATGCTGAGCACAAACTAGAAACCTGGTTAAGGACAGGTCAAAGGCGATTGACTGTGCAAAGACAAACAACAAGGCTTCAAGAAGAAAGCATGAACCCCAAACCCGAAGAACCCATTCCCTGGAGCCCATTAAAAAAAAAAACAGAACACCCCCAACCCGGCACCCACACCAACCCCCCAATCAGGCTGAGGTACCACCTAAACCCACCCCAGGGTCCCACAACTTGGAGAGACAGAATCTGTGACCATGATGGGAATTATCCCGTGGGGTATGGCGGAGTGTGCAGACATAGGGATGACCTTTAAAGAGTAGCAGAACTACACATCGAGTATAAACAGACTAATAGAGGTGCCCTGGTAGGCCAGGAACCAGAGGTCTACACCGATCTTGCAGACCAGGAGAACAAGCAAACCCAAGGAAACAACAGCAAAGGACTAAGAATAAGCCAGTCATTGTCAGTGAGATGTTCAGCAGCAGCTGCCTGGGAATTTGCAGGTGAGAAGCGGTTAGATTTGTCGGGTTTTTTAGCAAACGCCAGTGCCTCTCTAGGATCCGGGAAGGTGAGAGTCTTAGGGGCCCATTAGGATGGTGGGCGGATTGCCCCGCCAGGCTGGCGGTAGCCACCGCCGGCCTGGCAAGGGCAATCTGCTCGCCTTCCTCACATAAATGACCCCCCGCCATATTAGTATGACGGGGAGACCGCGGCGGACGGAAAGACCGGGGCGGAAAAGGTCTAATATGGTGGTGGTGTCTAATAGACACCACCAACCATATCAGGATGGGCCAGAACAGATGCCTTTCCGTGGCGGCAATGCTGCCACGGAAAGGCATAGGGTCTTCACTTCGGGGGCCCCCTGTGGGCCCCCGGAGTGTAGGAGAGGTGGGGGGTGCACATGGGGGTACCTGTGGTACCCCCCTGCATTTGCATTAACAAAGCGGCAGGCACCATGAGGTGCCTGCCGCTTTGTTAATGCAAATGCATTTGTGCATTTTTAGCATTGTGGCGGGCAGTGCTGAGAGCACCGCCCGCCACAATGCTAAAAATGCAGGATGCGCCCGCCATCCTACTACTCCCCACGGGCCCCCCGCCCTTATGGCGGGCGGTTCTAATGACCGATAGGATGGCGGGTGGACTTAGTGCCCTGTTTGACGCGCAATTTGGCAGGGGATTGCTAGCGAGTAGGGGATCTCATGTTTCTGTCGGATCCGTTTGGCCGGCAGGAACTCCGGGTGAGCCGCCTGAACTATGATGGTATAGTCCGGGTAAAACGAGAGGTTGTTACCCTGGTGGCAGATTTCCCCTTTTTCTCTGGCTGCCCGGAGAGTGGTATCGCGGTCCCTGAAGTTCAATATTTTAGCAATGATGGGACATGCCGGCACGCCAGTGCCCGGGTGGGGACCGAGGGAACGATGGGCGTGCTCAACGATGAAAAGCGGTGAGAGGACGTCACTGAAGAGCTCCCGAGCCAGCTGTTCCACGTAGTCCTCCATGCGAGAGATATTGGTGGACTCGGGCACTCAGGTGATGCGAAGGTTACTTTGACGTGAGAGCGCCTCCAAATCCTCATTCTTGTCGCAAATAACAACTAGTAACTTGTCCATCTGTAACAGTTTCTGACGGTCCTGGGTGGCGGCATCCTCTGCATCAGACACCCTGGCCTCAACATGAAGGAGGCGAGCGTCGTGGAAGTCAACCCGGGCTTTCACCATGTCCAGGCGAGCCAACAGTTGATCCAACTGCGTCGCTATGGTGATGACAATAGATTTAACCTCTAGCATAATGGCCTTTAGATCATCCTCACAGGATTGCGCCATTGCGGTAGTAGCCTGTGAGTCACATCTGTCCGTGCCGGCACCCTCCTGGCACGTCTGGCGGCGCTGGTCGAAGGCAATCTTGGGTTGCTTGGGGTCAATTCTACCCATGACCGGTGGACGTAGGGAGTCGGAGCAGCCTAATGGCAGAAAAGAAGGCTGCAAGGAGAGGAAGCAGACCAGGGCGCTCAAGGCGCAGCCAGCCTGCGTGGGCCCAGCACTCAGATGGGCCACTTGTGGAGGAAGGAGGGGTCAGATGGGCTGCTGATCCAGAAACAGGCGACAACTGCAGTCAGGCAACCGACCAGCCAAAGTGAGGGCGCAGCAGCGGTGTCGGGCTCAGGATGGGCAGGTTGGCCCGAGTGCTACAAGTAGCCCCAGGCAGCAGGTATAACAGCGGAATCCAGTGCCAGAGCGAACGTGAGTGCGGCCCAGGGCATGCCCGGTGTTGCCAGTGGTCCACAGCACAGCGGGAGTGAGTAGTACAAGACGGGCAGCATGGCCAACAGGGGGAGAGGTGGCTAAGTCAGGCAGACCTTTAGGCTGAAAGTGAGGCGAGGAGTGCCACCAGCGCAGAGTCCAGGAGTGAGATACTAGCCCGTAACAGGGCCCAGCCGATGTGGTGAAGGAGGCCAATCCGTGCTAGGTGAAGCAGCAGACCACAGTGACCACACTGGCCCACAGGGGTCGAGGCGATGGGCAGCAAGCGGGGCAGCAGCGCGATGCCGAGCTCAGGGGAGTATCGTGGGACCAGCGCAGTGAGGGCCCCAGCAGCCTCTGGGGCGAAGTCCGCAGCTGTGGATCGCAGTCACTGGGGAGCCAGTAGTCGCAGCAGGCAGGGGGTCGCACGCTGCGGGGGGGTCAAGGAGAGCGCGCGGTCCCCCTCGCCAGGCCCGATGGCAAAGGCCTAGACCACGGGCGCAGAAGGGGAAATGGAGGCACCCGGTAGTACGTAGGCCGGGCTGGGCAGTACATCAAGCGCGCCCCCAGCCCGCCGCAAACGCCCCTGCAACAGTGAAGCTACAGGCTCCTGCGTCCGCAGGGTGAAGGTGCTGCTCCAGACAGCGATCTGGTCCTGGCCAGGGTCATGCCGGCGGCCCAGGAGGGCCGAGAAGTCCGCATGCGCCACAGGGCCAAGGCCTGGGCCGCGCACACTAGCAGATCCTGGTCCAACAGCAGCCCAGGGAGGTGAGAAAGGTCTCAAAACATGCCGCCTGAGTAGGTGAGTGGCAGCGATGTGAGTCAAGACAGCGATTATTGAAATGTCTGCAGGATTATGTAGGATGTTGTGCTTAGCCAGCAGAGGCCACTCAGAGTGTGGCCATTTTGCAGCCAGCCAAGCCACTCCCCCTCAATGTGAAGCCTTACAAGTGAATAGTATTGAAATAAATATTTATTTGTGTGGAAACAAAGAACTGTAACATAATATTGATGGAGTTTGAAGGATCAGGTGACATTTGCATGGTCATGCCAGACCTAAAGATCAGTATATTGACTGCCCTCCTCTCATCAGTGATGCTGCCAGAGAAAAACAACATAAATTATCTAGCTACATAAGACATGTTAATAACATTTCAGTGTTGTGTGTGCCACTGAAAGTGCAAGATTAGGCAGCTAGATAAATAAACAAAATGATCATAGCTGCGTGGAGGGCAGGCACTTTTTTTGTGAAAGTGCACCACTTCTGCCCAATCAACATGTGGGCGGAGCCAAAGCCCCTTTCTAGTGATACTCATATAATTGTCTGGCAACAGCTGCGCTGTCAAGCCAAACCATAATGACACATAGGTTGTCAAGTGGACACTGCGCCACGTGAGATTCGATCCTACAGCCATTTCGCCGAGTGAACGAGAAAGGCAGTTTTTTTGAATTTCCACTGGACACTCAAGAGTTGGTATTTAAGCTGTCCAAAGAGATTTTATATGCACCAGTTGACTGCTTCAGGGCACCAGTACAGGTTTGCCTTAGACATTTTCACATTCAGACATTTTCGAATTATAAATACATGAGTAGAGAAATAGATTGGTCTATCGGGAAGTGTAGCAATTTCATAACTGGTTAAATGCATTGTTAAAAAATTTTAATCAGAGACTCCAAACATTACAATGCAGCAAGATAGCAAAATGCACACTGATTTAAGTAAATGTGAGTAACTTCTTGAAAGCAATAGACATAATAAGAAGACTAGAATTATTGCAACATGTTTAACACCACCCTTTACATCACCAGTGCCTCGTAACCCTTTCTATCCCTCAGCCTTTTTTCCCCAACTGACATCACACACTCCCCAGAAAAAGATTCTAAAAGTGTCTTGGAATGCTAGATGTGAGAGGGGATTAGGACAGTGTTAACTAGTACAGCACATGCTAGTAACATTATACAAGGAAATCATTATTTACATTCAAGGTAAAATGAAAGCTAGAATTTGAAAAACTACATTTTGGGAGAACACAGCAATATGTTTGCCCAAGTTATGTTTTTCGCAATTGCCACAACTTAAACCAAAATGTGAGAGTTTCCGAATCAATACAATTTAAAATCAGGAAATGTCTTTGGATTTGTCTTGGCTGTCCACAGTTTACTTCAAAGCACGTAAAGAAGAATTATTAACTCCCCCTCCCTGTGAAATGAATATTTTTTCTGCTGCATTGTAATATTTTGTTTTACTACAAGGGTAGATACCCATACTGGCATACAACTAATTGTGTCATTTAACAAAAGGTTGGCACTTGTGACAGGGATTTAGGGTTGGGCACAGTAATTCACACGTCCAGCTCAGCCTGAGGTACCCACTAATGATTTTGCCACAGCCCTATGTGTCATTTTACTCCCTCTGAAATGTTAGTTTTCTTTTGGTTAAATGCGTTGCTAGTTTATTTGGGGGGAAATAAACCAAGCATTAATGTAAAGTGGAACATCTCAATATTTTCATATATTTCATATATCTTTTGTTATATTTCTGTTACAATAAATAGGCAGTAAATCAATAATTTGCTTGTTAATGTATTGTTTTCGGACAAACAAAATTAATACGGTAATATTGACAGCTGATTGTCCTAAAGTCTCTGGGGCAGATTTACAAGCCCCTTGCGTAATTTTTGCGCCGCTGTTGAGTCAATTTTTGTGATGCAGGAGCAGCGTAAAAATACGGCCCATTTACAATGTGACGCATCTCCCTAGGTGCGTCACGTTGTAAAGCCCTGCATCACATAATACCTACGTCAGGTATAATGTATGCAGGGTGGGCGTTCCAACGCAAAAAAGCCTTGTAGAAGAGACGCAGTGAAATCTACAAGATTTCACTGCGCCACTTCAAGGACGCCACTGCGTCACATTCTTACGCCTGCTTGAAGCAGGCGTAAGGAGTGACGCAGCACAATGAGGATAGGCCTCCCCCTGCATTGCTGGAGTTGTGTTGTGCTTGCGACACGACTCCAGCAATGTGTGACTTTTGCGTGAACAGATGAGTCCGAATTTCTGACGCATCTGTCAATGCTTGCGCCATGGTGCGCCATATTGTAAATACTGAATAAAATAGGGCGACCCGATAATCCCCTTGGGACTGGGTATGTTCAATCACAGAATATCATTGTCCATAGGGGAATCATTAAAGAACAATTGTTATTTAGAATATTGTCACAATAGTGATCATTAGTACATCCATATAGGGAATTCCTTTATAAGCACAAGATTATACAAATAGGTATTTTATTCCAAAGATTTTTCAATATAAATCACAAAACTGGCAACGGACATACTACTGGTATTCTTCATTCATTTGCCTGTAGTATACAAAACACCTTTTGCTTATAAATCATATGGAAACCAAAACACCATATTGAGCGAGATCAAACAAAACATTTCATCTGGTTTATGTTCTGTATTATCAGTATATGTATAAGCAAAACGATGTTCTTTCATCGACGTTTCGGTCCCACGTCGGTCTACAAGATCCCCGAGACCATCATCAGGACGGTATTTGTTGCACATCCAAATGTAATATAATACAAAATGTACATGCTAAACATCCCTGTATTTACAAGAGGTATTGTCTGCTCCACACTAAAGACAACAATAGTGATCCACACCCACAGTGTCGCCTCGACAGAACTAAAAACCTGAAACATGCCACCTCATACACGTGTGCAAAAACCTTAACACTGTGATTAAACACAAAATGTCAATACTTTATCTACACAGATAGCCATTAGAAGGACCCACTCACTTTTTCAGGATACTGCCAATAAATGTCACACAAGAGACTACCCCTCTAGTCTCTTCAATCCAATGAGTCTGATAAAAAACATAAAATGTCCATATATTACTCTATGTAGCAGACTCCATTAATAAACCAAATAGTAAGCGGGTCATATCTGATACTTACATGTCTTCAATATGAATTAGACATACATTTACCTACAAAACACGAGGCAAAATAATGTATCCAGTTAGCCCTGTGACATCGTGAAATGACTCTCAACACTACTACTTCATTGAAACACCGCAAAGTGCCAGTACGTGTCGTGATCCACACAATCCTTCGACTTTAATAAAGCGTATACTCGCCTACAACATAACATGAAGCATCATGTTAGTGAAAATCCGGTGTTAAATACAAAGCGTAAGACAAACCTAGCATAAAGCCTTGAAACTTACTTTTACCGCAGAACCAGCCGCGCTTTGTCCTCACACGCCCGACTCAAAAGACCGAGTAAGGAGCGTAATTCCCAGCGTGTACAAAAAGGAACCACATGATGACATCACTGTGTTCCAACTGTAGCGGCCATCTTAGAATGTCTAAACCCGCTATGTAACCTATTTGCAAGATATAAAGATATTGTTGTATAAATATATACTGGCTCAGATTGGTCATATATAAAAGAATATTAAAGTGAATGAATGAATAGGTCTGCTGGGTATCAAAAACCAAACCGTCATGGACATACATCTAGACGTCAGTGTAACTCAAAGAAACTTTATTGATCCTACAAATGAACACAGTGTCCACTTTCATAACAGTCTGCCAATATATACCAATGCGATAGAGGAAGTTACTAGAACCTCCACCGTGACAAGCCTGCCACGCCTATCTAATCTCATGCCTGCTTAAAAACACTCTCATATTGAGACCATAAGGCTTGTTTAGTTCATATCCTGGTAAGCATATATCCCACATAGAAGCCTCTACAGGGTCGCTAGTGTATGCCACTCAATAAAAGAGTTCAATCCTTTCTCAACTGTATTACAGGACAAGATCCACTTGTTTTCTTTCAGTGTGAGCAGTCGATCGACATTCTGTCGCCTCTTAGAGTTTTTTACCGCTTCAAGTACAAACCAACTCATGTCTGACGCATTATGTGACTTTTTTTGATAGTGTTCAACTGGCGGTGCAGTAATAACATTACAACGTATACGTGACTGGTGTTGCATAATGCGTTTTTTAACTTCTTGAGTAGTTTTGCCAATGTATGTTAAAGAGCACGGACATTGTATACAGTATATTACATTCTTAGTTAGACAATTTGAATGTTATCGCAATTTCCATTCTCTACCATTCAAAATTCAACTCTTCAATATACTGGTGGTTGCACATGCTGCACAATTACCACAGGGGTAATGTCCTGTCACTGGCAATAAACCCCACATGTTTTGTATGGTCGGTGGCACCTGTTCGTTATAAGCCCTAATGTTTCTAGCCCTTTTGAAGGCGAAACCTGGTGGTTTTAACTGGGGCTCAACCTTCTTAATGAGTTGTCAAATTTCACCTGATTATTTTCTTTATGCAATTGGATTCAGTTCCAAAGGTCATTACACAGGTTACTGGTTGTACTGTGTTCTCATTCTGTTGCTCATCTTTATGAAGCAGTGCCTGACGGTCGTAATACCACGCCCGCTTCATTGCATGTTTTACGAGTTTATATGGGTAACTTCTCATAATCAATTTAGACTGTAAAATCTTAGCTTCTTTGAAATAATCTTCCCTCTTGGTACAGTTACGTTTGATACGTATAAACTGTCCAAAAGGGAGATTATCCCTTAAATTGCGAGGAGGATGGCTATTATATTTCAATAACGTGTTCCTAGATGTAGGTTTTGTGTATAGACTCATAGACAACACGCCCTCATCATTCTTGATAGTGAGATCCAGAAAGCTAATCGAACATTCATTACTTTCTAATGTAAACTGCAAATTCTGATCTGTTGGTTTAACCATAAGTGAAAGCTCTGTAATTCTTCTTGCGATCCCTCCCAAATCATACAAACATCGTCAATGTAACGCAAATATTTCTTAAGGTGAGAGCTAAAAGGATTGTTGTTATAGATAACCCTTTCTTCAAAGTCGGCCACAAAAAGATTGGCAATGTCTGGTGCCACGCCTTTCACCTGGCCATAGAAATCAGTATTGAATAAGAAGTAATTTTGTTCCAGTGCAATCCTGGCGCATTCTACAATGAAATTTGTAGGAACCTGGTGGGGACGTCCTCGATCTTACAGTATCTCACTAATGACTTTAAGAGCTTCCACTTGGGGTATGCTTGTATACAAGCTTTCTATGTCCATTGTGGCATGAATATGTTGTCGTGGATCATACGGTTCTCCTTCTAATTTCAGGTTAACATCTCTGCTATCTTTTGTGTACCATCTAGTTATATGGACAAAAGGTTTAAAAAAATAGTCCACATATTCTGCCAGTGGTTGTAACACTGACTGGCACCCTGCCACAATAGGTCTTCCCGGTGGGTGTTGGCCATCTTTGTGGATTTTCGGTAGCATATAAAACACCAGAATCATAAAATCCTTTTTATTTAGATATTAAAATTATTGTTTGCTTAGCCATAAACCTTCTAGTCCTTGAGTAGTAAGACCCAGAATTTCTTTTCGAATTCTGGCAGTAGGGTCTCCTGGGAGTTTCACGTAGTATTGCTTAGTTGTCTTAAGACTTCAAGATCATACTCTGTCCTAGCCTGTAAAATTATCCCACCCACCTTATCTGGCGGCTTCACAACTAAATCCTCATGGCTAGAAAGGGTTTTTAGGATTCCTTGCTCTTCTTTGGAGAAATTAAATATTTACGTATTTTCTATCCTGGAGCATCTCTTCTATTTCAGTTAATACCACATTCTCAAATGTTATGAGTTCTTTCGGCATTAAATTAGTTGCTGGAAAAAAGGTGGAAGGACACTTAAGGCCACTGATATTATTAAATGTACTCAGTAGCATCTTTGAAAAGAAATGTTTCAGACGTAGTGTTCTAAAAAATCTATAAATTGCAACAAGTGTAGAAAAACCATCATTCTTGTTTGTGGGGACAAAAGATAATCCATTGCTTAACTCCTCAACTTCCTTAGAACTCAGTTCATAAGAGGAAAGATTAAAAATTGGAACAATGTCCATGGTGGAATTATTATGGCTATTCAATGTAACAGGAGTGATGACTGAATCAGAATCTACCACTCATAGTAGTTGTTGCGAGTTTGTCGAAACCCGGGAGTATACTGGTTTCTGAACCAGCTGCTCCTCATGTTCCGAGCCCGCCCTCTCTGTGGGAATTGACCTCTTGATTAGATAGGCGTGACTAGCTTGTCAGGGTGGAGGTTCTAGTAACTTCCTCTATCACATTGGTGTATATTGGCAGACTGTTATGAAGGTGGACACTGTGTTCATTTGTAAGATCAATAAAGTTTCTTCGAGTTACACTGACATTTAGAGGTATGTCCATGAGGGTTTGGTTTTTGATACCCAGCAGACCTATTCATTCATTCACTTTAATATTCTTTAATATCACGTGGTTCCTTTTTGTACACGCTGGGAATTATGCTCCGTACTCAGTCTTTTTAGTCAGGCGTGTGAGGACCAAGCGCGGCTGGTTCTGCGGTAAAAGTAAGTTTCAAGGCTTTATGCTAGGTTATATTAAACAGTTTGGCTTACGCTTTGTATTTAACACCAGATTTTCACTAACATGATGCTTCATGTTATGTTGTAGGCGAGTATACACTTTATTAAAGTCGAAGGATTGTGAGGATCACGACACGTACTGGCACTTTGCGGTGTTTAAATGAAGTAGTAGTGTTGAGAGTAATTTCACGATGTCACAGGGCTAACGGGATACATTATTTTGCTTTGTGTTTGTAGGTAAATGTATGTCTAATTTATATTGAAGACATGTAAGAATCAAATATGACCCGCATACTATTTGGTTTATTAATGGAGTCTGCTATATAGAGCAATATATGACCATTTTATGTTTTTATCAGACTCATTGGATTGAAGAGACCAGAGGGGTAGTCTCTTGTGTGACATTCGTTGGAAGTATCTTGAAAAAGTGAGTGGGTCCTTCTAATGGCTATCTGTGTAGATAAAGTATTGACATTTTGTGTTTAATCACAGTGTTAAGGTTTTTACACACGTGTATGAGGTGGCATGTTTCAGGTTTTTAGTTTTGTCGGGGCGACACTGTGGGTGTGGATCACTATTGTTGTCTTTAGTGTGGAGCAGACGATACCTCTTGTAAATACAGAGATGTTTAGCATGTAAATTTTGTATTATATTAGATTTGGATGTGCAACAAATACCGTCCTGATGATGGTCTCTGGGATCTTGTAGACCGACGTGGGACCGAAATGTCGATGAAAGAACATCGTTTTGCTTATACATATACTGATAATACAGAACATAAACCAGATGAAATGTTTTGTTTGATCTCGCTCAATATGGTGTTTTGGTTTCCATATGATTTATAAGCAAAAGGTGTTTTGTATACTACAGGAAAATGAATGAAGAATACCAGTAGTATGTCCGTTGCCAGTTTTGTGATTTATATTGAAAAATCTTTGGAATAAAATACTTATTTGTATAATCTTGTGCTTATAAAGGAATTCCTTGTATGGATGTACTAATGATCACTATTGTAACAATGTTCTAAATAAAAAATGTTCTTTAATGATTTCCCTATGGACAATGATATTTCCTGATATAGTAAATACGGCCCATCCATAGTGGCACAAGGGTTGCTAAAGGTGGCGCAGGAAAAGTGATGCATCTTTACAGATGCGTCACTTTCTTTTAAATCTGCCCCTCTTTGTTTAAAAGGAACCAAAAACAGAGAGAGAGAGAGAGAGAGAGAGAGAGAGAGAGAGAGAGAGAGAGAGAGAGAGAGATCATGCATTGTCAATACAATAAACAAGATCTCTTACACAAATATGGCACATGTCATCATCATCATCATTATAAAAATTGTATAGCATGCGCTATCTCTAATGGTCTTTTAGTAGAAGTCTAAAAATCAGGTAATTACAATGGATAAGTCTATAGTGTTCTTCAAAACAAAACATCAAGGATTTTGGTAGTATGGACCATGGTCAGAGGAAGCTCTGTCACCCTGACAAGTAGCTCACCCTAAGAGTTTAGACTAGTTATGCATTCGTGAGATTATTTTTAGACTGGCAGGCCAGCTCATGTACACCTCTGGTGGCAGAGCTATGGTCTCCACCACCAATGATATGGCTGACCAGCCAAATGTATACTTACCTGTAGGCTTGTGGCCATATTTCCTCTGAAACTGATTCTCTGTCTATTGCAAGAGTCCCTTGGGGTGGAGAATAATTTTGATAGCAGGTCTACCATCTTATCTCAACATGTTGGGGTGAATTTGCCATTATGCCATCAATCATGTGTTTCTCAGAAGAAAAGCTTCAGAAGCAAGGGATCTTGTTCTAAAACTCCTAGTGAATGATCATATGCAATTGGGGGTTTCTCCTACAGCATGAAAGCTACAGGGGGTGTGCAAGGCCACCCAATCACACTTCAGAAGACTCTTCTTATTAGGCTCTTTCACACCTAAAAGCACTACAACTGTTTTGTTATTTTGAATGGCCAACATGACAGTTCTAGAAACTCAGATGATGCACTGGAATATTTACATTTCTATGCAGTATTCTCTAGAAACCAAGTTTTTCTTTTTTTTATAAATCATGAATTTCGAGAGCTTTAACAATCTGCCTACAAACACGAGTGTTCTACATGAATAAAGGAATATGTAGAAATGATTTCTGAGTATCTAAATATAGGTGTTTAGTTATTAAAGGTATTTTCTCAACTTCTTAAAGTACTTAAAAATCTTGGCGACTCTCATTGGGCCATTTTGCGGCATATACATTACTGTTGGGGTGATGAAATAAAGAAATTGCTCGCAATACCACTCATGAAAAACATTCAACACAATATAGATAAGGGGACTCATGTACAAAGTGTTTTAATAGTCTCAAACACTACGATTCTGTAAACTCGAGAGTTTGCGATCAGTAAAACACTTTTTTTAAATGTACGAAACCCATTTAAACATTTGGAAATGGTTTTCCAAATCATTTAATGGATGTGGAAACATGAACAAATTGCTATTTGAAAAGGGCTTTTTTAGGGCCTTCCTTCCAAATACAGATTTCTTAAGGAATTAATTAATTTTTTGCAATCGAAATGCGGTCACAAAACATTAATATTTTACCACCAACTCAAAGAGGAGGTAACATGTTTCCAAATGGAAGGGGTCCCCAGGGGGGACTCCTTCTTCTTTCTTAATGGTGAAAAACATTTTTTAAGAGAAGGCAGTAGTCCCTTTGACCACTGCCTAATCTTCAGAAAAGTTTGAATTGTTTTATTTTTTGTGCAACGCATCCTATTTTACTTTTAGGAAAGCAATCACGGACATGGTGGTCTGCCGTCCCCAGCCAGCCACCATGAGTGTGATTGTAGCCAATTGTAGTGGGTCATAATTTGAAACCTACCTTATTAATATTTATGAGGTAGGTCAAATTGTGATCCACTACAGTTGTGTATTTTATGAACCAACCTATTAAAGCAAATCAAATCAAATCAGTCTTTACTCAGATAAAATATCCATAAAGGAATCACACAATTAAAATTACAAAAGATCTTAAAATTCTATATAAAATCTATAAAAGTGATTACGTAACGTGGACAGTTAGTTATACTCAAGTAGGCTGCCAGATACCAAGCTGGCATTAACTCTATGGTCATCAGGTTAGAAGACATTATAGAACATCGGATGAGGGATAATTATTCATTTTCATATCTTAAAATGTCCAGATATGACAGCTATTTCCTTCTTTGAATGGCATATGAGACATAGACAGAAACTCAATGGTAAAATTCACATTATTCAGATTATGAATAAAGATAAAAGCATCTTTATATTGTATATTTTTCTCCTTTAAAAAACAACTGCCATAATATTCATTTTCTCAAATCTCTATAGAAGTTACAAAAAGGTAAAAAATGCAGTGTAGTCTGATTGGATTTACCATCACTTGGAAATTCAGGTAGCTTTGGGGAGTAAAAGCCCTTCTCAGGAAAGGCCAACAAAAAGTGCAATGTGCCCATTCGCAATCTTGTTAAATAAAATTGATGTTGAATATTTTTTGCTGAAATGAGGTATCATTGAGCATTTAATTGTATAAGGAAGTACATTAACATAGTCAGTTAAGCACACTCTCTCTTTTCTCTATCAATCATCATTTTATCCCTTAAAACCGACATTAAATCTTTCTTACTGAATTATACCACTCCCTCCTGCTTATCAATGCTCAATTTCCCATCCACCTCCTTCAGCATACTATTTATATAAGCCAACCAAGGTATTATAGCTCTATGTTCCAAGGTGAGACAGTCTGTCATTATCTCTTTAGTGAGTTTAGTACCGTCCTTGCTCGATATATTATGGCAGAGTATGGTTAGACTTGTCTTCAGGCTATCCTCTAGATAAGGGACTGCTAATTATTTGTGAACGATGTAGGAGTGGATAGAATGGGGCACAGCTAATAATCTGCATTATTCCTGTGTCTGCAGCAATTTACAATTTGTCAGTCCCCACAATGGAGCTTCATAAATGACACGAGGAATACTTGTACTTCTATATATGGTAAAAGTCAGTGAGTAAATTGTGACCCCTTTTACCGGTGCTTTGTGCATGAGGCCCCGGGTTTGTAGCTTGTCTGTGGAGGGATTACGCATATATGCATAAATGTTAAAACAACCATTGGCAAAACAACTATTCTTCCTTATTTTAGCGATGTGTTTCTTTGCTATAATGTCCCTATTTTGACGTGTAATATGTTTAGATGCACAAATAGAAACCACAGAGACAGATGTAATATACCCAGATGCACAAATGCTCACATGAATCCAAGAGCTAATTATCAATCAAGCGAAATCCAAATTCATAGCTTTTAGTCCCACACGAAAGTTGGGGGCAAGATTATTTTGAATAAACAGGGACTGGAGAGTGTTTCTACCTTTCATTACCTGAGTGTCAGATTCTACTCCCATAGAGAACTGGATTACCAAAAGTGTGTAAGAGTAATGTTATTTTGGAATGGAGATGTGACATTTCACAACTATTTGGTAAAAAACTCAGGGGCTTATTATCAAGACAGGCGATTAAATTATCGCCGCTTTAGTGGCAAAAAACTGCCGCTAAAACGGCGATAATGGACTTGATAATATGCTCTATGGTATTCCAATTGAAGCCCATGTTAGATGTCCTTCACATTTAACATGGGCTTCAATTGGAATTCCATAGAGTATATTATCAAGCCCATTATCGCTGTTTTAGCGTCAGTTTTCTGCTGCTAAAGCGGCGATAATTTTATCACCTGTCTTGATAATATGCCCCTTAGAAGCAAAGATGTTTCTCCTGCAATGGCGGTCTATAATCTCATTAAGTTTTGGCAACTTGTTATGGGAGTGAGATTTGGGGGCATTATAATGCAGAGCAATTATGTAAGACGGAAAACATGTTTTTTAAAGGCACAGCATGGCCTCCCCAAAGCACACCACCTACTCTAGCCGTCGTTATGAAGGTTGATAATTCCTAAGAGATGTTACGTTCATTTTAAAACCAGTCACCGCTACCTTTTCATTCAATTGAACACAACGTTCTAACATTTGTAGGAAAGGAGCAGCCTGGTTTACCACATCCCTCTCACTGAAAAAAAGGGATTAAACAGGGAGATTAGAAAACTCTGGAAGTTGGACCCAAAGATCTGCCAGGTCACCAGGAACCTGGCTGATCAAAGCTACAAAATGTACATCTGGAAACTAAGAAAATGTACCAGATGAATGTATGGCTAAAGCTCCTGCACACAAGCAAAATGAAAATAGCAATCAAATTTAGGCCGAAATCAACACAGATTTCGCCATCACAACGCCGGCTTCTCAGAAGCCGACTGGATAGCTCACATAACAGCGACATTCCCTGTGCAAGATGCAGAAAATGCTATGTAGATTGCCACATCAATCTCGAATAACACTCTCCCAGGAAATTCATTGCTAAAACCTCCAGAAGGCCCATGCCGGAAAGATTCGCAAGTCCAGAACACCCTTAAGAGATTAAGACCAGACGGGCCACCGGATCAAATGAGCTCCCAAAAGCCTTGTTCAAGCTCTGCTGTTTAACTAGGCCTTTATTACCAACTCCATCCCAGCATCCTGGAGAGGCAATATTCTACACCTTAGTTTCAAATCAGTCTCCCGGTCCAACCCAGTGAATTACAGATTAATCGCCCTTATTGATGTCGAAGCCAAGCTCTTTGCCTCCAATGTATTAATAAATCCTGCAACTTGGGCGTCATCAGTAAATATCATCCAAAAACCACAGACAGGCTTTAGAGCTGGCATGAGTACATTGACCAACCTCCTTGCACTCAGTCTCCTTGCCGAAAAAGCAAAATGCAAATGCTCAAAACTATACGCCTGCTTAGTCGATCTGAAAGCAGGAATTGACAGGGTACCCAGAGATCATCTTTGGGCAGAGATGGCCAGCTTGGGCATACCATCGAAAGTATTGGGGGCCATAATTAATCTGTACTCAGACACCTGGGTCCAAGTAAAAATAGGCAACAGTGAAATAACAACCAGTACGATTGCCACACATACCGGTTTAAAGCAGGGGTGCATTCTTGCCCCCTGCCTATTCAACATTTTCATGGCGGACCTTGACGCACGATTATTGAAAGTAGTAGGTGACCCTCCCAAAATACCGAACGAACCAGTGCAGTGTCAACCAGGCGCACAACACCCAATGGACTCAAAGGGCTTCAGCCTCCCCCGTCGTGTGTGGCAGCTCGGGATGAGACAGCTTTCCGGGCACACACGCAGCCTCACCCGAGCACTTCACAGGTATTTAAAAGACCATTTGCATGTTAATGAGGCCTTGCTGTTGTTTCACCCCTTCTAAGAGCCCCTGCACCTCCCCTCTGCCTATTGATGAAAGATTCAGCCCCACCCCCAAAATGTTGTCTTAGCCCCCCCACCCCCACGCCCGAAATGTGGCTCTAGTTGCGCCTCTGGTGTCAACAAAATGGGGATGACATTGTTTTACTTAGACACCAATTGGCCTCCAGCTCCTAATTACGAATCTTGTTGAATACATCAAAATGTTGGGCCTGAAACTCAACTACAATAAAACAAAGTTATTCTGCTCCTCAGAAAATTTCAGTTCCCACCACAACACGTTTAAGTGGAAAGCAGCTGAAAAAAACATAGGGCCTGATTACGAGTCTGGTGGTTGTAGGATGCCAGACTTGCAGTGGTGGTGGTCTGTTCACCACCTTACGACTTCAAAAGTCATTGCGGCAGAGGACCACTGGCTGCACCAGCAGTGGCAGAACTGTGTCACAATGTAACATGCTGAGCGGGACTGGTGCAGCCCTATTTAGCACATTACGAGTTCTGCCACCACCAGCCATTTCATGGCGGGAGCCCATCCATGAAAAGGCTGGGCGTGGATGGGCATATCCCCATGGCCAGGGGGCCATGGGGATATATTCATAGGGGCAAAACATGTGCCCCCCTGTCTGTATTCCCCCAAAGTTCCAGCACGGCATGGACGTCACAAATATGATGCTATTTTACTTATTTGTATGTGCCTGCTGCACTCGCAATAGGCAAGCAACGTTCCTCCTCTCTTGAGGAGGAGCCGCCCCTTTGCATAGGGTGGTGTGGGAGGGTGGCCAGACGCGAGGCACTAGTCTTTTGAATTTGGGTGGAGGAAGGAGAAGAAATTGAATCCATTGGACATGGATGGAGGAAGGGAACCATTTTTTTCTTTTATTTGAACGGTGAGGTGAGGGTAGATGCAGAGAGTTGTGAGAGTGGGTGGTAGGACACCAGGTACATTTGTTATGTTTTAGAGAAGGAGCAGAAGGTAATACTGTAGGTCGTGTGGGAGTATAAAATGATGCTAGGAATTGTTCTCGTAAGTTTGAGTGGGGGAAGAGAGAAGCAGTCAGAAGGTGGTGAAGGTGGATGGAAGGACATGAAGTATAACAAGGGACAGGGAGCAGAGGCAGATGAACCCATTTTGTGTATGACTTCCCCATCATTTGTCTACCCCCTGCCATAGCTGTTGAAAGCAGGGGCAGACGCTTAGAAGGTCCTACATAACATAATATTGTAGACTGGTAACAAGGAATGATGTGAAATGATCACCTCAGGGTTCTAAGAGCTGTCCAGTCCTTGTCTATTTCATGACACCCAGAACCCTCGCAGTGAGACGTATGCCCATTATTTACTGTTACTTATCTGTAATTGTGTATGTTTCCACCCTTATCTTTAATATTCTAAAGAAATAAACAGGATATGTGCCTTCTCTGCAATTACCTTTAATTGAATATACCTCAGATACTTCATTTATTACAATAGGTTAAAAGTTGTAGAACTATTACTAATTACAGGGAAATTATAATAATGCATATTTGAGTTTATCAAAATGCATATGTGCGAAAAACTAACTTATTGGGCAACGCCCAGAGTCCAGATGAACAAGTTTACATGAGGATAAACTTTTCTCTGTTTGAATATCTCGGGCTGAGCAACAAGACAACCCTCAGGGAAACTGTAAGGAAACTGTAGAGAAGGTATTTGCAGAACAAGAAACCGAGCAGGAATGTAGAAAATGCCATTCGTCAAAGGCAAACTATGTAGAATGATCACTGTAAAGAATTAAAGATACGTTATGGTAAATTTATGATACAAAAAAATGGTCAAAGTGTGGAACATAAGGAATGGGCACTATGAAGCAACATGAAAAGAGTTTCTTGGGGGGAAATGAGTGAAAAACAAATAAGCATGTTAATAAATCGTGTTGCATTCCGTAACCCTTTCCCTCAGGAGGGATGGTAGTAGGTGGCATAAAAAGGTCTTAATAAAAATGTCCACTAGAGTGCAGCAATGATGCACCAAGCTATGCACTCGTAAACCTCAACCCAGGAGTGTTCAGAAACACAAAGGTGTCCGGAAATGTCAACTGCCTTCACATATGCTATTTATCTGTCGTGATATCACAGTCATTTCCTGTGATAACACAAATTTATTTCACCATTTTCAGGGCAGGTGTCTAGTAAACCTCCTCACCTGTAAGAAACAGTGTATGGGTGCACCACCAAGTTAACCCTATTCACAATATCCAGGTCAGTACTCAACACCGGTTGCAGTACACTCCTGTATTCCAACACACTTGATGACTGCACTTTCAGTAAAGGTCAGCAGCTTACTGTAGACACATAGGACATCTCCAGACCCAGAGACGTTTTAGTGAATGGGCAAAGTGGGCTTTGGCCCAGGGCCCCTTCCTTTCAGGCCCCCCCTGACAGAGTCAGGTCTGTTCTGCTGAGTCTTGCCCTAATGACCTTGAATATTTCTTAAACAGATGTTTTTAAATACTGTTTTCCCTTCATTTATTTTTTTAAGTACATGATCTGTGAGAGTCAAGTACAGACATTTTGCAGAGAAATGTTGTGTTCAAGTTTCCAGCAGCATCCATAAAAAAAGTTTCTTTTAGATCAAAACAGGGCCTCACATATGAGAAATGGGAGGGGGGCACAGAGATTATTTGCAGTCATATTGGTGAGCTGTTGCTTTGTTACAATACTGAAAACACACATAACTATCCCTGAATATTAGATTTAACACATTTCGAATTGGGACAGATTCCTGGGCACTGTCAGGGGCTTAACCAAAGAGGGCATGAAAGAGCTCAAATAGGATCATACATTCAAAGCTGTTCCGAACAGGGGCCCCCAAAACGTTTGGCCTAGGGACCCCAAAATCTTTAAGATGTCCCTGTCCAGACCACAAACTGGTGGCACTCAAAAGCCAGGAGATGCTCACCAAATGTTCTCTGTGGACACCTACTCGGAAGGGTAAGAGCCTGGTTCAGGGGACTGTCTGGAAGCAATCTTTATCCACATGCTTCCCTAAAGAGATTCAAGGGTTTCCTTCGCGTATTCCAAGTATTTTCTCCTCAGCTGTCCAGCCAGGGGCGGCCTTAGGCATGTGCAAGTTGTGCACCTGCACAGGGCCGCCAAACCCCAGGGGCCGCCACGCCAATATATATCCTTCATATAATAATCCTCTGAGGATGGATACATATTTGCGTGGCGGCCCCTGGCAGGGATTTGGCTGTCTCTGTTCCACTTCCAAACACCCTGACCCCCCCCCCCCTCTTCACTGGCCTCCGTGCCTGCGTTCCTCCGGGGGCCCCCTACCTGCGCTCCCTGCCACGCGTCGTGATTAGTCTAGAGCCGCCCCTGGTCCAGCTAATGTTTCTTCTTCCGGTTTTTAGCGCGTGTGGATAGGAGTGTGCAAGGCATTTATTTGAAAAATCTTTCCGTGTGATTCAGTCAGGGCACCATTCTGCATTTGTATTTTGCCAATGTTTTTGAGTTTGTAAGGGTTCCAGCAGAATTGAGTTGCAGGTTGTACCTTGGGAAGCCATATTTAGCATATGTGGCTTCAGGGAATAGCTTGGCTTGGAAAAGGAAAGCTTTTAGCGTGGCAGTGTGCTGCAGCTATCCAGCAAGATGATGCCTCTGTGAGATTGATGCTCCTGTTGCACCCCAATTTTCTGGAATCTGCACAAATGTGAGCTTTTGTGCTGCACATCAATGAAATGTTTTTAAAAAACAAAGATCTCACGGGGCAATGCTGTTCTTAAATGCTTTTCTGAAAAAGCCTATGTGTCCCAGACTTTACACAATTTGCTTAAGGGCCCCTCCACGAATAAGAAACTGGCATCATTTGAGCTGGTCACCATCCTCCTCATTGCATACCTTCTTCCACTTACAGTATTTCACTTGTTCTAGATGCACACTCCCCAATAGACAGGCAGGTATCCTGCGAATGTGTTTGCCAACTACCCCTATTAGGTCAAGAAACTCGGGGGCATATTTACAAACCCCTATCGTCACCACAATGTCACTTTTTAGGACGTTGTAGTGGTGATAGGGGCTTTGCCCTATTTTACAAGGCAATGTTAAGCCACTTAGGGGCATATTTACAATAAAGTGGTGAATGGTGTCGTTTAGCCAAGAAAGCTAACAACGCACTTTGTCACTTTAAAAGTGCAGGGCTGCACCATATTAACTAGAATATGGTGCAGCCTTGTGTTTCCCCCTGAGCTGGCGCTAACGTTAGTTGCATAGCACCAACGCAGGCTCCCTTGCATCATAGGGCATTTTTCCTGTGTTGAGGGGAAGATTGTTTCTGTGCAGGAAGGTCTTCTTCCTGCACAGAAACTATCTTTAAATGCTGTTTTGAAACGTCTATGTGTGCTGCATAATTCAGCACACATAACGGTTGCAAAATAGCATTTTTTTTTAAAGGATTATTTATGTGCAGGAAGAGGGACCTTCCTGCACATAAACGATCATAGGCAATTTGTTGTTTTTATGTGTGTTGCACATAGAAACAGCAAAAAGAAGGAGAAATTAAACATTTCTCCTCTTTTCGCCAGGTTAAGGCCAGGTTTTCCCTGGTCCTAATTTTGGCGCTGTCTCCTATTTACGCCTCCCTTGTAAATAGGGGGCAGCATCAAAATCAATGGGTTTTGCGGTGGAACACCCACTGCAACACCCATTGCCCTCCCCTTTCATGCCAAATACAGCATGTAGGCGTGCCTTATTCCCCCCCCCCCCCCCCCGCGGAGTGTGTGGCAGCCCGGGCTGAGACAGCTTCCCGGGCACACACACAGCTGCACCCGAGTACTTCACAGGTCTTCAAAAGACCATTCGCTTGTAAATGAGGCTTTGTTGTTTTTTCACACCTTCTAGAGCCCCTGCATCTCCACTCTATTGCTGGAAGAGTCAGCCCCCCCTGAAATTCTTTCTAAGTTCCCCCCCCCCTCTCCCGCCCGAAATTTGGCTCTAGTTGCGCCCCTGAACACCACTGCAGAACATTTTGGATTTTCCAGCTGGTAAAATGGAGTCCGGACAAGCTCGGTGCGTGAACAGTGACCTGCTTGCAATTCAGGCGGGTGGGATACCACCAAGGAATTCTGCTTAGCTTGTAATTGAGGCCTACACAGTTTAATAAAATGAGACATTGAAAGGAATAGAGTTTGTTGGTAGCCACTAAAAATAAAGGGAAATCATTTCCTACCAGTGTCGGAGATAACAATCACCTCAAGGAGGGTGAGCAGAATAGTATGGTGGATGGTGTCAAAGGCAGAAAAACTGCCAACAAGAACCAGTGATCTGACACTTTTGACATTAACTGGGCATCTGCTCAGAAGTGTGAAGGGGAAGTGGGATTGTTTGTACGCTTTGATGGGTGAGGCACGTGGGAGGTGGGACTGTTGTAGGGAATCTACTTAGTGAACTGCTCCAGTGGGTGCTTGTTTGGTGTTTTTTGGGCATTTGCTTGCTACCTTGCTTCTGTTGCGAAACTGATAATGTATCTAATATGTATTTGTGGCCTTTCTTGTGTGCGTTTTGTTCTAAGTTTGTATCCTTTGTGGCTTCTGAGAATTGTAATTTAATAGATATTTAAATGTGCTTTTCTGTCCATTAAAGAAACTGACACTTTTTCAGTGGCTCACTTTAGTACTTCCTGTGCATGTATTAACATAATTTACCATGTTGAATGAAACAGTGAAATACCGTGATATTTCAGGTACTTCCAATGAATATTCATTAGCCTACATTATATGCCTTTAAATATGTGCTCCAGTTTCCGTGCGCATTTCTGAGAGGTCTCGCGCCTGACCTGAGGCAGGGTAGCTGTACATTTAACCGTTGTAATGAACGCAACCATCTGAAAAGGTCAAAGCGCCGCAGACTGATTCAACGGCAGAAAAGAGGACATATGGAATGGCGCTTTCAAACCCAGAATCATCATTCTTTTAACAGGGGACGCGATGGGCGCACAAAATAAAACACAATTAATCCATTTTCATTACAATCTTGAGAACGAAGGCTGAGGTGCTCTGTGAAGCCGTGAGAGGGGAGAGGGGAGAAAATGGACCCTCGGACGTCATGAAGCCGTGAAAGCGTACGTCACTAGAGAGCGCTGGTGACCTAGTTTGGCTTAATCATTGAAAATCGAATACTAAACACTCTCACACGCCATCAGAGCTAGTGACGTTATGCTCGGACTGCAGGCAAGTTTCCTAGATCAATGGATGCACTTGCACTGGTTGGCTTGAACCGGCGCAGCTCTTGACGCACGTCAGCGAACGCTGCACAGGCCTAGGGCCTCATTTATGAAGTTTCGCCGTAGGGCAGCGCCCCAGGCCTTCCTGCCTTCCCTACCGCAAAAGAAAAGGGCAGGAATGCGCCCTATCTATAATATACAGCACATTCCTGTCCTTTTCCCCTGCGTGGGCGCACAAGGGGCTGCTGTGGGGCAGCGCAGGCACCTTTGCACCATGGTGCAAGAGTGCCTGCGTTGCAGGGGTGATTATTTTTGCACAGGAAGGAAAACCTTTCAGTACAAAAATATTCACAAGAGGTTTTTTCCTCTTTCTATGTGTGCTGCACACACAGAAAAAGGAAAAACTAGGAGAAATAAGGATATTTCTCATCGTTGTGCCTCCCTTTTGGTGCTGCCTCAAATTTACGATTTCTCCTAAATCTGGGGCAGTGTCAAAAGGCCACCAATGTTGCTGGGAACGCCCCCAGCAACAAACATTGCACGCCCCTTTAAGGCAGAACACTGCGTTAAAGGGACTGATATTTAGCAGGCAGCATTAAGCCAAAGAAAGTGGCTTAGTGCTGCCTGATAAATATCACGCATGCTGCTACACCACGGAACGTCACAAAAGTGAGGTTCCGGAGTAGCAAGGAGTTTTGAGCATGAAGACAGTGGGGTGTTGCTTTTAACGATGGACTGCTAAAATGGGGACAGCTTCATGCAGACCCCTGTGTAATACCTGGCAGAGGTTGTATGTTGGAGCCACACATGCCCCAACCACGCATGGCTGAACAACACGGTCTTAACAACGACGTGCCTTAACCACGCCTGCCTTTACCATGCATGCCTTTACAACAAATTTGGTTGTAATGGCATATTTCGTGAAGGCATATACCTGGTTACGGTTCTGCCTTAGCCACCAGCCATCCCACCCTGAATCATAAAAGCGGACCCCTGCCCTAAATACTAAGCCCAGCCCAGCCTTTAAAACAATGCAGACCCGCACCCTGAGCCCTAAAACCCACCGCCAGACTTGAAATTGACCTTACCGTCCTGTCCTAAGACCTAAACCTTCACACCAGAACTCGACCCCGACCACCCTGCCTTGAGCCCTACAACCTTCACCCCAGAACTCGACCCAGACCCCCTGGCCTAAACCCTAACACCTTCACCCAAGAACCCTACTCCTCTATGCCCTGAGCCCTAAAACCTTCACCCCAGAACTCGACCCGACTCCCCCACCCTGAGCCCTAAAACTGCCCCTAGCCCTAACCCTAAATCTTTCACCCCAGAACTCGACCGACCCCCCATACCTGAGCCCTAAAACATTCACCCCAGAACTCGACGCTGTCCCCCTCTCTCCCCTGAACCCTAAAACCTAAATCTTGTTCATCATGCCTCTCCGTCCGTCTATTCTTTGTCTGAGCAGGAAGTCACCTGCGACCCTCCGCCTGCGTCTAGAGCGCTAACTACCACGTACATCTAAACCGCGCATATGCATATGGCTGTTTCACCCTGGCAGATGCTACACTGTGGAAATAACCCAGCCATTCTGAAAGAGTTAATCTAGACTGTGAGAAACAAATATATCACTCAGAAAATCTCAAACATCCCCTTTTACTTAATATTCGTTCTTTAATGGCATACACTTTTTGGGAGTGACAGTGAGAGGGAGCCACTGTCAACCCCGACTAATCCAGCGGCAACCACAGAGCACTTTTGTGCTTACTTGGGGTATGATTGGATAATAAGGGGGATAGCCAGGGAGTGGAGGTGAGGTGTTGGGTTCAGGTGATACAGACTAATGAACCAGGTCGATGGTTCTGGGGCCATGACCTGTTAACATCTTTAATGCATGTGTGCAGATATGCATGAATGTAAAGCGCTCATTGACTAAAAACCTTTTGCTTATTTCTTTTATTAGAAAGTTTATTCTTTCTATCGTTCTTTCATTTCTCGGTATTGAATGATTGGTTGCCCCGAATAGAAGTATTTTAGTAATGATTAAGAAATACTTTTTTCACAGGGTTTAAATCCAAAGCAGTTCACACGAATAGACAATATTTTCAAATTCTTGAGGTTCTAATGACACAGCTGAAGAGTTCATTTTTTTACAACAATGCACTGTTTGGTTAGTTTTTGAGAATTAAAAAGTAGTTTAAGCATGCCAATTTTTGAACGCTTTCAATTTAGAGAGATATTATGTGTTGACTATAGTGGAGTCGCAGACTTAGGAAAAGGAAATGTATTGTTGCGGTTTATAGGGTAAATAAGCAGCACTGTTTACACGGAGTCCAGTGAGTGACAACCAAAGCTTGATATTTATTTGAGATCCGCTCACACTGACATCACATCTGAGATAACAAGGCTAAGCCAGACAAGATGGCGCTAAGTGGATTCATATTAAGCACGTGAACCGGCCATCAACCTTCCCGAAAGTCTGTGATTCAGACCTGGCTACTGAGTCCACGTGTTCAACCTCAGCTTTTCTGAATGGAGTCTTGAGGACGCGCATAGGGGGGGAATGGACCTTTTACAGTCAGGAACCGATCCGGAGACACAGAGCGGGCGCATTGATTTTATAAAACCAAGCCGAGCCTTTGATATTCCGCTAAAGGGTGCGCTCGGGGATTACTGGCCTGCATCCGAGCCTGATAATTACAGCCACAGTCTGCGTAATGTCTCCTTGTTCCTTCCCCTTGAAAGTGATCCCTTTGCAGAGGAGGAGGGCTCGAATGAAAGATGGCGGCGCTGCTCTTCCTGGTTCGATTTCATCTGGCAGCTCTCGGGCAGCTGAATTCTCGGGTCTGAGTGTCACTGATGCAATCTAGGCACGAGACGGCTGCACAGTATGTCCAGAGCTGCTGGGCCAAGACGCGCGCTTCCTTCTGGAGGATTTCAAACGTTTGGCTGTGTCACACAGAAGAACACAACTAGCGATAACAACTATTGCATTTGTGTACCTCTCTTTAATCAAGGATTCGGCTGCATTTTAATGCATCTTCAAAACAAAATCTGCCTTATTAGCACCGCTATCCCATTGTTCGCACCCACGCTTGCTGACCCACTCAGATGTATATACCATGCACATTAAGGGACACAAGAGTACAAACTGAGACCACTCCTTTTGTTGGAGAAACATTGCTGCATGTTTATTTGAGCCTTGGATTCCAACGTAGCAGGTTCTAAGGGCCATAAGGTACAAGGTAGCGGGCCTTTAATGGCTGGTATAGCCCACTACGGATTGGTATAAGGCTACTAGAACATTGTGCAAAACACACAAGATGATGGACGGAATGTTGCACAATAGCAACACATTCACCCCCAGTCACAGATCTGGGTTTAATCCATCGTTCTTTTGCTCACCAAGCCACCCCAGTTCAGACATGGCCATATGCAAATCAGTCTTAGCCCTGTGCCTCATGGGAATAGTTCAGCCCGAACTGCCAAGCCATGTCTTCCCTGGACCGGAATCAAGCATCCTAGGACCGGTTTCTGGCTATCAGCCATCTTCAGCCAGGATAGCTTGACTCCAGTGGCTTAGTGAGCACGGGACCCACGTCTGGGCATACCCTTCCCACATAGGGTGAACAGCAAAACACACAAGATGATGGATGGAATGTTGCACAATGGCAAAATTAGTAAAACAAAGGCCTCACAGAGCCCGAGGGGGTTGAAATCGTCTCAAGCAACTGCTGTGAACAAACATTGGAATATTGGAGCTCTGGGCTTCTACTGGCCATTAGAAGCCCGAAGCACAACATTATCTTAAATGGAGCACTCAACATTCCAAAGGCACAGTAGGAGGTTATTGCACGGGCGATCCAAGGTTGGGCAGTGGTGGTAGGACCTAAGCTGCCTGCTGTCTGATTAGACACTGAGCACTAGACATATCCTTGATCAGGTGCTTTGACATCCTGAGTGGGTTCACTCCAAGTCTCAACCAATTCGAACTCCCGTGCAGTGGCGGCGGCTTTTCTGCTGCTAAGTCGAGGTTATAGTGTGTATAACGTAAAAGGCGGAAAAGTTGGACTCTGCCCTCGGGCCGTAACTGAGAGCGGCTAGCTAATCCTGATGGGGCTGGAGACACCATTTACCAGCCTCATCTGTAACCACAAGAAACGTCGGGGCATATTATCAAGACTGCCGCTAAAATGGCGATAATGGGCTTGATAATATGCTCTATGGAATTCCAATTGAAGCCCATGTTAAATGTGAAGGACATTTAGGAGAGGAAAAGTCACGCACAGTGGCTTTTCCTGTCCTTGTAAATATGGAGGAGCCCCGTGCGCCACCAGTACGTCACGAAAAGTGATGTACTGGTGGTGCAGGGGGCTTGTAAATCTGCTCCTTAGTTTTTAAAAGTCATTAGCACCTCTCCTACAGGCTCTAAGTGGATCCCAGGTGACATCTTATACTAGATGCTGTGATGTACAATCACACAATGTTGAGTCTAGCACCGAGGCTGAGACTTGAACCTGGGTCTTCAGGCTCCAAAGGCAGGAGCTGGTAAGCAACTCAGAGATGACAGTGGCCAAGCTGTGTATGATGGTTGGAAGTGCTGAGGCAATTAGTTGGTAGATATCACTTTCTGGGCTTCTTCCAGCTAGAAATCCTGCTTGTGTTTCCCACTGCACAGACATTCATGGCAGGGACATGAAGTGATAAAGTTGCATGTCAGTACAGTAGTGTGGGGAGAGAGGATTTACATTAAAATTCGGGTGAAGTGTGGGACATTGTGACCTCTTTCCTGACCATTTCCCTGCCAGCTATTCTCATGATATTCACTGTGCTTCAACCTCTTCCTCCCTCTTTCCCTTTTGCTGCCTTTCTCTTTCTTGTTCTTGCTCAATGTCTGACAATTAAAAATAAGACCTGGTATGCAAAAAAGAGTGCCGGTTACCCCCACCTGCAACCACCGGCTCAAATTATGCACTGTAAAATCCTTAGTCAAAGCTTGTTTCGTCCCAACAGAACTTGTAGTCGTGGTTATGAAACTGTAATCATTGGTTCAAAATAAACTATGCTTTTGACTAAAAGGCCGGCCCTGGTTGATGTTTTCCATTTGATAATGAGCTTTCTGCAACAACATCAACATACATTCGAAAATGGCTATATTGAAAAATGTGCCCATGTCATATTAAATGCAAAAAGATATGTCTCATTTCCCTTGGTGATTGACATGTCTTTTTTGTAGTGACACAAAGATATTGTTTCACCAGTGCCGTACCAAAGGGTGCCAGGGGCCTCGGTTTTTTAGTCCACTGTTGTTTTTACAGGGGCCTCGGTGCAAGCATAGAAAATGTGTTCCCTTACTGCTGAACTGCTAATAAACACAACAATAAACAGGAGTCAGTGAGCCCCTTAGGCCTCTGGGTCCCAGTGCCAATGCACTTCCTGCATCATTGGTAGCTACGTCCCTGAGCCATACCCACTGCACATCCTTTTACCTCACCATGTTTTTGGTTTTCTAAGTTAAGCACTGTTTGTATTACAGTTCACCCAGACGTTGGTCACTTGTTCAATCTGTCATTGATCTCAATTTGCACCTCAATGTGCTGGCCCAACTAGCCATAAACCATTTTGACCTTGCTTATGCTCCTTCTTGTCGAGACCTACCCTGGCAAGCAGACTGGACTGGACTGCACCTAGTGGAACAGGACCAAGACTGATTTGTGTATGGCTGGTCTCTGCTTGATGCAGCATAGTGTGCAAACAAATGAGGGGCTCTGTTGGCCAAGTAATTACCAGCGACTGAGATTAATTCAAGCATCCCACAAGTCACATTTTGGGCCTTCTGGGAAACATCCTTAACAACGCGGTCGTTGCAACGAACGAGATGTAACCACGCTATGCCATTACAACGCAAGTCCTTACATCGACTTGCGCTAGATGGCGTGCTAACATTACAAATAGTGTAGTTTACTATCCCAACACCTACCCTACTGTTAAGTGGACTGGAGTTGGAATAGTAAATTACACTTTTCTAATGTTAGCACGCCATCTAGCGCAAGTCGATGTAAAGACTTGCGTTGTAATGGCATAGCGTGGTTACATCGCGTTCGTTGTATCGACCGCGATGTAACAGCACGCGTTGTACTCACTTTCGTTGTAACATCATACATCTCTTCTTTTACATCCATGGCAACATAAGGCAAGACCCTATGTTTGGGTCATTTTTATTTATTGTATAAAATGCGTATTGAATGATGTAGGCCTTGCTATAAAAAGTGACTTATAGAAGATTTACTAAAACCAGCAAAGCACAAGAAGACACATGCCTTTAAAAGAGAAACATTATCATTGGCTACATCACAGAGGAGAGAAGTTCAGAGGTGTCTTAAAAAACAATGCCTGCTCTCTCCTGGCCCTCCCTAAATGGAATGGAAGAAGTGATGCAGGTTTGTGATCACTTCGCCGTCTCGCCCCTCTCTTTTCTATTATGGCACAGTCTTGTGGTAGCTGCTGTGAGAACAAACTCTTTTTTCTGTAGATCAAACGAGTGATTGCAACCTTTCCCATACAGATCAAAAGCATTTGGTATATTACACAGCTGACAGGATAATGTCATAATGACATTGTTCATGCTTACTCCTCAAAGTTACCTCTGACTAATCCTTTCCGACTTCTGAGCCAGACACATGGGGTGAACGCTAATAATAGGTTGTCATTTACTTAATGGAGTCTTAAGTTCACTACCTTTGGTCTCAGGGCAGTGCACATTGGATGACCATGTTCCACCATGCTGCTTTAAGAGAAGTAAGCTCTCACAACTCACAAGCATGAGGTATCTCCACCGTCAGTGTTCACTCAGTACTGCATTCTGGGTTAATGCTTTATTGACCGAGTATGTAATGCAGTGGAAATTAGACTGTGATACTTAAAGTCAAGTACATAAACGCTACAACCGAACATTGACCCAAATGAAGAAATTACTGGTCACAAAATAGTGGTCACAAATTGTTATCAGTATTTTTGTGACCGGTAAAGAGTTTTACAAAATTTTACAAACCCATCTATGTACTACTAGGGTAGTTAGTAGAATTCTGAACTAGTGGGCTGCAATATGACTTACGCCAGGAATATTATTGAGGCAGGTCAAAAAAATGCTTCTCACTACTAGTGGAGGCCATCACAAGTATGGTATGGCCTACTTGTGGCAGCAGATCATCAAGTCTGATCTTTTTTTAATGCAGCCTATTTTCCTTGAAGGAAACTGGCTGCATTTAAAAAATAAAAGCTTTTTTCAGTTTGCTTGGATTGACAATTGTTCCATGAACCAATGCTTATTTCCACCAAACTTTTTTTTTTAACTCACAAAGGAGAAGTGGCCCAAAAAAGACCACTTCCCTTTCGAGAATGGGTTACCAGTGACTTTGAGATCTCGGTATATTTTGCAAATGGATTTCAGTTTTGTTGCAGCGCAAGATTGGTAAAACATTATTATACGCTTACTCTCCTTACTACTCAAACAGTACTGGGCCCTTTACGATTAGACGATCTGCACCATTTTTATTTATCACAGAGGCAATGATTCTCTCATTAATCCTTATCCACTGATAGGTGTGGTGGAAATTAGGGTGGCCAAAACACCACGTTAGATATCCAATGAGCATCAATAATTGACAGCCAACTCACACATTTTAGATCAGATTTATGAACAACACTCTCAAGACCATGCTGTACAAATATATATAGCAAAAAGAAGACCTCACCTCATGATAATAAGTAATACCTGATGATCTGACAGAGTTTGCTGATTCTCTCTACAATGCATTTAAATAATTTGTAAAATAGCATAGTTTAAATGGAAGAACCAACAAGACTAAATAATAGATTCAGACAGGTAATAGATTAATTCAGTTATTGTATTAAAGATCCAAAATCCATAGCAATCAACAATCTTTTGAGAATTTCAGTTAAGTATATCACAGCTTTCATTAAGGCGCCAAACATTTAGGCAAGGCTTTATTGGATGGTTATTATTAAAATCATTTTATAGAGTTACAGAGTCCCACTACCATTAAGACTAAAGGATAGTTTGATTGTCTAACAGCTCAGTTCCTAAGAAGAAGGGGAAAGGGTTTAGATTTAAAGTCCATTAAGGTCGAGTCCATTAGCATAAAACAAAAGAAATAAATGAAAAAAAAATGAAATGGTTCGGCAAAGAAGGTTTCAGTATATCAGCTATCAACTGTAGCATCAGCAAGTCAGTCCAAAAGTAAGAGGATAGTTCTTAGTAATTATTAAAAATCGATCAACATAGCGCCTTCTTGCAAGGGGAAAATAAAAAGAATGGCGTTTGTCAAGAAGCAAAAATCAATGGCTTTGCTCCTCCTATGGGGTTTCTTCTCTTATAAAGCCTCTAACAAAGTTTCAGTGATGTAGCATCACACCACCTTCGAAAGACATTCGCAACAGTGAGATGCTTCCCATGCTAATCATGATAAATGAAAGATTTGAAAGTCCACATAGGCTTAACATCAGTGAAAAAGCAATTCAAAGTAACCATCTATAGCAAAAGATGAAATCCTATTCCCAGAGGAATATTTCACTGTGAATGTTGTTGAAACATTTACCAATGTCAAAACTTATACATGTGCAGAACAAATAAAGCATCATTTCACTATTTGTAAATGAACCATTGTATTAGGTCAGGAGAAGGGCCAAAATTAGAGACAAAGCTTTTTTGAAAGAGCCTTTAAATGAGCATTATGCATTTTAAATTAAATACATTCTAAACCAAAATCAAATATAATGCAATACATCTTTTTAAATAGGGAACATGTAGAACTTTCACCAGAGATTATTACATGGTAATAGCTAACGTTAGAAATACCCTACTACCACCGTTTTTCTCAATATTCATATAAGTATATACTTTTCTAAATTTACACTACAATTTTAAAATTTTCACTTTTCATAAACTATAGAATCTCTACCATTATTATGTGAAATTTCAAGATCGTAGCTAGTTTCTACATATTTTTGCAACAACTTTTCTAAAGGGTGTCTCTAACAGAAGGCATTAGAAACACTAGGCCACTTTAGTAACAGCAACATTTTCATCAGTAAACGTTAATAAACAACATGTTCATAAGACATTCTCATTAGTGCAAGTCGTTTATATGTATTAGTATTAATTTGTATGTAAACTTTCTTAATCTTTTTTTTAAAGCATGCTTTTACGGTGCTTCTACTACACTTGTCTCAGATTCATGTCTCACTGTGTCTAAAGTGTGCAAATTGCTCTTTCAGCTTTTCATGTGTATAATCAGAACATATGTTTTTTTTAAATCTTGCGTCTTCAGTATCAAAACATTGATACATAACATACTGATTTGGTATTTAGAAGTAAAGTCAACTACGTGCATTTTCCAGATACCGAATCAGTATCCATCACAATCCCATTTTGGGAGTCAGAAAAAGTTTTGTGACTTCTTAAGTGGGATTGTTACATCTGAAGAAGCTTTTTTTATGATTGCAAATATCGAAATGTTGCACTTGTTACTGCACAAATGCTTAGCACATCTGACCCTTGGGCCCGGATTTACTAGCATTTTGCTTTGTGGGTGCACTACGTTTTGTCCCAGCCATGACGCAAAATGCAAGTTGAGAATTATAAAGCCATGCAATGGCCTATTTGCGCCACCTTGCATGATATTGTAGACAAAATTAAAGCCAGGCACTGCATTGCGTTACACTGCATTTGATAAGCATTACATGGGTGGTGGTTGGAGTTACCATGCACCCACCCATGTGTTTTGAAACAAACTCAGATTTACTAAAGGCAATAAACCTGGGGTTGTCCCAAAATAGTTTGCCTACTCGAACGAGGCAGATATTGGTTCTATAGAACTAATGTTGCCACAGATGCTGGGGCTCATTATTGTAAAAGGTGTGCAACACCATATATTGCCCGAAGATATGAGATGCACAAGAATGGGCCTGTCCCCAGCATACCTGTATTTTCATAGGGCAATGAAAATCTTATTGTTCAAGTCATTTTTTGCAAATGAATACCAAAGAGGGCTCTTTCCTTATGCATTTATTCAATTGTTAATGCCCTGCAAAGTCTAATACATAGTCTCATGTATCATTGTTATTGTTTCATGTAAAGGATGTAAAGGATGCATATGGCTTTTAGTGGGTGTAGTATCTAACACAGACCTGACCTTCAGGACTTCAATCCTCTCTTCCCTCATTCCCTCAGTCTCTCTACATCCTACTCTATAAGTGTTATAATTTTAAGCTCGCAACCATTCATTCAATTTCATTTTCAGATTTATGTCATATGTTTTTGCAAAGCTCCTGAGACCCTCCATTATGGCATAGTGGTTAAGAACTTTGTCTCTCATATTGCAAATAAATGAATCGAGTCTTGTTATCATCAGTGCCATGGGTTTACTTCAAAATCTGTTCTTTCAGAAGGTGTTTCAAGGATTTCTACTAAAGGAAAAGTCAATAGATTTAATGTTGCAAAAATATAACCATTTCTGGATAATGGGGAAAAGTGTTTTTTGCAATCACCAGTGGAACATCATTGAATTTTATTTCGATTCACATGTCATAAGCAAGGATTCACCCAGCTCACATGAGCATCACTTGTGGCCTAGTGGTTTATGTCTTTAACTGTCATCCTGAAGGATAAGGACAGATTCCCTGTTGTCACCTTGTTCCTATATTGCCTTGAAGAACTCTTCAGTCACAAGATATTTTAAGGACCTTTCAAAAAGCAACAATATGTCCAAATAATTCACTTTTATTTTTTCTAGAAGCGTTTCCCATTCTTTGGATCGGATGTCACAGATATGTTTCCACCCACGTCATTAGAGCGTCACATATGGTCTTTCATTATCTGCCGTGAGCTAATTTTTCATGTCTACCTGTCACAATGGTCATGTGTCTTCTTGAAGGTCTGTTCAATCTAAGGTGCTTGAAGGATGTTTCTAATATGTGAAAAGTCAAGAGTTTTCAGATTACAAAGTAGAACCACATCTTTAATGGGGAGGGGTGTTATTGCAATCACAGAATGTGACTGATTGGATTCTATTTTTTATCTGTACAGGCAAGGTTTGGTTTGAGGCAGCATAATGACAAAGAGTGTTGTTGCAGTCACATGTGGAGCCACACTCAATTTGTTTTTCAGATTGAGTGTGAAAGGTATGTTGTCACCAAACTCAACAGAGTATCTCTTGTGGCCTAGTGGTTATGATATTTCAATCTCTGACACCTGGTTAACAGTTAATGTTATGCTGTCAACATGGACCTGGGTCTTCCTGAAGGTCTGTTTTGTCACAAGATGTTTCAGCGATCTCTTTAGTAGAGTGAAAGATAATAGAATTCATACCACATTTTTCAATAATGGAGGGGAGCTTGTTTTGCCACCATCTTTGGAGCCTTATTGAATCAAATTTTCAAGTTATATGAACTCTGCAGTTAAGGATACAGATCCCACTGTCACCATGGTTTGTTTAAAGATCTGTCATATCACAAGGTGTTTCTAGGAAGTCTGCAGTAAGCGAAAAATCTTGATAATGAAGGAACAGTGGGGCTCATTACGATGGCGTAATGATCGCCACCACCGAGCCGCTGTTATGCCATCGTAAAGTGAAATACCCCCGCCATATTACGATGGCGGTGGGTACTGCAGCGGATGCAAAGTCCGTTCCCCACTTTTCCGCCGGTCGACAATCGTTATGATTACCTGCCAGGCGGAGCTGGGCCAGTAATATGGTGGCACCACCAGCCATATTATGGTGTGGCTTGCGGACATGCATTGAGGGGCTGGCGAGGATTGGCTTTGGGGGACCATTGAGGGCCCCTGGGGGGTGCACTTGGGGGGCACCCATGGAACCCACCTGCAGTTCCCCTCACCAAGAGGCAGGCACCGCGTGGTGCCTGCCACGTGGTGCATGGACATGCTGTGCATACACTTTTACCATTGGGGATGGTGCTGCAGCCAGCAGCATGGTCCACAATGGTAAAAGGACAGAATGCCCCCGCCAGTATGGCGGGCGCATCCTAATTGGGCAGGTGGGACCGCCGCACATCTGGCGGTAGGTCCCATCCCCGTTATGATGGCGGGCGGACTGATGTCCGCCTGCCATCATCTATAGAGATCTATAGAGCTTGACTGTTTGTGTAATGGTTAACGCCTGTAACTTTCAATATGAAGGTTTGAATATTAATATTGGGTTATCACTCTGGCCTTGTGTTGCCTTAAAGGACTGTGTTTCAAGGATTTCTTCAAAGTTATCTTCATATCGCAATAGAATGTCCAAATAGTTTATTTTTGCTTTTAAATAAGGATAGTTTGGTATACCCACCTACTGAGCCCCAATGAATTTCCATTTTAGAATGATAATAACATGTATTTTTCTTCACCAAACTAAGTAGAGTGTCACTGGCTTTGTATTTACGATTTCTGTGTCTTATATTTGAATGAATGAACACATTCAAGTCACCCTTGTTTTGACTCCGTTTGAAGGTGTAATCGGTCATAAGGTGTTTCAATAATCTCTTAAGTAATTGAAAAATCAATCGGTTTCATTTTGCAATATCATAACCAATTTTATTAATAAAGGAGGGGGAGTTTTCTTCTGGTTCCAAATGGAGCTTCACTGAAATCCATTTTCAAACCATGACTTGTGGCCTAATAGTTAATTATTATAACTCTCACACTGAAGATTAAGAATTTATGTCACACAGTCAGCTTGGTCCTGGGTTACCTTGAAGCATGAACTCCAGAAACACGGAAATATCTGAACTTACCACTGCACATAAAGCAAAACATTCTCTGATAAGACTTTGATTTCGCTTCATTGCATGGTAGATGCTGTGGTAGATGTTAGACAGAGACCTAGTCCATCCCTTGCTTTTGTGGCATGTCAAATTAATTGCTAACAGATATAGGGGCCCGATTCACAAAGGTAAACTTAGACGATTGGTCTAAACCTAGGCCAAACGTCTAAGTTTCGACTTTGGGACTTCACAAAGGTAATTTACGGGTAATATCTTTATGTCCCCACTCGGGCCAGATCTCCTCCCCGACTGCAGACATAAAGATTGTACCCGTAAATGCCCTTTGTGAATTCCCAAAGTCGTAAACTTAGACGTTTGGTCTAAGTTTAGACCAAATGTCTAAGTTTGCCTTTGTGAATCAGGCCCATAGTCTGCATGTTGAGCCTTAATCATGTTAAGTAAAATCCTACACAGATCGGTCATCATAAAACTGAGCATAAAAAATGTCGAGATGTAATTATAGACTACTTGAATGGAAAACACACACAATTATCTGGTCACTTTCTTAAATATATGTTGTTTGTTTTTAAAAACGTTTTAGGTTCATAATGCAGCTTCTGATTTTTACTTTTGTAATGATTTGAATCATTTTACAATAAATGTATTCACACTGTTCTAAAACAAAAACAAAGAGAATTAAGTGTCTCCCAAAATGTTCTTTCAATAGTACAATGATGTGTCCATATATTTTATTTTCCTCTGTAATAGGAGGGGTATTTTCTTGAATTTTCCCATGGAGCTTCATGTAATTACATATTTTGATTGTATGCCATAGGTATATTTTGTCCATAAGAGTAGTCACTATCATCATGTGTCTCATTGAAGTTCTGTTCTATCACAAGGTGTTTGAAGGATCTTTCCATCAGAAAATATAATCTCTATAGCTTTTATTTTGGAAAAACATAAATATTTTTTAAGGGAAAGTGTTTCTTCAAGTCACTTATGAGACCTCAATAAAATCAATTTTTGTTTCATGTCAGGTAAGTTTTCAACAATCTCAATAAAGTATCATTTGAGGTATTGGTCTTTGAACAGTTTACTTTCAGCTTCTTTGTAAGAGTTGAAGCCCTGCTGTTGCCATGGTTATAGGTCTGAATGAAAGCCAGTTCTAAAACAGAATGCCTGAAATATATCTCCACTATATGTAAAGATAATAGATTTCCTACTGCACAAATATAAGCACTTATTTGATAATGGAAAAATACTTTTCTTACCGTCACATATGGAGCCTCATTTAATTTGATTTTCAGATCATATGTCATAGATATGTTTTCACCAGGCTCAATAAAATATCACTCGTGGCCTAGTGGTTAAGGTTTCTGAGGGTAGTGATTAATGTCCTCTTGTTCCCCTGATAATGGATCCGTATGATGATCAGTTCTAACATATGGTGTTTCAAGGTTATGTCCAGTAAGTGAAAAAGCAATATCTTACCTATTGAAAAATATAGATTCATTTTGGATAAAGGAGCAAGGATTTTGTCAGCTATGGAGCCTCATTGAATTGAATTGTTACATTTTTGGATTGTAATTCAAAGGTATATTTCAACCAAATGAAATTTCAATTTTGGATTGTTGTTTAAAGGTATATTTCAACCAAATCCATTGAATACCACTCATGTCTTACTGGTTAGAACCTCTGACACTTATGTTCAGGGTGGAGATCTAACTGTCACTGTGGTCAGGGGTATGCTTTAAAGAGTGTTCAACCAGAAGGTGTTTGTAGGATCTCCCCAGCATAGGAAAAGTCAATTATATTCATAATGAAAATATCATCCCTTGTAGCCTATAGATTAAGATTTCTAACTCTCAGCCTGAAAGTCAAGAATTCATGTCCTTCTGTTACCTTGGTCCTAAATTGTCTAAAAGAACTATTCCTTCACAAGGTGTGCTGCAGGGCTCTAAAACAGTTATTCTCCTATTCCAACAATATGTTCATATATGTTCTTGTCTTTTTAGTGGGAAGAGAGTTTTGTTGTACTCACCTATAAAGTTAATTGAGTTTAATTTGTATCAGTACAACAACGAAGGAGTGACTCAAACCAAACAAAATAAGACCTAAACAGAGCACGTGGGTGTGTAAAAAGAAATATGAAAGAAAAATCACAGTGATTTTTTTATAAAACCCTCACTCACCCGACTATTGGGTGACATGCTTCATCATCGGGTTGTTCACCGGGTGTGCCAAGTGCATACCCGGTGTGCTACTACACCTGCAACTGCAGTGGAGCTGGTGACTAGAATAAAAGCAGTGCAAAAAGTGACGGTGAAAACAAGGTGTCAAAATTAGAGTAAAAATGCATGTTTTCAACCTGTACCCAATTTTAATAAGGGTTGAAGCTTGCATCAAATAAAAAGAAATTGCGGACAGGTTTGATAGTAAATTTGAATCAAAGTGTCCTGTATTAATCGGTCATGTGGTCAACATGTTTCTGCTCACTGTGGCCATTTTAGCCGAGCATTCTTCAGGACCAACCTGTGACACTGGGCGGTATACGCACGCTAAGGCGTACCCTAACCTCAGTGTACTCAAAAATAGAAAGAACTCACGGTTATTCACCGGATTACCCTGGAGTTTCAAGGGTTTGGTAACCTGTGTGGTGGGGAAACAAAAAGAATCGGACCAAACATATAATCACACATATGAAAAGATGCATAGGTTCCTTTTTTCCACAACCATGACTTATCACACACCACCAAATTGCGTGCTCATCAAAGAGATCTTTATCTATCTTTTTACATATATTTAGTAAACTCGTATCGAGTAAGGTTAGTTTGTATATTTTGGTCGGGTTACTCAGGAAAGTTCCCTCTTCACTCTCATCAACCAACCTCATTACCATGCGTCAACACGAACGCTCATTTCAAACTGTGTTTGTACCAGTCTTTATCACACAGTATGACTGAATAAAGTAACACTAACACCACATCGGGTTAACAAGGAGTTGTGCAAAATTAAAATATATCTACATGTTTAATTTGTATGCCATTGGTAGGTTTTTACTCAACTCAATAGAGTGTCCTTGTGGTCTGTAGGATAAGCTCTAGTGGGCACATGCATCAACCTATTTAGGAAGTGCAAACGGTGCGAATCGGTAAATTCAGCCGTTTGCGCTTCCTAAATAAGTTTTTGGGATGCATGAAACAATGTTTCAAAATTCGCTTTTTTTTTCATTTCCTAAAAATGCGAATGCATTTAAGGAATCGCATTTGTGCGATTCCTTAAATGCAATGCATCAATTTTTTAAAAAATGCGAATTTTTAAATAGGAAGTGCAAATTAACACGAGGTTGACCCTCGTGTTAATTTGCGAAAATCTTTAAAAAAGCAAAAAAATGCATTTTTTAAACTTTCGTGTTACAGACACACATGTCCTTAGAACATGTGTGTGTGAAACATGCACTTTAAAATACATTTCAGGGGTGCAGGGGGGGTCCTTTGGACCCCCCTCTGCACCCTTGCAATGCATCAACAAATTGCGAGTTCAAAAAAAAAGAAATGCAAAACGGCATTGATTCCTATGGGCCTCTAGGCCCATAGGAATCAATGTAATGCCATTCCTTAAGTGCGATTCGCAATTAAGGAATCGCAATTTCCGAAAATTAATAAATCCTAAAAACTTTTAGGATTTCTTGATGCATAGGATTTTGCAATTCCTAAATTGCGATTCCTTAATTTTCGCAATTTAGGAAGTGCAAAATCCTACAATGATGCATGTGGCCGTAGGACTAGCAAGTTTGTGGTTCAAGTTTGGCAGTCTTTATGGTCATGTCCCTCCTTAAAGGTCTGTTGCATCACAAGGTTTATGAAGGACCTCTCCAGAAAGTTAAACTTCAGTAGGATTCATATTGTAAAACTATAATCACATTTTATCAATGAAAAAGAGTTTTCTTACAGCCATCTATGAAGACTAATTGAAGTCCAATATTTGAATATACATCATAGGTATACTTTCAACCAGCTTACTTGATAGTCACTTGTGGTCTAAAGCTACAAATTGCTGGCAAATGTCCTCAAGTCTTATGATTCAACTTCCACTGCTGCCATGGTAATGGGTTTGCATGAAAGTCAATTCTAGTACAAAGTGATTAAAGAAAATAATACTTCTATTACTTGAAAATAAATTAACTCCATATTGCAAACATATAACCTGATTTTTGGATTATTGAGGAAGACTCCTATTAGTCGCCCATGGAGCCTCATTGAATTTGATGTTATGATTGTATGTCACAGGTATGCTTTCACCAAGCTCAATTGAATGTCACTCATGGGCTAATAGTTACAGTCACTGACTCTCAACCTGAAGGTCAGTAGTTTATGTACTGCTCTCACCATTGCAATCAAACTGTTTAGTGCAACCATTTATGCCATTTTTGGACAACAGGAAAAGAGCGTTCTCAACTATGGAGTCTCACTGAACTAAATTGAATGCAACTCACTTCTCGCATCATTTGTCATAGGAGTGTTTTAATGCAACTATGTGTGTGGTGTTCATGGCCTAGGGGTTGCGACTGTCTCTGACTCCTATCCTCCTGCTTTATGATTGAAATCTTGCTGTCACTATGGTCATGGTGGTAGACTGCTTTAAGCATTATTCCATTGTACTATGTCTCACGGATTTTTCTAGTAAATGAAAAGTCAATCACTTTCATAATGAAAAAATATAGCAGCATTTTTTAATGTGGAGGATTTATTTGCAGTCACCTATGAAACGTCATTCATTTTCCATAATTGGATCATCTCCAATCGAAATGGTTTCATCACCTCAATAGAGTGTCACACTTGGCCTAATGGTTAAGGTCTCCGACACTCAGCCTGCAGGTATCAGCTGAAGTCCTGCTATCCCACTTATTAGCTTTCAAATTGCTAAAATATAACCCCTCTGTAGTAGTGTCCAGGGTGCACTGTGACATTGAACACAAAGGGACCTTGTCTGATCCCCATTCAAGCTGCACAGCCACGTCCATTGCGAATGAATCCAATAAATCAAATTTGGGCCCGATGTAGGTAGCCCTTTACCGATCGGAATCGGCCGAAAATACCGATTTTCGGCCGTTTCCGATCGGTAAAGGGCTATGGAGATGTAGGGGCACATTTTCGGTAATTTTACCGATTCGTTATCATTACCGAATCGGTAAATTTACTGAGTCGGTAATATTTACCGATTCGGTAATGATAACGATTCGGTAAAATTACCGAAAATGCAATGTAGGTAGCCTATGTTCCATCAGCACATGGCTTACAGAATCGGTATTTTACCATGGAATACAAATCCATGGTAAAAAACCGATTCCTGTGTACATGCACATCTGTGCATGTACACATGTGCCATGTGACAGACAGACGTGCCCTTAGGGCATGTCTGTGTGCCACATTGCACACATGGGCGTTTTGGGGGTGCTAGAGGGTGTCAAAGTGACACCCCCTGCACCCTTGTGAATTCTTTAATTACCGATTCGGTAAATACCGAATCGGTAATGCCTAATCATTCCTATGGGCTTCAAAGCCCATAGGAAAGAATGGGCATTACCGATTCGGTATTTACCGAATCGGTAATTAAAGAATTGTTAAGGATTCGGTAACGAATCCAGATGTTGGGACCTACATCCCATTTACCGATTTTAAAATACCGAATCGGTAAGATTCGGTATTTCAAAATCGGTAAATGGGATTTACCTACATCGGGCCCTAATGTTTTAAATCTTCAATTATTCCACAGTTTACTCCATTACGTTTCATCTTTTTTCCTTTTTACTAGCATCAATTAATTATACTCATTCCTATGCGTGTTCACAATTTTTCATAAACTCACAGGAGAAATAAATATTTCCACAGGTCACGATTTTATTTAAAATCACCCAATGCATTTTGGGATATTGCCTTCGTCAGGAGTATCTATGTTACAAAAAATTAATAAACAGCCATCAGCTCAATTATTACACTTTTAATACAACAGACAAACTAACAACATCCATTCAGCTTTAAGTTAATAGAACTGTGAAATGCTGCGGAATCATGCCTCAGCTGTTGTTCTACTTCAATAATCATCAACTTGAACAACAGCTCATATTCAACACCCCAACTCTCTAAACCATCACATATCTCCAATTCAAGAATCCAATAATTCTGAGATACTTAAAGCCCCGTATTTACCCATAGAACCATTATAACTGTTACAACAGTAGTCATCAGCATGCTTACGGTGACATGTGTTCAGCTGCATTTAAAAGGAGAAAGCATTGCTCGATTTCTTGCGATTTAAGCAGCACTAATCCATAACATCAAGCAGATTTCCTGTAATGTACCCCTGCAGGTCTTTCCATTAGCAGTGGTAGCTGCATCAACTGTTTCAAGCTTTCTCTAGTGTTTATCACCCTTCCAGCTCCCCAGGTGATCTGTCATGTGTCATGTGCCTCAGTAACAGACGTAGTATATTGCGCGTTGGGCCACAATCATATTCATTGGCTATAGGCACTACATTTCCCAGAATACATCGAAATTGTGTCACGAAATCTTTCACTTCCCAATAGAATGGCTACACATTACCAATACTAAACATAACAGATACGGAAAGCATTTACAAAGTGAAACAAGCATTGGAAATGCAATAGGTCTCGCCTTTGATTAAGTTAAAGCCATTTGCTTTGCTAATGGTATTGTAGAGCAAGGCAAATGGCTTTAACTTAATGAAAGGCGAGACCTATTGCATTTTTAATGCGTGTCTAATGATTGGAGAGAATTACTGTTCAATACCTGATCGCTAGATCAACGCCCTGTCCTCTGCATACTTCAACACCCTCTGCATACTACGTAAAAACTTCAAGTGGATCCCCTCCGATGCAAGAAAACCGTCACTCACGTCCTCATCACCAGCAGACCTGACTATGGCAAAACCCTCTAAACCGGAATCAACAAAAAACTCCTCCACAAACTCCAGACTGTCCAGAACGCCGCAGCCAGACTAATCCTTGATATTCCACTGCACAACCATATCACCCAACACCTTTGTGACCTCCACTGGCTCCCCATCGAAAGAAGAATAACTTTTAAGCTGGTCACACACGCCTACAAGGCCCTCAATAACATCAGACCTAGATACCTCAACGTCCGCCTCTCCTTGCTCGCCCCCAAGAGAAACCTTCTCTTAGCTGACCTCTCCCTAGCCACGTCTTACATTTCTACAGGACCAGATCAGGTGTTAGGGCCTTCTCCTACCTCGCAGCCAAGACTTGTAACGATCTCTCTCTCCACTTCCAGCTAAGCCCGACACTGCACCAATTCAGGAAAGATCTAAAGACATGGCTCTTCGAATGACCGCAATGGAGCTGCCCGGTATACACCCGTTACAACGGATCTTTTACTCCGCAGACCCATTACAACGCGACCATTACTCCGCATACCATTACAACGCATTGCGCTGGGGGGCGCTCTAGGATAGGGAATAAGTATAATTTACTATCCAACACCTTCCCTAGGGTCCACGGGGACTGGAGTTAGAATAGTAAATTATACTTACCACTATCCAGCGCCCCAAGGCGCTATGCGTTGTAACGGTATGTGGAGTAAAAGTCGCGTTGTAATGGTCTGCGGAGTAAAAGTATGCGTTATAACGTCATACATCCGAGCTGCCCACACCGTCCACATTGCACCTTGAGACCCTAACGGGTGAGTAGTGAGCTCTACAAAACCCGAATTGATTGATTGAATACCGGAGGGGTTAAAGTAGTCAGAATGAAAAATGAGTTTTCCAACGTAGTGTCTTGTCAACCATAACTACAGAGACTCAAATGTTGCCTCTGCAAAACATACTTGCGTAAACAAGGCAGCATCGCCTATATGCAATTAATCAATCAATCAGGATTTGTAAAGCGAATCTGCTTGAATTGTGATGGTCTCCAGGGACTGTGGGATCGATCATGCTGCCTGTACCTATTGGTTGAACATCCAGGTCTTGAGGTTCACTATATAAAAGTGAACTGTGGCTGCTAGTCATAATCACTATGCTTCTCTGATACTAATAACACCTGTTGACATGAACCCTACCTGTCCGTCGCTCCTCTGACTGGGCCGGGTCAGGCGGCACCGCAGGTCCTCGGGGTCACATGGATATGCTCCGCAGGTGAGAGGCCACCGAGAGGAGTCCAGTTCGGCAGCCCCCTTGAGGGTGAAGACACGTAGTCATGAGGAGATCAGTGCCAGTGTGAGAAGCGGCAACGGGGACTCTCTGGGGGATGGCGATAAGGGGAGCGGGAACAAAGAGGAGAGGGGGCCCCTGGGCTGTGGGGGAGATAGGGATACGGGCTCCTGGGAGAACGGGGTCAGTCACCAAAGGGGGAGCGCAGCCTTAGACTAAAGGGAGAGAGCTCCTGGGAGCCGTGGGGCATGTAAGGGTGCAGCAGAAGGGGGTTAAGAGGGGAGCTTGAGCGCAAATCATGGTAACCTTGAGGTGAGCGGGACCTGAGGGTACCGGAGGAGCGGGACCTGGAGCTACGAGAGGAGCGGGACCTGAGGCTATGAGACCTGGGCCTGTGGCCATGGGGGCCATAAGGGGAACAAGACAGGAGGACCTGGTAGTAGCGAGGCTGGGTGTCAGGTGGACTATCGGGGGAGCGGGCCGGGAGCCACAGGAGCGAGGCAGAAAACTACAGAAATCATGTGAGGAGCAGGGCCGGGAACCATAGTGACTATGAGGGGATCAGGGCCGGGATCCATAAGGGAAGCGGTGCAGCGAGCGGTGAGTCGCAGAAGGGGAGCGGGCCGGGAACTACGGGATGCATCGGGGGACAGGGAGTGGGCCGTGAGACTTTAACTGAGCGGTGGCCATGCCGAGGCCGGGTGCCACGGTGACCATGAGGCGAGCGTGAAAGCTTATCCCGCGGCCTCTCGATGGCCTGGCACTGATGACACGAACCAACATAAACCTCAACCGAGCTGTCGCCGTGCGCACTTCTCTCACCACCAGGACCCGGACACCCCGAGCCCTGAACCGCACCGGCCATCTTAAAAGGACTTTCTCCCACTTCTATCCATCCTATATGAGCAGCTGTTTTGGAGTATGCAAGGGTCTGAACTAATTAGCGGATCTGTGCATCGGACTTCTGTGACTTGTGGCGTTTGGTAGAAAAAGATATGTAACTGCCTAAAATTCTGTGTGTTGTGTTGGCGCCTCTGTGGGACTGAGCAGTCTTTGGAAGTGCCTGCTCTTTAAAATAATGTTGATGTGTGGTCTCTGCGGCTCACCTTGATACTACACCTTCCATGCCAGAGACTGCGTGCAATGCCTTTCGCTGTGCTCTCCCCACAGTTGTGCATAGATGTCGAAGTATGAGGTAGCACTGCGCATACGGCAGAACCCTCCCTGGTGATATGTTGCCTTCGGTTCTGCCATTGCTTTGCACATACCTAGCTCCACAGGACCTGTTTTGTTTTTCTCTGCCGGGAAGGTTTATTCGCCTTTTTACAAAAACAGGGAGAGGAGGGTCAAAGGGAAAAGAGTTTAAAGACCTACTACCAGTTCACTTCCCCAGCTAAATACTCATGAAAAACAAAACAAAACTAGTGAGCTCTAAAGCCCAAATAAATTAGCCACACCGGCATGAAATACACTATGTCAGTGAGTGCTATAATTGCCACTAAACAGGGTAACAGAGTGCGAACCACATGTATGAGAAGCAAATGTAATCACGAACTGGTCAACAAAATCCAGAGCAACTTGTTGTGGATAACCATCAAACAAACCACGTGATCAGTCATATCATTTGATTGTCCACACTGTGACCAGGCCGGTCTTTAGATCATCTAGACCCCATGCCACACAGTAAGATGTTAGTACTGGATCAGGTCCACAGTGTGTTGTGAGCCACCAGTTGTTGGCCAGTTAGTGATGGTTGAAAATGGTGAAAAACAGTGCAACATAACACAAAAGTGGTGAATCTAAAATAGGGTGATATGTCAAAACTACTCTTTTTTGAAAACAAGGCACATCCCCTAACTAAAACAACAGGAACAGTGCAAAAGACAGTATTGAAAAAATGACTGTCGCTAATAGGGCCGACATGTTTCTGCCTAGTGGGCTAAACGTCCCTTGGCTTTCATCAGGGCCACTGCTCTAACGTGTTGCTACTGTATCAAATCTGTGAGAAATAAAACAAACATTTCACTCTAAATAAATCAGTGGAAATGGAACTCAAAATACAAGTGAAAGTAGGAACGATACAACCTGTACCTACATATATGTACACATCCTCCAGGTCACCAGGACACTCAACGTGATCTATGGGGAGATACATAACTGTTACTCACGTAGATACTGAGCGTTCACTGCTTCACAAACACATATGCTCACACCATCTCATTCATAAGTTATAAAATATTTTAAATTGATTGCTCACCCAAATTGACAGGGGACTGGACCTCACCTCCCCAAGCCTCAGGATCAGTTTGGGGCACCGACGGACAGGTGAGATAGGACGCACGGCGCCCACTTCATAGCAATGCTAGTTTTCCTTTTTACCTTTTAATTGACATTTCGACTTGTTTATAGGCTAGATCAGGCTTGATTTACCCTAAAAGATCGAGTTTGTCAGCTAAGTTTGATGTTGTCCAACCGTGATAAACACTGATGTCACGCTCTTGTATGCTCAAGTAGTACTATGGGTGTTTTTTAATGCCTGTATAAGCGATTACTTTCTCTATCCTTAGGGGACTATCTAGGCTTGTCGCTTGTTCTTCTGTCAAGCACTTTAGCATTATCCTGGCACTCAGATATAACCTGGGGAGGGAGATCCTGCGAGAGTACAAATCTTTATAGAATGACCCAAACCTTTCCTCCACCGCCTCATCCCCCACCACTTCTGTCCCATCTTCAGAGAGCAACACCTCCACCACATTGGCCTGCCGTTGACCCCTGTGTTTCTTCATTAGCATTCTTCCAGACTTATTCCCCCCATGTAAAATGCATGCTTAAGGCGAAGAAGCAAGTACTTCACGCTATCTAGATATAGGTCTGCCAGCTGTTTCATAGTTGCCTCTAGTTGGCGCCAGACTCTAGGATCCCCTGTACGGTGGTGAATGCATTCTAATTCGCGCATTTGTTGTAGTAGCTGTGTAAACTTATGGCGCCTATCCTTAGAGATGGCGATCAATTCCCCTGTAAGTACAGCTTTCATTATGTCCCATATCATCGTGGTTGACGTCTCTGGGGTATTGTTGACCTCCAGATACTTCGAATCACAATCTCTATCGGTTTTGCTACCTCTGGCCTACGGAGTAGGATTTCCCGTAGGTGCCAGGAATGGGGCCTTCGATTATGGGGGGGAGAGTAAGGTCTAACATGACTGCCGAAATTTCTACCTCACTTGTTACTGCCAAAACTTCCATACAAACGAAAAAAAATCCAGTCTGGCGTAGGATTTGTGTGCATGAGAGTAAAATGTGTAGTCTTTAGAATCTGGGTGCAGACTCTGCCAAATGTCCCTCAATCCCAGTTCCTGTAGCCCGAGAACTACTACCTGACTGACCTCCCCGGCTACTCCCTGTCTCTGGGTCGAATGGTCTACTTCATTATTGAATACCAGGTTTTGATCACCCCCCCAATTTCTGCTATCTTCGTTCTGACCTTCCATTGAAAAGAACGTGAAAACAAAATCACGACCCTAGGCCTCTTGTGTTTCAAGGAGGTGAAGAATTGCTGCGGGAATCTGTTCCAATAACAGTGCAGCAAATTAATCTCCTGAAGGAGGCAGACATCTGCCCGGGACCGTTCCAGATAGGCAAGTATTGCCATCCTCTTTACTGGATTATTTAATCCCTTGACATTTAAGGTCAATACCTTAAGACTGTTACCTATTAATGCCATTACGGTGAGATGTGCGCTATACAAGAATGTTTAACATTGACATTATGGGAACTCAATTTTCCTCCACCTTTCCCAACCCGCCCGTCTCACATCTCTCCTCCCCGATACTCCACGGGGACCCTCCACTGTAAGCATGGACTGATAAGGAAATCATAATTGCCTGGTGGGCACCCAGTAACTTTCCCCTACACCATAACATTAACAACAAAAAACATAGTCCCTGGATCAAAGAGGGAAAGGAAAGGACCATCCCTCTACCAGTGGTGAAATCTCTGTTTCCTAAATGCACAGTTTGCCTTTGGAAAATGCTTCATAAATATGCTGATTCCCTATTTTTATTTACAATTTTAGGTAATCACAATGTCTGTGATTACCTAAAATTGTGACTACAAAGCCTTTCATACATCAAGAAAGGGTATTTTGCATTCGCAAACAGCCGTTTTTACCGAATCTCAGCGTTTGCAAATGCAAAAAACTTTCATACATGTGGCCTCTTATACTATTTTTTTTAGCTTTATTTATCATTTTATCACATTATAGACATCACAGTTGTCACTTTAAACAATCTCATGTGTTGTGTACAATACAAATGTGCATTCCCTGTAGGCTTGCAATGATCCGCAAATGTTCAGTAGAACAATCATCAAATTGGCCTTTTATACTTAGTAAAAATCTACATTCAACACGTGTCATATAAAAAAACACATCTCAAATTAAAGGTATTTAGCTGCCAAGCATGTACTAATACCATATGTTAAAAGGACTGTTTTTAAATATTTCTTCTTTTGTTTCAATAGTAATACACAATTATGCAAAACATGTTCGTTCATAAATGTCTCTCCCATCTTACACCTACAGTAATCGTCATTTGGTTGAAGCAAGTCAGCAAGGGCTGGTGCCGAACACACAGGATTCAGCCCTATCCAAAACCTTAGGGCTTTGTGTCTACGCATTCTATTAAGCAATTTCTCAATGTAAGTAAAAACATCTTCAACCTTCCAAGAGCTCAGAAAAAGTCCTACCAGAGGTTTTGGCTGAAATATAGCAGGTCTTGTTCCTGATTTATATTAAATAACACAAGAATCAGCTTTTGTTTCAAGAGATTTAAAAAAGACCCAAAAATGGGTAAAAGTAAAGTTAAACATGTATGCATTGACATTATTATATTACGTCGCAATTTGGCTCAAATTTTTCTATTTAATATGTCTATAATTAAGGACAGAAAACTTATTTTGTTCTGAGATTGCTAATTTGTTAAGGTAGGGCAGGGTTTGCTATTTATTGATATAATTCCAGGAGGTTAAATTCAGTTCAGTACAAATTAGTTGAACGATTAAACGTTTTGGTCAAATTACAAGACTCCTCAGGAAAAAGCTCTCACAATGGTCCCAATCCATCTTCCCATCAAGACTATGCAGCTTGTTACCGTATAACAACAGATGCTGAACCAACCCGTTAGAAGTTTTTAACATTGAAGCACTTAGGGCAAACATAGCAAACTCAACAAGAGGATGGACAGAGTTCTAAAACTTTCCAATCACTCACACCCAGTCAAGGGATCTGAGTTTTGTGTTGCTATAGTCGCCCTAAATAGGAAGGGTGTGCCCAGCCATGGGTCCATGCTCACTGGGTCATTGGATTCAAGCTCGCTGGCTGATGAGGGGTGATGCCCCAAAACCAGTCCCAGGAGGCTTGTTTCCTTTCTAGGGAGGACCTGGCCTAGCAGTTTGGGCTGGACTGTTCCCATGGGGTGTAGGGTCAAGACTGATTTGCATATGGCTGGGTCCAAACTAGGTTCGCAGTGAGAGCAAAAAAAACAATGAATTTAACCCATTTCTGTGACTGGGGGTGAATGTTTGGCAATGTCAAGCATTCTGTCCATCATCTTTTTTTATGTTGCTATAGTCGCCCTAAGTGGTAAGGGTATGCTCAGAAGTGGTTCCCGTGTTCACTGTGCCACTGGATTCAAGCTACACTGGCTAATATGGGGTAATACCCCGAAACCGGTCTTAGGATGCTTTTTTCTGGTCCAGGGAGGACCTGGCCTGTTACCATGGGAAGCAAGATCAAGACTGATTTGCATATGACTGGGTCCAAACCGGGGTGGCATGGTGAGCAAAAAAAGCAATGGATTGGGGTGAATGTTTGACAATGTTCTGCATTCTATCCACCATCTTTTGTGTATCTATATGCATTTTGTAGCATGCTTAGTAGTATTACAACAGAAATATTAAAGTACTACAAAGTGCCCTTCACTTACCTATGTGCAGAGGTCTCTGTCTCTCCTATCTTTTTGTGTGTCTTATTTGTAATTATATGCCTGCATTCAAGTAGTAAATGTGGGAGGGACTAGTAAAAGTGTCTGGAAAAGGGGAATACTTACTATAAAATGGGAGGGGTTTCGGGAAGACTAAGGAGGGGTTAAGGGCAGGATAGAGAGGGGTTTAGGAAGGGACATGCATCTATCCACAAAATGGTAAGCCCATTCCTATTTACAAGGTGCACTTCTAAAGTTAACGTGTAAAAAGTTGCAAGTAGTAACTTTACAATTGTGAACTAGGGTTCACCCCGGGAATTCTGGGGGTGGAGACAATCAGGACAACACATTGTAGTAACTTTTCATTCCTAAATGGTGAATAGCCAAAAGTACTACATTTGCTACAAAGTTTTAGACCAAATGTACTCATGTAGATTTACTCAAATGTAAGTTTACCCTTGTGAATAGCCCCTTTAAGGGCTCAAGTTCCACTATCACTATGGCCAAGAGGCTGCTTCAAGATATATTCTAGCACAAGGTATTTCAAGGATCTTTCCAATAAGTCAAATGGCAATAGCTTTCATATTGCAAAAATATAACCACTTTCTTTAAACAGATAAGAGTTTACTTACAGTCACCTGCGGACCCTCATTGAAATCCATTTTTAGATCACCTGTCATTGGTATGCTGTCATCAAACTCAAAAGAGATACTTAGCTGAACATACAAGGTTTTATAATAATCAATAACTACATCCATAATGGGTGATTTCAAATCTAGGTTTTACAGATATACAATATTTTCGGAAAAAGTAGGTTAATGTAAAAAAAACAGAAAGGGTACATTTAACATTAGATAATCCACACTTTTTATAGAGCAGTGTTCTCAGTGGGAATAACAATGGCAATGAAATGCCTCGGAAAGAGCAAGAGGCAGAGCGAGGATTGAGAGAGAGAGAGAGAGAGAGAGAGAGAGAGAGAGAGAGACATAAAAATCTCAAAGTAGCAATTTTGAAAGAAATCTGATTTCCTCTGACGATGCAGAATGTTTAATGTGATTCACTGAAGGCTATCAGGTAGCATGCTCCAGCCTGAAAAATGTTGACTAATGCTGAACACAAATATAGAACACAGGAAGTAGGAGAAGGATGTACACAAAGGCTATTTGATGCTTTCTTTGCCTTTTAGGAGGAAAACTATGGTTTTAGCTCTCTTAGCTTTCTAAGTAATTCAAACATGAGACATTTAAGAGGCATCAATTGCAGTTAGGCAGTGTGCTTTCGCTATACCTTTGGAACCTGAATGTTGTAACTGAAATTAATATGTCCATCTTTCAGAATGCCAGGTCTAAACTGGGGTGACATGGTGAGCAAAAGAATGATGTATTTTAGCCCTAAGTGTGCCAGGTGCCCAGATGTGGAATCCCGGGCTCACTGTGCCACTGGATTCAAGCTATCCTGGCTGATGAGGGGTGCAACACCAAAACCGGTCCCAGGATGCTTGTTTCCGTTCCAGAGAGGACCTGGCTTGGCAGTTCGGGCTGGACTGTTCCCATGAGCCACAGGGTCAAGACTGATTTGCATATGGCCAGGTCTGAACTGGGGTGGCATGGTGAGCAAAAGAATGATGGCTTTAACCCAGATCTCTTGAATGGGGGTGAATGTTTTGATTTGTTCTGCATTCCGTCCATCACTAGTGTGTCTTTTTCCTCCTTCAGAATGTAGCAGGGCCTCCTCAGACTCCAATAGCTCACATAAATGTATTAGCATCTAACCTGAATTGGGGACCCCTGATGGGGGCCTTGCAGTAGTGAAAAATGAATTTAAGAGTTTTTCAGTACCAGGACAGGTAAAACCTAAAAGTACATGTTCTACTTTTTAAATACATTGCACACTTCCCTCTAGACCAGGGGTCTTCAAACTGTGGGGCGCGACCCCCATGGGGGCCGTGGAGCGATGCAAAGGGGGTCGCGCCTTCACAGTGTCACTTCTGCCCTGGCCTTCAGGGCTTCAGCCCCCCTCCTCCCCCATCCTGTGTCTCAGCCCAGGCTGCTGCAGTGCAGCTCGCGCTCCTGGGGCCTCGGCTGGGCAGTGTCTGGAGTCTTATCTCCGGCCGAGTATTTCACAGGTCTTTAAAGACCATTAGCATATTTACATGCCTTTGTTAACTGATTACCAAAGCTTAGTTTTTTATGGTTCCAGTACCCCCTGGGCCCCCACTCTGCCTATTCCTTACATTTGTATTTTTACACTTACTGCTGTAGTGTGAGAATGCATTTAATGAAATTTAAAGTTGGGTTGCCAAAAGAAACATGCCTGCTATGTGATGTTTAAAGATCATGCAGGGACCTGCTCTTAACACTAAATTGAGTTATAAATAAAAAAGTATGTATTAATTAGTTATGTGACTTTTCTGTCTTTATTATCTTAAATTATTAGTCATGGATCATTGAGGCATCCAAGAACCCAATTAAAAGTGCTTTCTATTTATATTTGCTGTTCTAAGTATTCACAGATAAGTGCAAAAAATACAGCTGTAGGTGACTGCTTATTTCTGGGCCATCAAAATAATGAGCTGGTAACCCTAATCATTAGACTGGAAGTTTTTTGCAGGATCAGCACATTATTTATTTCCTCCACCCTCGAACCCTAATTAATGCCATTATAGCAATAGTTTAACTTATATCTGAAACCCTACGCTTCAAGTTTCTGGGAATGCACCCTGCTTTCAGACTACTCACTTCTCATTCTCGCCTTCACTTTCACGTTCACTGCACTCCCAGCGATCACAATTCACTCACACTGATCACCATGCACTCACACTGATCACCATGCACTCACACCGATCACCATGCTCTCACACCGATCACCATGCACTCACACCAATCACCATGCACTCACACCATTCACCCGCTCACCCTGCACTCAGTGATCACAATGCACTCACACTGATCACAGTGCACTCACACTGATCGCCATGCACTCACAACATTCACCCACTCACCCTGCACTCACAGTGATCACAATGCACTCACACTGATCACAATGCACTCACATCATTCACCCGCTCACCCTGCACTCACACCAATCACCATACACTCACACCATTCACCCGCTCACCCTGCACTCACAGTGATCATAATGCACTCACACTGATCACAGTGCACTCACACTGATCACAATGCACTCGCACTGATCACAATGCACTCACACTGATCACCATGCACTCACAACATTCACCCACTCACCCTGCACTCACAGTGATCATAATGTAATCACAGTGATCACAATGCACTCACACTGATCACCATGCACTCACAACATTCACCCGCTCACCCTGCTCTCACAGTGATCACTCAGCACTAAAAATTTGCTTGCATTGTTCACTCTGTACCTCACCATGCAGTCACACGAGCACACTTCTCACCCTGCACTCATGTGACACTTCACTCACCTGTCCCCCTCTTACTGCTCAATCTGTAGCTCACTCAAACAAGGCCATCACTAACCATCCACTAATTCGTCCCACTCTGCTCTTACAGCCGAACCCAAATTCATATGGTCACCTCACTCACCCTGCAGTCACTCCTTTTACCCTACTCTCACACTGTTGCATTGCTCACTGTGCAGTCACATGGGCACTCTTGTCACCCACACAGTGCAGAAGGTTAAAGTGCCTGGTACAAAGAAGATGTACCATGCACATCACAGAAATGAGTGTGAGTAAACTATGAGTAGCGCTATAAAAAATGAAATGTTTGTCAGACAGGTGCTATAGAGAGATGAGGTGTATTGTTGGTGAGTGGTAGTGAGGGAATTCATGGAGAAGGTGGAAAGACTGTTGCACCGTGTGCGACCAGTGCTTGGACAAGCCCTGGCTGGGAGTGTTAACCCCCCCCCGAAGTTAGGTTCTAGTGGATCCCCTGCTTCTGCCTATTATTTACATTTGTAGTGCGCTACTGTTACCAAAAGGTGTCCTGGGGCTAATAACCATCTGCCTGCAATGTGAGAGAGGGATCCGGGGTTGGAAGAGGAGAGAAGAGAGGGATGGAAGGAAGGGGGTGAGAGGAAAGGGGCATGGGTAAACTGCTTAACTCTGCACAAGACCGCCACGGTTTGAATGCACCCTTGCTGCTCCCGGCCATGGCCAGGTGAGCTTCTAATGTGGCAGCGCGTATTCCTGCGGATTGGGAGGCCCTTCACAGAGGTTGACTAGACATCTTTCTGATGTTAATTGCTGTATTTTGGTTATAAACAGGTACTGATGGGGTGAAATCTTTCCTCAGTATTACTGTGTTTAAAAAAACCTAGAGGTTTAGAAATTTTTGTCAGGAGGGGGTCCTTACGCTTGAAAATGTTGACAGGGGGGGTCTCGGCATCCAAAAGTTTGAAGACCTCTGCTCTAGACCATCCAGGGCCTACACTAGGGGTGACTTATATGTATTACAAAGGAAGGTTTTGGCCTGGCAAAATAATTATTTTTGCTGGTCGAAATAACATTTTAAAAACTGCACACAGTAAGCATTATGCTATAAGCATCACATTGTTTTTTCATTAAAACTTAAATATCAAAAAGAAGCATAGACATGTGACCAGCACATTCCACTTTATTCAGCACAGTCCTCTGGTACATAGCATAGGACCATCTGCACAAAGAGAGCAGTTCAATGAGAGCTCCTTGATCAAGAGTACAGATTTATGGTTATTTAAAAAAAAAATATGAATTATCATTATAAGTCAAACACCTAGTATTTTTCCATGTGTAAAGCCCCCTTTGTATAAAAGTTCGTAGCAGATTCATTAGATATGTCTTTTGCAAAATACAATATTGTTTTGCACTGAGGATGACATTGAACCCAGAATGTTTATACATTATGATCGATTTTCTCTATTTATCAGGCTCATTTTAGATTTACAAAATGTTTTTATCATAAGAATCACTTCAAAAAGAAAAACGTTCTTCTTTTTTTCATTTTTTCAGGATAAATTATGACTGCTTGTTTACTCTCTTAAGGGAGGTTAAATAAACTAAAATCTAAGTAAGTATAGGTTTATGACCTTTCTCAATTAAAAATATTGATTAACCAATTGAGAAACTGATGTTTCTTGGTGGACATTTTACAGATCTCCGTACCTATATCAGAAGAGAATCATTATATAATAACAATCTTTGACTCACTGACTATTAAGCTTTTAAAAAATGTAAGTACGCCTTCCTTCTTGTGAAGGAATAATCTTAATCTCTATGACAGATCTCCGGTTGTCTAAATCATTCATCAATCTCAAGGTATTGGATTCTTTTGATAATCTACCTAATCCATTCTTATTCGTGGTGATAGTGGCTTGTCCACATAATTTTCTAAATGGACCTCTGTCACCTTATTTTGTGTGTATTTCTTACAGTAACTATTCATTGATTTTGGTGGATTTGACACCTTGTTTTTTTTTGTTTCTTTTAGGTGGGTCTTGGATCTTCAAACAAATTATGTGCCCTGAAGATGGTCTCACAGATCAATTACAAGAGAAACCAGAACGTTAACTTCTAACCCAACTCCCCTTTAGTTATTGGTAAACTTAATTTGAGGGATCTAGTTCCTATGCATAGGACAGTCTCTATATCTGATAATATAGGAAGTGCAAATTCATTTAGTGATGACTAGCTAATTTTCATCCATAATAATTGTAATATCTGTTATCAATGTTGTGTGAGGACTTTGTTTTGGACCATTAATTCTAAAGTGTTTTGATATATAACTAAAAAGAAGAGATACACTTAAACTAATGAAATTCATTTTATCAGACAAATTTATACACGCACTGCTTTAATTGATTTGTGATGTCATGGTGAGACATCTTAAACAACTGATAGATTGAAACAAAATTCTTCATGAAAAATAAATCCCTTGTAAGCACCATTACCTGCCCAACTTTAATTTACCAAAGCCCACAAGAGTACATTGTGTTTCCCATATTTGTATGAAACTTTATAAAAGTGGCATTTTCGGAATTGCAATTTAAAATCCAACTTCACCATAAGTTATGAATTTAAATTGGGATTCCTGATACAAAAAAACATGAACTGGTTATCTTTTTCCATTTAGAAATGACACTTATAAAATGTAAAAAGGTAATCCTATGGGAGAGGTAGGCCTTACAGTAGTAAACATTTTTTTTAAGAGTTTTTCTCTACCAGGGCATGTAAAACTTAAAAGTGCATGTCTGTCATGGTCCGTCCTTCCATCTGTTCTGAGTATCAAACAGCGAGTAAAGGAATACTCAGGTGCGATGATAAACTCATGTCTATTGTAATTGTAATTGTAATTGCATTTATAAAGCGCTTACTACCCCTGATGAGGCTTCAAAGTGCTTTTCGGTGAATAGCACGCTACTCCGGAACTCAAAGAGGATTAGTGGTGGATTAGTATAGGTAAATAAGAGGTCATTTTTAGCGGTAGACATGACAGTGTGTTAGTTGGGTTGAACAGGATAAAAAAACGGTTGGAAGAGGGTGGACGGAGGGCAAAAAAATAAACAAAGATGACAAATTACAGCAGATATAACAAATAACAACGGAATTAGGAGAAAGCAGAACAAAATGACAAGAAATCATACCAATACGGCGTTAAGAGAGCGGGCGGGGGAGGAAAAAACAGTGGCAATGACAACAAATAACAGCAGATACAGCAAATAACAAAGGAATCAGATAAAAGCAACAGCAAATTATACAAAATTAAAGCAATATGGCGGGAAAAGATTGGCGGTGGCAGGAGGCAAAAGCAATGGCAAAGACAACAAATGATAACAAAAGCCACAAATAATCAAAGAATTAGGCAAAACGAGATGTGATAAGCCAAGCAATATGAGAAAGTGACAAGTAAACCAGCAGCAGTATCAGGGAACAAATGTCAGGCTGGCAACAGCGGGCAGACACCGAGACCTGCTCAGAGAGTGATGCAAAATCTCATAATCGCCTAAATCAGGCCGGTAGAGGAACTGTATGAATGATGGTATTGCTGACCCCAGAATTGTGCCTGTGCAAGAATAAGTTATAGGAATCAAAATGGATATATGCTAAGGGAAGGGTCAGAAAGGCCTGCATCTCACCAGACCCAGAGAAATATAGCTAACCTGACGACCAATGACGTGGGCACAGAAAACTCTATCATATCACCAGGTCAATGTGAAGCTTGTCAGCTAAGAAGCAAGATAAAAAAGAATTACCAATCTACATTTTAATGCAATGTGGTGCAATATATAAGACTGCCATTTTCCATATCTCGCACTTAGTACTGTTTCCTGAACAATTTAAGTGCACTCAAGGGACGTCGTTCCCATTAAACCCTAGAAGAAGGATTAAACATGTGGAATCCCTTCACTCCCACATTAGAGAGTAGCCCAACCCTAAAATGGCCTCCTCTTGCAGGGAAAGGCCAGCGTGACCTCCCTGAAATGGCCGACAAGTTACGTACACAAACTATGATGGCCACTGGCGGTTGGGGATGAAGTCCCGTTGCCTCCAGAGGGTCCTTGGGGGCCAACAAGCCCTCCTCTTAACTCCAGTATATCCCACGCAACAAGTTTGCTGAGAGGTCTTTGGAGGCCATGCCCCCCTTCTGTACCACTCTGCAAATGCCCCTTCTATTGCGCTGCTGGTTGGGGGATGAAGTCCCTTTGCCTCCTGAAGGCCTCAGGACTAAAGTGGACTTCTTCCCTCAACCGGTAGTGCTCCAGAAGGAGCATTTGCAGAATGGTGGAGAAAGGCGGCATGGCCTCGGACAAACTCTTAGCAATCCAGCTTTATGGGACTTACTGAAGTTAACAGGAGGCAAAGTTGACCCCACGGACTCTCTGGAGCTAAAGAGAATTCATCCCCCAACTAGCAGTGTGGCAGAAGGTGCCTTGGCAGAGTGGTGGGGAAGGGGGTGTGGCCTCTGAATATTGCTTCATTTAAAAGCAATCGCAGACATGATCTGCTGTGTCCAGCACTCCAACATCCCTGAGCTTGCAGCCATTCACAATGGGTTGCAAATTGCGACCTGCCTCAGCCTCATGAATATTGATGAGGCCGGTCCATTTGGGACCGTTTGCAAATCCCTAACAGTGTCAATCACACTGTTGTACATTGCAGTTTGTGATTTCCTAATAGCGAATTGCTAAAATTCACTATTAGGAAACCACCCACATGGGATTTCGTACATCTGGCCCTGGGTGCTGCCTTATTCCCTCTAAGTGCGCCAGGTATGCCCAGATGTGGGTCCCGGGCTCACTGTGCCACTGGAATCAAGCTATCCTGGCTGAAGAGGGGTGAAACCCCAAAACTGGTCCTAGGATGCTTGTTTCCTGTCCAGGGAGGACCTGGCTTGGCAGTTCGGGCTGGACTGTTCCCATGAGGCACAGGGTCAAGACTAATTTGCATATGGCCCAGCCTAAACTGGGGTGGCATGGTGAGCAAATAAATGATTGATTTAATCCAGATCTCTTGACTGGGGGTGAATGTTTTGATTTGTTCTGCATTCCGTCCATCAATTGAGTGTCTTTTGCTTTCTTGCCCTAAGTGCACCGGGTATGCCCAGACGTGGGTCCCGGGCTCACTGTGCCACTAGAATCAAGCTATTCTGGCTGAAGAGGGGTGAAACCCCAAAACCGGTCCTAGGATGCTTGTTTCCGGCTTGGCTGTTCGGGCTGGACTGTTCCCATGAGGCACAGAATTAAGACTGATTTGCATATGGCCAGGTCTGAACTGGGGTGCATGGTGAGCAAAAGAATGATGGATTTAACCCAGATCTCTTGACTGGGGTGAATGTTTTGATTTGTTCTGCATTCCGTCCATCAATTGTGTATCTTTTGCATAGATGCAATTAAAGCATCATTTTTAATGGACTTAGTTGGACGTTAAGTGGGCCAAATATGGATTCCTGTGTACAAAAAGTCAGTAGAAATAGTGCACAGAAAAGGGCAAAAAATCTAGGGTGGTCATGCAGAAAAGTCAAAAGTCCAGATGCATAAACGTGTTTTACCCATTCCGTGTCTATGGGAAAATGTGTTCATGCCTATGGGCCAAACTTACTACCCACTCTTTTTCAGCTATCAACTCTGTTGCAGAACTTATTTGTGATGGTGAAAGCATGATCATATTCATTATGCAGTGCTCTAAAGTAACTTAGCCAAGCTGGAAATTGTAGGCAGATTTTTTCTGTCCAGGTTTATCTCCTACGGAGTGTTCCTATGAACAACGGCAATTGGGTGCATTTTTTTTCTCTGAAAGTTTACGTTGTTGAGCTTTTTTGTGAACAATGGCAATGCGCAGAGGCAGAACTGAACTCAAGGCAAGGCAAAACATCTTTATTCGATTCATAGAATCATTAAAGCATCAAAATATTTATAATATTTGTTTGTTTTTTTAAAACATGAGCAATACATTGATCCTCTGGTAAATTATAGTACAATACATGAGTTCTCCTATTATTTACAATTAGCACCAGTGTAGTAAATTTGATAAAGTGCAAAGTGCAATGTCATCAAGGCCTTTAACAATACACAATTCAAATAAGAAGGTGCTTTTAGTGCTATCAATACAATTAGGCAGTGTATCTGTCCCCCATAGAATGGTATTCTAAAATTTTTAAAGTTGAGCCCTTTCTTCATTCTCATAAAATTAATAGCCAATAAAAATCTACTGACATCAAATACAATAAGCTTTGAGCTATCAGTTTTTAAGATACACAACATGTCAGTAAATTTCCTAATACTCAAATTCCTGCCCAAGGGTTTTATCCATTTTCTTCTAGCGTTTGCATAAGCAGGGCAGAAAAATAAAACATGTGCAATATCCTCCTTGATTCCTGTAGGACACAGGTTACACTTACAGTCTTTCCCCCCATCCTGTGTCATTCCCCACTTAGATGTAAAAGCCCTTATCTGGAGAATACCATATCTGAATTTCAGATATAACACTTTTTCAAGTAGGGGTTCAATTTCATCTAAAAATGATTCAAAACAGGGAGTTATTTTGAACATAAAAAATTGAGTTGTAAGTGTACCAGATCTACAATTAAAAGTGACTCTGTGCCTAATAAAATTCCAATAGATGGTTTTAATTTCCCTTTTTGAATCCAGGGTAAGTATGCTCAGTTGTTTCCAGAATGGATGTATGACGGTACAACGCGTACCGTCACAACGTGTGCTTTTACAACGCGTCTTTTACAACGCAAGTCGTAACCACGACTTGCGTTGGGGGCGCGGATATTAAATATTATAATTTACTATTCTAACACCAGTCCCCGTGGATACTAGGGAAGGTGTTGGAATAGTAAATTTACTATTCTTTATCCTCTAGCGCCCTCCAGCGCAAGTCGTGGTTACGACTTGCGTTGTAAAGGACGCGTTCTAAAAGTACTGCAGGGTAACAGCCGCGTCGAAAAGGATGTTCCCCTTCCAGAATCTACTCAGGCCCAGCTCCAGAAGCCATTTGCGAATATGAGCCAACCAAGGAAAGGTGACATGCATGTCTAATGCCAATAGTTCACTCAATGCCTGTCTATAAGTTTGCAGTTTATCGGTGGTCCATACTCTAATCCAATATGACAAAGTCATCCAAACTGCCCTTTGCTCAATCCGTTTTATGCCCAGGTCATACATGAAGGGGATCACAGGTGTGTTTTGGGGAGGCCAATCATCCTTCTCAAAACCTTGTTTTCCCCCACAGTTAGGATGGAGAGTAGTTCCCTCCCTCCACAAGTCTGAGCCATACAAGGCAGCAGTTTGAGTCCTAGACTTGTAAACTTCTAGGGCTGGTGTAATGGCCTTTGTCCTGGTTGCATGGAGATTTTTTATAACTGGTACTGAATTTTGCAATAAAATAGATCTTGATTTCTTTGTATGCGGGTTCCATGAGGGTTTTGAATTAATTGTTACCCCAAAATAAACAAAACTGGGAACACGCTCTAAAATCGCTCCGTTCAACATTATATAATTTTTAAAACATTTATGGGGCCTTATGGACATATATTTAGTTTTTAATGGGTTTATTTCCAAGCCTTTTAATTTACAATATTCATCAAGCGTATTTAAGAGATTTTGCAGGCCCTTTGGTGTTTGTGACAACAAAATTGTATCGTCTGCAAATGTCAACACACAGATATGATTCCCTACTAATTTTGGGGAGTTGTGTTTAGATTTTTGCAGGAACTCAACCATGTTATTAGCATATAAGAAGAACAAGGTTGGCGCCAGGACGCAGCCCTGACTCAAGCCTCTCTTGACTGGTATCTCATTTGTGAGCCCCCCCCTTTGCCCCAGTGGACTTTTGCAAAGTTGTCTTCATGAAGCCTAATCAGCTGGACTAGGATATCTTTTGGTACCCCTTGTTGCAACAAGTTTATCCATAACAGATCTTTGGGAATTGAATCGAATGCAGCGTTTAAATCTATAAAAGCCACATATAAATGACCAGATCTTAACTTTGTATATCTCCAGACTATAGTTACAAGCCTGAACACTTGATCTATAGTACTAGTTCTCCTTCTAAAACCCGCCTGACATGGGGAAAGTACATCATTTTCGATCATTCAGTCATTTAACTTATCTAGGATCTGTTTGGCATAAACTTTTTGCATTATATCTATCAGGCTGATATGCCTATAATTAGCGGGATCGGCCCTACTACCCTTCTTGTATATCGGGACGATCTCCGCGCCCTTCCAAGATTCAAGGATGAGCTGCCCTCTACTGATTGCTTTACATAAGAAGTTAATGTATGGAGCCCACACCTCGGGAGCGTGCTTAAAAAGTTCTCCATGTATTTTATCAGGGCCAGGAGCTTTAGATGGCTTGATAGCAGCTGTGGCCAGTGTGGTATCTTCTATACTAAAATGTAGAGGTACAATCTCATTTGACATCATAAGGTTCTCAATACTGCATATGCGATCTCTGACTATTACCGCCGGACATGCATATAAGTGAGCAAAATGTTTATGCCATATATTTGGATCTAAGTTGTAATCTTTAACCGGGTTACCTATTTTTCTGCCATTAGCAATAATCCGCCAGAATAAGGTTTGATCACCTGCCTTCACAGCGGCTATCAAATCTTCCCAACTGGCGTCCTCCCAGTTTCTACGGGCTACTTTCAAAACTTTATTATATGCATTTCTTTCTTGCCTAATTAACACAGTCTCCTTAGTTTGTAGGGCCCTAATAAGACATTTTTTAGTCACTGCACATTTTTCGGTAAACCATGGGTCAGACAACCGCATGTTATTACTGTGGTTGGCTTTCCCATTCTCGACTTTAGTTAGGTAGGGTTTTATGTTTTCTACCAGCATCTGATGGATCTGGGTAATAGGTATGACATCTGTGCTGTCATTTAAAAAAAGGGATAGAAGATCACTAAAAATATTATAAATAGAAATGAGAGGTTCTACCTTTTCCAATATTGATGGCCATTTTACTGCCCTTCTGTTGTTGCTCACTATAAGCTGCATAACCTCTGTACCCATTTCAGGTTGAATCAATGAGTGTAACAGAAAGTATTTCCCTTCAAGATCTAGACATAATGGGAAATTATTGCTTTCTCTTCTAACATCAACTTTGAAGTCATGCACATAGGCCCAATGTACAGCACTTATCATAAAGTAGTCTATACTGGATGAGAAAGACCCCTTGAGAAAGTATTTGAGCATTCAAGATCTGAGGGTCATCTACCATTACAAGACCTTGGTCTTTTCTCAATAGTGAAATTAAGTAACTGCAATGCAGAGATGGAACACCCCAAAATCTTTTCTGTCCTCAGTAGCGGAATACCCATTGCTAGGTCTTCTTCCTCAAAAATTGAATCTAGTCCCGACAAGGGTTCATAGCACCAATTAAATTCACATCCAATTATAATAGGTACATTAGATTTGAAATTGTCAATAATTTCTTCAAGGTGCTGGATTAATGATGATTCTTTTGAACGCTCTCTCGGTCTTATATATATATTAAATAAATATAACCAGGACTTGTTTTCGAATTTTAAACTTAATCCCAATATATCATCTATATCAGTAGGTAGAATTTCTATGGATGCATTTACATGATTATTTATCCATATTAGGAGGCCGTCTGATGGTCTTCCTCTCTTTGATTGTTGGGCCTCAATGCTAAATGTTCTATAGCCAACTTTATATAGTGGTTTCCCTGCCCAAGTCTCTTGAAAGAGGCACAAATCAAAATTATCAATACAATCCTGCCAATAAGGTTCTTGGTGTTCATTTAGAAAGTCCGGCTATATTTCAAGGCAACATCTTCACACAATCCGGTGTTGGGAGGTCGCCAGTGTTTATGCAATTAAACCCTTCTGCCTCGGAAGTATTAGATACTTGGCTTCCATTGAGGCTATACCCTTCACAAAGTGTTTCCAGATTGAACTGACCATCTGGATCAATTGTATCTTGATCCCCAACCTTTGGATACAGCGTGCCCGCCACTAGGGGAAGCAATTTACTCCCCTGGTTCAGTCAATCTACAGCTTCAGGATTGGTGTGTCCCCCTGTAGCGTTTGTACCAGTGCTACAACTATCTATACAGGTTTTATTTTGCCTGAAACAGATTTTAGAATTGAAAGATAAGTGAGTTACTAAATTCATAGTTATTAAGTTGTCAGCAATGGTTTTTGAACAGAATGTTAACCTTATGTCATCCAAATCCCCTCATCTTGCTGTAGCCGTTCAGCACTTTTTATATCATATCTTATTACAGAGAGGCACTGTCGTTTCGTTCTTTTCCAATGTATAACTTTGTTTACGAGGGAGTCCCTATCCTCCCTAGCACCTAATTTTAATCTTGGGAGATTGGTAAGGAACACATTGTAGGAGTTTAATTTCCCATTAGTCGGGTGTTGAGGTGCCTGGTAAGATTCTTGTTGAGGTGCCTGGTAAGATTCCTGTTGCCACACTCCCTCCCACGTTCCCGAGCAGCCTGAGATGGTCTATTTAAGCGTAGGTTTTCTGGGTATATGTTTCTGCGTGGTGATAATTGCTGCGATATAGGCAATCTAAGGTATTCACTCAAATTAGTCACATGGCACCCCAAGGTAGATGGAGAATGAGGTTTCAAAATTGTGTTCTTACAACGGTTCAGTGAACATAAATCGTCAGTCAGAACTAAAAAATTGACAGCACCTTTGACCCAACACTGCATTGATCTTAACCACACAGAAACAGAACTAAAATGGTGCATTCTAGAAAGAATTCAATGCAGAAAAGGAGAACAACCAGAGAGAACCCGGAAAAAACGAGAATGCTATTGGATTTTTTTCTTTGACAGTGTAAAGAGAGGTCTTAATGAAAATATTTCATGGTACGTGACAGAATGATTCGAATATGCTAAATTCTGTTGATATAAGACAGTATAATTGGGATGTGCTAGGTATCACCCTCATGTAACAGATAAGAAAAATCCAAGGGGGGTAGATAATGCAATTAAGAATTAGACTTGTTACCTGATGTAAACCGGGTACTAATAATACTACCTACAGAGATGAGAATAAGTCATAAGAAAAATAGTTTGGTAAGGAAAAATGTTTTCTTTCTCTTCATTAATAACATCATAACTGTTATATTTTTGACTTAAAGTCAAAATCACCGTTGAAATCTCTGCATGGGACTTAAATTCCCAGCTGATCACTACCCTGTGCAACCATCACGACCAATATCCCACTGAATGCACTTGGTAGGTACCCGAATAGTTCTTTTGACCCCAGATAGGTACCATTTAACAATGGCGTCCGTTTTTACCATCCCGGGCAGTACGCCTGTGGGGTTAACCTTTCTGACAATGAGTCCGAGTAAAATACGGTAAATATGTTAATATCCTTGGGTGCGAAGGTCAGGAGTATCTTACATCTATTGGGGGCATTTACATGCAAAAATACGCTTACAGAATAAAAAGTGACGGAAAGACACACACTTGGAACATAGGTTTATTTTTCCAATATATGTTTTAAATAGTGTATAACAGTCTATAATTATAACCTCAACTATAATTATAACCTTAAGTAAAATCCTGTCTAAAATGTCACGACGTTAGACATGAGGCAAATAAAACATCTAGTAAAAGGAAAAAACTCCACTCAATAATGGCTGCCAATCTCGTGATCACGTGACCATAATAGTACACAAGACGAAAAACGGGGATCATTATTATATACTCCTTTTAACACCCCGTTTCATGTAATAAAGGGAATATCTTAACTAAAGGAACAGCAATACTTTAGTATTAAACCCTTACAACATGAAAACAATGTTTCGTGGTAAAACCACTTAGTAATGGCGACCACTGTAGCGATCATGTGACCGCACCTGGTGGCGCCAAATAAAGGGTATTTAAACTCAGAGGCGATGGGATGAAACTTTGGCCCACGCTAACTAAGAGATGCCGGTGGAACTGAGACAACGCCTAAGCCTGAGCAGGAACTAGTAAGTACAAGCCAGGGAGCAGTCTAGAGCCGTTTTAATAATATTAGGATAAAGAGCACAGTTTAGTGCTGTCTTTTCGGGCGAATTGCACGGTCGTATATTAAATACCTGACCCCGCCAATAGGGAGGTTTCTGGGTTGAGAAACAACTGGCCGGTCACACTGCACATACTGGTTCAGTGTTCTTCTGCCGAGCGATTTTCACTTAGTTATATTATGTAACTGTTCCTGTCAATGGGGAGGTCTCCGGGTTGATAAATAACTGGTCGGTTATACTGAGTGTACTGATCTCTAGATGCGCTATTAAGCTAATGTGGAGGCAACAGTCTGCTTAAGCGGGGTAATACAATAGAGATACCAGAAGTTACGTCTGAACTTTATAAAACCTAAATCAGCTACTGACCATTATTGTTGTTCTGTTTTCAGTTACTGACAAAACGAAACACAGAGGCTGATCAAACACAGTAGTGAGAGACATTTAATGAGAACTCTTCCCATGACGATATAAGCACACCATTAAAAACAAGGTTAGTAGGAGGGCAACACACTTCTGGCAATCTGTAGAGTTTTCTTCTATGGACATTTTTTACAGCAAGCTGTTGGTATTTTTTCAGATAATATTACTTTGTCCAAAGAAAAGGAATTAAAACAAAGAGACACTTTGATGTCGACCACCCAGTGACAAATAGTCGCTTTTAATGCGTGGTAAGTGCTAATAAATAAATATTTTAGCCACGTGGTACTGTCACGCTATCTTAAACATCTGGGCCCTGACACGCAGTGTTTTATTTGACTCAACTTAGGACTGTTCAAAGAACTCCACTTCCTCATTGGTATGAGTGGGCAACCGAATCAGGTCTTTTCCCAAGCAAAGTTTCTTGTGGGTAAGAACATGTAATGATTGTTTCACATAGAATGTGTGGGAGCAGTTTGATGCTACTTACCACTACGCTGGAGAGAATCTAGCATATATATGATACACAAACTCCCAAAATAGAGTTTTCCCTGTAGAAATTTAGTGAATCCTTTTCTTCTTTTTCTTTCCTTATTTCAAATTCTCCTTATGTTTCCCAAGTATACATTTATTGAAGTCTAGGATATGGAACTGTTTAACTGCATTTTGTCTCAATTTTTGCCAGTTATAACTTATTAGAAGTATAAAGAAGAAATGTTAGCGTATGTTGATAACACAGGGCAACGTCAGTTGTAGCACGTATATGGATTAATGTCTCAATGTGAATAAATTTGTAAGATGTACGATGCAAATATATATATCTTTTATTGTTACAGATATTACACCGTGCAGTGGTTTTTGTTTATGAGTACCTGTCTATTCTGCCAGAAGGTCCTGAGGAAGGTGGTTTCATACCGCCGAAACGCGTCGACCTCGCGTAGTTATATCGCGTCTCAATCTGCGATCCCTCAGACGCAGAATAATGAGCGAATGGAGTATGAATGAGAGAGTTTGAGTGTGGCGAAATTGCTTAAATTGTTTTTTTCTATATGTTTCTCTGCACGGAATGCCATAATAAGTTTTATTGTTGTAAATAGATCACTATATGTCTTACTAAAATGAATTATTGAAAATGTATTTGTTAAAAAAAAGGGAAAAAAATTATATGACTTTGTATTCAGACAACTAAAAATAATAAAATAACACAAATGAAAATAATCTGTTGCCACCCTGTGTAAATTAATAATTACAGAAATATAGAAGCAGTTATCACTTTTAAATATAGAGGTCGTGAGGGAATTTTGTCTATTTTTTGCTCTTACTCTGATTTAAGATTTGGTTTGGAGGACGATTTAGTATTACGTTAGTTTACATTCTGGGTGAGATATTTCCCAAGTTATTGTGATGGGATTTCTTCTCTATATGTTTACTATCCCCTAGTGCAATAATTGCATCTCCCAGGTTTGTGTGTAAGTTAACGGTTAATGCCTCAATAATCCTTTTAAGTACCAAAACCTCTTCTTGGACTACATTTAATTTTGTATGGAGGTCCAACACGAGTGTAAATATATCAGGTGGCTGTACCTGCGTGTGAACTTCCATTATGATCGGATTAGTAGAGCATTGACTACTTAAATATTTCCCAGTTGTTTGCTCCACTGATGTTCCCACCAAATTGTCTACTTGGGGTAAGTATCTGTTAGAACACTCTATGTTTATGATCTCTCTTTGCAATCAACTTCCCTGGTTCATAGCTATGTTATCTGTGCTGTCAGATCTAGGAGGGGTTGTCTTACAAGTACTCAATCCTACCTTTAAAGGGGATGTAGTTAATGAATGTGAAGGTGCCTTATCATGAGCTTGATGGACTGTAATAGTTGGGCTATTAGGTCTTGCAGAGGTTGCTTTGTCCCTTTTCTATAATAAGATGAGATTTTGCTTTCTCTCTTAGAACTAGGCTCTTTACCATTAGGCAACATATTTTCTACCTTTTCTATTAGGTTGTCAATGGCAGCTAAAGTACAGTTCTTAGCTGCAGATTTAGCCTGTTTGTGTGTCCTTGCTATCTTTTTCCTTCCTGTCATTGTTTCTGCTGCTTTCCTTTTCCCCATTATTGCCCAAGATTATTTGATGGAATTATTCTTGTAAGGCTATAGTTAATAAGGTGGCCTTAATGGGGTTGAGGCACAAGCAAGGAAGCAAGCAATGTCAATCAGCAACTTGTGCAGCTTGTGGCCAATATTAAAAAGAAGGGTAAGCAATGTATACCAAGAACAAATACACTTATATTCAATAGTTTACCCACAATACAATACAAACAATATAAAAAAAATGACCCAAAATTAGTGAAACGATCTGACCATGTGCTTAAAAGATCCTCAACAAATAATTCATTAAAATTATGTTTTGCATAAAATCGGACTGGCAATTTTTCTGTGGTCAAAGTTTGATATATTTCACGACCAATTTAATAGACGAAAAGGTAACCTTACTGGAAAAGTACAAAGCGGACTGAAAAAAGAGTCGGGGTGTAGCCCAGCCCAGCCTTATCCGGTCTTTGACGGGCAAGGATGGGCCCGCCCTTGGCCCAGGCTTTGCCTGGGCACGGCCCGGCCACATCCCGCGCTGCGGGAGACTGAAGGCGATTTTATTTTGAGTCCTGGCGCGCTGCCCCGTGTTAGAGCGGGCTACAGAGCAGGTATTGCTGGGAATTATAGTTCCGTGAGCAGTTCCCCTCACGGCTAGGAAGGAACTACTGGTGCATTGCGCCGATGGTGCTGCGCAGTTGCCCTCATGGCGGAGATGGTTGCCGTCCTGCTCCTCTTTCCACTGGTTTTGGCATCCGTAGCTTCTCAATATTACGACAACAGATGAGTAAACTTCTGCAGTATGACTTCTCTTGCCACCCGCTATTCAAAATTCCTATCCCGGATGTCCAGGTATCCTCTGTACCTGTGCTTCGTACAGTACGCAAAGGTGGGGCTCCTCAGGTCGTGCCTTCACTCTATTGAGTAAATCTGCACTCGCAGGTGTACTTCTTAGCATGGGTGCAAATTTACAGCTTCTGGAATTGACAAAACGTTCCAGAAGTATACCTGAGGCGGGAAAGCTGCAAGAGTTACAGAAATCCAGTCATAAAGTCCTTGTGTTCGTTAGTGCTGAGATGTTCTGCATGACTAATTATACATGATATACTTTTATGCCTAATCACATGTGTCCGTATGCAATGACACATTTTTTTCCATACCAGGAAAAAAAAAGTTTCTCCATGGAAAGACAACTTCTCTCCATACCCACCATTTCCACCTCTGTGGAATCAATCCTGTTCGAGACTCAACCCACAGGAACAGATTCCTAGAGTCCTTTCCAGCCAACAGAGAAAAATAGCTCTAAAATTTAAGGTGCGCTTCCGAAATATTTAAGCAGAAGTCTTAAAGGCACCCAATCTTATCTGACTGAAAATTGGTCAACATTTTCAGGACGTCAAAATTTCAGAAAAGCAGCAGGGCATGATTATCAGTGGCTCATAATTAGTGATCCCGCACACTATAAAAAAACAGAGCGGGTTTATCGCGCCGGGTAATTAACACATGGAATAAATTACGCATCCCCGGTTAAATTTCAACAGGTCAAATTATACTGGGATTTGACTAGTGCAAAATGCCCACAAAATACCGGGACACGCAGATTTGTGGTGTTAAAAGCTACACAGTCAGCATTTTATGTCTCATTTTCAGTGCAGAACTCGAAACAGGCAATAAATACATTAAGAATGCTTCAGAGGCACATTTTATCCGGCCTCTGACCTGCGGTGCGGGGCTTAAAATTTCTGATATCTTTTAGCTCTGCTATAATTACACGTACAATGTGAATGCCTCTGCGTTCCAGTTAATTTCTCTAGCCTGGAGTCGAATTTCTGCATTCTCTCTTTGCGCACATGTTTAAGAATGAAAGCATGGAAAAGTAATGGATGGACATAGACGCCTCAGGTATTCAATACTATCACCATTCTTCCATTTTTATATTCGTGAGTGCGAGCTTAAGTTTTTTGTTCTACGTTTTTTTCCCTTAATTAGGGTGTGTGTGTGCACAAGCTGCCTTGATTGTCTCCGTACACAAGATGGCAGCCTTTCCTTTAGTACTGTTGAAAGACATGACGGTGCAATTTATTAAAAAAAGCTGTCCTTTAGCTGGACATTTTTCGGTTTCTAGCTGCACAGTATCAAAAATAAAGTGCTTTTCTGCTTCCATTTCTTTGGATGTCTAAAATAGGGTAATTCAAACGCAATCCAGGTTCGGAGGCAGGCAGTGTCCTTTTTGATTAGAATGTGTTCAGGAAAGAAAGGCCCCGATTAGAGTTGGGCTGATAATCAGGTTTCGGGTGCACATTTTCTTAATAATGGGATGTCCAAGTAATATTTTTAATCAACCCAGTTTCTGCTTCATCAAAATAACAATAAGCATGCACTATTGGAAATTGTAATTGTATTTGTATAGCGCTTACTATCCCTGATGAGGCATTGAAGCGCTTTATGGTGAGTAGCACGCTCCCCTGGAACCCAAGGTTAGTAGTTAATCCAGTGGTTATCGTTAGTTATTGTGATTAGTCATGTACACAACAGAAACAAAACAGCTATTTTGTGATAGATTATAAAATACCAGTTAGGTGTGATCATTGTTGGGGACTATGTGGTTTCAGGTGATTGTTTGGGGAGATAGATGGGCTCACGGAGATTAGGTAATGTTAGGTTAGAGGTATAAGTTTTTAAAGAGGTATCAGTCAATTGCAAAATTACAATAAGAAGGATTAAGGCAACCATGAGACTGATAGGAGACTATACTGGGAAATCGAAGGCATGCAGGGGATTGACTGTAAGAAGAAAGAAAGGAGGGGAATCAAACAGGAGTAAATCAAGGTCCATTTGTCAAGTAGGGTTGTAGGAGTATAGTTGGAGAAGCCTTTCTGAGATAGCAAGCAATTGGTGGAGACAAGCTGCAGAAAGAAACACCATTATACATAGTGTTTCATATCTGGGGGCAGGCAGCTTAAACATGGGATTCAGAGTGAACAAATCTGTCAAACAATTAAGAGCCCCAGCCTGCTGCATTCCAATCCTAGGATGGTCCTTTTAACACCTTGTGTGCTCATGACGAGCTCAGCTTGTCATGAGGCACGGTGGTGCTGCGCTCATGACGAGCTGAGCTCGTCATGACCACCGCGGCGCTCACACGCGGGGTTAATTCCCCTGCTGTGCTGAGCGTTCCCCGGAAACGGGCGTGCTCATGACGAGCTCAGCTCGTCATGAGCACAGCGCCCGCCACCGTGCAGCGTGACGAGCCGAGCTCGTCACAAGCACCGTGGCACTGCGCATGCCCCCCTCCCCCCAGCACCGCGGGAGAATTAGCCCAGCGGCGAAGGGGTTAAACATGGTCTGGAGTATCCCAAACTTGTAACAGGATCTGTATGCTGTACAAGGGGAGTTGGTGCTAAAGGTGTGATTTAAAGATGACCCCTCACTATTCTGTAATTAAAGGTTTTTTACTCATTCACTAAAAAAGGTTTTTTTACTCACTAAAAATGTGTTATTTGGTACTGACTGAGAGCATCCTGCCAATGTACAGTCATATATATGCCCTGTTTTCTCACCTAATCCCATCCAAGTGTATGTTGTGTGCTTTTTTGTATGTAACCATAGTAGTATATGCATCGTACGTAGAAGTGCACCAAAGTGACAGAGGCCTGTGGGTTCCATTTTGAAAGCCCCTGTCCTGTTTTTGTGTACAAGATGGGGGTGATGTTATTTTCCCAGACAGTGGAAGTATATCACAAGTAATGCAGGAGGGAGGAGACCCAGACATAGAAGTGAGGAAAAAGGAGACAAGGTTCCTATAGAAATCCAGTTAGGTTATTTTGTTGAGAGGGACTCCTAACTAGCCTTCCTGTATACTTCCACTTAGTGTAAAGTTGGGGTGAAGGAGGCTGCAAACTCTGTTGTTCAGAGTGTAAAGGATCTTTTGTCTAAAACCACCCTTTGGTATCTTTCCAAATGACTGTTTTTGTAGTTGTTGATATCCAGCTGCAGACAGCTCACACCACTTTGTGCCTCAGTTGTGAGTGGTCCAGGCTGGAAATTACCTTGCTGTGAGGAGCATCACCCCCATACAAAGGCTATGTCTGCAGAACAGCATACAGAGGCAATTGAAAATGGGAACCCACCCCAAACCAGTTCTCCTCTCTGCAGATTTTTTTTTAAAATGACCACTTCTCAGTTTTCGGAGAAGGATGCTAGGAAATTATGTTCATTTACTGTGCTATAAGCTCACAAGACTGGGACGAGAAGCATTATAAGAACAAGCTTAGCTGCGGAATGCTAAAAACGTATGAGCTGGCTAAACAGCGCTGCAGGGAAGCTGCTGCTGTGGATCACTGCTGGTAAATCAGTACAGAGACCAGTGACCACTTCCTGTTAGCCGCATGTAATAATGCAGCATACCCGGAAGAAAACTGGGATAGGGCGTTAAGTACATTCTCTGGTTATTAACATGCTGCAAAATGAATCCCCCCGCCCAATGTTTACATGAAGTCACAAATGGCATGACCTCATCCACCGTTAAAGATAAAGGGCCTCATTTATGAAAACTGTTGCATCGCAGCTTGAAAACAGCGATGCAACAGTTTTCACTGCGCCCTCCTCGCGACAAGATGGATGCACCATATTTAATGTACGGCGCTCCTTGTCTCATGGAATTACAGATGCGTCTGTAGTTCTGAAGTATCTGTGGACGCAGTAACGATGCATTGCTTGAGTGTGTCACAAAAGTGACGCAACTCCAGCAATGTGTCCTTTCACATGAGGAAAGCTCAATGTGAAAGGGCCTGCATGAGTCTTGTGAGATTTTGTCGCAGTGGCAACCTAGAAGTGGCGCAGTGAAATCTGATAGATTTCACTGCACCACATCTACAAGGCTTTTTATATGGGAAGCTTACCCTGAATACATTATACTTGACACAGGTATAATGTAGCGCAGGGTTTTACAAAGTGACGCATCTGCTTAAATGTGTCACTTTGTAAATAGGCCGCAACGTGACGCATTTTTTTACACCGCCAGCTCTTCACAAAAAGTGATGCAACTGTGGCATAAAAACATCACTAGGCCTCATAAATAAGGCCCACAGTCATCAGTTTTAACTTTACTTGCCTTCGGTAAACTCGGCACTAAAAAGTCAACACAGATTGGAAATGCTGTGAAATAGGAAATGTAGGATTACATAACAAGATGCATGTCCCGCAAACCCTTATTTAGATAACAATAAAAAAACACACTCATATATCGTACTAAGTGCCTCATTGCAGGTCAACTATTTTCGCAAGAGCATCGAAAGTTTTCTGGTGAGAACCCTCTGCTGAAAACACACCGACACAGGTAGCAAACGCCATATCTGTGCCCTTACCAAAACTCCGGGAAACGGAACATGCTGATAACGTCATACTATTGCTGTTTCCTCACATTCCATTAGCGTTCCTCCCTCAATTCAGAAACCTATACATAAGCAATACTCCCCAAAGCCACATATTTACATTAAGAAGAAAAATAGATACATACAATTCTAAAAACGTAATCCATATGCTCTTCCCCTAAACGTCATACAATGCCCTAAATGACTTGTACAGATAACGCTTATAGTCTTCATTAATGTGCTTTCCCACAATTTTCAAATATGTCATATGTATACTATTCTTCAAAATATCAAAGTCACCTCTTAGAACTTCATGCCATCCCATACCATTCAGACAGCCTTCATACACGTGCATTGCTTTAAAAAGCTTTGTACGAGCGATTCTCAAAACTGCATACACATACCTTTGTTCAAAACTGAATACTTGTTTGATTCCTGAACAAATGCAACACACGTGTCCATTCCCAAAGACTTCACACAGTGTCAGTGGTACAATATTAAAATCACAGGTAATTTCTCAGAATTGTAGGCCTGAACCCTCCTAACACTTAATTAATGTGCTAGTCCCCCAAATCACAGTTTTGTGTCCTCCAAAACTCCAGCAATCTGTTTTCCTATTTCGGGAAATAGGGTTTCTGGTTGGCTAGGGTATGCACCTAATCCAGGGAGAACCCACCACTCTATTCAGGGCAAGTCAGTTACACACCAAAGATAACCTGTGCTTACCCTCTGGTAGCTTGGCACAGAGCTGCCAGACTTGCCATTAGAGTCATTGTGTAAAGCGTTTGCGCAACACACTCAGACAGAAACATAATGAATATAGCAGAAAAGAGTTTCCACACAGAATTATATAAAAATAAATAGTATATTTTACATAAAATCAGACCAAAACGACAAGACCCAATAATTCCTTTCCAGCTAGGAATTGTCAAGCATCACAATAAGAGAAAGGTTTATATGTTACAAACATCATGACACACCATTACTGTGCATATTATGCAGTCATGTGATATAGTACTTGTTATCCTGAACAGTGCAAGATATAAAACGACATACGATAACATGTAGGGCATGTACTGCAGCAGGTAATGAACAAAGCACATCAATCACCATGAAATTTTAGGGCACAGCTCAAATGTGCTTCTATTAAATGTGATACGGTAGTCATAGGCTGCAGGAACACCTGCACACCTACTACATGTATTACGGTAATTTCAAAGGTCTCTGCATGTGGCAAAATCCTGATCGGGAACCTCCATCAAGGACTCCCCCAAATGCCACCAACAAAGAGCAAGTACCTCTAAGGTATGTGCCAGTACAGGTGGGGGCACACACATACTTCAGAGCACCATGGGGAGACCTCACTTGGCACCCCACACCAAACAGTGAAAGGCAGATGCCCAATAAAATACAGCATTTTAAAACCACCAAGCCGCTCCGAACTGCTACGGGGCCTCATGGACTGCTGCTGCGAAACAAATGAAGCCACTTGTAATGGGAGGACCTCTGCGGGTCTCCAACATCGGGAAATGCTGGGATACAGCTGCCAGTGAGCATGCGGGACAGCTGTTGTCACTCTTCTTCCCGCACTTCAGAAATCCAAAGAGAATGGTGCGGCAGGGGTCAGCAGCTGAGAGTGGGGGAGGTTGACAAATTCTCAGGGAACGTCGGAAATCGCTCGACACATGCCTTCTGTCAGAAGTGAGCATTGCTCATGTCATGAATTCCCATTAGTACCTAGTGCCTCCTAACAATAAATGGAACTCTGTGAGCCATACACATATGTGTAAGAAAGTATTAAACATTAACTATGGGAATGAAGATAAAGCCTATACAAGACTATCTGTGTAGACTGTATAGTTAGTTTCTTTTGTTTCTTTCACCTTTAGTTTCTTACAAAAACATCTAATTTAACCGGCGTGGTTTGCCGCATATGCCTGCACAGCCACCGTACTGCCGTCTCGCGGCTATAAAACAAAGCCATGCCCATCCACCATTTGCAGATTATTCCGACCTTGGAGTCCGGGAGAGTGTTTTCCAGCGGCTCTGTCCTGTCTTCCTCGAGTTGGCTGAATTTGAAAGGAGAACGTGTGGTGTCCCAGATTGAAGCAGCATCCAGGAACTGTTGTGTGGTGCGCGGAGCAGTTAGGTGACTCAGTTTTTACTCATTGCACCACAATCAAGCATTTGCCTCTTTCTTAGAGATACGAAGGAGTCAGAGAATCACAGAGGGTGATTCTCTTGTCGTATGGTTCTGGAATTGTTTTCGTTTCCTTCACCGTAATTGACCAAACATATTGAGAGATCCTAGGTTATTTGTGAAGTCTGCATAATTGATTTGACAGTGCAAGTTAGCAAAATATAAACAAAGGAGAAATAAACAATAGTGAGAGACAATTGATTTTAATTGACAATTCTGTATCATTGATTTGCCATTACCAATTAGCAAAGGACAACAAAGGATTAAACAATATTGAGAGACAATTGGTTTTATTGTGAATTCCGCACATCAGCAAAGGATAGCAAAGGATTAACAATAATGACAAGAGTCTATAGTGTAGAATCGTACTGATCAGAAGTACTTAGCACATCAGTGTGAATTTGCCATGAATGCTGGAATTGGTGCCAACAACACAGATGGATTGGAAATATTAAGTTATACTTTGTGACGATAAAACAGGATACCATTAAGCTACAGAATCTTTCAGAATATAATTCAAAGTTCTTCATGCAACAACCACAAAACTGTTTTAATGTTTACAGGTTACTCAGACAATGCATATTGCATGTTTTCAATATATGATGTCACTGATCTTAAATGATCAATTATAATTTAAAGGTGCTGGGTTCTCTTTTCCGGGAGAAACTCGAGGAAGAGGCAGGAGTATTCCTCGAGTAATGTTGATTTGTCTCCTGAAGAATCATTTGCAAATACCTTACAAAGTGCAGTTCCTCATCTGTCTCTTCATGTCCTATTTGAAGTAGCAACCATTAGAGAAAACCATAACAGTCATGATCGAGTCAGGAGCAACAGGTAATTTCATGAACTCTGTGTTTTGTCACAAACTAATGATTCCAACAGTAGTTAAACCACAACCTGAAACAGTGCGGGCAGTTGATGGGACCTTCTGACGTCTGGTCCTATAACACTTTCCACCATAAGCATTACAATGACGTCATATACACTACAAAATATAGTGAAAAAATCTGTTTTGATCTTATTGATGCACCTCAGTTTGGTGTTATTCTTGGGATACAAGTAATCAAAAGAAGAGTGACCAATACAGGTAAGGTGTATAAAAAAAGGTGGGTGTCGCACGTGAAGTCTGAGGCCAGTTGTTAGTGATCCGATGGTAGGACCAAATTTCAAGAAAAAATGCACTATTTTTTCAGGAAACCCTCACTCACCCTAGTGGTGACATGCTTCATCATCGGGTCCACCGGGAGAGATCGAGTACCTCCCCGGTGTGCTGCGACGCCAGGAGACTGCGGAGCAGGTTTTTGTGAAGATGAAGTGTGAAAAATTATAAGGTTTAAAAATGTCAGAGGTTGTACCAAAAAACTTTATTCACTGGTTAACCTGACATATTAAAAATAAGATATGTGAAGGGAAACTAGCCAATTACTTTATACTGGTGTTTACCCTGTAAAGAAGGTCAACATGTTTCTGCCCATTTATGTGTGTAAATTTACTGGGCTTTCATCAGGACCGGTAAGAGAGTGTGCCAATGACAGGAGGGGCACGCTAAGGCCCGCCCTGCCAATGGTCGTGAAAGTTAAAAATAGCACTATGTGTAAAATTGGTGCACAAAGAAAAAGAAAACAAACTCATAAGTAGATCCAGCGAGGGTGAAGCTAGGTGCCGAGCGGGTGCCGAGCGTTGCGGGCGGTGTGCCATTGTCGCTCCCACCCCCCTCCTGTGTTCTATGGGGCGTGGATCTATTTCTTTACAAACTCCTAGGTTCCTCACAAAAGAGGTAAACCCCCACTACTTATGAGTTTGTTTTCTTTTTCTTTGTGCACCAATTTTACACATAGTGCTATTTTTAACTTTCACGACCATTGGCAGGGCGGGCCTTAGCGTGCCCCTCCTGTCATTGGCACACTCTCTTACCGGTCCTGATGAAAGCCCAGTAAATTTACACACATAAATGGGCAGAAACATGTTGACCTTCTTTACAGGGTAAACACCAGTATAAAGTAATTGGCTAGTTTCCCTTCACATATCTTATTTTTAATATGTCAGGTTAACCAGTGAATAAAGTTTTTTGGTACAACCTCTGACATTTTTAAACCTTATAATTTTTCACACTTCATCTTCACAAAAACCTGCTCCGCAGTCTCCTGGCGTCGCAGCACACCGGGGAGGTACTCGATCTCTCCCGGTGGACCCGATGATGAAGCATGTCACCACTAGGGTGAGTGAGGGTTTCCTGAAAAAATAGTGCATTTTTTCTTGAAATTTGGTCCTACCATCGGATCACTAACAACTGGCCTCAGACTTCACGTGCGACACCCACCTTTTTTTATACACCTTACCTGTATTGGTCACTCTTCTTTTGATTACTTGTATATTGCTTGGGGACTAAGAGTGCCCTAAAAACCCTTTCTCTCCTTTTGTTGAGACACGTTATTCTTGGGATGCCTTGGTTAACACTACATAATCCTTACATCGATTGGGCTAAAAGAAAGATGTTGTTCAACTCTGCTCGGTGTCAACAAGAATGCTTATCTGACAAATCAGCACAACAAGTCTCTGGATCCCAATGTCTGGCCATGATAGGTAAACAAAATGCTATGGGTACCACACAGCTCGCAGCTACTACTACCGAACAAGACACTGAATTGCCACCTTTGTATGAATCATTTCAAGACGTGTTCAGCGAAAGTCAGGCGGAAAGTTTACCTCAACATCGTACGTACGACTGTGAAATAGATCTAGTCCCTGGGGCTAAAATACCTTGTAGTCGAATATATGCCCTCACTGAACACGAAAATCACATTTACTTTAGTATTTAGACACCTATTTACGAAACGGCTCCATCCGACCCTCCAAGTCACCAGCTGTATCCCCCCTCTTCTTCGTACCCAAAAGTAATGGTGAGTTACGTGCTTGTATAGATTATCGAGTCCTGAATAACATCACAGTGAAAATTTGTTATCCTTTACCTCTTATATCAGTTCTTTTGGATCAAGTACGTAACGCCTCCATATACACTAAATTAGACTTAAGAGGGGCATACCATCTGGTGCGTATTAGAGCTGGCGACGAGTGGTAAACAGCATTTCGCACTCGTTATGGGTTGGATGAGTAATGCGTTATGCCGTTCGTCCTTTGCAACGCCCATGCGGCATTCCAATTCTTTGCAAATGATGTCTTTAAGGATTACTTGGACTGATTTGTGATCATCTATATTGATGATATTTTAAGTTATTCAAACACACACACTGAGCATGAAGATCATGTAAAAATAATCCTACAGACCTTACTTATCAATGGCCTATATTGCAAATTGTCAAAATTAGAATTTCACACCTCTAAGGTGGAGTTTCTGGGTTTTACACTATCACCAAATGGCATAACCATGGTTGAGCACAAGATACAAGCAATACAAGATTGGCTTACTCAAACTTTAGTAAAAGACATACATCGGTTTTTCGGATACGCCAATTTCTAAAGGTGATTCATTAATCATTTCTCTATCAAGGCAAGTCCCTTAACAAAATTATTACAGAAAAGGGTCTCTGTTCACTGGACAACGGAGGCACAAGAAGCATTTTCTGTACTCAAAAAGGCCTTTATAATAGCTCCGGTTTTACAACATTCAGAAACTGAGCAGCCATTCATTGTAGAAGCTGATGCCTCTGATACTGCAAAAGGGATTCGCATTTGCAAGAACTCATCCCATAGCTTATCTTTCAGAAAAGTTTCTCCCAGCAAAAATTGACAGAGAAAGAACTATTAGCCATCCGTTCAGCCTTTAAGGAGTGGTGTCACTACCTATTGGGAGCAAAATTTCCAATAACGGTCTAAACCGATCATAGCAAATGACAATTCCTGCGATGTGCTAAAGCTCTCACCCTACGTCAATTTCGCTGGACTCTTTTTTTTGCAGAATTAAATTTTGTCATAACATTCCAACCTGGTACTGCAACCACAAAAGCTGACACCCTTTCTAAATTTGATGAACCTTATAAACCAGAAATCAACAAGACCCCAATACCCATTATTACTCAGGATCATATCATAGGAGCAACTAAGTCCATGCAATGTTTGGAAGAACTTAAGAAACACATGCCTCTAAAAAAGGTCATTACTTGGCAACAACAAAATTCCAAGATACACTCTGTTCAGGAAAATGTACCTTTCCAAGAAAACAAATTATACGTTCTAACAAAGCAAATAAAACAAGTATTAAAATGGTGTTATGACCACCCCCTAGTCGGTCATCCAGGTCAATCAATAACCTTAGAACTGGTACAATTGAACTTTTGGCGGCCAAATTAGAAAAAAAGAAAATAAACCTGTGTATGAGCCAAATCTGATCATACCAAATAGAAAGGACATTTGATGCCTTCACCTAAGCCAAATTATCCATGGGAAGAAATCTCTATGGACTTTATTACCAATCTTACAAAGGATCAAGGACAAAACACCATTTTAGAAGTAGTGGACTGATTGTCGAAAATGGCTCATTTTCCGGCATGTCCAGGACTACCCACAGCTTCTGCATTAGTGACTCTTTTATTGCAACATGTTGTGAGGCTTCAGGGTTTACCCCAACCATCAGGTCAGACCGTGACTCACAGTTTACCTCACGCCTATGGAAAGTTTGGTGTATCGCACTTCATATCCAACGCAATCTCTCTACTAGCTTCCATCCCGAATCAGATGGCCAAACTGAGCGGGTGAATCACGTTCTGAAAGAAATATTTGAGATGCTATCTATCAAAGACACAAGGTTTGTGGATCAATTTACTATGGGAAGCTGAATGAGCCTATAACAATCTCAGTCACGCCTCAAATAATATGTCTGCTGTCTTTGCCAATCATGGGTTTCATCCTCGCTTTTTACCAATCATAACACCAAACACATAGAGCAGGGTACCACATGTGTCTTCAAAACTACAGGAAATGACGGATCTGGTGCGCCAACTACGAATCAATATCCTTAACCGCATGCGCGCTGCGGCGATTTTCGCGCTACGCGGCTTTTTTCAAAAAGTCGCGTTTCATGACGAGCTCAGCTCGTCATCAGCGTGCGAGCGGCGCAACTGATGACGAGCTGAGCTCGTCATCAGCGCCAAAGGGGTTAAAGCAACCTATAAAAATAAAATGCGGACCGCAAACGGAAGTCAGCTCCCAAGTTTGAACCAGGCGAGAAAGTGTGGTTGTCCACCAAGAACCTTAAGTTCAAAAAGAAATACAAATTCCATCCTCATTTTATAGGGCCTTTTGAAATAGTCAAGTGCATTAATCCTGTTGAATACAAGTTGAAGCTACCAAAAGACATAGCTATAGACCCGATATTTCCTACTTCCTTATTTAAAGCAGCCCACGATACAATACTTTATTGTCCACCTCCCGTTCTTGTAGGAGAGCAAGGGTAATATGAAGTGCAAAACATTTTAAACAGTAAACATTGTAGAGGAAAGTTGTGGTATTTAATCTCGTGGAATGGCTATGGCCCAGAAGCAGATTCTTGGGAACCAAGTGAAGCAGTACATGCTCCCTGATTAATCCAACTATTTCATAAGACTCATCCTAATACACCAACTTAGATGAAGGGGTCTCATTTTGGTGAGAAGGATTGCCATGAATTCCCATTAGTACCTTGTGCCTCCTAACAATAAATGGAACTCTGTGAGCCATACACATATGCGTAAGAAAGTACTGCATATTAGCTAAGGGAATGAAGTTAAAGGCTATACAAGACTATCTGTGTATACTGAGTATTTTGTTTCTTTTTCTTTTTCTCTTTCACCTTTAGTTTCTTTCAAGAACCTTTTATTTAACTGGTGTGGTTCACTGCATGTGCCTGCACATCCATTGTAAGGCCATCTTGTGGCTATAAAAGAAGCCACGCCCATCCGCCATACACAGATTATTCAGAGCACGGAGTCTGGGAGAGGGTTTTCCGGCAGCTTCGTCCTGTCTTCCTCAAGTTGACTGGCTTTGAGAGGAGAACGTGTCATGTCCCAGATTGCAGCAGCATCCAGGAACTGTTGTCCGGGACGCGGAGCAGGTAGAAGACTCTGTTTTCAATCTGTTCCAAATCAAGCATTGGCCTCTTTCCCAAAGATATGAAGGAGTCAGGGGATCACAGAGGGTGGTTCTCTTGTCATATGGCTCTGGAATTGTTCTTGTTTCGTTCACCATGATTGACCTAACATATTGAAAGATCATAGGTTATTTGTGAAGTCTGCATAATTGATTTAACAGTGCAAGTTAGCAAAATGTAAATGAAGAAGAAATAAACAATAGTGAGAGACAATTGGTTTTATTGTGAATTCCGCACATTAGCAATGGATAGTAAAAGATTAACAAAAATAACAAGAGTGTATAGTGTACAATCATACTGATCAGAAGTACTTAGCGCATCAGTGTAAATCTGCCATGAATGCTGGAATTTGTGCCACAACACAGATGGCTTGGAAATATTAAGTTAGACTTTGTGACGATAACACAGGATACCGTTAAGGTACAGAACCTTTCAGGACGGGGGGCGTGGCTAAGCAAGCCACGATGGCGGCTGTGTCTTGCTGAGGCTCCGCGATCGGGCTACCATCCTGCCCATTACCTGTGATCGCCGGGAGCCTCAACTTCCACACACATCACCGGTGCTGCCCTGGGGCATCCCCTAAGCGACCTGCAGAAGCAGCTGACGGACGGCGCGTCCTGGAGAGTCTCCTACCGGAGCCGAGCGCCGACGTTGAAAATGGCGGGCGCAGCCCCGTCTCCCGGACGCGGAACCCGCTAAGGGCCGACACCCTCAGCGACGGCCACAGAAGATACTGCCAGCTGACGACGGTGGGGAATCCCGGGGGAGCTGTGGGTCCGGCCCTCGAGGGTACACTTTGGACGGCGCTCGATTCTGCCTCTACACCCCCGGTGCGCAAGATGGCGGCCGCCGCACCAAGGCTCCGCAACCCGGTGCTTCTACCTCATCGGAGGCCTGATCGGACTGTGACACCGACCGACCCGCCACCGCGGACCACGAGGGACCGGCGGACGCGCCGCCAGAGCGGGGCTGTGCCTCCGGGGGCCCGCAACTCTCCTCGAGGGCGGTGAGTGCCAATCGCTCCCCCACCCCCCCGGAGTCCCGACACCGATGCCCGGCGGGGCCCCCCCACCTACTCGAGGCCCTGCAGGGGTGCACAGCCCACATAGCCACCGGACAGAGGGAACCGAAGGTCTTTGCGTTGGGGGCTGGGTGGAGAGCCCGAGTGCCTGACCCTAACATGGCGCTCACGGAGGCCTAGGCGCCAGGAACGACACGAACCTCGCCCCCCCCCTGGGCCGATACCACCTGACCCAGCCGGTCGGGCACTGACTCTGCACTGTACATTGGCGAGGGAGAGGGCGCTTCCACGACCTCCTGGCGCCAGGCGCTGCCGGCCCTGACGAGCCACCTCTGACACCCCGGGCTGGTGGGGAGACCCCCCTTGGAGTAGGCCGGGGCCACTTGGAGCCCGGGCGGAACTGGAGAGGCCTGCCAGCATCGGGCTACCACCTACCCGGACGCGCAGTGAGGTGAGGGTTGGCCGATCACGAAGCTACACAGCAGCCCCAGGAAGTTCGGCCAGCCGGCGACCGGGAGCCACCCCTGCAAGGGCTAGAACACCGAGCGGAGCCCTCTTTCACCCCGGTGCCCCGGCTCCCAAGATGGCGGCCGCCACCCCGGAGCTCCGATGCCTCAGGGCTGTTTCCCTGCTGGGAGCCTGATCGGCCCTCAAACCCGGACAGCTTGCCACCGCGGACTACAGGAGGACCGCCACTCACACAGAGCTGAGCGCTTTGGAGACCCCGCCACTACCATCGGTGAGTGCTGTGCTGCCATTTCCCTTCCTGCTCCCTGAGGATCTCAGGTCGGCACCCCGGTGGCCCCCTCTTCACGTCCACCCACGAGGATAGCCACAGAGCACGCTGCCACCCGGCCAGAGCACCCAGTTCGCGCTCACACGTACAAACTGCCCAGTGGATCCGAGTGCCTGACCTTAACATGGCGCCTGTGCAGGCCTAACACCAGGAACAGCCACGAGTCCCGCTCTGGGGACGAGAGCATCCCACCTGCATTGGAGACATTGTCAGCGCCTCCCCTAGCTCACGCCACCCGACCTTGCCCTGCCGGTCAGCGCGGGCACTGGACCCCGCCCTGTGAGGTGCAGAGGCCCCCACGCGATCGAATCCACCGACCCCGGTGACCGCGTACCACCCTTGACGCCCTTGGTGGTGGCCCCCCCGGGGTGAAACGAGCCTCGCCTTGGACCCGGAGGAACCGGAGTGGCGGCCCACTCACCCACCGATACCACGTGGCGACGACCTACCACCCGCAGGACACACGACGACCGAGGGGAAACCCCCCCCTCTTCCCCTCAGCAGCACCCATGGGGAAGCCGAGGAACATCCAGGGGTCGGCAGTCCCAGAAACGGCTGTCGAGAAGATGCCCCAGACGAGGGCGTGGACACAGTCCAATACGTCGCAAGCCGACCCTACGCTATCAACGAAGCTGGACCAGGTGCTGGCAGCAATAGAAATGTCTCGCCTCTCGATGGAGGAGAGATTAGGCACCCTGGCAACAGACATTAGCCTGATCCGAGATGAACACCGTAAACTGGCGGACAGAGTGAAGGAAGGTGAGCGGATCGTGACTGAATTGCAGCCAACGGTGCAATCGCAGGCAGCAGATATGCAGGAGATCCTACGCCGCGTGACGACCCTGGAGGAACGCACAGTGGATTTGGAGGGACGCTCGAGACGCTGCAACATTCGCCTCCTGGGCCTGCCGGAGGGGATAGAAAACTCGGACCCTCTGACCTACATGGAATCCTGGACTAAATCATTCACCCCGGACTGTGACCGGTCGCCTTACTTCTCCATCGAGAGGGCACATAGGGTCCCGGCCCGGGCACCCAAACCTGGTCTTCCCCCGCGGCCCATGCTGGCCAAGTTTCTGCACTTCCGGGACCGGGATGCGGTGCTTCGTGCGGCCCGGACGGCGGGCCCCCTGCAGGTGGAGGACCAACACGTTATGGTGTTCCCAGACTATGCCAGGGAGATTCAACAGCGTCGATCCACGTTCCTAGAAGTCAAGAGGCGCCTCCGCGCAAACGAACTTCAATATTCCCTGCTGTTCCCTGCCCGCCTCAAGGTGATCCACAAGGGGAAAGCCCTCTTCTTCGACACGGCGGCGGACGCACAGGACTGGACCGAATTTCATTGCCCGCTGCTCCCTAAACCCGGACCCCGGAAGGCGCGCAAAAATGACTCCAGACGGCCCAAGAGACGTGGCGCTAACCATGAGCGATCTGGCCACCCCAAGAGCCAGACGTCCTCCCCAGCGGGCTCACCCGATCTCACCCAAATCATGCAGGAACGACGAGACGCCCTGCGGGCGGTCACTGAACTACATTCGTCACCCCCTGCTTCGGACTTGGAAGGTCAGCCACACCTATTCACCCCGGAGAAAGATCGAGACAGCGATGGAACCATGTCGGGATTTGGCCCGATCTCCTCCCCCCTTGTTGTGGCACAAACTCTGGACGTTGCCCTCACCAGCCAACCTGTCACTTCCTCGTGAACAACTGAACTGTCACCTGACATATCCTTTTCTTGAATGCCTGTGATGATGCGCGACGTCTAGAAGCCTAGACTGATCTACTAGATAATTGTAAGCGCCAGCCAGCGATAGATATTTCTCCTACTAGAGCCCGACCCGCGCACAGGCCCAGCGTAGACACATGCTGCCACCCCCGCAAACTACTGTTGAATTTCTCCCCTAGTGGGACACTAGTTTGGATATGCCACCCCCAGTGACGTATCCTCAGTATTGGGACAGTTACCCACCCGAAGTTCTAGTTACTGTTCACCTCCCCAGTCCCCCCCCACGTTTCAGGAAGCTTGGCGTGCAGGAACATACACGACACGCACACATAGGCGGCACACGGGAACTGTAGAGGGGCCCCTCCCCCAACCACGTCACCCTAGCAATGGCTGTCCCCCACTCTGACGTTAGTATCCTTACACTGAATGTACGGGGCCTACACACACCCAGCAAGCGCTACTCTGTATACTCCTACATACGGCGCATGGCGGCCAACATAACGTTCTTACAAGAGACGCACATTAACGCTACTGAACTCATTCGCCTACAAGCCAAATGGCGAGGGACCATCTGCGCCACACAATATTCAGCATTCGCACGCGGCGCATTAATCTGGGTGAGACCTGGTACTCCCTTCCGGGCGCTCCGGCGAGTAGTAGATAGAGAGGGCAGATACGCGCTTCTGGAAGGAATTCTTGATGGGCAAGGGGTACTACTTGGCAGCATATACGCCCCTAATACGGATCAGGACCGGTTCTGGGATCACCTTACGGGCGTCCTGGCCCAGTTCACCACAGTCCCATGGGTGCTGGGAGGCGACTTTAACTGCACACTAGACCCCTCACTGGACCGCTCACATCCTCCCCCCACGCACTCCCCGGCCCCTCGGCAGGCGGCCCTCTTCAGGGCATGGACCACACACTGGGCGCTCACTGATGCATGGCGACACCTACACCCACTGGCTCGCATCTACTCCTTCCACTCGATTCCACACAACCTTCGGGTCCGCCTAGACCGTTTCCTCTGCTCTGTTCCGATCCTCCCTAAGGTTACATCTGCAGATTACCTGGGACGGATCCTCTCAGATCATGATGCCCACATAATACGGCTTACCTGGCGCCCCCCGCATCCACCGGTCCCCACCTGGCGCCTCCCCAGAGACTGCCTAACGGACCCGGTCTTCAGGGACACGCACAAAACCAGCATAAGCGACTACTTTATGCACAATGAGAACACAGCGTCATCGATACTAGTGGAGTGGGACGCGTATAAAGCGGTGGCAAGGGGAGAATGCATCAAACAGATAGTGGGGGTCCGCCGCACCTTAGAACGGTCGCTCTTAAAGACGGAACAAGCTCTAGCTGCTCTCACCAAACGGCCTGATGACTCAGAGGAACACGCCGTGCTCACGGCAGAGGCCAAAACGGAATACCAAACTGCCTGCGCTGACCTCCGTAAGTATAACTTCAGGGCATACGCCTCTCGGGTGCACAAAGACAGAGACAAAACCGGGGCTCTTCTGGCCTGGATGGCGAAGCAGGACACCGAAACCAAGCCGATCACGGACATTCTCAACCCGGAGGGTGTACTGGTACAATCACAAGCGGAGATTCTCCTAGCATTCCAACGCCATTATACACGAGTATACGAAGCCCCGACATGCTGTACCCCGTTCACCGCAGATCAGTTTTTAGACCCTCTGACGCTGCCCACGATATCGGATTCCGACAAGCGCACACTAGACGCCAAGATACTCCCCTCTGACATTACCCAAGCAATACGCGCCATGTCCCGAAATAAAGCACCAGGACTGGACGGCTTCCCACTAGAATACTACGCAACATTCTCTCCCCTGGTGGCTCCCCGTCTGTCACGGGTGTTCGGGGCGTCACTTCACCTGGGGAAACTACCCCAGTCGCTACGGGAATCCGTGATTGTCACCTTTCTTAAGCCCCACAGAGATCCGCTTCACATGGGGTCATACCGACCTATCACACTCCTATCAGCTGATTGTAAGATCCTGGGGAAGATCCTAGCTGATCGTTATGCGCAGGTCATACGCCCGCTGGTCCACCCCGACCAATGCGGCTTCGTCCCCGGGAGGAATACCTCCCAGAACCTCCGCCGAGTCTTCCATATCCAAGATCAGGTACGCGACAGATTTCCCCGCGCTGCCTGCCTCATTATGGACCTAGAGAAGGCGTTTGACACCCTCACCTGGCCCTACCTATTTTCGGTCCTGCGGCGCCTTAATCTCGGCCCGACGCTCCTGGCATACACCCGCCTCCTATACACCGACCTCACTACTCGAGTTCGTATCGGGAAACGTATCTCACCGGCGTTTGCAGTCCGACGAGGCACAAGACAAGGTTGCCCCCTGTCGCCCCTCCTGTTCGCGCTAGCGGTCGAACCGCTGGCGGTTCGACTGCGTCGGGAGGGGATGGACTGGGGAGTACCGCTTGCAGACGGGACCCATTGTGTGTCCATGTACGCGGATGATCTCCTCATATATGTCCGAGACATTGAAATGGACCTAACCCCCATAGGGGCCACATTGGCGGACTTTGCAACTGCCTCGGGCCTACAAGTCAACTGGGACAAGTCCACGGTTTACCCCCTACACCCGGACCTACCCCCCCGAGACATCGACCTTGGACCACATAGGCTTTCATGGTCCACGGAAGCTCCCCGATACCTCGGAGTCCGCTTATACCATTCTCCGACGGACATCTTTGAGGGCAATCACCGCAAGGTACTCGAGAGTCTGCGCCCAACGGTCGCCTTCTGGAATAAGTTACCACTGGCCCCGATTGGACGGATAGCCCTTGCTAAAATGGTGATGCTCCCCCGGCTCCTCTACCATTTCACAAACCTGCCGGTGATACCACCCAGATCCTTCTTTCGCGACGTTGATTCCCTCTTAGGAACTCTCATCTGGGGAGCAGGCCGCCACAGAGTCGCCCTGAAAACGCTTCAACTCCCCACAACACAGGGGGGACTCGGAGCTCCATCCTTCGAGGCATATTTCCTCGCAGCACAGCTCCAGTGGCTGTCCTACTGGACAGCGGACCGTTATCCTCAGGAGACGGTTACCCCTACTGGCAGAATCATGACTCCGGAACTCACCCGTCTGCTCCTCCCGGGCACCAAGCCACGGCGCACTTACCCCCTCCAGGTGACGATAGCGCGCCGATGTATGCTACGGATTCACCGGCTGTCTCCCGCTAGACCCCCATACTCCCCGCTGCTGCCGCTAATAGGCGGCCCCAAGCAGGATTCCTACTTTGCGGCCCCACTACTCGCCGACTGGTCCCGCTGTGGCATCACAGATCTAGAATCACTCTTCGAGGAGGGTCAGCTGAAACCGCTGGACCGCCTGGTCGCAGAATACGGGCTCCCCCCAGGCCAATTCCTCAGGTATAGGCAACTGCTCGACGGATACCGACCCCATTTCAATCTCCAAAATGGCGAGCCAGACACGCATCCAGTAATACATACTATCCTACATATGGGGGTGGGTCGCCACCTGGTCACATGGCTATACAAATCCATCCGGGAACTCTCATACACCCCCCTGACGACCCTACGAGCCACTTGGGAAGAGGACATAGGCCGTGTTCTACACGACTCGGAGTGGACTAAAGCTCTTGAGGCCCCTAAACGTGTTTCTAGAAATGCCCGCTTCAAAAATATTCAATATTATATATTACACAGGGCATATCTCACCCCAGCGCGATTACAGAAGTTCTACCCCTCCACGCCATTCCTGTGTCCCAGATGCTGTTCTCCAGCTGCGAACTTCCGTCACATGTTTTGGGACTGTCCCAAACTCCAACCCTTCTGGCAGGGGGTGCACAACACACTACTGGAACTCACGGGTCTCACTACACTAGCCACCTGGGAGTCCAGTGCATTAGGCATCCTCCACATCTCTAAACGTGAGCCGGTGCATAGGCGCTTCGTGTCCTTAGCGCTCCTACTAGCCAATAGATGTATAACCATGCGCTGGCGATCCCCAGAGGGTCCCCCCATAGCACACTGGCAGGGGGCGGTTAACAAATGGGCGGCAGCGGAGGAAGACGCTTTAAGGGAAGAAGAAGCCAAGGGCGCGCGCAAGCTTCCCATCTCCATGGAATGGGCCATGCTCCTTCACAGCTTCCGCCAGTCCACGCAAGCTGGAGACCCGCCTGACCCTTCCCCTCCCCCCACCCGGGAAGACCGGTAGCCTTCACCTGAAGTGAGCCACCCCAGAGTCGGACCCCGATAACCCCCTATATCCTAGGCAACCTCTCGCATGTCCGGCCACCCATGGGTTTCTCCCCCCCCCCCTCGACACCCGCCGCCATTATCTCCCTACTTAGACCCTGCTAGCGCCTACACGCTTCCCTCCCACAGTTCCGTTACCCCCCTGTTCACTGGTACCACTGTTGTGTGCACAGTACAGATCTAGATCCGGCGCTGTAACGGCATGAAAGTACCCATCTGATCTTATTCATCGCCCCTATGGCGATACCGTCCCATCACCTTTCAGCCTGCAGGAGCCTTTGCATGATTATAATGCACTGATTCACCGAAGTCATGTTTATGTGTACCAGTTCTATATAGCAAGAAAACGTTGCACACATAGCTGTTCGTGGCTGAATGTTGAGGCCACGTCGGCGATCTGTTTATTCTGTACTGAAATACTTTACTGCAACAATAAAAACAAATTTAAATAAAAAAAAGGTACAGAACCTTTCAGAATATAATTAATTGTTCTTCATGCAACAACCACAACATTGTTTTATTGTTTACAGGTAAATCAGACAATGCCTATTGCATGTTTTCAATATATGATGTCCTTTATCTTGAATGCTGAATTGTAATTTAAAGGTCCTGGGTTCTTTTTTCCAGGTCTCCCTCCCCACACTACACTCCCTAAATTCCCCTAGCCTCATCTGGCCATTTTGACACTCAGTTTATTTTTAATCAGAGTCAAAGCTGCCAGAAGGTAGGCCTCTTGAGGGTACTGCTCCCAAGTGAACATACAAAGGTCCTGACAGCTCACCATGCACTGTACGATAATCTCCAGCATTCACATGAAAGATTACGATTGGCCGGACTTATGTATCCCATGGCTGTTTTGAGGTTTCTGCTGTTTGAGAGACAAGGATCAGCAATCAGTGCCCACCACGCGCTGGGCTCCTTGGAGAACAATCAGGGCACACAGGGAGCGGCAGGCAGGCCAGCACATAAAGGTCCCGGACAAAGTGGCAGTCTCTCCAGCAGCTCAACAGGCATCAGGCCAGCACAACAAAGAAGGCAGTCCTAATTGTGGTTCCTCCCAACAGCACAGCAATCCTCTGGCAATGTGCAGAATGTAGGGCTAGTAGCGTCTGGTTACAAGTCCCATAAAGTGTTTGGTTACGGGTCCCAAAGAATGTCTAAAATCATGGGGTCAGAGCCCCTGTACTTATACTCAAAAATGACTTTGTTGAAGGGGGAACTTCAAAAGAAACCTTAGAAGTGCACAGCACTCCCTTTCAACCCAGCCCTGCCGCCAGACATCAGTAGGGGGTAATTCAGCCCCTTGTGCAGCACACATAGGAAGAGCAAATATCCTTTCAATATTAATTATGTTCAGGAAGGTGTCCCTTCCTGCACATAAACAGTCATTCCATGCAGCACAGACACCCACCATAGTGCCAGAGTGTCTGCGTTGCAGGGATGATTCCCTATGAAGAAGGCACCCTTGCAATATGGCGCAAGGATGTCTTTGTTGGCACAAGGCACTAGGTAGCTTTTTTAGAGCCAGAGTAAGGGATCACACAGGGGTGCGCTGTATTCCTGTAAATACGGCGCATCTTTGCATTTGTAAATGGCGCAGCAGATTTGCTTGCACTGCTGTGCTGCATCATTTCATTCTAAATATACTCCTAAGAGTCATAAGCACACAGAAATGGGGCTGAAATCATACCAGTATACAAGAAAGGGGACAACTCCCAGCCTGGCAACTATCACCCTATCAGTTTGATTGTTACCACCCAAAAAATCATTGGTAGGCTTATTCTAAATAAGCTCCAGGCTTGGGAACGGGACCATAGTATCTTGTCCCATTTGCAGGCTGGTTTTAGAACTTCCATCAGCACAGTCGACCAGGTCTTGCACTTTGCAATGTTGTACTGGAAGACTGTGGTAATTGGACGTGGCAGCCTATTTGTCGCATTCATAGATCTAAGAGCAGCATTTGATCTGGTCCCGCGTTCAACACTGTAGAAAGTGCTCAATGATATGGGCATGCCTGGGGCCATCCTGTCATTAGTTAAAAAACTCCACCAGGAGAACTTTGCGCAGATTAGGTGGGGTAGTCCTGGTAACGTAACACCCCAGTTCCCCGTAGAAACAGGCGTTCGCCAAGGTTGTGTCCTGGCGCCAACACTATTTTCACTGTACATTACTGATGTTGCCAAAATCCTAATTGGTTCTAATGTTGACGCACCTATCCTCGCCGGAGCCAAGATCCCTATTTTAATGTTTGCTGACGATTGTCTTTTAGTAGCAAAAATCCTGAGCGGGTTGCAGAAGGCACTGTAAATTTTTGAAGATTTGTGCATCGCCCGAGGTTTGGAGGTTAACGTTCTTAAATCCAAGTACACGTCTTTTAATGCACCTAATACATATAGGGGTACTGTATGCATGAGCAATGGACCTCTGGAGAAGGTACAGGCATTTAGCTACCTGGGTGTCTGTATCCAACAGGACCTATCCTGGAAGCAGCAGATTGAGTTGGCCACCCTTAAGCATCGCCAGCTCTCTGGAGCTCTGAGTCTAGAACATTCCAGGTCTCTGACTAAGCCGATAGCTCCAGTGCTATCAGTTTACAATGGCAAAGTAGTTAGTTTTACTCTATATGGAGTCGAAATGTGGGGAAATGAGAATTTAAGGGGGATGTCAGCCTCAGAAAATGTATTCCTCAGGAAACTAATAAAGTTACCCCAGAGTACCCCACTGAGCCCCTTATTTCATGATCTGGGCCTGTCGCCAGTAGCACTTATTGCATCTCTGCGGACAATTTTATATTGGAGGCGGATTTGGACCACCCCGGAACTGGCCACATACACTAGGGGGTTGATGGATGTAATTAGAAGTGATTGTTCCCGTAAAATCCAGTGGCTAGGACATATTCGGAGTGTTCTTCGTGATTTAGGCTTAGGGGAACTGTGAGAAGACCCAGCAAACGCCAGGTTCCCGCCCAAGAAGGTACTTAAGAACTTGTATTAGAACCTTGTGGCCTCAAAAACCTTCAGGAGCACTCCTTCCCATTCCTTGACTGGTCTGTTTTTGGAAATTAAAGAGTGGCCTAAACTCGAAGATTTTTGGGATATTATTACAAAACCTCTTGATCGCAAGCTCTACTTCCAATTAAGAGTAGGAAGTTTACCAGTAAGGGCGTTTGCCAATAGGTGGACCAGTGGGGGCAAGGTTGCCTGTCCAGCCTGCTTAGGTATTCCTGAAACCATTGGCCACCTCCTGTTTGAATGCCCAGTGTATGCGGCACCTCGCCGGAAGTGGCTACGCCCAATGTGTAGACTACTGGGCACTAGTAGTGGACTAGTTGCAATCAGGATTATTCGTACCTGCCCAAACATGACTGTGTATGTAGCGGTGGTGAAATTCTTAGGCTGGGCATTGTCAATCAGAGGCCGATTGTTGAAGTATTTCTGCTAATCACTGTGCAATGGTATCCCCTATAACTGTATTGGTAATGAATTGACTGTACTTTATGAATTTTATGACTTGAAATTTTAACTTAATTTTATTCATTTTATGCATGTATTTTTTATAAGGAATATGCTTTTATGACAATGGTCGAATAAAGCTTGCTTAACTTGACTTGACTTGCCCATTTTCTAAAACTACTTTTTTGTTGTTTTCTTTTGATTTGGTCAGCGTTGTTGATAGAGTGCATGATTCGAGTGGAACACAGAAGATCGGCCGATCTCCCAAAGAGGTAATAATTGTTGTTACATGGAGGGGGTGCTAGTGAAATAATAGGGATTTAAAGTCCTAGTTGGTAACACAAGTTTAATTCTTGTTTTTTCTAGTCACTGGTCCAGATGAGAACCCCATGAATTGCCATCTGGGTTTGAAACACGTCGACCATTTATTATCCAAACAAGTGTTATGTAAAGAAAAAGAAACCCTTGTTATGTTCGAAGCATAGAATTCTTTAAGGGGTTATGAAGTTGTGTTTGTCATGCTTGGACCGAAGGGAGTCTGTTGTAAATAGTGTACTGTTTGGTTTATTGGCCTAAATTTAAGGCTTAATAATTCACCAAAAAAGGTTGTGTTGCCTTGTTGTCACAATTAAGTGTTTATGTTTTTTGTCTGTAAAATTGGTTTATGTTTCGTGTCTGTGAAAAAAGTGTCATTAGTTATTACATGTTTCATGTTTTGTCTTAGTTATTGAGAATGTGGTGTTTATATTTGTGATCAGAAAAATAGATGTTTATAAATGGTGGGTGAGGATTGTAAATAATGTGATGTTTGTAAAAATCTAAAAATGTTTTTTATGAGATGTAAAAAAGAAAACAATTTCTAAAAAAGAAAAGAAATTGTCAAAAAGAAACAATTCCTCTTGGATCACATTGAATTATTCCTTGTGTTACCCTTATAAATAAGTGATTAGAAGATTATCAGTTTTGGCATTTTGTGGTTATTTTAGATTTTTCATTTTCTAAAACTGGCACTTCTAAGATAGTAACGTAAACTTCAACTATATCAGTAGGTAGGATATATCACCACTATTCTTAATATACCAAACATGGCAACGCTGCTCCTTTCAGATCAGAAATTACCACTTAACCTGTTCAGTGCTAATGACAAGGTGAACTCGTCATGAGGCACACTGGAGCTGTGCTCATGACAAGGTGAACTCGTCATGTATAATGGGATTCAATAAATGTCAGCGCAGGAGGGGAAAAGCCTTAGCAGCCAAGTGGTTAAAAGTATATAAGGGAGTTCCCAATGCTAGCCTATGAGAGGAGTAGGCCTCACAGCAGTGAGAAACAAAATAGGCTGTCACTATCAGGACATGACACATATAAAGGCAGATGTCCTCCCTTTTACTTACACAGCACCCTGCCCACAGGGTTATCTAGGCTCGACCTTCAGGGTTACCTATGTGCAATAAAAGGGGAGTTTTAGGCTTGGCAATCAGTTTTAAATGCCAAGTCATAGGGTCAGTAAACTGTGCATGCAGGCTCCGCAGTGGCAGGCCTAGGACAGGTTTGAAAGGCTACTTCTGTGTGTGGCACAAACAATGTTGCAGGCCCACTAGTAGCATTTAATTTGCAGGCCATGGGTATATGGTATACCACTTTACAAGGGACTTATAAGTCAATCAAATATGCCAAACAGATGTTAACCAATTATACCATGATTAGATTGGAGAACACATGCACTTTAGCACTGGTAAGCAGTGCCCTCCCTAATAATCCATACGTGTGCCACTCCCTAACATTTAGGACATGTGGCCTTCCCTAACACCTTATAACGCTACCTCTTTAATATTCCATACATGCATTCTTCAACACCTCATCCAAGTACCCATTCCTAACACTCTACACTTATGTGACACTTCACATATGTATGCCTCCTTCCCACTCCATACATATGCCCCTTTTTATCACTTAATGCATGTCAATACCGGTTACCTCTAAATGTATCCCTCCAGAACATGACGCTATCCAAACCTTCATGTATGGGGTCTCAATACTAAATACATGTTCCTCTTTCCAATACTCCTAATATATTGCCCCTTCGCAACATAATAGTTAGAACAGAAGATTTCAATACCCATCTTGTTTTTTCACCGGACGAAGACGACCAGTTAACAGTAGAAAATGACATTTGGTCGGATAACCATCAAACGGCCCATCCCTGGAGGAAACTTAATAAAGTAGGTAAGGAATTGGTCACCACTCTAGAACATCTAGGTTTGAGAGTAAGTAACGGGAGAACGCCAGATGATAATCCACCAAGTTTAACATATTATGGACCGACTTTGGGGTCTGTCATTGACTATACTATTCTTTCCTTGCCACTAATCCAGCAACTAAGCATACATCTGGACAGATACTAGTCTGTTCCAACAACCGACGAGGGAAGTACAGTAACTACCCACAAATGAGTGAATTGGTTATCTAATTGCCTTCCGGAACTCGCAGGCAAAGCCAAAACAATATTGGAAGATAGTATAGCGTTATCTTCTACTGTATTAAATGCCTGGATCAAATTTGAAATCAAATTCAACATCAAGACAGACCAAAATCTATATTCACCCCTCATTAAAGAAAATTAAAGAGCTAAAAAAAGAACTGTAAAAAAAATGAGGTAACCAACCAGACGCATGGATAAGGAATAAGGAATTTAAGAAACATGTTTGGCAAGAAAAAATTAAAACAATGGATGAGTTATGAGCAAAGTTGGTCTACAGTTGCAAGCAATTAAATGCCAAAGCATTTTGGAAAACAGTAAACAGTTTAAACAAGACATACAAAGTAACAGTATCATCGAATGTTACAGAACAAGATTGGGTAGTGTATCTGAAAAAACTTTTTATTGACGAAGAACAGCTGCAAGTAAATAAAAATAATAAAATAAAGAAAGCTATTGAACCTGGAATAGCAACCAGGATAAAAATATTGACATATCATGAGCTCGTACCCACTTTATATAATACATTGTGTACGCTTACTAGAGTCGAAAATGTTATTAAATCAGGGAGAAGTGACAGTGCCCCAGGACCAAATGGCATCCCACAGGCCATATTTAAATTGGACCCAAAATATTGGGCCAATCCGATAATTCTACTATTTAAAGAGGTGGGAAATACTGGTATGATTCCAGATGGTTGGAGGGGATCTATAATAAACCCTATATTTAAGGGTGAAGACAAAACAAATCCATCTACTTATAGATTAATAGCCCTTATTGACTCAGAGGCTAAATATTATGCATCAATAATATTGGAACATCTAATAGAGTGGTTAAACTCTAAGAACCTGATTCCCTCCCAGCAAACAGGATTCCGGAAAGGGTATGGTACCTCAATTAATATGATAGCAGTAGCATTTAATTGCAGAAAAAAGCAAACGCCTAAAGAAAAAACTACAATTCTGCTTTAGAGATCTGAAAGCTGCTTTTGATCAGGTGGCTCAACCACTCTTATGGGCTAAATTAAGATGTTGGGGTATACAAGAAAAAATGTTGAGGGCAATTGAATCATTATATACAGAAACAGGGCTCCAAATCAAGGTAGGGGACGGGACCAAACTCTCAAGGAAAATACCAACCGCAAGGGGTCTCAATCAAGGGTGTGTGCTAGCTCCAGATCTGTTTAACCTGTTTATGGCAGATTTGACCACCATATCTGATGATATTGTGCTGCTGAGTCATACAGAAATCGGACTGCAAAGATTGATCAAAGAAACAGCGGCATATACAAAACTTAACAAATTAGAAATAAACATTGCCAAAACAAAATCCATGCTTATTGGGAACAATCACTGTGCCACTTTAAAGATCAAGCTGGATAATGTAATTATAGAAGAAGTCAGTACTTATAAGTACTTGGGTTTTAATTTTGATAACAATTTCAACTTTCATGCCTACCAACAAAATATGGTTAGGAAGAACAATGCTTTAATACAGGCATTCAGCTTGATCGCAAAAAAACTAGATGGTCCCTCCTATTAACCACTTCTCTCTGTTATTAAAGCAAAATTGCTTCCTTCTCTAACTTGGGCAAGTATGATGATGCATGGTAGGGATTCCAAAATGTTAGACAGATTAAAAATCAAAACATACAAACAGGTATTTCATTTGCCCTGTAATGTTTCCCCAGCCCAAATTCGTTTGGAATTCGGACTGACACAGCAAAACATAGCAAGAAGGTACCAGTGGATTAAATCAATGCACAAAGTACAAAATAATCAATCTAGCCCTCTAGTCAGAGCTTTATGGGAAGCCATGACCAGCAATGGCAATTCAAGTTACAATAAACATCTGTTCTCATCTTTACAACTAGCCAATGCGGGTGATTTGTGGAACTTGAATTTGTCTCATCCTACATTTTATCAGACCATGAATAAAGCGGCAAAAATGAATCAGTTACTTGATGATAAAAGTATGTTTTCGCGGCGAGCCCATGCATGGATGACAATCCAAACGTATGTCACATTGCAACCGGCAACTTACCTACATCTAACCTATCCGGTGTATCTTAAGAAAAACTATTGGTCATGTGCCTAGGTGATCTACCTGTCTCTTATTTGGAAAAGAATCATGCACCGTGCATAGTGCTAAATACTTAGTTGTGCAGCAGCTTCAGCATTGATTACTGAATAATCATAAACCTTATACTACAGTATTTGCAAAAATATATTGTTTTTTATTTTTATTTCATTTTTCTTATCATTGCTGATATCAAGTATAAAAAACACATACATACATAAAGTCGATAGTCATTTGTTATAAAAAAAATGCATATTAAGGGGTCGATTAGGATCGCGGACGGACTTGCGTCCGTCCGCGACCCCAGAGCAGGAGGGAACCTCCGCATGGCATGCGGAGTTCCCTCCTGTGCAATTAGGATGTGACCGCAAGGGTTGCGGTCACATCCTCTATTTTTAACATTGCGGCGGGTGGAGCTTCAAGCTGCACCCGCCGCAATGTTAAAAATGCACGCATTGCATTTGCATGCAGTAAGAGGCAGGCACCGCGCGGTGCCTGCCGCTTTCTGCATGCAAATGCAGGGGGGTACCATAGGTACCCCCCATGTGCACCCCCCACCCCCCCTTCACCTAGGGGGCCGCAACGGGCCCCCGCAGTGAAGTTCCGTATGTTTTTCCACGGCGGAAAAGCCGCCGCGGAAAAGCATACTTTACAGGCCATCCTAATATGGTGGACGGTGTCTGACAGACACCATCACCATATTAGAGCTTTTCCGCCGCGGTTGTAAGCCAGCCGCGGCGGAAAAGCTGCGGACGGAAACCAGGACCCACCAGCCATCCTAATGTGGCGGTGGGTCTTTGGTCAGTCCGCTGAGGTCTTTCCGCATCCTCTGGGCCGGCGGTGCCTTCCGCCGGCCCCGAGGATGCGGAAAAACCGCGATCCTAATGACCCCCTAAATCTTTTCCTATATACAAATTACCACGGAAATATAAATGAGGTATGGTCTGCCCACAAGGCACCAATAGCTTGAAATTCAGACAAGTGGGTGATCACAGATGTTCATAATCTACATAAGTCATTTTCAATGCCACTCTGTCATTTGGTGAATATCACACATATTGTCTACATCCATTAAACAACACTGGTTACAAATGGTTATTGCCACCAACGCGTTTTGGGTTTAAGCCTTCCTCAGTGTGTTCTCACCAGTGGTAAACAGAACAGTATAGTAAGTCCTTCTCGTTTATTCTTTATGGATCTGTTGTCTAGTTAGACAAACCATTCGATTTATTCAGGGCAATTGATATCCAAGGATATCTGTAATTCTTTCGACACTAAATAATAGCAAAGGTCACCTGTAGATGTCTGATCTCCAAGAACTGACTTCTGAAGATACTATTTTGAACTGTCACTTGACGCGACTTTTGTCCCACGTAGCTAAATAATTGCAAAAAGCCTTCTGCTGATGTCTAACCTCCTAGGTCTAAATCCTGGGGTTGCCGTGTTCAAAGCTGGATTGATGTGACTCCTGTCTCACGTACTTTATCTTTATTTCCCAGTCCATTTTTGCTTGAATAAAATTACTCCATAACGATTGAATTTGTGATCCTAAATAGTCAGCTGCTGTACTGCTATACTTTATATAATTAAAAGTACAAAGGATGGAGACCATGCTGTTTTATCTTGATTTCACGCAGACCTCCAACCGTATGTCGGACAAACCACTATGGCGATATAAAGGATCAAAAATGTGCAGACTATGTGATGCCCTAGACGAGGACTTTGTGCATTTGGTCTGTATATGTCCCAAACTGAACAATGTGCGTCAAGCACTTTTAAAGCGCTTATTTAATGAGCGAGGGATTCAAACGTGTAGAACAGCCATTGTGGTTCTGAAATTCTGGACCCTGCTGTTATCCCGGTATCGAGATCCAATACCCGTGCCACAAAATATCAACGTACCAGGACGAATTTGGTGTCGACGGACCGATAATGATTAGGACATCATCCCTATGCATTTGCGTCATGATTGAGGGATGCCAACACCCCTAAACCATAGTTTCCGTTCCGACCCCTTAGACTCCATTTTGTAAAACGGCATCCATCTTGCGTCTTGCCCTCATGATAAGTCGATTAAGTAAGGTCGAGCTTGATCTAAAAGGACACGTCCACCTTCTCTGACTCCCCCCTGACCTGTCCCAACTGACTCCATTGCCTCCAGCCAAACCTGTTTGGGCAGCTCCTCACCCAGTGGCCGAATAAGATAGCATCAATACATAACATGCCACAAACCATTCACTACGTACAGAACATGTTTTCATCACACACACTCCTGTCCATGTTCCTTGTTTATGGCCAGTTTTATGACTAGGAGGTGCCCTGCTCTATTGAGGTTTCATCGATATCTGATGGGAGTTCCGGGCCTGGCCGGGTAATCTATCACGAACTGGACGTCTAAAATATGGGTTGGCCTACATGACTTCGCTCTTTGTATTATTGTAGAAATATGTCTATAACCATATCGTAAACTTAAGAATTCATGCCTGCAGCTATTATTTCTGTATATAAGGAGAAAGCTGGTTCTGTAAAAACGAACAGTCTCCTGAGAAATACACGCCCCGGGTTGTCGTGTTTCTAGGACACATGTTACTTGGTAGCTGGCAATAAAACTCGATCTCTGACTTCAGCTAGAAGACTCCGTGTGTCTGTGGTCCGGAACAGGGAGAACTCAGAGGTCTTCGGGTGTTATCCCCTGGCACCACCGGGTTCCTAAAAACCCGTCACCTCAGTTGGCGCCCAACGTGGGGCGGTATCAAGCGGCAACGGTCCAAGCCAGATGTTCGTGAGGAGCTTTGTGTGAAAATTCCAGAGGATGGCCAGCCACTTCAGCGACCCCTGTATGTCGACGTGGTTCCGAAGGTCTTTGCTGCGAGGTTCCGCTGCTGCCCTGACTATCGCCCTGTTTTGGACCCAGTGATCCTTGGTAGAGCGAAACGATAGACGAGTCTTCTAGTGACGTCATCGATCTTCAAATACTTCAGTTAAGTATAAGTGGAGCGTCTCCAAGTCCTTAGTTTGATCCTTAGTTTTTGGTATCCTTGAGATACGTTTTGATTTGGTACTTGCAAGCCCCAAAGCCGAAGGACTCGTGTATTCACGAGAAATATCGTAATTGATAATCCTTTGAAGTTTGAAGCTAAACTAGTGAGCAAAGATGCCTTGTTTTAGCAGATTTGGAAACTTGTTTTGTCTTGGTTGTAGTAAGGACTCCCGATTAGAGGATTCTTGTCCGGTTCCTCCGATCGGAACTCGAACATATGAGTTATATATAAAAAACACGGCGTATGTCCTATAACATATAATGATGTGTGGATAAAATACACCCGCAAGGATGGTGTTTTAAAATGGCCCCAATATGGTAGTTTTGACTCAGAAATATTAGATAACCTCGAGGTCAAATTGTTCAAGAAAAAAGCCCGGCCGGCGATGTTTGACTCTTTTCGCTTGTGGCGCAAAGAAGCCAAACAGAAAGAAATAAAGTTAGCAAAAAGGAATAAAAGAGGTATGTCGATGGTGCAAGCTGCCGTCGCATACAGGGATAACGAGGAAGAGCAAGAGAGCGAACAAATGCTTAGGAGCAAGAAACTAGCAGTAGATAAATGCTACCCAATGTTACCACATAAGGGACAAGGTCAAGAGGAAACATCCGAGAAAGATCCATTAATGTCCCACTTATTAAGCTCACCGCCACCGTATGCGTTAGACGCTACCGCAACCCCAAAGCGTTTTATTATACCGCGCCCCGGCGCACGAAACACAGCTCTTGCACAAACGCCAGCTACTCTTCAGCTGGTTCCTACTTCTCCGGCGCAGCCTTCTCATGGGCCGCCGCCTCTGCTACATACTCCATCTACTTCTACGACTTTGCCTACCGCTCCAACTGTTCCCTATGATACTACATCTGCCACTGCTTCAACTTCCTCTGATATTGCTTCGACTTCTTCTTTGCATCAGCCTGTCTTTTCTGACGCATCTGCACCTCCGCAAGCTTCTCCTTCTATCAGTCAGAGAATGGCAAGTACTGTCACTGGTCTGTTTTCACCTTTCTTTGGGTCGCCTAGAACGACCGCTAAAACGGAACGTAGACAGTTACGTAGTCAGCTGCCTGATTACGAGGAAAGAGAAGTGCTAAATGAGCTAGCACGCCAATGGATTACGGACACTGTTAGATATGATGTTCAGTCTGTTATGGAAGTTTTCCGTCAATGGGATGCACCCACTCAGAGATACGTATTTGAAGAGATGTGTGTATATCTGTGTGAAGATTTGGAGACAAATGATCCCAAACGCAAAATGAACGAACTATGGCGTACGCGTTTTAAGTTCCATGAAGGTATGATTATAGGTGCCGATGTTGAGAAAGCGATAGATTTATTGTTTTCTTATAGGAGTAAGGGAAATACTTCAAGATCATTGTACGAAGACGACGTATCAGGTAGGAAAAAAGCAAGACAGTACCCCATGAGAGAGGTTCCTCCGGTTTGGAGGGAAGGTGATGCGAATGTAAATCCACCAATTCTGCCACATTTCCAGCGTGTGTGGGTACATGTCCCCTGGAAAAGATCCGAAGTTTTAGCACTCAAGCAGACATTACCCGATCCCCGTAAAAACCCAACTGGGTATTATAAGGAGTTATCGCAGACTGCCAGCTCATGTATAATGAATTTAGCGGATGTAGACATGTTGTTTGGGAATGTTGTTCCACATCCTTTATGGAGTAAAATTCGTCATACGGATCATGATCAAGAACTAGGTGACTCATGGGCTAATATTGCAGGTATAGATGCTAGACAAATCGGTGGTTCTAAACCTGAGCCGTTGATAGCCGAACTTCCTGGTAGGATTATCGCGTACATGAAAACATTAATGCCTGAATTACGCGTAAATTGGGACAAGCTGTCTGCGTGCAAGCAGAAGAAAGATGAGAATGTGTCTGACTTTTTCACGAGATTTGAGGAGACTTTCACAGATCATAGTGGTCAGGATATGGCTACCGAGGATGGTCAAAGACTGTTTGTAGACAAATTTGTACATAATCTGCTTCCTGAACTGTGTAATAAGCTGAAAGATTCAGAGAGTGCTTGGGCTGTCTCTACGTCAGCACAGATTTTAGCTACAGCCCAGTACTATGAAAATAGGCGCAAAGACGAGCTAGATAAAATAGACAAAAAAACGAAAGATTTAAAAACTAAAGTTCTTCTCCAGCAGGCCTATCCACCTCATACGGCTCGTCAGCCTAATTATCAACAACCACAGCAGTATTTGAGAAAGGCGTAAGGAAACGAGTTTTCCCATCAGCGTATTCCGTATGGCCCGAATCAATGCGCATATTGCAAGGAAGAGGGTCACTTTAAAGGTAATTGTCCGGCTCTTGCGCGACGTTTAAACGGTGTTTCAGATATAAGGGGTAGAGGTGTTCAACATGCTCCTAGGGGTAGGGGCCGTGGAAATTTCCCCCGGAATGCAACTTCTTTTCCGCCTCAGAATTCCTTGAACAGTTTTGACCAACAGAATAATGCATCGTATAGGTCAGCTCAGTACTATGCTGATGACTATTACACCGAAAACGAGAATGAGGACAATAATTGCTAGGACAGCCATGAACAAAGAGAGGGAGTCGTTTCAGTTCCAGTAGATCAGAATGGACATTATGTCGAGGTGATTACTTCAGGAGTGTCAGAGCCATTTCTGCTGGATACTGGTGCTACAAAAAGCTCTATTATGCACTCGAAACTTCCTGGCGCACCTTTGTCTGGCGAAACGAATGTTTCAGTAGGTTTCTCTGGCGCCCCTGTTAGAAACCCGATCTCTAGTCCCATGTCCCTTTCTGTTGGTCCTTGCGAATTAGAAGCACCCCTCATCCTTACAACAGGTTGCGGTGAAAATTTGTTAGGTTTGGATTTACTAAAGAGGTTATATGCAACTTTGTACTGTTCTCCCTTGGGAGTACAACTTACCTTAGGTAAGAAAGTCATTTCTCAAATGTATTTGTCAAAGGAAAATATTCCAACTGAATTGTCATCTCTTCCGGATATACTCTGGGCTAATGGTTCCAATGATGTAGGCCGTTTGGAGATTGCACCGTATGTCATAACATTGAAAGCCAACGTTAGGTTGCCACGTATTCCCCAATACAAAATATCTAGTGAATGCGAAAAGGCGTTGTTGACGATTATTTATGATCTGATTGAGAAAGATGTCATCGAAGAAACAACAGGCAACGTTTGTAACAGTCCAGTTTTGCCTGTCTTAAAGCGAACCGATCCTTCATAGCCCCCTGTGTACAGGTTTGTCATTGACCTCAGAGAAGTAAATAAGGTGGTTATTCCACAGTTTCCAGTTGTCCCCGACATTACTGCTTTATTGACAATGGTTCCAGCTTCAGCAACTTGGTTTTCAGTGATTGACCTGAAGAACGCTTTCTTCAGCATCCCGATTGCTGAGGAGAGTAGAGATATTTTTGGTTTCAATTTAGGAGGACGAAGTTTCCGCTTCAAGTGCGCTCCTCAAGGCTACTGCGAAAGCCCATCAATATTCAGTCAGGCCCTGAAAACACAACTAGACACAATTGTTCTGCCTGATGGGTCAACTCTGATTCAGTATGTCGACGATCTGCTGATCGCTGCGGACACTGAAGAAATTTGCAAGCGAGCTACATTGTCATTATTGCGTCACTTATGTGACATGAAGCACAAAGTCTCTCTCTCAAAACTGCAATTTTGTCGACAAGAAGTAACCTACCTAGGTCACATCTTATCGAAGGAGGGAAGGAGACTGACACCAGAAAGAATACAGGCAATTGCAGAGCTGAGTGCCCCAAGGACACAGAGAGAGGTTCGGGCTTTCTTGGGCATTACATCATACTGTAGACAATGGATACCAAATTTCTCACTACTGGCTAAACCCTCGCTGGCACTACTCTGTAAAGACACGCCCAATCCTATGCCCTGGTCTGAAGATTGTCAAACAAGTTTCCATGAGTTGCGTGATGCATTGTGCTCGGCTCCTGTGTTGGGAAACCCCAACTACAGTAAGCCTTTTACATTATATGTCCATGAAAAGGAAGGTTGTGCATTATCAGTCCTAACACAATACTTTGGGGATAAACAGCGCCCATGCGCGTGTTTTTCGGCAACTCTAGATCCCGTGGCTAAGGCACTACCAAGTTGTCTGAGGGCCACCGCCGCAGCGGCTGTCTGCATTCGACAGTCCGCTGGGCTAGTCATGAATAATACTCTGATCGTTATGGTCCCACATGCAGTAGACATTTTGCTAAACAGGACGAAGACACAACATCTTACTAGCGCTCGACTATCCAGTTACGAACTAACACTGTTAGCGAGTCACATTCACATAAAGAGGTGTGATACACTCAACCCCGCTACGCTACTACCCATCTCGGCAAAGACAGACGAGGTTGAAAAACATGACTGCTGCTTTAGGACAGAAGAAGAGACCAAAGGGAGAGTAGACTTACCGGACACTCCCCTTCCTGAATGCAATGATGCTTTATGGGTCGATGGTTCATGTTTCAAGTTGCCGAATGGTGATACGACTGCAGCATATGCCTTAACGACATTAAACACCATCATAGAGACCGCGCGCATTTCCCACAAATCCGCACAAGCCGCGGAGCTAATTGCGCTTACAAGAGCATGTTTGTTGGCAAAAGGAAAGCGAGTGAATGTGTACACTGACAGCCAATACGCCTTTGGCGTGGCTCACAGTTTTGGGAGATTATGGCGTGAACGTGGGTTCCTGACGTCGCATGGTGCAAAGATACAACATGGTCAGCTAGTTAATGAGCTCCTCGAGTCACTGACGTTGCCACTACAAGTTGCAATCGTAAAATGCAGTTCACACAGAAAAATTCAAGACGATGTTGGCCGCGGGAATGCATTTGCAGACGAGGTTGCGAAAGAGACTGCAAGGAACACAATGAGTCGGATGTATGTTGTAGGTCCCGCTAGATGGATTACTGATGTGGGGATGTGTGAGGACACCATTGAAAGCGTGAAAACTATACAAGCTGAGGCCACTGAGAAAGAGGTGAATGAATGGAGAGAAAACAAGGGTAGATTAGATGCGAATGGTTGTTGGGTCGAATTGTCAGAACACCAGCGATGGCTATTACCTAACGCATATGTACTTGCAGTAGTAACAATGGCCCATGGAATTGCACACATCAGTACGAAAGGAATCTGTAAACTATTGGCCCCAGTATGGCAGAACAGTAATATCCCAAAATATGCAGAGAATGTGGTCAGAAACTGTATGGTATGTTTGAAGCACAATCCCGGTGGGGAACCCCAACTCCAGCTGGTCATTTTGCGCCTCCAACGTATCCGTTCGAGGTTTTGCAGCTCGATTTCATCCACATGGAGAGGTGCAACAATCTGAAGTATGTGCTCGTTGTTGTTTGCGCTTTCTCCAGGTGGGTGGAAGCGTACCCCCTTAAGGACAACACCGCCTTGTCAACTACCAAAGCCCTTGTCAAGGAATTCTGCCCTAGATTCGGTATGCCTAGAATCGTTTGGAGTGATAATGGAAGTGAATTCGTGGGACGTGTGATGAGGAGAGTGTGTGAGTGTCTAGGCATACACCAGAAATTCCACGCTGCAAATCACCCCCAATCAGCTGGATTAGTGGAGTGCTACAATGGCACGTTAAAACTCAAATTAGCCAAGATCCAAGCCAGTACAGGTCTTAAATGGCCTGACGCCTTGCCTCTAGCACTCCTGTCGACCAGAATGACCGTCCATTCCAGATTAGGACTTAGCCCCCATGAAATAGTGTTTGGCCGCCCAGCCAACGTCTGGGGCGTGCCCAGGCCAAAGAAACTCAGCGAAATAGAGCACCCCATACTGCTTGACTATTTGTGCGAATTAACAACTAAATTGCGTGTTTTACACCAACAGGTTCACAGTTCCTCTCCGCCAGCCTCTGATGATCCAGGTCACTCCATCGAACCCGGCACTTGGGTGCTGGTGCGGAACTTTCAGCGCACGAACAACGAACAGCCCAGGTGGACCGGACCATACCTTGTCCTTCTTTCCACGAGATCGGCCGTGCGGGTGGAAGGAAAGAAGAACTGGATCAACGGGACCCATTGTAAACGGGTCCCTCTGCCCCTTCCCTACGACCGGTGGGTCAAGGAAGGAATTGCCGACTCCGAGACAGAGTCCATACCTCGCTTCATCCCTTTCAGCGATGCACGTTTGAAAGGAACTGGTACCGGAAAGGAGAGTGATTATATTTTACAAAGACTTGTGCCGCCGTCAATGCAGTTGGACACTACAGAACCTGAGACATTGTTTGAAGACCACACCGTACCTGGGAAACAACGATATAATCTGAGGTCGAGACAAAGAGACTAATAAAGAAAGAAATAAAAACAAAAGCAAATTAATGCGACCCCCCCAAGAACTATTTTTGATTTTCCAGCTCTCTCGCCCAGGGAACTTGCTCATTTTTAGTTTTCGAACCGCCATCCGGTTCTGCTGCTAGGGTCGTGGTTGAAGTCTGGGGAGTGCAGCCGGGGACGTTTAGGTCTACGGTTCTGGTTGGTCCAAGGGAGTTACCCCGGACTGAACAGAGCGCATTCCCTGGCAGAATCAATCTACCACCGCGGGCAGCAACTAGAGGATGGGGTTTCCGAGGGTTGAGAGACCTGCCAGATTCACAAACTTTGAAAGACAATTATGCACAGTACTGGCCAGAAAAAGGTTTTTGATAATATGTATTTTAATGTTGTGCAGCATAATGATGTTCTTGATTGGCTATACTCTATTCACATTCCAAGTTACCTTTGCAAATGACACTCGGCCAACACCTCCTCCTACTATCTCTCCACACTCCTTTCACCCTCTACCTGAACACGAGTCTGCCAGAAGACTCGAATTTATAAATAACTCATTCGCCCAACTCCTACACCAACACCAGTCCATAATGAACACATCGAACTGTTGGATATGCGGACTCATGCCGCACACAACTGATAAGGGTATCCCATACTTCATCCTGCCATTCAGTTATTATGGTTCTCTGTGGGCTTTTCAGACGATGTTCCTGTTCGCCCTAGAACCATACCCGCCCCGTTCCACTGAGAGCGATTCCAGCAACAAGGCACTAGTGGCAGGGATAAGAAATATGAGTAGGGATATTGACACATATCGAGTGATTCCCAAAGATGAACTCACTCCATACAGTCGCTGGAACGTGACCAAATATGGAGTTTCCTTGAGTAAGGGCCAGACAGCAAAGAAATCCCACCCAGTTTGGATAGTGCCACACCGAGGTCACTTATGTCTGCAAGGTATCGGCAGGGATCCCAAAGCACAATTGGGAAAGAGCATATGCACGGAAACATATGTATTCGCTTCCCGAACTTCCCCTCTATTCTTGGCAGCTAAAGGTACATATTTCGTCTGCCATGACCAAGCCTATACATGGTTGTCCCCTGACTTCTCGGGCACGTGTTTTATCTCATTTCTGCTGCCACCCACCTATACGGCCAGGGCAGATTACCATTGGACCAGAACAGCTAGGGGTGTCGTGAGTAAAGACGACACTGCGGGTCAGGAATTTGCCGACTTCGCAAAGGGTTTTCTGCCATTTTGGGGGCCTATGGTGAACAGCAGGAACATTCGCCAGTTATCGAGGATAGTTGAATCCGCCGTGACCGAAACGGCCGGAGCCCTTGGCAACTTAACATCTGAGCTTCAGTCGGATCGACTTATGACCCTTCAGAACCGGGTTGCCCTAGATATCATACTTGCAGACCGTGGTGGTGTATGTAGAGTGATCCAATCCAGTTGCTGCATTTTCATCCCTGATAATGCACCGACAGTGTACCAGGCCATCTCTAAGCTACACGAAATATCTGGTTCCCTTCACGTAGAAAAAGGGGATTGGTCCCTGCTAGGGTGGTTCTGGGAACTAATCACTGCCTGGGGATGGAAAACACTGATCTTCGTTGGAATGATCTTAGCGCTTCTGTTTATGTTCTGCCTGTGTGTACAGTGTGCTCCTGCACTATGTGGCCTCTGCGCTAAATCATGTGTAAGGAAGCCTGTGTCCAGGGACGAACTGAGCAACAGAATGATGCTACAGAAGCATCTCCACGAATACCTTCATACCGATTTGGACTCAGATTAACATGAATTATTGCCTTATATGAGGGCAAAAGGAGGGTCTGTGGTTCTGAAATTCTGGACCCTGCTGTTATCCCGGTATCGAGATCCAATACCCGTGCCACAAAATATCAACGTACCAGGACGAATTTGGTGTCGACGGACCGATAATGATTAGGACATCATCCCTATGCATTTGAGTCATGATTGAGGGATGCCAACACCCCTAAACCATAGTTTCCGTTCTGACCCCTTAGACTCCATTTTGTAAAACGGCATCCATCTTGCGTCTTGCCCTCATGATAAGTCAATTGAGTAAGGTCGAGCTTGATCTAAAAGGACACGTCCACCTTCTCTGACTCCCCCCTGACCTGTCCCAACTGACTCCATTGCCTCCAGCCAAACCTGTTTGGGCAGCTCCTCACCCAGTGGCCGAATAAGATAGCATCAATACATAACATGCCACAAACCATTCACTACGTACAGAACATGTTTTCATCACACACACTCCTGTCCATGTTCCTTGTTTATGGCCAGTTTTATGACTAGGAGGTGCCCTGCTCTATTGAGGTTTCATCGATATCTGATGGGAGTTCCGGGCCTGGCCGGGTAATCTATCACGAACTGGACGTCTAAAATATGGGTTGGCCTACATGACTTCGCTCTTTGTATTATTGTAGAAATATGTGTATAACCATATCGTAAACTTAAGAATTCATGCCTGCAGCTTTTATTTCTGTATATAAGGAGAAAGCTGGTTCTGTAAAAACGAACAGTCTCCTGAGAAATACACGCCCCGGGTTGTCGTGTTTCTAGGACACATGTTACTTGGTAGCTGCCAATAAAACTCGATCTCTGACTTCAGCTAGAAGACTCCGTGTTTCTGTGGTCCGGAACAGGGAGAACTCAGAGGTCTTCGGGTGTTATCCCCTGGCACCACCGGGTTCCTAAAAACCCGTCACCTCACCATTATGAGAAGTCTGGACTCTACAGACCCCCAGCTAAATTGTAAATTTCAGAAGTTTTTACAATCTCATGACAAAGCAGTAAAACAGAATTGTAAGTAGTATTCAACAGCACAAGGATCCTCTCCAGACGCAAGACTATAAGATATTGATATGATGATAAAACAATAGCAGGATGATGAAATTTAGAACTGCTGAATTTTCGTCTTTTCTTACAGATGCATATCCTACACTTACAAACTGGTGAAGTGTACCTACAGTTATGAATTGAATGCATTTTTATAATGTTCTATTTTAACAAACCCATGATATATTACTTTGTGTTGCACTAATATTTAACAAGGTTTTTATGAAAATGGATTATTTTTAAAAAAGCGGATATTTTTCATATGTATTTAACTTGTATTGTGACGGTTTTTATTAACTAATAACAATAAACAACTGAACTGGAACTGGAGTATACCCCATTCCAACATTTCTTACCTGTGCCCCTCTTTGATCCCAAATGAATGTGCCCCACTTCAACAAGTCATACTCATGCCATTATACAAACCTTCTTGCTTGTGCCCTCTTCATGCAAGTGCTGCTGCTAACACTTCATATGCGTGCCCGCAATACTTTATTCATGTATTCATCTTAACACTTCTACTTGTGAACCTTAATATTTCTTGTATGTGCCCCTCTAGCCTCATAACATTTGCTCCCTAATACTTCAAGCATGTGCCGAAACAACTGATACATTTCTCCTCCCTGATACCACATACAAGGATGTCATAACATTTGCTACATGCGTCCCAACACTTTATACATGTACCCCCAAAAAATTGTACATGTGTCTCCCTGATTCCTCATTCAAGGGCGTCATAACATTTGCTGCATGTGCCCCTCCTAACACTTCATGAAAGTCCATGAAACACTTCATACATGTGCCCCTATCCACCTCACCCCTGGTACCCTATTCAAGGGCGTCATAACGTTTTGTACAAATGACTTTTCTAACTCTTCACCCGTCTGCCCCCAGCACTCCATACATGTTCCCTCTCCTGATAACCCCTGAATGTGCTCCCAAAACATTTCATGAATGTGCCCCTTCCATTGCTACATGCACGAGCTCCGTCCATCTGTACTGGATTGGCCGGTCTCACCTGTCCACGGCGATGGCGATCATGCAGTGGATGCTGGGAAAGACAGCCGTAATGGTGACGAAGATGTAGAAGCTACAGTATGCCTCCCCAAAGTACCAATCGCTGTGCAGTCCATATATGAAGTAGACTAGAGTGTTGAAGGCAGCCCTGGAGGCGTCTGAGAAGTTCCCTGTTATGTCCTGTTACACCTCCATGCGACCATGGAGATCTTCTACCTGGGATGATGATGTGAAATAATGTCCATGTGGGTGGGCTACGCTATATATCTTTGATATGATTTGAATTTGCCCACTTAGGCATTATCTCATCCCTATCAGGGAGGGGGATTTCCTTTGTACTTAGAACTCCAGTGCTCTGATGTGTATATATGACATATAGGCATGCACTGTTGGCACATGATTTAATGATACTTGAACCTTGTCCTTTCCGTTTCCTTTCTCTTACTTTGCATTTATTTGTGTTGCAATTATTTTGATTTCGAAATGTACACCACTGAGTAATTTATGTCCACGAAAGTAGAGGGAAGATTGGCAGATTGCTTGATATTTCTTTACCTTGCAGAGCTGATGTTACTTTAAGTTGAAACTGATTACTTTTTCATATGTCTCTGTGTTGCAAAGCATTAATCTGAACAGCTGATGTTGTTTCAGATTGAACTACATTTGGATTTTTACCATACATTTTTTTGCATTGCATTGGGAGAATATTAGAAACTGGCAGCCACATTTGAGTTTGTTATCCCTCTACTATTTCCAACTGAGCCATTTGTCGATCATCATAACACCATGATGAGCATTTATGTTTGGTGGTGAGGGTTTGCACTTTAAACTGTAAACCTAGGCGGTTGTCTGCTGAAATGCTTTGGGTGTTCCTGATGTTGCTGCAAAATATCCTGGAATAAATTTCAACATGAACATGAATATATTCTTAATGAACACCAACCTGATTTAGTGTGTTTATCTGAAACATGGCTTGATGACCACAATATCCCAGATATAGTTATAGCCCTTCCCCCGGACTATAAGATACTGAATGTTAACAGAGTTAAGAAAAAGGGTGGCGGTGTAGCTCTACTGTTCAGAGACCATCTTTCATGCAGACAAGAGAGTATCGCACCGGTTGGAAACTATGACGTTCTGGCATTTTCGGTGTCCATAAACACCAGTGTGCTATTTGGAGGCATTTTAATCTATAATCCTCCGGGCTGCACATTAAACTTTAGTTCACAGTTACTCACACAGATCATGCCTGTCTGTTTGAAGAACAAGAACATCCTCCTCCTTGGAGATTTTAATATACATCTGGACAATAGTAGCAGCTCCTTGACGAATCTATTAGTGGAAGACATGGCCATCCTGCAGTTATCTCAGAGAGTCCATCAACCAACACACATTGCAGGACATACATTAGATTTGATATTTTCCAATATCGAATCTATTGACATCGACCCTTTAATCCCATTGGTATGGACCGATCATTATATGATCACCTTCCGTATTAATCTCCCCATCCCCCAGACCAAAAAACACAGTGCATTCATAGCAAACATGAGAAACTGGAAATCCTTCACACTGGATAAATTCAGTAATCATTTTTCACACCCATCCTGTATAAGCACTAATATCCATGAGGAAATAGACCTGCTTCATAATAACATTAAAAATGCACTTGAACATTGTTCGACCACCCAATCCCGTCACAAACCAGGCAACAAAAAATCAGAGAGATGGTACGGACCTGAGCTCAAACTTTTAAAAAGAAATTGTACCTCCCTTGAGCATAAATGGAGAGTATCCAAGACAGATGAAACTAAAGACAGTTTTAGGAAAGCTCAAGCACTCTATCATAGAGCGATTAGAAAGGCAAAAAAGGACTATTTCACACGCAGAGTATCCGAGAATAAAAATTCATCAAAAGAACTTTTTAAAATTGTTAGAGAATTATGCAGCCCAACTAATCTCTCCGTACATCTTACTCCCTCACAGGAGAACTGTAATAAACTCAATGATTTTTTCTGCGAAAAAATTGATACCATCTATGCCTCTTTTTCAAAATCAAGGATGGAAAAAACGAACAATATGTACCAAATGTTGCACATACCATCTGTCATACTTTTGGCCCTTTTTCAGAAGAAGAAGTAGAAAAAGTCATGCTTGAGGTCAAGTCTGGTTCACCACTTGACCCATGTCCACATCACATTTTCTCCCAGCTTACCCCTGTAATATGTCCAGTAGTTACCAGAGTATTTAATCGGTGATGCACCATTACATCGCAACTTTTACAACGGGAGGCTTTTACAACGGAACTTTTACAACGCAGGATCCATTACATCGGATGCCATTACAACGCATGGCATTACATCGCAGATGCTATTACAACGCATGGCATTACATCGTAAGTATAGGTAAGTTTTTAATTTTTTTAAATTTTATTAATATGAATTATAATTAAATATATGTATTTATGTTTTTTAATATTATTAATTTATTATTTATTATATTAATTAAAGTAATTTTAAAAATAAGTACAGGTGTACAGGGGTGTTTTTAGGTTTCAGGGTAGGGTTTGGGTTTTGGGGTACAGGGGTGTTTTTAGGTTTCAGGGTAGGGTTTGGGTTTTGGGGTACAGGGGTGTTTTTAGGTTTCAGGGTGGGGTTTGGGTTTTGGGGTACAGGGGTGTTTTTAGGTTTCAGGGTGGGGTTTGGGTTTTGGGGTACAGGGGAGTTTTTAGGTTTCAGGGTGGGGTTTGGGTTTTAGGGTACAGGGGTGTTTTTAGGTTTCAGGGTAGGGTTTGGGTTTTGGGGTACAGGGGTGTTTTTAGGTTTCAGGGTAGGGTTTGGGTTTTGGGGTACAGGGGTGTTTTTAGGTTTCAGGGTAGGGTTTGGGTTTTGGGGTACAGGGGTGTTTTTAGGTTTCAGGGTAGGGTTTGGGTTTTGGGGTACAGGGGTGTTTTTAGGTTTCAGGGTAGGGTTTGGGTTTTGGGGTACAGGGGTGTTTTTAGGTTTCAGGGCAGGGTTTGGGTTTTGGGGTACAGGGGTGTTTTTAGGTTTCAGGGCAGGGTTTGGGTTTTGGGGTACAGGGGTGTTTTTAGGTTTCAGGGCAGGGTTTGGGTTTTGGGGTACAGGGGTGTTTTTAGGTTTCAGGGTAGGGTTTGGGTTTTGGGGTACAGGGGTGTTTTAGGGTTCAGGGTTGGGTTTGTGCTTAGGGCTAATTAAATTATATTTACCATTTATAAATTAATTAAAATATATTTATTAAATAAAATTAATTATATTATATTAATTACATTTTTTAATTAATTTAATTAAATTAAATAATTTTTTTAAATTAATTTAATTTAATTACAATTTTAAAAATATTTAAATTAAATTAATTTCATTATATTAGATTTAAATCTATTAAATTAAATTAATTACTATTTTAAAATGTATTTTATTTAAATTAATTAAATTAATTAAATTAACTTAATTACATTTTTTTTAAAAGGTATACTTACCTATACTTACGATGTAATGCCATGCGTTGTAATAGCATCTGCGATGTAATGCCATGCGTTGTAATGCCATCCGATGTAATGGATCCTGCGTTGTAAAAATTCCGATGTAATGGAATGCGTTGTAAAAAACCGCGTTGTAGTGACACCAATCCATTTAATCTCTCCCTTAGTTCTGCCGAATTCCCAAAATCATGGAAACAGGCCCTAGTTACCCCTTTAGTAAAGCAGGCTGGGGCAGATGTTAACAATCCGGCCAATTACAGACCAATATCCCAGTTACCTTACTTATCAAAGGTTCTGGAAAAGCTGGTCAACAGACGACTTTCCACATTTTTGGAAGTTAATGGTTTGCTGGACGCTTCACAGACAGGGTTCCGGACAAACAATAGCACCGAAACTACACTCTTAGCGGTGACAGACAGTATTAGGACCAAGGTGGATCAAGGTAGTACAGTCGCTCTGATACTCCTTGATTTATCAGCGGCTTTTGATACCGTACCCCACCATCAATTATTGAATACTCTGGCAGAGAAAGGAATTCAAGATAAAGCACTTGGATGGTTACAATAGTTCCTAGCGGATCGAACCCAATCAGTTCGCCTGGGTGACTATACATCCCCTCCGCGACCTATAAAATACGGAGTTCCTCAGGGGGCGTCGTTGAGCCCAACTCTGTTCAACGTGTTCGTCTCCTCATTGGCAACCATCGGCAAAAAGTGGGGTGTCGAAATGTGCTCCTATGCGGATGACACCCAGCTGATGGTCACCATTGATGAAAATGATGACTCTAAAACTAGACTGACGAACTGCCTGACTGAACTGGCAACATGGATGCAGGACCATTGTCTTAGACTTAATGCTGACAAATCTGAAATTCTATTGTTCGGCAGAGGCACACAGGTCTGGGACAACAGTTGGTGGCCGAGCGATTTGGGCTTGCCTCCCAACCCGACTATAAAAGCTAAAAACTTAGGAATAACACTGGATAAGGACTTATCCATGAAATCTCATGTCTCCATAGTTTGCGGCAGAGGCTTCGGCCTTCTGAAGATGCTCAGACGACTATTCCCTTGGGTTCCGACAGATTGCAGGAGAACACTAGTCCAATCACTATTGCTGAGTAGGTTGGACTATGGTAATTCACTGTTTGTGGGAATGGCAGACTACCTATTTTCCAAATTGCAGTTGGTTCAGAATGCCGCTGCCAAAGCCATCTGTAATAAAAGAAAATACGACTCAGCCAAAAAATGCATGCGTGAGCTCCACTGGCTCCCAATGCGACAACGAGCCATTTTTAAACTGTTGTGTATTTCACACAAAGTACTCCACGATACAGGCCCCATCATCCTACATGACATGATCAGATTTCATAAACCCTCTAGAAACCTACGATCTATGACGTCCGGAAGAGCATCCATCACCCGAGCTCGGACTGTCAGGATGGGAGAGAGGGCCTTCTCTCACATTGCCGCAACAAAATGGAACGAGTTACCCCATAAACTGAGAACAACTGACTGCTTCCTTTCATTTAGGAAACAACTAAAAACATTCCTTTTTCCCAGGCCAGTTCAATAATTTCCAAAGTGCTGCCGTTAAATCACTTGCAATTTTTCCTCAGCGCCGTGATGTCCTTCTAGGATGAATGTTAGCGCTTTACAAATAAAATAAATACAAAAAAAATACAAATGCGTGTTTCTTGCATTAAATTGAAAGGTACTGTTGGAAATATATATACAACAACATGGAACACATTTCGAAGTCACTGACGCCTAGTTCAAAGGTAAACATTGTTTCTCAGAAACATGCAGAAGTACAACTCAATGTGAATAACATCAAAGAAGGACAAAACGATTCAACGTCTCAATTGTGTAAGGTCAAATAAGAATGGGAAGGTACAGTCTTCTTTACTCGCCTGTGCCATCTGACAGTTCGCTCCCCCAGTGAACCGTTTACAGACCTCATTGCAACATTATATGTATGTGTGTGTATATATATATATATATATATATATATATATATATATATATACATAAATATCCACAACGACCTCCTCCTTGAAAAGAAGCCAGAGGACGCAGCAGTGATCGTTTGGGAGGTACTTTATTGACTGCTAGCATTGGGCATAATGCATTTCGGCTCACGCCTTCTTCAGACGCCACTCGCTGCACAGGAAAACTCCTCCTCTCTTCCTTGAAATAATGTGGTCCTCCCAATGTGGGGAGGTCAGCTGACTCCTACTGATCAGTTGCAGCTGCAGTTCAACGTGGGTGAACTACAGCTCCCACCATACACTGTTCAGGTAAGTGATGTCAATGGAGCCACGCAGTGTTTCTAAAATAGATGCTGATGTACCTGGCAAGGGAGGGGGCCTTTTATGGTATGGAGAGACCCTGTAATGAAAGTCCAGCATCCCCTTGGGTCCCCAACGTTCCAGCCACAACATCAAGGAACTAACCGGGCTTTGAAACCTGGGTACAGTGATCCTGTTTCCCTCGTGAAGTTACAGGCTGTTCCTGACAGCGGCCGCTTGTCAGATCAGATTCTGGGGCGGTCCTGCGCAATCCTATCCCTCGGAGAACCAACAACATCGATGCCAATAATCCGCAGGACGCTTTCCGGAACGGGTCCTCTGAACGTGTTACTGGCCAACACGTAAAATATCCACAACGACCTCCTCCTTGAAAAGAAGCCAGAGGACACAGCAGGGACCGTTTGGGAGGTACTTTATTGACTGCTAGCATTGGGCAAAAGGCATTTCGGCTCACGCCTTCTTCAGACGCCACTCGCTGCACAGGAAAACTCCTCCTCTCTTCCTTGAAATACTGTGGTCCTCCCAATGTGGGGAGGTCAGCTGAACCCTACTGATCAGTAGCAGCTGCAGTTCGATGTGGGTGAACTACAGCTCCCATCATACACTGTTCAGGTAAGTGATGTCAATGGAGCCACGCAGTGTTTCTAAAGTAGATGTTGATGTACCTGGCAAGGGAGGGGGGACTTTTATGGTATGGAGAGACCCAGTAATGAAAGTCCAGCATCCCCTTGGGTCCCCAACGTTCCAGCCCCAACATCGAGGCACTAACTGGGCCGTGAAACTGGGGTACAGTGATCCAGTTTCCCTCGTGAAGTCACTGGCTGATCCTGACAGCGGCTGCTTGTCAGATCAGATCCTGGGGCGGTCCTGCGCAATCCGATCCCTCGGAGAACCAACAACAGCGATGCCAATAATCCACAGGACGCTTTCCGGAACGGGTCCTCTGAACATGTTACTGGCCAACACATAAAATATCCACAACGACCTCCTCCTTGAAAAGAAGCCAGAGGACCCAGCGCGGACCGGTTGGGAGGTACTTTATTGACTGCTAGCATTCGGCATAATGCATTTCGGCTCACGCCTTCTTCAGACGCCACTCGCTGCACAGGAAAACTCCTCCTCTCTTCCTTGAAATACTGTGGTCCTCCCAATGTGGGGAGGTCAGCTGACTCCTACTAATCAGTTGCAGCTGCAGTTCGACGTGGGTGAACTACAGCTCCCACCATACACTGTTCAGGTAAGTGATGTCAATGGATGCTGATGTACCTGGCAAGGGAGGGGGCCTTTGATGGTATGGAGAAACCCTGTAATGAAAGTCCAGCATCCCCTTGGGTCCCCAACGTTCCAGCCCAAACATCAAGGAACTAACCGGGCCGTGAAACTGGAGTACAGTGATCCTGTTTCCCTTGTGAAGTCACAGGCTGTTCCTGACAGCGGCAGCTTGTCAGATCAGATCCTGGGGCGGTCCTGCGCAATCCTATCCATCGGAGAACCAACAACAGCGATGCCAATAATCCGCACCACGCTTTCCGGAACGTGTCCTTGAACGTGTTACTGGCCAACACGTAAAATATCCACAATGACCTCCTCCTTGAAAAGAAGCCAGAGGACACAGCGGGGACCGTTTGGGAGGTACTTTATTGACTGCTAGCATTGGGCATAATGCATTTCGGCTCACGCCTTCTTCAGACGCCACTCGCTGCACAGGAAAACTCCTCCTCTCTTCCTTGAAATTCTGTGGTCCTCCCAATGTGGGGAGGTCAGCTGACTCCTACTGATCAGTTGCAGCTGCAGTTCGACGTGGGTGAACTACAGCTATATATAAATATATATTACCTACTGGCGGTCACCAGTAGGTAATTATAGTTAGGACCTATTATCCATAGGAAAACGCAACAATAACTTTGGTGTCGATTGATGAATCTTCTTGAAATTTTCCAAACTTTTGGCCAGCTCAGTACCGCTCCTTACCTGTTTGGGGGTGATTGGTGAAGCGGGGGCCGAGAAAAAAGGGGGGTACCAAAACGTGTTTTCCCCATGCAATTTCCCATAGGACCTTTAACCATGGCTGCAGCTCAAACGGCTGAACGGAATTACACCACATTTGGCAGAGAGGTAGTCCTCAGTTCCGACTTGTGCCTTTCACATATCTGGTGTCAATCTGTTCAGTAGTTTCTTTGAAAATTACGGTTAAAGTCATTTATATATCTATGGGTACGGAGGATCTGCGGATTGTGCGAGGATTTGCCTCGTAGGAGAAGCGCACCGTCCCGATCACACGCTCAATTGTAATTGGCTGTCAAGCGGTTGTAAACATTCGAAATCAGGAACTGTTGGCAGCCATTTTGTGCCTCGGTAGAAGCAAGGCTGAGGAAGTCATTGAAATATGTGTGGAACGTGTGAAAAGCGGGCAGGGTAAACACACCCTGACCTCCTAGGTCTGCTCAGGGGGCCGCAGAAGTACCTCTAGGGCAAAATAATTGTATTTATTTATTTATTTTAAATCTCGGGCTGCGTGTAGGATCCGTGAATTTCTCCGCAGAAAAATTTAAAAAACGAAGCGCGGGCGAGAAAAAAGGGTGGGTCCCAAAACGTATTTTCCCCGTGCAATTTCTCATAGGACATTTAGCCATGGCTACAGCTTGAACTTCTGAACGGAATTACACAAAATTTGGCAGAGAGGTAGTCCTCAGTTTCGACTTGTGCCTTTCGCTTATCTGGTGTCAATCTGTTCAGTAGTTTCTTTGAAAATGATGGTTAATATCATTTATATATCTATGGGCGGGGTGTATCCCAGATAATAATGCACAAAGGCAAGCATTACGTTTGATATCATACTTACCTCATTAATAATGAGAAGTTCAGTTTGTTCAAGACTCTTGAAACTTCACAACAAGCTTCTCCACATAGCTTGTGATATTCCAATTTGTTTTCATGCTCTACTAGTAGCATTAGTAAACTATGTAAAGTAATTCCTTTAATGTTGTGTGCTGTCAACCCAGCTGAAACAGTGACAACACAAGACAAATGTGACAGTTGTTTTCTGTAGATAAGTTGTAATTACTTTAATTAAAAAACTTTTTCCTGTTGCAGCTTGTCCACTCACGTACATTCGGATAGGTTGAAATGACGTTCTTGAGCAGTCTTTCTTTTCATGAAGTAATCTATGGTCAATCTGTTGTCTCACTTGCTCATATATTTGTGTTTGCTGAACATTTAGTTGTTCTTCCAAGTTTGCTAAATTTGTTACATCTTCTTTAGCTTGATACCTTGCTGTTTCACCTCATTTATAGCGATTGTTGCTTCGTTTTCAACAATTAGTTGTCATAGTGGATCTTAACTCAGCGCAGTAGAACTTTGGTTTTCTTGAGAACTGTCTCTAGCAATATCAGCTGTAATTGTAGCTTTTTGATCAATTACATCATTCAACATTTTCACATAATTTGCAAAAGCACTGCATTGTATGCGATCTTCACAAGTATTAAAGGAATCTTCATAGCTCTGGAAATCTCCAAGTAATTGCAGCTTTGAACGCCATGGTTTGAATAGTTGTAAAAGGGCTAAGTAGTAAAATTCCCTTTTATCAGTGTCGCAAGTCAGGTTCTTGTGACTCTATATTTTCCATCATTGATATTCTCTGTGGCATTTTATTTAAAAGTGTAATTTTGCAGAACTTCATAGAGACACATGTTCTCAAGATGATGACTTTCGTTTGGGTAATATGTATCCAAGATATTTGGTTTTAAAACATCTGTACTTTCTGTCTCAAGTATGGTATGTACTAGTTGTCACAATCAGATACGGTAGCAGCAGCAGACAGATAGAACTTGTCTATTTCAGGTACCCCGTGATATAGGAGGGTACACAGATTCATAGGGGTCCACTGTAATGTTCATACATTTCTTCACATCTTAACATAACCACTTTTTTCATTTGTCTACTTGACGTTTCAGTATGATCTGTTAAGATACATAGGGTTCCACAGATGGATAGAACAGCAGCATTGGGGGTGGCAAGTATATCTCTGCTTACCAGTTCATTACACAGATGTATCAACTATGGAATGTACTAGTAATCACAAGCAGATATTGGAGCAATAGTAGACAGACAGAACCTTTCTATATCAGCTCTCCCGTGATATAGGGGGTATACAGATACATAGGGGTACACAGATGGATAGAAAAGCAGTCCTGGGGAATGGCAAGTATATCTCTGCTTCCCAGTTGATTACCCAGATGTATCAAGTATGGAATGTACTAGTTGTCACAAGCAAATATGGGAACAGCAGCAGATAGTCAAAACCTGTCCATATCAGCTCCCCTGTGACATAGGGGGGTACACAGATACATAGGGGTTCTCAGATGGATAGAATATCAGCCCTGGGGGGTGGGAAGTATATCTTTGCTTCCCAGTTTATTACACAGACGTATCAACTATGGAATGTACTAGTCATCACAAGCAGATACAGGAAGGAGTAACAGCAGACAGACAGAAACTTTCTATATCAGTTCCTTGGTGACATAGAGGAGTACACAGATACATAGGGGTCCACTGTAATGTTCTTAGATTTCTTCACATCTTAACATATCCACTTTTTTAATTTTTCCACTTGTCATTTCAGTATGATCTGCTAAAACTATTTCTTCTTCTCCTATGTAAACATTCTTTTAATATGTATTGTTTTTTATCGAATACAATGTTGCGTTTTGCACTTTCCTAACATCCACTAACTCCTGCCAGATTTTCTTATTCGTAGTCGGCACACTACTAACAAGAATAACTAGTGGTTCATTTTCTACAGTCTACACCAATAATTTCAATATTTTTCATTAAATCTAACGGTAATTCACCACTCTTCCTTTTAATCCTCTTTGTGAATCTGAAGGATACAATTTACCTGTTTTAGGTTCATACAAACAATAGCCTGAAACGGGTGCACACATTGAATGAGAATAGACTCATATGTATTGAGATCTGTCAGTTCTGGAGGAATAGAATCTAACTCTAAATTATTATGCACAGCTCTAGCAGGCATTCTATTCTTATCTAATTTGTTGTAACAATATTTACAAATATAGTGATCAGAACCCAAATCAAAACAATTCTCTACCAACAAATAAGTTGCAAATTCCATCCACGTATCATTTATTTGTTTTTCACTTTTTAAATACAGATCAACACTCCTAATCTGATTTTTGTAGTGAGTTCGGCGACAACAAATACAAGATTTGGCCTTTCACCTAAAATCTCCAAATAAATCTACATCTGAACACCATGGTTTGAATATTTGTAAAAGAGCTAAATAGTAAAATTCCCTTTTATCAGCAGTGTCACAACTCAGCTTCCTGTGATTAATCAAATTTCCTTTAGTTTGTTTCACCAAATATCCTTCTGAATCAATGACTCCATATTTACCATTATTGTATTCTCTGTAGTATTCTGTTTAAAAGTGTTATTTTGCAGCACTTCTTATGTTTGGGTAATATGTATCCAATATATTTCTTTTCAAAATATCTGTACTTTCTGGATCTTTTTCTGCTAAATATACAATTTCTTGGACAGATTTCAGTACCCGATTTCGCATTGCAGCAAGATTTAGACTCACCTAAATTATTCTTCTAGATTTGGAGTATAGAGTTGCTGATGATAACCGATCTGAGAATTCTTAATAACATCTTCAAACTAAAACTGTATCATTTCTTACAGAGGGCCAGATGTAGGTAATTCTATTTTACCGATTCATAAATATCGAATTTTACCGATTCGGTATTTATGAATCGGTAAAATAGAAGGGGGGAGTTGTAGGTGAAATCGGTAATTGAATTACCGATTCTGTAAAAATCGGTATTTACTGAATCGGTAAATACCGATTCGGTAATGCCCATTGATTCCTATGGGCATTGAAGCCCATAGGAATCAATGGGCATTACCGAATCGGTATTTACGGATTCGGTAAATACCGATTCCAGCAAGGATGCAGGGGGTGTCGCTTTGACACCCTCTAGCACCCTAAATACTGTCATGTGTGCCATGTGGCAGACAGACATGCCCTAAGGGCATGTCTGCCTGTCACATGGCACATGTGTGCATGCACACATGTGCATGCACACCTGGATTCGGTATTTTACCACCCAATTGGATTGGGTGGTAAAATACCGAATCTGTAAGGCCATAGGGACTCTGAAGAGTCCCACCTACATCCCGAATTTACCAAATCGATAAAATTACCGATTCGGTATTTTACCGATTCGGTAAATTTACCGATTCGGTAAGTTTACCGAATCGGTAAATGTAGCCCCCTACATACCAAAAACCCATTTACTGGTCGGTAAATGGCCTCCTACATCTGGCCCTTAGTGTCTTCTCGTGATAAATCTCTTCCCACATATCTTTCAATTCCGCCTTTTCTGATTTTGTAATGTAGGACGTTACATATCGAGCAACAGCAATGGAATTGTCCACAACATATTAAATATCCATGTTAGCATTCCACATTGACAGAATAACTGGATTGTAGTCATTTATGTATTTTGACTCTTCGCTTCTTCTTAAATTGTAGGTATTTTTTGGAGACTTTCTTGTGATGACATGTCACATAGCTGACATACAACTGTTCAGATAGACAGAACCTTTCTATATCAGTTCCCCGGTGACATAGCGGGAGACACAAATACATAGGGGTCCACAGATGGATAGAACACCAGCCCTGGGGAGTGGCAAGTATATCTCTGCTTTCCAGTTCATTACACAGATGTCTCAACTATGGAATGTACTAGTCGTCACAAGCAGATACGGGATCAGCAGCAGACAAACAGAGCCTGTCTATATGAGCTCCCCCTTGACATGGGGGGATACAGATACATAGGGGTCCACAGATGGATAGAACAGGAGTCTTGGGGGGTGGCAAGTATATATCTGCTTCCCAGTTCATTACACAGATGTCTCAACTATGGAATGTACTAGTCGTCACAAGCAGATATAGGAGCAGCAGGAGACAGACAAAACCTGTCTATATCAGCTGCCCATGATATAGGGGGGTACACAGATACATAGGGGTCCACAGATGGATAGAACACCAGCCCTGGGGAGTGGCAAGTATATCTCTGCTTCCCAGTTCATTACACAGATGTCTCAACTATGGAATGTACTAGTCGTCACAAACAGATACGGGATCAGCAGCAGACAAACAGAGCCTGTCTATATGAGCTCCCCCTTGACATGGGGGGATACAGATACATAGGGGTCCACAGATGGATAGAACAGGAGTCTTGGGGGGTGGCAAGTATATATCTGCTTCCCAGTTCATTACACAGATGTATCAACTATGGAATGTACTAGTCGTCACAAGCAGATATGGGAGCAGCAGGAGACAGACAAAACCTGTCTATATCAGCTGCCCGTGATATAGGGGGGTACACAGATACATAGGGGTCCACAGATGGATAGAACACCAGCCTTAGGGGGTGGCAAGTATATCTCTGATTCCCAGTTCATTACATAGACGTCTCAACTATGGTATGTACTAGTCGTCACAAGCAGATACGGGAGCAGCAGGAGATAGACAGAACCTGTCTATGTCAGCTCCCCCGTGACATAGGGGGTACACAGATACATGGATGGATAGAACACCAGCCCTTTTTTAGGTTTGGTGGAAAGATCCACTGAGTACTCTCCATTTGCTATCAGCCGTCCATATTTTATACAGGTCATACTAAGTTTTTGCAAATTGGTAACGAATATCACAAACAGAAATGGAAGCAGCAGCAGACAGATAGACAGAACCTGTCTATATCAGCTTCTTTGTGATATAGGGGGGTACACAGATTCATAGGGGTCCACAGATGGATAGAACAGCAGCCCTGTGAGGTGGCAAGTATATCTCTGCTTACCAGTTCATTACACAGATGTCTCAACTATGGAATGTAGTAGTCGTTTCAAGCAGATATGGGAGCAGCAGTAGACAAACAGAACCTGTCTATATCAGCTCCCCCGCGACACACGGGGATACAGATACATAGGGGTCCACAGATGGATAGAACAGGAGCCTTGGGGGTGGCAAATATATATCTGCTTCCTTGTTCATTACAGATGTCTCAACTATGGAATGTACTAGTCATTACAAGCAGATAAAGGAGCAGCAGCAGACAAACAAAACCTGTCTATATCAGCTCCCCGTGATATAGGGCGGTACATAGATACATAGCGGTCCATAGATGGATAGAATACCAGCCCTTTTTTAAGTCTGGTGGAAAGATCTACTGACTGCTCGCCATATGCTATCAGCCGTCCATATTTTGTACAGGTCATTCTAACTTTTCCAAATTGGGAAGGAGTATCACGAGCCGATATGGGAGTAGCAGCAGACAGAAGGAACCTGCCTATATTATCTTCTCTGTGAAATATGGGGTACACAAATACATAGGGGTCCACATATGGATAGAACAGGAGCCTTGGGGGTGGCAAGTATATCTCGGCTTCCCAGTCCATTACACTGATGTCTCAAATATGGAATGTACTAGTTGTCACAAGCAGATACAGGATCAGCAGCAGACAGACAAAACCTGTCTATATCAGCTCCCCTGTGACATAGGGGGGTACAGAAATACATAGGGGTCCACAAATGGATGGGGTACACAGATACATAGGGGTCCACAGATGGATAAAACACCAGCCCTGGGGGGTGGCAAGTATATCTCTGCTTCCCAGCTCATTACACAGATGTATCAACTATGGAATGTACTAGTCGTGACAAAGAGATACAGGAGCAGCAGCAGACAGGCAGAACCTGTCTATAACAGCTCTCCCATGACCTAGGGGGGTACACAGATACATAGGGGTCCACAGATGGATAAAACACCAGCCCTGGGGGATGGCAAGTATAACTCTGCTTCCCAGTACATTAAACAGGTGTCGCAAATATGGAATGTACTTCACGTCACAAGCAGATACGGGAGCAGCAGGAGATAGACAGAACCTGTCTATATCAGCTCCCCCGTGATATAGGGGGGTACACAGATACATGGATGGATAGAACACCAGCCCTTTTTTAAGTCTGGTGGAAAGATCCACTTTCTACTCTCCATATGCTATCAGCCATCCATATTTTATACAGGTCATACTAAGTTTTTGCAAATTGGTAACAAACATCACAAACAGATATGGAAGCAGCAGCAGACAGATATACAGAACATGTCTATATCAGCTTATTTGTGATATAGGAGGGTACACAGATTCATAGCGGTCCACTGTAATGTTCATAGATTTCTTCACATCTTAACATATCCACTTTTTTCATTTGTCTACTTGACGTTTCAGTATGATCTGTTAAGATACATAGGGGTCCACAGATGGATAGAACAGCAGCATTGGAGGTGGCAAGTATATCTCTGCTTACCAGTTCATTACACAGATGTATCAACTATGGAATGTACTAGTAATCACAAGCAGATATTGGAGCAATAGTAGACAGACAGAACCTTTCTATATCAGCTCTCCCGTGATATAGGGGGGTATACAGATACATAGGGGTACACAGATGGATAGAAAAGCAGTCCTGGGGAATGGCAAGTATATCTCTGCTTCCCAGTTGATTACCCAGATGTATCAAGTATGGAATGTACTAGTTGTCACAAGCAAATATGGGAACAGCAGCAGATAGTCAAAACCTGTCCATATCAGCTCCCCTGTGACATAGGGGGGTACACAGATACATAGGGGTTCTCAGATGGATAGAATATCAGCCCTGGGGGGTGGGAAGTATATCTCTGCTTCCCAGTTTATTACACAGACGTATCAACTATGGAATGTACTAGTCATCACAAGCAGATACAGGAAGGAGTAACAGCAGACAGACAGAAACTTTCTATATCAGTTCCCTGGTGACATAGGGGAGTACACAGATACATAGGGGTCCACTATAATGTTCTTAGATTTCTTCACATCTTAACATATCCACTTTTTTAATTTTTCCACTTGACGTTTCAGTATGATCTGCTAAAACTATTTCTTCTTCTCGTATGTAAACATTCTTTTAGTATGTATTGTTTTTTATCGAATACAATTTTGCATTTTGCACTTTCCTAACATCCACTAACACCTGCCAGATTTTCTTATTCGTAGTCGGCACACTACTAACAAGAATAACTAGTGGTTCATTTTCTACACTGTCTACACCAATAATTTCAATATTTTTCATTAAATCTAACGGTAATTCACCACTCTTACTTTTAATCCTCTTTGTGAATCTGAAGGATACAATTTACCTGTTTTAGGTTCATACAAACAATAGCCTGAAACGGGAGCACACATTGAATGAGAATAGACTCATAGGTATTGAGATCTGTCAGTTCTGGAGGAATAGAATCTAGCTCTAAATTATTATGCACAGCTCTAGCAGGCATTCTATTCTTATCTAATTTGTTATAACAATATTTACAAATATAGTGATCAGAACCCAAATCAAAACAATTCTCTACCAACAAATAAGTTGCAAATTCCTTCCACGTATCATTTATTTGTTTTTCACTTTTTAAATACAGATCAACTCTCCTAATCTGATTTTTGTAGTGAGTTCAGCGACAACAAATACAAGATTTGGCCTTTCACCTAAAATCTCCAAATAAATCTACATCTGAACACCATGGTTTGAATATTTGTAAAAGAGCTAAATAGTAAAATTCCCTTTTATCAGCAGTGTCACAACTCAGCTTCCTATGATTAATCAAATTTCCTTTAGTTTGTTTCACTAAATATCCTTCTGAACCAATGACTCCATATTTACCATTATTGTATTCTCTGTAGTATTCTGTTTAAAAGTGTTATTTTGCAGCACTTCTTATGTTTGGGTAATATGTATCCAACATATTTGTTTTCAAAATATCTGTACTTTCTGGATCTTTTTCTGCTAAATATACAATTTCTTGAACAGATTTCAGTACCCGATTTCGCATTGCAGCAAGTCTTAGACTCACCTAAACTATTCTTCTAGATTTGGAGTATAGAGTTGCTGATGATAACCGATCTGAGCATTCATAATAACATCTTCAAACTAAAACTGTATCATTTCTTACAGAGGGCCAGATGTAGGTAATTCTATTTTACCGATTCATAAATCCCGAATTTTACCGATTCGGTATTTATGAATCGGTAAAATAGAAGGGGGAGATGTAGGTGAAATCGGTAATTGAATTACCGATGCTGTAAAAATCGGTATTTACCGAATCGGTAAATACCGATTCGGTAATGCCCATTGATTCCTATGGGCATTGAAGCCCATAGGAATCAATGGGCATTACCGAATCGGTATTTACCGATTCGGTAAATACCGATTCCAGCAAGGGGGGCAGGGGGGGTCACTTTGACACCCTCTAGCACCCTAAATACTGCCATGTGTGCCATGTGACAGACAGACATGCCCTTAGGGCATGTCTGTCTACCACATGGCACACATGACAGTATAAGGGCATGTCTGCCTGTCACATGGCACAGGTGTGCATGCACACATGTGCATGCACACCTGGATTCGGTATTTTACCACCCAATTGGATTGGGTGGTAAAATACTGAATCTGTAAGGCCATAGGGACTCTGAAAAGTCCCACCTACATTATTATTATTATTATTAATATTATTTTAATTTATAGAGCGCGTAGTCACCCATGAGTATCCCAGCGCTAAGATCAATACAACTGAGGTTCAGCAAGGGGGGCCTGGGACAGGGTTAGGGGAAGAGGTGTGTTTTCAATCGCTTCCTGAACCGTAGGTAGTTGGGTTCAGATCTTAAGTCAAGAGGGAGGGTGTTCCAGAGGCGTGCAGTGTGAACCGAAAAACGTCTTCCACCTGTTCGGGCTTTCTTGATTCTGGGGATGCTGATGAAATGTTCCTGGTCGGATCGAAGGGATCTGGGGGCTTTATATGGTTTAATGAATTTTTGTAGGCTTGGGGGGCCTTTATTTTGGAGCAATCTGTGCGCCAGGCAGAGAGCCTTAAATTTCACACGCTCTCTTACTGGGAGCCAATGGAGGCGCTTCAGCGCTGGTTTGGCTGAAGCTCTGACAGAGGTGTTAGTAAGGATCCGGGCAGCTGCATTTTGGACCCTTTGTAATTTGTTCAGAGTAGCCTCCGGCGCTCCTAGATAGATGGAGTTACTGAAGTCGAGCCTAGAGAGTATCAGGCCTTGGATCAGCAGTTTTTGAGAGTTGGGGGAAGTAGGGGCAAAATCTTTCGCATTGACCTAAGGAGCCCAAAGCAGGTCCCGGCTACCTTTTTTGCTTGTGTTGCAAATGAAAGGTCCTTATCGAGCCAGACACCCAGGCTTTTTACCTCTGGTTTCGGGTCTGGGAGCGGACCCAAAGAGGGTGGCCGGATGTTCTGTAGTGAAGAGGGCCCCTTCTGGCCAAGGAGGAGAATATCAGTCTTTGAACCGTTAAGTTTCAAAGATGATTTGTTCATCCATCCTTGTATCTGCGAGAGACAATTGTACAGATCCGCAGGTTGTTTGCTGGGGTGAGAAAGGGACACCACTAGTTGTGTGTCGTCAGCGTAGCTGACGATGCTCACTCCGAACGGGATAACAACCTCCTCCAATGGGGACATGTAGATATTAAATAAAGTGGGGCTCAGGGAGGAGCCCTGAGGCACGCCACATTGGAGGGGAGTGTCGGAGGAGCGGGTGTTATTCTCCCAAATTTGAAAAGAGCGGTGACTCAAAAAGGACGATAGCCAGGAAAGCGCGGTCCCTTCAACACCTACACTCCTGAGTCGTTGAATTAGGAGCTGGTGGTTGACGGTGTCGAAGGCCGCACTGAGGTCGAGGAGGATCACTGCCACTGATCCTCCTTCGTCCAAAAGTGCTCTGGCCTCCTCCACTGCTATAAGGAGGGCGATGTCAGTGCCCTGTCCAGGGCGGAATCCCGTCTGCGAGCTTTTAAGCCGGTTATTGCTCTCCAAAAATTGTGAAAGTTTCCTGTTCACAAGTTTTTCCGCGATCTTACTCGTTCCCGGGAGGAGGGAGATTGGTCTGTAATTTGCCAGGTCGGCAGGGTCGAGGGAGGGTTTTTTTAATAATGCTTTGACCACTGCCGCCTTCCAACTGGGTGGGACAACTCCCTGTTGAAGAGAGGCGTTAATGAGATGGGTAAGGGGGAGAGCGATCGAGGGTGCCACTTTTTTGAGAATCCGTAAGGGGGCAGGGTCCCTTGGTGATCCGCTTTTAATAATAGTCAGCGTATTTTCGACCTCTTCTGTTGTCGCTTGTCCCCAAGAGGTGAGGCATGGGGGGGCCGGGAGGTTATTGGATTCTTTTTCCTCGATCAGATTTGTAGCCGGGATGGAGTCGAGGATTTTTTGGATTTTCTCCTTAAAGAAGTTGGCTAGCTTGTGGCATTTTTCCTCGTCTGCCTTGGGGTCTGGTGGGCCTCTCGGTCCTGGGTCGGGGACTTTAAGGAGTTCTTTTAAAATGGTGAATGATTCCTTACTGGAGCTGGCAGAGTGTTCTATTCTTTCTTGAAAGAACAGCCTTTTGGTGTTACGAAGGGAGGTTTTATAATTTTGTAGTGCGGTATGGTAAACATCCTTTTTTTCTTTGGTTTTATCCTTCCGCCAGGAGCGCTCAGTCCACTTACATTCGTGTCGTAGAGATTTGAGCGCTGGGGTGTACCAGGGAGCAGGGGTTACTCTTTTCGTTTGTTTAAGAGTGGTGGTATTGGGAAGGAGTTTATCCAATGAGGATATAATCCAGGAATTGAATTGTTCGTCGGCCGCCACCGGGTCGATGGAGAGCACAGGTGTGGAGTCTGAGAGCATACTGGCCCATTCCACTGGTGCAAGCTTATGCCAGCGTCGGTCTGTCACTCGGATTTTCGGGGGTTGAGGGGGTGCTGTGACTAGGTGCCAAGAGAAAGGGACTAGGAAGTGATCTGTCCAGGGGAAAGGGATGGGGGGCCCGAGGTAATATCCATAATATTGGTCAAGACGGGGTCCAATAGGTGCCCCTTATCATGGGTTGGCTCGTTGTTGGTCATTCGGATGTTAAACGACCTAAGGTCCTGAAGGAGATCCGACGCAGAGGAATCTGTGGGGTCATTAAGGTGAAGGTTAAGATCGCCTACGAGAAGAAAGTTCGAGACGGAGGATGCCAATTGAGATACCGTGTCAGTGAGGGCGTTGAGGAAGTTCCCTGGTGTCCCCGGAGGACGGTAGATCAACAGTCCTGAGAGGGAGTGTACCGGGGAAATTTGAAGGGCGAAGTGGCAGCTTTCACAATCCTCAACATTGGCATCACTGGTCCTACAAACCAGGTGATCTCTGTAGATGATTGCCAGCCCTCCTCCTCTCTTTTTAGGCCTATGTAGGGTTTGAATGAGATAGCCTGGGGGTAGGGTGTTGACAATATCGGAGTCCGTGCTCACAGAGAGCCAGGTTTCTGTGAGAAACAGAGCATCCAGGCCGTGATCCCGTATCAGCAAGTTGATTTCATGCGCGTGCTTAGGGAGGGAGCGGCAGTTAAGGAGGCCGAACTTAAGTCCCGGTTTTCGCGAGCAATGTTCGGTTGGGTTGCATCGTGTACAGTTAACAAAGGGTTTGCCTTCAGCATGGATGTAGTGGCAGTCCTGATTTTTTTCCTGATGGAAGGCCCAGAGCATGTCCCTAGTATACACCAGACGATTGTGTGGCAAATCCGGCAGAGTACCTAGGCCTGGGTCCGGCTGGGCCCGGACGGGCCCAGACAGGCTTGCCTTTGGCGCGCCTTCGGCGCGCAAACGGCGCTCCCGCTGCGCTCGTCTGCTGCGCTTCCTCCGGTGGCACATTTTATAGTAAGGAGGAGGCGGGGGGCGTGGCCAGAGAGTGGGCGTGGCCTCGGTGCACGCCGTCAATGGCAGCAGTCAGAGGGCGTTGTCGGCGTTTTTAGGGAGGCGCTGCTTGTTTTCAGCAGGGTCCCTGGATGAGTGTAGGAGGCTTAGCAGGTAAGATGGTTTTCTTTTTAAAAGAGCACAGAAAAAGGTGACACTCAAAGTATTTAAAAGCTTTAAAATCACCAGTACACAGAAAATACAGCTCCCGGCTTTCCGCCTCAGGAGTAAATGATTCTTAAAATCGCGCTCGCAGTCAGCGCCTTTTAAGCTGGGCGGGGGGGGTGGCGTGGCCTGAGAGTGAACGTGGCCAGAGAGTGGGCGTGGCCTCGGTGCACGCCGTCAATGGCGGCAGTCAGAGGGCGTTGTCGGCGTTTTTAGGGAGGCGCTGCTTGTTTTCAGCAGGGTCCCTGGATGAGTGTAGGAGGCTTAGCAGGTAAGATGGTTTTCTTTTTAAAAGAGCACAGAAAAAGGTGACACTCAAAGTATTTAAAAGCTTTCAAATCAGCAGTACACAGAAAATACAGCTCCCGGCTTTCCGCCTCAGGAGTAAATGATTCTTAAAATCGCGCTCGCAGTCAGCGCCTTTTAAGCTGGGCGGGGGGGGCGTGGCCCGAGAGTGGGCGTGGCCAGAGAGTGGGCGTGGCCTCGGTGCACGCCGTCAATGGCGGCAGTCAGAGGGCGTTGTCGGCGTTTTTAGGGAGGCGCTGCTTGTTTTCAGCAGGGTCCCTGGATGAGTGTAGGAGGCTTAGCAGGTAAGATGGTTTTCTTTTTAAAAGAGCACAGAAAAAGGTGACACTCAAAGTATTTAAAAGCTTTCAAATCAGCAGTACACAGAAAATACAGCTCCCGGCTTTCCGCCTCAGGAGTAAATGATTTACCGAATCGGTAAAATTACTGATTCGATATTTTACCGATTCGGTAAATTTACCGATTCGGTAAGTTTACCGAATCGGTAAATGTAGCCCCCTACATACCAAAAACCCATTTACTGGTCGGTAACGGCCAAAATCGGCCGTTACCGGTCGGTAAATGGCCTCCTACATCTGGCCCTTAGTGTCTTCTCTTGATAAATCTCTTCCCACATATCTTTCAATTCCGCCTTTTCTGATTTTGTAATGTAGGACGTTACATATCGAGCAACAGCAATGGAATTGTCCACAACATATTAAATATCCATGTTAGCATTCCACATTGACAGAATAACTGGATTGTAGTCATTTATGTATTTTGACTCTTCGCTTCTTCTTAAATTGTAGGTATTTTTTGGAGACTTTCTTGTGATGACATGTCACATAGCTGACATACAACTGTTCAGATAGACAGAACCTTTCTATATCAGTTCCCCGCAGACATAGCGGGAGACACAGATACATTGGGGTCCACAGATGGATAGAACACCAGCCCTGGGGAGTGGCAAGTATATCTCTGCTTCCTCGTTCATTACACAGATGTCTCAACTATGGAATGTACTAGTCGTCACAAGCAGATACAGGATCAGCAGCAGACAAACAGAGCCTGTCTATATGAGCTCCCCCTTGACATGGGAGGATACAGAGACATAGGGGTCCACAGATGGATAGGACAGGAGTCTTGGGGGGGTGGCAAGTATATATCTGCTTCCCAGTTCATTACACAGATGTCTCAACTATGGAATGTACTAGTCGTCACAAGCAGATATGGGAGCAGCAGGAGACAGACAAAACCTGTCTATATCAGCTGCCTGTGATATAGGGGGGTACACAGATACATAGGGGTCCACAGATGGATAGAACACCAGCCCTGGGGAGTGGCAAGTATATCTCTGCTTCCCAGTTCATTACACAGATGTCTCAACTATGGAATGTACTAGTCGTCACAAGCAGATACGGGATCAGCAGCAGACAAACAGAGCCTGTCTATATGAGCTCCCCCTTGACATGGGGGGATACAGATACATAGGGGTCCACAGATGGATAGAACAGGAGTCTTGGGGGGTGGCAAGTATATATCTGCTTCCCAGTTCATTACACAGATGTCTCAACTATGGAATGTACTAGTCATCACAAGCAGATATGGGAGCAGCAGGAGACAGACAAAACCTGTCTATATCAGCTACCCTTGATATAGGGGGGTACACAGATACATAGGGGTCCACAGATGGATAGAACACCAGCCTTAAGGGGTGGCAAGTATATCTCTGATTCCCAGTTCATTACATAGACGTCTCAACTATGGAATGTACTAGTCGTCACAAGCAGATACGGGAGCAGCAGGAGATAGACAGAACCTGTCTATATCAGCTCCCCTGTGACATAGGGGGGTACACAGATACATGGATAGATAGAACACCAGCCCTTTTTTAAGTCTGGTGGAAAGATCCACTGACTACTCTCCATATGCTATCAGCCGTCCATATTTTATACAGGTCATACTAAGTTTTTGCAAATTGGTAACGAATATCACAAACAGATATGGAAGCAGCAGCAGACAGATAGACAGAACCTGTCTATATCAGCTTCTTTGTGATATAGGGGGGGTACACAGATTCATAGGGGTCCACAGATGGATAGAACAGCAGCCCTGTGAGGTGGCAAGTATATCTCTACTTCCCAGTTCATTACACAGATGTCTCAACTATGGAATGTAGTAGTCGTTTCAAGCAGATACGGGAGCAGCAGTACACAAACAGAACCTGTCTATATCAGCTCCCCCGCGACACATGGGGGATACAGATACATAGGGGTCCACCGGAGCCTTGGGGGTGGCAAATATATATCTGCTTCCTTGTTCATTACAGATGTCTCAACTATGGAATGTACTAGTCATTACAAGCAGATAAAGGAGCAGCAGCAGACAAACAGAACCTGTCTATATCAGCTCCCCGTGATATAGGGCGGTACACAGATACATAGCGGTCCATAGATGGATAGAATACCAGCCCTTTTTTAAGTCTGGTGGAAAGATCTACTGACTGCTCTCCATATGCTATCAGCCGTCCATATTTTATACAGGTCTTTCTAACTTTTCCAAATTGGGAAGGAGTATCACAAGCCGATATGGGAGCAGCAGCAGACAGAAGGAACCTGCCTATATTATCTTCTCCATGACATATGGGGTACACAAATACATAGGGGTCCACAGATGGATAGAACAGGAGCCTTGGGGGGTGGCAAGTATATCTCTGCTTCCCAGTCCATTACACTGATGTCTCAATTATGGAATGTACTAGTTGTCACAAGCAGATACGGGATCAGCAGCAGACAGACAGAACCTGTCTATATCAGCTCCCCTGTGACATAGGGGGATACAGAAATACATAGGGGTCCACAAATTGATGGGGTACACAGATGCATGGGGTCCACAGATGGATAAAACACCAGCCCTGGGGGGTGGCAAGTATATCTCTGCTTCCCAGCTCATTACAGAGATGTATAAACTATGGAATGTACTAGTCGTGACAAAGAGATACGGGAGCAGCAGCAGACAGGCAGAACCTGTCTATAACAGCTCTCCCATGACCTAGGGGGGTACACAGATACATAGGGGTCCACAGATGGATAAAACACCAGCCCTGGGGGGTGGCAAGTATAACTCTGCTTCCAAGTACATTAAACAGGTGTCGCAAATATGGAATGTACTTCACGTCACAAGCAGATAGGGGAGCAGCAGGAGATAGACAGAGCCTGTCTATATCAGCTCCCCCGTGATATATGGGGTAGACAGATACATGGATGGATAGAACACCAGCCCTTTTTTAAGTCTGGTGGAAAGATCCACTGACTACTCTCCATATGCTATCAGCCGTCCATATTTTATACAGGTCATACTAAGTTTTTGCAAATTGGTAACGAACATCACAAACAGATATGGAAGCAGCAGCAGACAGATATACAGAACATGTCTATATCAGCATATTTGTGATATAGGGTGGGTACACAGATTCATAGGGGTCCACAGATGGATAGAACAGCAGCCCTGTGGGGTGGCAAGTATATCTCTACTTCCCAGTTCATTACGCAGATGTCTCAACTATGGAATGTAGTAGTCGCCTCAAGCAGATACGGGAGCAGCAGGAGACAAACAGAACCTGTCTATATCAGCTCCCCCGCAACATACGGGGGATACAGATACATAGGGGTCCACAGATGGATAGAACAGGAGCCTTGGGGGTGGCAGATATATATCTGCTTCCTTGTTCATTAGTGATGTCTCAACTATGGAATGTGCTAGTCATTACAAGCAGATATAGGAGCAGCAGCAGACAAACAAAACCTGTCTATATCAGCTCCCCGTGATACATAACGGTCCATAGATGGATAGAACAGCAGCCCTTTTTTAAGTCTGGTGGAAAGATCTACTGACTGCTCTCCATATGCTATCAGCCGTCCATATTTTATACAGGTCATTCTAACTTTTCCAAATTGGGAAGGAGTATCACAAGCAGATATGGGAGCAGCAGCAGACAGAAGGAACCTGCCTATATTATCTTCTTCGTGACATAGGGGGTACATGGTGTGAGTGGAGTGGTGTGGCTCACTGGTTAGAGGCGGCAGACCCGTAAGCAGAGAACGGCCCGGGACCTGGGTTCATTTCCCGACGCGGCAGGGTCATGGACCAGGGTCAAAACGGACTCGATAATTCTCGCCTCGGTTCCTACTCTAACCAGGGAACACACTTGGCAACTCTGGGCATTAAGCTTGCCTCATCTCTACAACGGCCCCCCACAGACGCCTGGGATGCCTGGTTTCACCTTGGAGATACCCAGAAAGGGACCATCTCACAGGGAAAACCAGGACGGGTTCCCCAGCGGTCTTCAGCGCCAGGATACTCCATGGAGTCGCAGTGCGCTTTACAAGTACACCCGCATTTACAAATATATAGGGGTCCACAGATGGATAGAACAGCAGCCCTGGGAGGTGGCAAGTATATCTCTGATTCCCAGTACATTACACAGACGTTTCAACTATGGAATGTACTAGTCGTCACAAGCAGATACTAGAGGAACAGCAGACAAACTGAACCTGTCTATACCAGCTCCCCGTGATATAGGGGAGTACTCAGAAACATCGGGGTTCTCAGATGGATAGAACAGGAGCCTTGGGGGTGGCAATTATATCTCTGCTTCCCAGTCCATTACACTGATGTCTCAACTATGGAATGTACTAGTTGTCACAAGCAGATACAGGAACAGCAGCAGACAGAACCTGTCTATATCAGCTCCCCCGTGACATAGGGAGATACACAGATACATAGGGGTCCACAGATGGATAGAACACCAGCCCTGGCGGGGTGGCAAGTATATCTCTGCTTCCCAGCTCATTACACACATGTATCAACTATGGAATGTACTAGTCGTGACAAGCAGATACCGGAGCAGCAGCAGACAGGCAGAACCTGTCTATATCAGCTCCCCCATGACATAGGGGGGTACACATATACATTGGGGTCCACAGATGGATAAAACACCAGCCCTGGGTGGTGACAAGTATATCTCTGCTTCCCAGTACATTTTACAGATGTCGCAACTATGGAATGTACTAGTATTCACAAGCAGATACGGAAGCAGCAGCAGACAGACAGAACCTGTCTATATCAGCTCCCCCGTGACATAGGGGGGTACACAGATACATAGGGGTCCAAAGATGGATAGAACAGCAGCCTTGGGGGGTGGCAAGTATATCTCTGCTTTCCAGTTAAATACACAGATCTCTGAACTATCGAATGTACTAGTCGTGACAAGCAGACACGGGAGCAGCAGGAGACAGACAGAACCTGTCTATATCAGCTCCCCCATGACATAGGGGGTATACAGATACATAGTGGTCCACAGATGGATACAATACCATCCGTGGGGAGTGGCATGTATATATCTGCTTCCCACTTCATTACATCGATGTCTCAACTATGGAATATACTATTTGTCACTAGCAGATACGGGAGCAGCAGCAGAGAGACAGAATCTTGGTCTGCAAGTGCTTCCGTATTCTTGCAGTTCTACACAAGTACTTTTTATTGCGGTCTCGTCTTGAAAGCACAGTCTTGCATATGTGGCAAGTAACTTTTGTTGTATTCACTTTTTTTTAAGCCAGGTGGAATGGTGAAAAATTTCCAGACAATGCTGGTATATTTTTACTTTGGTGGAGGTTCATGAAGAAATTCTTGGTCTAATGAGTTCTCTGAATCAGAGGATGATAGTGTATTAGCAGCAATAGTATATTTAAGTAAATTTGTTATACAAAAAGGAAAGAGCAGCAGATCTTCTCAGGAGGTGTTTTCCTAAGAAAAATTCTAAGAAGAGTGATTGAAATGGGTGGGGTCTTTCAATAGGAAGTGTAATGAACCAATCAAATCTGTTTTTTTAGGTCACATGGGGTGCGCGTAGGATGCACCCAGCGCAACTTTCCAAAATTGCAATAAAAAGTAATGTACTTTTTAATAAAGTTAAACAATATTCAGATAATCTCTTGTCTTAATATTTATATTAAATATATATAAATACGTTTTTCAACAATAAAAAAATCGCGGGAGTTGTGCACTGACCGCGTCCGATATGGATATGACTTCACGTGCTACTGCACTTCCATCACAGCAGGTAATATGTACATCACATTACACCATGGGAGAATAGATTCTGAAAGCTAATGAGAGCTGTTGCTCATGCATGGGCATCCTCTCACAGAAAACCCAACAGTCAGCCTTAAGGATTGTTAATGCCTGCCATAAGAGTGACTGATGACTTTATATATGTCAGTGATAAATTCAAACTAGTAATGGTTGTAGAAACATGAAAGACTATGCAGCTAAATCTATGGACAAAAGTTCAGGGTGTTTGAAAGGGTGCTTGGAATCAATAGTGTCGAACATAAAATTTGTACGATTCTTGTTTTTGTTCAGTCATAATGCAACAATTGAGTTGATGTCTGAATTTTTGGGTTGTAGACAATGCAAAACTGTTCAATAGACTGTAAATGTAAAAGAGATGCACATAACCACATCTTAACTGCTATTGTAAAAAGTGTAAACTTAATTTGGGCAATTTGGTACATGTCTTATGTTTGACCATGTAGTTATTCTAAACTTCGTATTAACCACAGTCATGGTCTGATTGCATCATAGAACAGCCTTACAGTAGGGATTGTGAACCACTTGTTTAGCTTTGTTCTTTTTGTTATTAAAAAACATGGAGAGCGTGCTAAAATACAGCATTGGCTAATCAAGCATTAGTTGTTGATATATGTAAGAATCTGCAAACAGGGTCAATACCTGGGGCATTATTAGTCTCAGCTTCTATTCTTGGAATCTTAAATATTGATTCACATGTGCCCTTCTACCTACCCAGCAACACCTTTGGTTGTTTCATGTTATTATTTATTTTACATACGCATTGACTACTCTATATTACACTTAGTTACTCCATTATGAACCTCATGTGTGAATAGAATGTAACAATTGAGTCGATGCACAAGGAGATTAATTAAAAAAAGAGGAGTGACTTTACTCCCAACTTGAAAGACTTCTTCAAAGTAATACTACTTATCTTAAACTGGACAGAACACTAGATGGCAGGAGTATGCAGAGTATGTAAATTTACAACCAGCATGCGAACTCATCTTTACCATGGAAAGAAACGCATTAACACATACAATTAGTATATTTGTAATCTGAATAAGGTTACTATGATGGATGTACGGCATTACGACGCGTACTGTTACAACGCGTGCCGTTACAACACGGTTTTTTCAACGCAAGTCGTTACCACGACTTGCGTTGGAGGGGGTGCGGACTTAGGAATTTTTTTATTTACTATTCCAACACCAGCCTACGTACAGTAGGGAAGGTGTTGGATAGTAAATTAAAAAATTCCTTGTCCTGCAGCGCCCTCCAGCGCAAGTCGTGTTAACGACTTGCGTTGAAAAGACCGCGTTGTAACAGCACGGCGGTGTAACAGCCGCATCGTAAAGGCTGTTAACCTACTATAATATTACATGTGTTTCTACACATGAAATGTGCACCCATGGGTAGTATTCTTAACATAGTGCCTGTTGAAAAGAAAGTGAAAATGGATTTCTTATTCTGTACGGATTGTATACAAGTCAATAGTTTTTTGTTTCGCCAATTTAAATTAATTTATATGCTAAACATCGTGCACTGTCTCCAGTCAGTGGCAAAGTGGTAATGACACTATTACTAGGAAGGGTGTATACCCAGTGAACCAACATGGCGGATGCAACTTAGAAAAGACCTTTGTAAATCCATTAGTTATACTGAGATCCACCCTGTATCAGACCCATCCGCACATGTGTGAATTGGAGATTATATGCAAACAAAAACACTCAAGTACTTATATACGTTACTTTTTAACTTCGTCATTTAGTAATATTAAGAGTATTTACCTTAACGTTATCTTAAAAAATGTGGAGGTCTTTTTCTCTGCATACAATACAGAAAGTTTCATCAGACTCTAAATGTAAAAAAGATGTACATTAGCGGATTATAACAGTAATGGTAAAAATTGTAAACTTAATTTACAATATTTTCTACATGTTATCTATCTAGTACATAGGACAGTCACAACTGTTCAAAACTATTTCTAATGGCAGGATAACAAACATAGGGCCCGATTACGATTGCGGTGACTCCGCATTCTCCGGGCCGGCGGAAGCCACCGCCGGCCCGGAGGATGCGGATTCACCGCTGCGTTCAGAGAAATGACCCTCGCCGAATTAGGATGGCGGGGGGATCATCTGCGGACGGCAAGACCATCCGCCGTTTTTCTGCCGCAAGACCGCGGCGGAAAAGCTCTAATATGGTGGCGGTGTCTATCAGACACCGCCAGCCATATTAGGATTTGCAATTTGATATGCCTTTCCGCGGCGGCAATGCCGCCACGTAAAGGCATATGGTCTTTTCTTTGGGGGCCCGTTGCGGGCCCCCAGGATGAAGGGGGTTGGGGGTGCACATGGAGGGTACCTATGGTACCCCCCTGCATTTGCATGCACGAAGCGGCAGGCACCGCGCGGTGCCTGCCGCTTTTTGCATGCAAATGCACTGCTTGCATTTTTAACATTGCGGCGGGTGCTGCTTCAAGCAGCACCCGCCGCAATGTTAAACATACAGGATGTGACCGCCAGGGTGGCGGTAACATCCTAATTTGAACAGAGGGACCGCCCCTGCCCCTGCGGACGGTCCCTCCACCTCTGGGGTGGCAGACGGACGCAGGTCCGTCAGCCATCCTAATAGGTCCCATAATTTTAAATTCACAAACATAATTAAAATATCTTATTATACTATGTTCAAAATGTAAGCTGTGTCTTTTTATAAAAAAAGATTCAAAGACAAAACAAAGTACCAAGTAATCTGAAGTTTATTAGAGCACTAGGGTATTATACATTTTCTATTATTAAATGTTAAAGTCAAACCTGATGACTCCATTAGGTCCATTGCAATTTTGATGTAGTCTGTTGCAACCAGTTTGTCCCATGGTTAAGATAACTGTATAATAAGGTAGAACAGGGGTATATATTTTCTTCAATCTCAGCAATTGGCTAATGACTTATGTAACATTCTGCAAACTGAAAAAAGAATAAAAAATGTATATGTTGTACAAATGTCCAAGTTTAATTTTAATGTATGTAAAAACAATAGTTCTCAATGGGATTGGGGTTGAAAAGCAATCATCCAAAATAGAAGTATCATTACCAGAATGCCAAAAACATGATAGTTGTAGCTGTTCTGTTATCTTTGTTTACATTATATCACTTACTGCCATTGGTCATATTGGGGATGCTTCAATATCTGTTGCAAAACCTTTTCGAGACATACGAATGGTTACGTTAAATATTTCGTTTTGATTCAACATGTTGAGATTATAAGTTGTACGTAAAGCCATTTTGCTAGCATTATTGACTAATTTTACAAGCTTTTCTTGCATATCGACAATACTATATGGTCCAGTAAACTTATGCTCAAAAATGTCTCCTTTTGTTATTGTTTGCTTGTAATTTGTCAGAAGTACTAACTCTCCTTCTCTGAAGGTGTACATCTTATATATTAGTATAGTCATATAAATGATTTGTCTGTGGGTGATAGGTTGCACTTACAGAACGTTCTATTTGTAAAATATTAGATAACTCTCAATTAACCTATTTTATGTTTGGCAAGCAAAATAGGAAACAGCATTGCATTATACAAATGTTAGGCCGAGATTGGTCACTCACTTCATTCACAAACTGCTGGCCTTGATCCGAGAGAACCCTTTTAGGATTTTCATGATCTAGAAATTTAGAAATAAACATCAAGGTAAATTGAAAGTCACGTCTTCAAATAAAAAAATTCAAAACATCATTTTCACTTTCTATCTCACGAGCAGGCTGAAAACGTGTAACGAGCATTTAAATGAGAAACATATGGGTTTCAGAAACAAACGTCTATAAGACTATCACAATGGAGATTTATATTTTATAAAAAATATTTATAGAAGCAAGAAAAATTATAACTCATACATTGTTTAATTTTAAATAACATATTTGGCCAATAAAATCGGGAGGACATGCTTTTTGTACGTTTTGTTGATAGTAGAAGGCCCACTAATTTTACGAAAACATCACAACAGCACAGTTAATTGTCTCCAAACATATCATGAAATTTTAAAGTCAAACCTGATAACTCCATTAGGTCCATTGCAATTTTCATTGAGCTTCCACAACTAGTACGTCCCGTGTTTTGACCACCACCTGGGATAGTGCATGGGCAGGAATAAACTGCTTGTGGCGACCAGTACGTCCCATGGTTGAGATATCTGTATAATGAGATAGAACAGGGGGGAAATCAAGTTTAAGGTTATTAAAGAACATGGAGAGCGTGCTAAAATACAATATTGGCCAATTGATTATATGTTTATTGCATGGGGCGCACTAATTACACGACAAAAACTACATCGCATTAACTTCAACAGAACGTAGCACACTGCTGCGGGAACGGGCACGTGGCGCTTGGCAAATAAATAAACGTGGCAGGATTAAGTGTTTTGCAAAGAACAAAGGATAGCAAATCAAGTTTAACGTTCTTAAAAAACATGGAGGGCGTGCTAAAATACAACATTGGTCAATCGATTACATGTGCATTGCATGGAGAGGCAGCAGCACGTGGCACACTACTTACAAAATTGAAGGTGGAAGGATTAACCGCTATATGTATCAACAAACCATTTTGCATTTCCTAAATAGCGAATTTTAAGGAATCGCTATTTAGGAAATGCAAAACGGTATGTATGTACAAAATCGCTTTCCAATAGCGATTCCTTAGCATTCCTTAATTTGAGATTAGCAAATTGTCAATCGCAAATTACCCCTTCATTTCCATGGGCCAGGAGGCCCATAGGAATGAAAGTGCAATTTGCAATTAGCACTTTGCTGATCGCAAATTAGGGATGTTTCCAAGGGTGCAGGGGTGTCTCAAGAACACCCTGCTGCACCCCTGAAAAAGACATTTGGGGGCATATGGCGCACATACATGCCCTAAGGGCATGTATGGGCGTCATATGGCACCTTTGGTTTTTATCAAAAAAGATTTTTGATAAGAATTCGCAAATTACCACCAACTAGAAGTTGGTGGTAATTTGCTACTCCTTAATGGCATTTTTTGCATTTTATTTGTTTGATACATTGCATTTAAGGAATCGCAAAATTTGCAATTCCTTAAGTGCAATCGCAAAATAAGGATTAGCAAATTTTGCTAATCCTTATTTTGCATCAAACTTGTTTGATACATTCCATTTGTCTATTTAGCATTCGCAAAGGCCGAAATTCGCAGAATTTCGGCCTTTGCGAATGCTAAATAGCTTGATACATATAGCGGTTAGTGATTTGCCTAGAAACATCGCCTACCAAGGTAAGATATTTGGGGTATAAAAGCTGGAATCCGTGCTAAAATACACTATTGCCGAAAACATTACGTTTGCAATGCATGGGCACTTAATGCACTACTTACACAAGACAAACTACATTGCATTAACTTGAACAGCACGTAGCACACTGCTGCGGGAACGGTCACATGACACTTGGCAAATTAAAGAAACGTGGCAGGATTAAGAGATTTGCACAGAACAAAGGATAGCAAATCGTGTTTAACGTTATTTAAAAACATGGAGAGCATTGTAAAATACAACATTGGTCAATTGATTACATGTGAACTGCATGGGGAGGAAGCAGCACGTGGTGCACTACTTCCAAAATTAAAGGCGGCAGGATTAAGTGATTTGCCTAGAAACATCGCCTACGAAGGTAAAATATTTGAGGTATAAGAGCTGGAAACCATGCTAAAATACACTATTGCCAAAAACATTACTTTTGTAATGCATGGGGCACGTGACACACTACATACACAAGAAAAACTACATCGCATTAAGTTGAACAGCACGTAGCACACTGCTGCGGGAACGGACACGTGGCACTTGGCAAATTAAAGAAACGTGGCAGGATTAACTGATTTGCACAGAACAAAGGATAAAAAATCAAGTTTAATGTTAACATTAAAGGCGGCAGGATTAAGTGATTTGCTCAAAAACAAAAGTTACAAAGTCAACTTTAACGATATAAAAAAGTAGAAAAGCGTGCTTAAAAACAACATTGTTAAATCGAACAAAATTGTGCATTTACGCGGTATTTAAAGATCATTCAGATTGATTATTTTAATTATTCTTAAAAAAAGTGCTCACCTACGAAGAAGTGGATCCGAACACTATCAATGGCTATGACTGCGGAATAGGAAAAGTTTGAGAAGGTTGGCAGGTTATAAATGCTTTGCAGAAGGATGATTGGTTGAGCATGATGTCACTAGGCGTGAGAGCTGAGATTGGGCATGTTGTAATTGAGCATGCGCAAATAAAATGAAATACGTTAGGGGTACATAGCAAGACGGTAGGACGTATTGTGCGCATACATAATATTAACACGCATGCGCTACCACAAACATGCATGCGCAAAGTGAAGGCAACTCCTAGGTGGTACATACACAGATGGAGTTCGGATGTTGATAGAACACCGGCTCCTGCAGGAGGCGGAGAGCTGGTGGGACAGTGGGGAATTGAAGACCCTCGCATGGTCCCCAACGGTGACGGCCATAATAAATAAATAAAAAAGGCCGTCCCCGGCGAATGGGATCCCCGGGGTCTTGAAGTGGCTTCAGGAGCAGAGCTATGCAGCCCACCTCCATAAAATAATAATATATATCAGTCATGCCCCGGGGGCTGGGGATCACGGTGCCCGGAATTGGCCACGGGAGGAGGGCCATGCGGCCCCCTTCCCATAAAAAAATTGAATACGGATACTCCGCTTATTGTCATCGTACCATAAGCAAAGCCTTCCGATCACGCGCTGATTGCTAATTGGCTGTCAAGTGCTTGTCAACATTCGAAACTTGAAACTGTTGGAAGCCATTTTATGCTGTGAAAAGGGGGAGGGTAGACACACCCTGATCCTCTAGGTCTGCTTTTTTTGGGTAAAATCGTGTGGTGCGCGTATGATCTGGCATTTTAGTGATTTTTTTTTTTTAAAAGACGTGAGCTTCCTCGCGTCTTTGGTAATTTGCATTCTTTCAACTGTTTAGAGGAGATGCAGCATCCCGTGACTTTTTTTAAAAAGAAAAATACTATCTTACTTTTTTTGGCCCTATGGGTCCTTATGTGACCCCCTGAGCAGGCCTAGGGGCTCAGGGTGTGTCTACCCTGCCCCCTTTTCACATTTTGCACACAGTTGTTTGGGTGAGTGAATCTCTTTATGGGTGTGGTGATGAGTAAATATATTTCTCAATGATATATGTCCAACAAACTCAAAATATAAAAGGCAGTGTATGTGACAGTTGTTGTATATAATTAGGGCTCCTGGTTTTATGGTAGTTTTTTTTTTACATTTCCATCTGTATTTATCCATATTTATTTTTTGGTCATTTTTTCTGTATTTATCCACATTTATTTGTGTTGCAAGCAAAAGAAGACGGTGCAGCTAGTATTTTTCCACATTTATTTAATTAGACCATGCACGCTTGAACTCGGTTGTTATAAGTTTATATATATATATATATATGACTACTAGGTAAGAGGATCACCTCCAATGGCAGGGCTTCTGGACATTCAAATGTGCGGGTGGAGTCACACGCAGCCTGATCAGCAGCATCTGAGGAAGGCCGTCAGGCCGAAATGCATTATGCACACGCTGACATTCAGAAAAATAAAGGTGTTCCAAAGGATTCCCCTGAGTGGTCTCTCTCTGTTCCTTTGGAGTGGATTGTTGTGGATACTTTCGCGCTAGTCAGAGGCGCGTGGGAGACCCCGTTACATCAAGAGGTTGGAGGTTTACTGGCAACCCGCTGCTCGCAGCCACAGACTTTTCAAGGTATTGATTCATCTCCAGCCCACCTCGTGTCATACGCCTGTATCCTGAGCTTTTGCGCCAAGCAGCCTGTAACCCACAGGGAGACGAGGACACTGTGCCACTGTCTCATGGTTCAGCCGGCACACTTGTCACGAGGTTGTAACGTAGATGGGGACCGGAGGAATACCGGCGAGGAATGGGGGCTGCAACTCGCAATTGGACACTGCGCACATTTCCAGTTATCAAATCCACCCATCAAGGGGGCTTGAATCATTCAGCTTCTGCCATTTCGCACTTACCCGGTTTGATGCATTCTGGGCGCTGCAGTTGTGAGAGAGCTGCAGTGAAGTCTGGCCCATGTGACTACTAGGTCAGAGGATCACCTCCAATGGCAGGGCTTCTGGACATTCAAATGTGCGGGTGGAGTCACACGCAGCCTGATCAGCAGCATCTGAGGAAGGCCGTCAGGCCGAAATGCATTATGCACACGCTGACATTCAGAAAAATAAAGGTGTTCCAAAGGATTCCCCTGAGTGGTCTCTCTCTGTTCCTTTGGAGTGGATTGTTGTGGATATATATATATATATATATATATATATATATATATATATTACCTACTGGCGGTCGCCAGTAGGTATATATAGTTAGGATTTTTTCCCTATGGGATTTTTGAAAATTCTATGTCTAATAACTTTGGCGTTTGTGGACGGAATTGGCTGAAATTTTCAGGAAAATGGAACATTTTGTTTCTGAGCATCCCCTGGAAATTTGGGGGGGGGGTTCGTCAAGGGGTGGCCGAGAAAAAAGGGGGGTCCCAAAACGTGTTTTTCCCATGTTAATTTCCATAGGGCGGTTGGCCTCACTTTTAGGCCGAACGGCTGAATGGATTTGCACGAAACTTGGCAAAATTGTAGGGACTGTTAGCCCGATGTGCCTTTGCTAGGTCTCAATATATGTGCTCCAGTGGATTTTGAGAAATTAACGTTCAAAAAAAGATATATATCTGTAAGCGCGCTCCAGGCAGCGCTCCGGTTCGCGTACCTGACGCGTAACGGAACTTCGCGTAGCGAAGCTGATTGGCTCTCCGGTGTCTGTCAACATTCTAAACAGTCCGGAGCGGCCGCCATCTTGTCTCTCGGTAGGATCGAGAGACAAGAGGAGGCCAAAACAAAGGGGGAAATGACCATAAGGGGGCATAGTAGATCCTCCCTGACCCCCTAGGTTTGATGTGGAGGCTTTAAAAGGGCCCCGCAGTGGGGAGCGCCCGGTCCGCGAACCGGGAAGCGTTCTGGGGAGCGTACTATAAGGAAAAAAGAATGATAGACTTTTCAAATACTGTATGTTAATTGATTGTTGGTTTTGTTGATTATTTTTTAATTTCTTTATTTTTTAAGCAATTATTTATTATTGTGATTGTGTTTCAAAATTTAATAACATTTCTAACATTTCACTGTCTGAAATGTCGTCATTTTCATTGAACATAGCTTGTAATCTCTGAGTGTGTAAAATGTCCTCATTTTGAAGGAGGTCATCTACTGCTTGCACACATTGCAGTAGTTCTTGGTCCCAAGTTTCATCCATAAATTCTATATAATTTGGATCAATTAATTCTCGGCTGCTCTCTTGCAGGACAATTTGAAATGAAACTTTCTGTTCGCCTTCCATGTTGCCTGAAATTTGGATAAAAAAAATATATATTAGTAGAGATAGGGCACTGTTGGGATTAATTTTAGATAGGCAGTTTTTATCAGTGAATTTATCTTTGGGCAGTGTTTAGTATCAGAGTGGAAGTAGGAATATAAAAAAAGTGTATGTGATTTAACGTAAGTAAATTCATAATTATACAAGAGAAACCTAACTCCATCCATAACTATAACAGAGAAGTCTATCTAAATCTATAACTACTACAGAGGGATAGTATATAACTATCAGAAAAAGTTTACCATATTAACTGATAGTGCACAATATACTTCAGTTTTTAAAATAACAACTTACCTTTACAAAGAAGTTGAAGTGATTAGTGAAAATCCAATTGAAATGTACACCAGGAAGTAGTAGTCAAAATGGCTGTGTTTCCTTCTCTTCCTTTATATATATTCAGGTATATAACCAATCAAATGTCAGGTAAAAAAAGTAGAAAATGAAAGTAACATTTTCATTGGTTGTCAATTCCAACACTTCAGATGTGTTTTGTGAAGTAATTTACCTCACGGTATTTAGAGAGGTCTACAGGCTAAATGGCTAAATGGAATTTCAATCAAATTTGTGAAAATGATAGGGATTGGTATGTAGTATGAGCTAATCTATATTTGGTGAAAGTGTCTCCAGTCGTTTTTCTGTAAATTACTTTCCCACCTTTTTTGATGGAGCGCTTCCCGGGGAGCGCCCCGGTACGCGAACTGGCGAGCGCCCCGGTACGCGAACCTGAAGCGTTACGGGAGTCCACCATTTTGTGTTTCGGTCGAATTAAGATACAAGATGGAGGGCAACTAATGTTCAGAATGGGTAGAAGGGGGCACGGTAGACTTATCTTGACCCCCTAGGTTTTCTGAGGGTGGCTGAGGAGGCCCATATGTGCGAAAAAAAAAAAATAATTAAAAAATTTCGCGAGGTTAGCTTCCGGTTCGCGAACCGGGTAGCGCCCCGGGGAGCGTACTTTGTTGAAACTTAGTGAAAAAAGTTAGAGTAAAATAATAATTGTGAGTGATCAGATGTAGGGTAGCTCTGAGAAGAGCTTTTGGGTTTATGGTACATTTAGGTACTTATAAGTAGGTACCAATGCACAGTCTTAAATTCAGAATGAAAATTCTGTTGCCCTCATCTGAGAAGTGAACTCCATCTCCTCTGTAGATATCTTGCATGTAGTAACGCAAGTTATTGTTGTACACGGAGCCCATTCCATGGTCTCTCATGTAAGCTGAAACAGATTTGTTTACATGCTTCCTCGACTTCTCAATTTGTGGACAAAATTGGTTCGACCACCTCCATTTCTGTCTTTGGCCTATATTTGAATATACCAAGGCAGTCTGAGGAAAAAGTGCCATTAATTGCTCAAAGGTGTCATTTAAAAGCATTTCCAGACCTACCCCAGTCAAAGTGCCCAAGTCATTACCTCCACAGTGCACAATTAACAGGTCAGGTTTTGGCAAATGCATAAAGGTTTTCACCAATGGTATCAATTGGTGACATTTTAATCCTCTGTGGCCAAACCACTTAATTTCCACATCTTGTAAATTGAGGTTAGGTAAATTTCTGTTATCAGCATACCTCTGGGCCCAGTAGATGTAACTATGTCCAACAATCCAGACAGAAAACATGGTGAGAGAAGGTTCTGCTGCAGTCAGATGAAGTGTGGCAATGAAATGGCAGTTGAAAAAATAAGAGTTTAAAATGAAAAAAACCTGTGGAGTTTCTGTGTTAATGAAGCAGTAACAGTGATTGGTGGATTTTGATTGCTGAAAACAGAAAGTTAGGGTGCATGGATGAGTTCTTTGAAAGATGTATTTTGAATGGTCAAGAAAAAATCATTAAATGAAAGATTGCACTGGATATGCAGGTGCACTGAGAGTTCAGAGTTCAATTGAAACATTGTTGTGTGAACTTGCAAACACCAGAGGTCTTCCAAGAGGTGGTTGCTATGCAAAAAAGGCAGAGAGGGCAGAGGGGGGAAGGGTTTTGACTTGAAAAAAGTGAGGGAAGAGTTTTGATTGGGTGACATGAGAGATATGTGTGAAGAATTACAGCATTTCTGTGCTTTTGATAGCTGCAGACTCTGGAGTGCATACCTTTTGCTCTGCTAAAGACAACGTGGTGTGTTTCTGAGACTGTTTTGAAACTCATAAAGTATTTGCTAAGGTGAGAAAAGATTTATTTAATTTAGATAGAGAATAGTGTGCTTTAAGGAGAAAATTATGAAGAAAGTTGTGTTTTTAAAATGTTGCTTTGCCTCAAGTGTTTTACAAATAGATTTTGTTTCTTTGAGAAATTGTAATTGGAGAAAATGTGAAGTATTAGTACTGACAGGGTGTTTTTGTGCATAGGAGCTGTGCAGTGTTTTCAAATTATGACTTGAAAATCGTTTTTGAGGAAAAGGAATGATTTTAACATTTATGAGAAGGACATAATGGTGTATGCTTCTTTATAAGGCATTTGAGTGTCTCTGATGTTATTTTTCCCATTTTAATGTAAGACCTTTCCCCGTGGTGCAAATTGCTTGTAAATATGCTCCCACCTGTGCTTGGCAAATTTAGATTTTGAATGTTTGAGTTACATAGCCATGTTAAAAGTGACCCTAAAATGCTGCAACGGCAATCAAAAAACTCTTCCATGTGTCTTAAGGACATTTTCAGTCATTTCCCCATGTGCAGTGTTTTCAAATTATGACTTGAAAATCGTTTTTGAGGTAAAGGAATGCTTTTAACATTTATGAGAAGGACATAATGGTGTCTGCTTCTTTATAAGGCATTTGAGTGTCTCTGATGTTATTTTTCCCATTTTAATGTAAGACCTTTCCCCGTGGTGCAAATTCCTTGTAAATATGCTCCCACCTGTGCTTGGCAAATTTACATTTTGATAGTTTGAGTTACATAGCCATGTTAAAAGTGACCCAAAAATGCTGCAAAGGCAATCAAAAAACGCTTTCATGTGTCTTAAGGACATTTTAAGTCATTTCCCCATGTGCAGTGTTTTCAAATTAAGACTTGAAAATCGTTTTTGAGGAAAAGGAATGCTTTTAACATTTATGAGAAGGACATAATGGTGTATGCTTCTTTATAAGGCATTTGAGTGTCTCTGATGTCATTTTTCCATTTTAATGTAAGACCTTTCCCCGTGGTGCAAATTCCTTGTAAATATGCTCCCACCTGTGCTTGGCAAATTTACATTTTGATAGTTTGAGTTACATAGCCATGTTAAAAGTGACCCAAAAATGCTGCAAAGGCAATCAAAAAACGCTTTCATGTGTCTTAAGGACATTTTAAGTCATTTCCCCATGTGTAGTGTTTTCAAATTAAGACTTGAAAATCGTTTTTGAGGAAAAGGAATGCTTTTAACATTTATGAGAGGGACATAATGGTGTATGCTTCTTTATAAGGCATTTGAGTGTCTCTGATGTCATTTTTCCATTTTAATGTAAGACCTTTCCCCGTGGTGCAAATTCCTTGTAAATATGCTCCCACCTGTGCTTGGCAAATTTAGATTTTGATTGTTTAAGTTACATAGCCATGTTAAAAGTGACCCAAAAATGCTGCAAAGGCTTTAAAAAAACGCTTTCATGTGTCTTAAGGACATTTTAATTCATTTCCCCATGAATGTAGGTAGGCCTCACCTTAAACAAACCTCTGGATAGGCCACACCTTATCGTCATCCTGAATTAATCATTTAAAATGCTAGGGACAGATTTATGATAGGTGTATGCCTCTTTTGCGCCACTGTGCGTCACTTTTGTGACGCAGTGGCGGTGCAAAAGATTTGCTATGTGGCGACAAAATTACAAATTGATGCATCTAGGCAGATGTGTCATGCTGTAAAAAAACCGTGCCACATGAAACCGATGCAGCAGTGATGCAAAAGATGGACCATGTTGCAAGACAGGCCTCACTTCATCTCCAACAAGATAAGAAGCTTAGGGATAGATTTATGATGACTGGTGCATCCCGAGGGATGTGCCAGTCATCCTGCGCCGCTGTTCCGCCACCCATGGTGTGCTGCATTTACAATGCGGCGCACCATGGGGCAAAAACAGCACAGATGCGTGACGCATCTGTGCCATAAAGGTGGCGCATTGCTGGAGCTGCATCGCAAGTGCCATGCAGCTCCAGCAAGGCTCAGGGGTGCCCCATCTCCATTTAATCTGCAACCCTGAGTAGGCCTCACCTTAAACAAACCTCTGGATAGGCCACACCTTATCGTCATCCTGAATCAATCATTTAACATGTTAGGGACAGATTTATGATAGCCGTGTGCCTCTTTTGTGCCGCTGTGCGTCACTTTTGTGATGCAGCGGCGGTGCAAAAGATTTGCTATGTGGCGACATATTTAAAGATTGATGCATCTAGGCAGATGTGTCATGCTGTAAAGTCCTGTGCCACATGAAACCTGCGTCAGTTTTCATATAGGTGTTTTGTTGCAAGGTATGCATTAATTTGCAAGAAAGCCCTGTAAAACTAACACAGTGAAATTTAGAAGATTTCACTGACTCAGCTTTATAGCATTGCTGAATCAAATCATTACGCCTGTTTGAAACAGGCATAAGGAGTGATGCACCATGCAATGTGTGGCTTGCTCCTGTGCATTGCAGTAGACATGTTGCGCTTACGACGTGATTCCTGCAATGTGCTGCTTTTGCGGCACAGATGCGTGACGCATCTGTGCTGTTTTCACTCAATGGTGCTCCATATTGTAAATGCGGCACACCATGGGTGGCAGAGCAGTGGTGCACATTAACTGGTGCATCCCTGGGAATGCGTCAGTTAACATAAATCTGCCACTTTACATTTAAGTATGAGCAGGGGACACAGAGTTGGTGAGGCTTATCCAAGGTTAAGAAGAGATGAGTCCTGTTCACTGAAAACTTGGACATAGGCCTTACCTCCTCAGCATCGCTGGTCATGGCTAAATAATAGCTGCAAAATGTTACTCTTGTTAAACAATTTTACTATTATAGTCTCTGAGATTTGTGCCTTACTCTGCAACATCTCATTGTTGTTCTCTTTCTTTAAAGATAACGACAACATCAACATGAGCGACAATCAGCAATCAGTTGATCTCGACCTCATAATTGAACTCGTAATTGAAACATCAGTGGAAGTAGATCCCTTGGATGATTTAAATCCTGAGGATGAAGAAGAACATGATGAGGATGCAGATTTGTCAGAATTGTATGACATAGGGTGGGAAGCTGACGTGCTTGAGCCTATGGAACTATAAACATTTATTTTTAAAAATTTATAATAAATGAAAAGTAAAAATGTAAACCGTTTCATTTAAAAATAAAGACACCTTCAAAAACAGGTTATGTGTAGTGTCTTCAATACAATATTAAAATATGCTCATAAAATTAGATCAGATTCACATATAAAACAGCACAGGTAAAATGAATATGAATTCCATTTCTTTTCTGCTATTTCTGTATTCTAAATTTGCCAAGCACTAAAAATGTCAAGTAGTGTGTTAAGTTTTTGATGACTGTTATTGATTTACTGTTTGGTAATAGTGGTTAATAACATTTTTTATTATATTTTACCACAGATTCAACTGCAGATCATTTCAAGATTTCAGCATGCCAACTAAAGAAAGACTTAGAAAGGCTGCAAAACGTCAAAGACAGCAGGTAAATGATATAATGCAGCAGTCCTCTAACAAAAAAACTTGTCAAGTCACCAAGAAAGCACCGGGTAAGAGCACAAAAACATTTATAAGAAATATTTGTAGTAAAAAAAATATTACTACAGAAAATGTTTCAGTCCAGAAAAAGAGAAGCATTTTAAACGGAAAGGAAAGGCCAATCAAAAATGTTACTGCTAGAGCAAGAGATAACTCTGTGCATGATAGTAGAAGGAAACAACAGTTTAGGGACATTCGTAAACGAATGTTTCGCAACAGGATAATTGGCAATTTGTTAAAAAATATTAAGAAAGGTCAACAGAAAGTGGTTTTTTATAAGAGAAAAAAAAAAGTTGAGAAAGTTATTGATCAGGCATTTGAAATTAAACGTAAGTTATTTATTTTGATAATCAATAGAATTAGGAAGCTAAACAAGGCAATTTATGATTTCAAAAGAAATAGTAGATGGAAGAGAATAGTTAATCGTAGTAATTTTTGTGAAGTTTTTTCCGGAGAATGGATGCATAGTTCAAGTTGTGAGGCATTTTTTAATGAGGAGAGTTATTTCCAGGATAATGATTTGGTGCATGCAGTTGACACCAGTGGTCGAGCTTATGAAGTGAAAGATGGTTGTCCAGTTGAAAAAGAAAAACTTGTGACAACAGAGACAGAAGAGGTGTTAGGTAATGAGGTTTTAGGAAGACGTCCTAAGGGTCCTGTGTACACCTGGAAGTGTAGTAGTATTTGCAATGTGCGACAGGATTCCATCAATTTGCTTTGTGATTTTGTACGGACATTTAATAAGAAAAGTTTGAAGCAGAAAATGAAGTTGTTGCAAGAATTAGATCCTTGCAGAGTGAGAGAAGTGACAGGTTTGCATGGTCATTCACTGGCTTGTCTTTCCAGGAGAGTATGCCAGAGTGTTTTTCATCATTTCAGGATGCTAGCAGTGCATCATAATAAAGTGAGGAAATTAGTTAGAATGTTGTATTATGCTAAGAGTCCAGCAATTATGCTTAAACAATTATGCGCTGCTCTTTTGCATGGTTCAGAAGTAGATGTGAAGAATATTTGTGCAGAAATTGAGTTTGGTTACTTTGGAAGTAAAGAGGAGAATGTTGAAATTGACCAAGAAGAAGAGGGTAATGTGGAAGATAGAGTACAGGTTTCCAGTACAGATAAAAATATGCTAAGAGTCCAGCAATTATGCTTAAACAATTATGCGCTGCTCTTTTGCATGGTTCAGAAGTAGATGTGAAGAATATTTGTGCAGAAATTGAGTTTGGTTACTTTGGAAGTAAAGAGGAGAATGTTGAAATTGACCAAGAAGAAGAGGGTAATGTGGAAGATAGAGTACAGGTTTCCAGTACAGATAATTTTCAGAGGGAAATTGCGACGTTTCAGGTGAAATCAAGTGAGAGGCCTAATTTCACTTGTGTGTGTTGTCGACGCACTTATTATAGGAATCAGACTAAGTTAGTGGATTTATATGCAAAAAGTGAAAGGGAAAATAATAGTGAATGGAAGGATTTCACAACATACTTGATGGTAGAAAATTGTTTTGATTTGGGATCGGATCAACGTGTGTGTACTTATTGTTGTAGCAAATTAAATCAAAACCAGATGCCTGCTAGAGCAGTTCATAATAATCTGGAATTGGTTGAGATTCCTTCTGAATTGAAGGATTTAAATACTTATGAATCTATTTTGATTCAAAGTATCCATCCCTTTCAGGCTATTGTAAGAATGGAGCCAAAGACAGGGAAATTGCCTCCATCAGATTTACAGAGAGGATTAAAGGGAAGAGTTGTTTATTTGCCTCTAGATTTGAAGAAAAACATTAACACAATTGGAGTAGAAAAAGTGGAAGAGGAACCTCTGGTTATCTTAGTTAATGGGGTTCCGACAAAGAATAAGAAAATATGGCAAGATTTAGTGGATGTTAGGAAAGTCAAAAAGGCAACATTGTATTTGAAAAAAAATAATAAGTACTATAAGAATGTTTATGTTGCAGAAGAGGAAGTAAGTGAGGAAGAGGATAGCGATTTGTGTGCTGGTCAAATTGAGAAAGTAGAACCCTCTACTAGTGAAGAAATATATGAACATTATAGTGTTCATCCTTTGCATTCCAAGGAAGTCATGGGGAATGCTATTGAGTTGTTTCAAATGAAACAAGCCAAAGGGAGTCCCATTAGTGTTTGGGAGGAAAGTTTGGAAGCTCGGTGTTTCCCACAGCTTTTTCCAACAGGTCAGGGAGGAAGATATGATGAGCGACCTCATCAAATTCCTGCTTCTGAATACCGGACTTTGCGATTGTATGCAGGAGATGCTAGGTTTCGACAATGTATTCCCTATTTGTTTCATCTCCTGTTTGAAAGCGATCTGTCTGGACTGTCATATGCAGTGAACCACATCTTGAAAAGTGGTATACACATGCAAAACATCTCGGCAAGTGACTTTATGGATAAAGTCAATGTCCAAGACAGTATTTTAGATTCTCACCTGATTAATCTCATGGCGTGTCAGCGTGGTACTAATGAGTACTGGTACCGTCGTCATGGTGATTTAAAATGTATGCTGAGGAACTTAGGAACTCCCACATGGTTCCTCACTCTGAGCTGTGCCGAGTATGGCTGGGAAGACTTACTTGAATTTCTACGAGAGGCAAATGGAAACATCGAAAACATCGAATTCAAGACACCCGGAGAACTGTGCTCTTTGGATCCAGTCAATGTATGCCGGTACTTCAATCATAGATTTGAAGCTATGATGTCTTTCATCATGAATAAGAAGAATCCACCTCTTGGAGAGGTGTTGGATTTCTTCTGGAGAAAGGAGTACCAAGCAAGAGGTGCTCCTCACATACATATGCTGTTGTGGATCAAGGATGCACCTAAATTTGGAACAGATCCAGAAGACTCAGTGATGAGTTTCATACAACAGTATTCTACGTGTGCTGTTCCAAACGCAAAGGAGAAGAAAAGCCTAAGAGAAAAAGTTCTACGTTTCCAAAGCCATCGTTGTGGAAAGTACTGTTGTCGTAAATTCCGAAACAAGGACAAGTTCTACACCAAATGTCGTTTCGGCTTTCCACGACCGGTGATTTCTAAAGGAAGAGTAAACAGTTTGATGTCTTCGCTGCGACATAATGTGATGAAGAAATCACCTAAAAACACATACAATTTGAAGAGGAACGAAGAGTCCAAGTACATCAACGACTACAACCCGGTGATTTTGTCCATATGGAATGCTAACATTGATATACAGTTTGTGGCTGATAACTATGGCTGTGGCTCGGTATGTGACATCTTACATCACCAAAAAAGAGAAGACAGAATTGAAGGATATGTGGGAGGACATTTCCCATGAAAAGAGCCTCAGCAAGAAGTTGTACAGTTTCAGTCTGAAGATGTTGTCGCATCGAGAAATCGGAGCTTACGAATGTTCTGACCGGTTGTCTTCAGCAAGTCTCTATGCCAAATCCAGGAGTATCGTTTGGGCGAGTCTTGGTCTTGCTGCAACGCGTAATCGAGTTCTGAAACCTGTGCGGGAAATTGAGTATTTGGCGGAAAAGGAGCCAAACAGTACCGACATTTTGAAGAGCAACATGTTGGATACATATTATCCAAATCGAAGCAGTCACCTCGAGAATGTTTGTCTGTATGAGTTTCTTCAAAATTACATATTCAAGAGGAACATCAAAGAAGATACTGAGAAAGGAGTGTATGCTGTAATTGGAAGTGAGGGATGTCTGGTCAAGCAAAGAAAATGCCACTTGGTAAACCATCGAAAATTGAGTGGCGAATCTCCTGAAAAAAAGGAGTTTTTCTATTTAGCACTTTTGCAACTTTTCAAGCCTTGGCGTGCAGAAGAGGAACTGCTTGGAGATTTCCTCTGTTACGAAGACTCTTTCACTGCCGCCAAGGAGACCATAGAATGTCCTGCTTTTCCCAAATATGTAGAAATGTTGAATGTGGAAATCGAGCAGGAAGCAACGATTGCAGCCGAGATTGCCAGAGACAGTTCTCAGGACAGTCAGAGTTCTGCTTCATTGAGTCAGGATCCACTAGGAGGACCTGTTATCGAAAATGAAGCTGCCACTGCTATGAATGAAGTGGAAAGAGCCATGGCACATGCTCAGGAGGATGCGGTTAACTTAGAAGAGTTGGAAAGACAACTCAACGTTGAGCAGAGGAAAATATATGATGAAGTTACCATGCAAATTGATCATGGATTAAGTCATGAGAAGAAAGAGTGCTCATGTACGTCGTTGAAGCCTGTCCGACTCTACGTGAGTGGAGAAGCGGGAACTGGAAAAAGTTTCCTTATTAAAGCAATTTCATGTTATTTGCAGGAAAGGACTGAGTCATCGCTGTCTTGTGTTGTCACCGCTCCAACTGGACTGGCAGCACATAACATTAAAGGGATTACTTTACATCGTTTACTGATGCTGCCAGTGGAGCATGACAACAAATTACAATATCACAAGCTATCTGGAGATGCTTGTTGTGAAGTTTCAAGAATCTTGAGGAAAATGAAACTTCTTATCATTGACGAAGTAAGCATGGTTTCCAATGTCATGCTTGCCTTTGTGCATTTGAGAATGCAAGAAGTTCTCAAAACAGAGTATGATGTGTTATTTGGTGGCAAACACATCATTGTTTTCGGAGATCTTCTGCAGCTGACACCAGTGAAAGGGCAACCTGTGTTCAAAATGCTCACGCATGAAGATACCAGGAAGTGCCTAGGGAGCATTGGCAACGTCAATATATGGTTAAACTTCAATTATGCTGAACTGCATGAAAATATGCGTCAGGCGAAGGATGAAGTTTACAAGAATATTCTACAAGATGTTAGAATAGGAAAAGTGACCGAGCATGGGAAAGAAGCTTTACATGCACGATTACTGTCAAATTTATATCCAGAACAAGATGTTGTGCCTGAGAATATTTTTCAGAAAATTACTGAGAAGAAATCTGGAATATGTTTGATGCCAACTCTTGCAGAATGTGCCATCTTCAACAACAAAATGTTGAATTTAGAAAAGCAAGAGATTGTGAAACTGGAAGCTATTGACAGAGTAGAGCATATGGGATCAACAATTATTTTGTCTGAGAATTTGAAATCAAAATTGGATTCATTAGAGAAGACTATATCTAAAACTGCAGGTTTTGAAAAGAGTCTGAATGTGTGCTTGAACTGCCGTATAATTTTAAGAAGGAATTTACATGTTGAAAGAGGTCTGGTAAATGGATCAATGGGTAATGTTGTTGATTTTGTGAAATACAGAAATAGAGATGGAATTGAATTTTTAAAAATTAAATTTGATGGCATTGAGGAAGTACAGCTAATTGGTCGTTGTTCTGCTAGATTTTTGCTTGTAAAAGACTTATATGTTCGCCGTAAGCAGTTTCCTGTTTGCTTGGCATATGCGGTGACAATCCATAAATCGCAAGGTTTAAGTGTAGACAGTGCATTGGTGAATATTGGCAGTTCTGTGTTCAAGGAGGGTATGGCATATGTGGCATTGTCAAGAGTTAGAACTTTATCGGGATTGTACTTGATTGAGTGTGATGTCACAAACATTTGTGCGGATCTAGATTGTGTTAAGGAATACAATAGGTTGAGAAGAGAGTATGCGCCACATTTGCCTCAATATCCTTTGTTTGAGAAACGTGTGGTAGGCCGGAAACGAAGAAATGTGACCAATACTGGGGAGGTTGTAGCAAAAAGACGAAAAGTCGATGAACCTGAAATTATAAGCAGAAACAAAAAGGATTCTGTTGAAGATGTTGTTGGTTTTCAATTTGAAAACACTTCTGGTGTCAACTGCTATGCTAATGTAGTGGTTAATGTTTTGTTTTCTCTAGAAAATGTAAAAGAAGAGATTGTGGTCAATTCTGATCAAAGATTATGCAGTTTGTTAAATTCTGTGTTAGAGAAATGTAGCACTGATAGAACAAAAATAGAAAGTGTGTCTGAAATTCGAAATCTGTTAGACAGATGTTCAGGCCAAACACAATTCTCTCAAAATATTCAGCAAGATTGTCAGGAGTTTTTAATGTATATGCTTGATGTATTGCATGCTGAAGGTGTAGATGTAGATCACCTGTTTGGGCTTTCTTATCAATGGCAGCATGACTGCGAGAACTGTAGGGTATCAAGTACTACTAGTGTAGACTCAGAAAGATTTATATATTTAACTTTGCCAGACAGTAAATCAGTCTCCTTTAATAAGCTAGTAAAAGCAGCTGATCACAACATGGAATGTAGCCAATGTAAATCTGAAATGATGTCAACATTATTTATACGAACATATGGCCAGTATGTCATTTTAATGTTCCAACGATGTAGGCCTGATGGAACAAAATTGACAACTTTAATTAAAAATTTTGTGGCTTCACAGTTGTCAATATCAGGAAGGACTTTTGTAACTGTAGCAATTATATATCATGACGGTCCTTCAATAACATCAGGACATTACACAGCTTATTTAAAGTCTAGAAATGGCTGGTCATTCTGCAACGATTCTGTTTTAATTTAAAAAAAAAAATTGCCGTATGACCTTAAAAATTCTTACCTGGTGTTTTTAAAACCAAAATTTTAGGGAAAGAATCTCGGGATGTGCTCTGAGGAATTTCAAGAAGTTCTAATGGCTCCTACACGATTTGGCCTTGAGGATAAGTGTAGTACAGAGACATAACTTCTTACCATAACACTGGACGTCATGGAAAAATAAGTGCACTTTGAATGAGTTCAGAAAAACTATTTCTTTTTATTAGCTAATTCAAGCAGCCAATCAAAACATGGAGTAGAGGGAATGTAAGTCTGCAATGCTGTCTACTGTTTTATATTGCTTTGTGATTAAAAGTGATGTAGAGAATTAAATAATTGTAGTAGTCATAGAGGTAGTGTAAGTCTGCTTCATAGTAAGCAGTATCAGTGTCATAGGAAATGTAGAACATGAGTGAGCAAGAAGGGTAAGATATTAGTAGTCCAGGATTGTGAAAATGATCTTCAACATTTTAATTCTGAAAGTTGCGGAAATACAACATGACGGGATTGGCTTACAAGAATTCCAAGAGTTATAAATGGCTCTGACATGATTTGGCCTTGTGGAAACGTGTGGTAGAGAGCGAGAAGTCATTTATTGTATGTAACATATTTTTCAAAACGATGGAGGTTTTCTTTCAGAAAGTGGCGGGCTGAAAGTAATAACAGCACAAGAGAGTGTAAGCTGTTCATAGGACATCCTTCGACGTCATGGAAAGTAAGTTAACTTTAAGGAGTTCTGAATTCTGATTTGTTATGTTGTATGGGTTTTTTAAACACAATCATTTGATTGTGTTTTTTTTTCCCCGCTGTTATATGATGAATACCTTCAAGTCACTGTTTTTAGTGAAATTTGATACATTCTGAGAACAGCAAAAATAAACCATTTAACATGTATAATTAATTCTGTACTGTTTGCATTTATGATGTACATGTAGAACTGTGTAGGAGGCATGGAGAAGGTGAGGCTTCTGTAAGTGTCAAAGTCGTTGCATACAGTGCTGCACTTCTGGGTACTGTTTCATATGCTGGACTACATCTGCACTATGAGATACCTAAGCAAAGGCAACACAGGTGATGTGATTGTGAAATGAGGAAAAGAAACTCCACATTTTTCAATTACATCACCTGTGTTTCCTAAGTTTACGAATGACATTGTGCAGATGAAGTTTAGGTCTGTCCACGGACACAGAAGAGGTCACAGCCTGGTCGCCCCCACACCCCCCTGCCGCTCCTCCTTACCTGCTGCCAGACGCCGAAGCCGAGCCTACGCCCCAGCCGCCGCAGGGCCGCCCCAGCGCCCCAGCCGCCTCAGGGCCGCCAGCCGAGCCCCCAGCTTTTCCCGCCACAGTTTTTCCCGCCGTAGCAGCCCCGAACACGCCCCCCCGCCAGCCGATTGGTCCCCGCGCTACCCGCCCCCCAGCGGACCCTCCCTCACCGCTCCCTTCTTATGACGCCCCCAGAGCGACCGCGCAGCGGACGCGCGCAGCGGGAGCACCGAATGAGCGCCGAAGGTGCGCCAAAGGTAAGCCCGTCTACGCCCGTCCGCGCCTGGACCGCGGCCAGCGCCAGGACCCCTGGCCCCCGCAGACCCCAGCCCACCCGCCGGACGTACGACGCCGCCACCCTCAACGCACTCAACGCCGGCCGAACCCCTGGATGCTATCGAGACACCCCGAGAAGCACCCACGGACCCTTCATCTGCCAGTCCTGCAAGTTCTCCTGCATCTGGACTTGCACTGCACCAGCGTCCACCGAGCAGAACACCAGCAGCAACAACCTGAAGTTCATCCTGCTCAACACCCGCTCCGTCCACAGACACGCCGTCGAGCTCTGGAACCTGCTCGACACCACAGACCCAGACGTCGCCTTCCTCACGGAAACCTGGATGAACGCCTCCTCAGCGCCCGACATCGCCATCGCCATCCCGGACGGCTACAAGATCATCCGGAGAGACCGCGTCAACCAGACAGGAGGAGGCATCGCCATCATCCACAGGAACAGCATCCGCATCTCGACCAACACCGACGACACCATCGCACCCGCCGAACACCTGCACTTCCAGATCCACGTCAACCCCAAGACCACCCTCAGAGGCACCCTCATCTACAGACCCCCGGGACCACGCACACAATTCAGCGAAGACATCGCCGACTTCATCAGCCCACACGCCCTCCTCTCCACCGACTACATCCTCCTCGGGGACCTCAACTTCCACCTGGAGAACAACGACGACCGCAACACCACCACCCTGCTGGAAAACCTCGCAAACCTGGGACTCAAGCAGCTGGTGACCACCCCCACCCACCTCGCCGGACACACACTCGACCCCGTCTTCTCATCCAGCAAAGACATCGCCTTCAGCCACGCCACAGGACTCCACTGGACGGACCACAGCTGCGTCCACTTCACCTTCAGAAGAACGACGATCCACCACCACCAGCAACAGGTTGCCCGAAGAAGCTGGAACAAGATCACAGCCGACCAGCTCGCCGCTTCCCTGAGGCAGCACCCTCCCGCCAGCTCAGCGAACCCCAGCCAGGCCGCCGACAACCTCACGAAGTGGATCAGCAACTGCGCGGACGAACTCGCCCCCCTGAGGACCCCGCCCAGCAGACCCGGCAGCAAGAAGGCCCCATGGTTCACCGACGAACTCAAGAGCTCCAAGAAGAACTGCCGAGCCCTCGAGAAAGTCTGGAGAAGGGAACCAACACCGGACAACAGGACCACCCTCAAGCTTGCCACCCGGAAGCACCACCAACTGATCCGCGCCACCAAGAAAACTGCATTCAAGGACCGGCTGGACAACAACGCACACAACTGCAAGGAACTCTTCAACATCGTGAAAGAGCTCTCCAACCCCAACGCCGGAAACAACGACATCACCCCATCGCAAGACCTCTGCAACTCCCTCGCCTCCTACTTCCACAACAAGATCGCGGACATACACAACAGCTTCAGCATTCAACCATCGCACACAACGACCGCAGCAACGCCGCCCACCACCACCCTCGCGCCTGGACTCCGATCAGCACCGATGACACCATCCGCATGATGAACTCCATCCATTCCGGATCTCCAACCGACCCCTGCCCTCACCACGTCTTCAACAAGGCCGACACCGTCATCGCACCCCACCTGCGGGACATCATCAACACCTCCTTCGACACCGCCACCTTCCCGGAGAGCTGGAAGCACGCCGAACTCAGCGCTCTACTAAAGAAACCAACAGCGGACCCCACCGAACTAAAAAATTACCGCCCCATCTCGCTCCTCCCGTTTCCAGCCAAAGTCATCGAGAAGACCGTCAACAAACAGCTGGCCGCCTTCCTCGAGATGAATGGATCCCTCGACCCCTCACAGTCTGGCTTCCGAGCCAACCACAGCACCGGACCGCCCTCATCGCTGCCACCGATGACATCCGAGCCCTGATGGACAACGGAGAAACAGCGGCCCTCATCCTCCTAGACCTCTCCGCGGCATTCGACACTGTCTGCCACCGCACCCTAGTGCAGCGCCTCAGCAACGTCGGAATTCAGGAGAAGGCACTGGAATGGATCGTCTCCTTCCTCGACGGAAGAACACAGAGAGTCCGTCTACCACCGTACAAGTCAGAGGCCACCGAAGTTATCTGCGGCGTCCCTCAAGGATCCTCGCTGAGCCCCACCCTCTTCAACGTCTACATGAGCCCCCTCGCGCCCATCGCACGCCAACACAACCTGAACATCATCTCCTACGCCGATGACACCCAGCTGATCCTCTCCCTGACCAACGACCCCGTCGCTGCCAGAGCCAACCTTCACGAAGGGATGAAAGATGTAGCCGAGTGGATGACGACCAGCCGCCTGAAACTGAACTCAGACAAGACGGAAGTCCTCATCCTGGGCTCCTCGCCCTCCCCCTGGGACGACTCGTGGTGGCCCCCCGCCCTGGGCACCGCACCCACACCGACAGACCACGCACGCAACCTGGGCTTCATCCTGGACTCCTCCCTCTCCATGACCAGACAAGTCAACGCCGTCTCCTCGTCATGCTTCAACATCCTGCGCATGCTACGGAAGATCTTCCGGTGGATCCCCATCGAGACCAGGAAGACGGTCACCCAGGCCCTCGTCACCAGCCGACTGGACTACGGCAACGCCCTCTACGCCGGAACCACCGCCAAGCTCCAGAAGAGACTCCAGCGGATCCAGAACGCCTCAGCCAGACTCATCCTCGACATCCCCCGACGCAGCCACATCTCCGGACATCTGAGAGAACTGCACTGGCTCCCCGTCAACAAAAGGATCACCTTCCGTCTCCTCACCCACGCACACAAAGCCCTACACGATCAAGGCCCGAGCTACCTCAACAACCGCATCAACTTCTACGCTCCCAAACGCCACCTCCGATCAGCCAGCCACGCCCTCGCCGCCGTCCCCCGCATCCGAAGAACGACAACAGGAGGAAGGTCCTTCTCCCACCTGGCCGCCAAGACCTGGAACTCCCTCCCGACCGACCTGCGCCTGACCCAAGACCACCTCTCCTTCAGGAAGAAGCTCAAGACCTGGCTGTTCGAGCAGTAGCAGCACCCCCCCCCCCCCCCAAGCGCCTTGAGACCCTCCGGGTAGGTAGTGCGCTCTATAAATGTCCTTGATTGATTGATTGATTGATTGGCCCTTGTTCAAGAGTAAAGTGGATATGACTTACTTCATTGGTAGGCCTTCACATGTATTATCTCCTCTGTATTCTTCAACAAGCATAAATTTGATATGCAATCCTGAGTAGGCCTCACCTTAAACAAACCTCTGGAGAGGCCACACCTTATCGTCATCCTGAATCAATCATTTCAAATGTTAGGGACAGATTTATGATAGGTGTATGCCTCTTTTGCACCACTTTGCGTCACTTTTGTGATGCAGCGGCGGTGCAAAAGATTTGCTATGAGGCGACAAAATTACAAATTAATGCATCTAGGCAGATGTGTCATGCTGTAAAAAACCCGTGCCACATGAAACCGATGCAGCAGTGATGCAAAAGATGCACCATGTTGCAAGACAGGCCTGACTTCATCTCCAACAAGATAAGAAGCTAAGTCTTCTGTAAATGTCAAAATTGTTGTATATACTGCTCAACTTCTATGTACTCTTTGATATGCTAGACTCCATCTGCACTATGAGATACCTAACCAAAGGCAACACAGGTGATGTGATTGTGAAATGAGGAAAAGAAACTCCACATTTTTCAATTACATCACCAGTGTTTCCTAAGTTTACGAATGACATTGTGCAGATGAACTTTAGGTCTGTCCACGGACACAGAAGAGGTCTGGCCTTTGTTCAAGAGTGAAGTGGACATGACTTACTTCATTGGTAGGCCTTCACATGTATTATGTCCTCTGTTCTCTTCAACAACTCGAAATTTCATTTGGAACCCTGAGTAGGCCTCACCTCAAACAAACCTCTGGAGGACACATCTTATTGGCATCCTGAAACAATCATTTAAAATGTTAGTGTCTTGCGACACTTTTGTGAGACAACAGCAGTGCAAAAGATGCACCATGTTTTAAGATAGGCCTCACTTCATCTGCATCAAGATACTGTTAGTTTAAAATGTATATCTTTAGGACTGTGTAGGGGGCCTGGAGAAGCAGAAGCTTCTGTAAGTGTCAAAGTTGTTGAAAAACTGTTTGTCCTTCAATCTTTTCCCTTGTCTTTTCTAATTTTTAAATACATGTTTTAATATTTTTCAAATGTTTCTTCTCTCTTTCACAGATTGAAAGTATAAAAATAAAAAGTGAGTAAGTTAACGACAATTATAAGGTAAATGTTTTGTACTCTTTTCGTTACATTTCTATCACATTCACCTACTATTAGTTCCACAGCTTCATTTCTTTAACCCTCAGTTTCCTGCCTTTGCTACTTTCCTCATTCCTTTCTCTATTACCTACTTACTCAACTCCTTCCACTCTTTTTCTCAGTCCCTCTCTTCTCATAGTTCCTCACTCTTGTTCACTCACTCCGTCTCTATTACTCTTAGTGTCTTTGACTGATCACTCTTTCAGTACTTGTTCATAATGCTTTCTCTGTGTAGTTGAAGCACACTAAGGAGCATATTATGAACACAGCCAATAAAATTATTGCTGTTTTTATTGGCAGAAAACTGCTGCAAAAGTGGTTTTAGCGGCAGTTTTCTGCCGCAAAAGCGGCTTTAGCGACACATTTCTGCCGATAAAAGCTGCAAAACTTTTATTGGCTATGTTGATGATATGGCTCTATGTTATTTACATTTCTTTGCTGTTTCAATTAATCTTTTTCTGTTATTTTTTCTTTTCTGTTTTCAGTTTTTTCTCTCTATTATTCCACATGTTTTAATCTTATTTTGAACATTCACTCACATTCTCCAAGAAACTCTTCTTTGTTATTGTTCTACTCTCTTTTTTTTCTTTCACTTCCTTTTTTATTTTGTTTTTCACAATTATACCCTCTTCCATCTTTTCTTCGGTAAATAGATCTATTAAACAGTATCTCTGGTTTAATCCCTATAGCTGTCTTTCTTTTAACATTACTCTCTGTTTACTTCCCTTATACTAACTCTTCTTTTTTTTTTTTTTTTTTTTTTTTGGTTCGCTCCCGGTTCGCGAACCGGGAAGCGAACGGGGAAGCGAACCAAAAGAAATAGAGCTTGCCAGAGTGCTAAACATTCTAGCAATTTTTTTTGAAAGGGGAGGTAGTTCTGAAAATAACTGTTTTTTTTATGTTTTTGTTGTTTTATATTTTTTTTATTTTTCTGAACATTTTTTGTTTTTTGTATTTTTGGAACAGTTTTATGTTTTTTTTTGTTTTTGATGGAGGGGAAACAACAAAAAACAGGCATTGGAAACGGCTCAACAGGAGCAAAAAAAAAAATTACTGTCTGGGGCGTTTAGGGCAATTGTGATTTTCATAAGCTCGGTTGATTAAGGTAATACTCATATTACCACAAGACAATAATGCACCACAATACAAGCAGGTAAACTTCATATGGACAAAGTTGTCCTGAATGTTTGGCACGGTTTCCCGTGCCTCTGCTGGTGTCAAAGATATCTGTGATGATGACCTGGCCACAGGAGTTGTTGGGTTGTCCTGCTGGTCACACATCTCTGCCCGGCTGTAGTTTAAAGGATGCCACCTGCTCATATGACGATGCATGGTGTAGTTACCGAAGCTGTATTTTTTTAAGGTGCCTCTAGATAACTTCTCCTTACATATGAGGCAGGTGACATATCTGGCATTTACTTTCTTCTGCCCTTCAGGGATCGAAAAAAACTGCCAAATAAAACTGGTTTTCCGATGAGAAACCCGGGGCTGCTCTTCTAAAAACTGTGGTCCTTCTGTCTCCTCTTCCTCTTGCTCATCCTCTTCCTCCTCTGTGTTGCTGATGAACTGGGGAGGTGGTCCTCTCTTCCCATGTGGGAGGTGGTGGTGGTGGTGGGGGTCCACCAGCTGAAGCTACCAATGAAGCCATTGCTGAACTATCAAAAAAGGTCTTCCTCTCACAAAGATGAAAGTCAGAGTGAGGAAAGAAGGAGGGGTTTTCATCATTTGGGAAAAACAATAGTTCTAAACCAATGAAAAGTGTTATTTTTAGGTCACCTGATCTAGCCTTACATCATTATGAAACCAAAAGTGAAATGAACCAATGAAAAGTTTTATTAACAAGTCACATGACCTGTTACGCTTATGTTACGCGCTGCGGAACGCGCCCCGGATCGCTTCCGGGTCGCTGCGCTTCACGCCTCGGTTCGCGCTCCGGAGCACTTCCGGGTGCGCTAACGCGGCGCGTCATAAGACGCATTACGCGACAACGCGATACGTCGCGCTTCCGCGACGCGTCACGATGTTGATTTCTAACGCGGCAGTTGCGCAAACGGAACGTTTACCGGTTCGCGGACCGGGTCGCGGCATCAAATTGAGCTAATGGGAAGCTTCCCGGTTCGCGAACCGGGAGCGAAGAAAAAAAAATATTTAAAAAAAAATTATTAATAAACATATAACATATATTTTTGGATTTAAAGAAGAATACATTTTACAGCTACAGATATTAGCTTTTAAAAAACCAATGAAATTCACTGAAAAAACCATAGGTTATAGACCATATATAGTTAGGAATTAGCATTTACAAAACCTTGAAAATTCACTGAAAAAACCATAGGTTATAGACCATATATAGTTAGGAATTAGCATTTAAAAAACCTTATTTTACTCACACAAAACCATTGAAATTCCATATATAGTTAGTTGTACTAACTATATATCGCGCACCCGCAATCCACTGCTGATCATGTCACATATTACATCATTCATGACATGGTCAGTGACATCACTGATGACATCACTGATGACATCTCAAATGACATCACTGATGACATCACTGATGACATCCCAAATGACATCACTGATGAAATCACTGATGTCATCTCAAATGACATCACTGATGACATCACTGATGACATCACTGATGTCATCTCAAATTACATCACTAATGACATCACTGATGACATCACTGATGACATCTCAAATGACATCTCAAATGACATCACTGATGACATCTCATTTGACATCACTGATGACATCACTGATGACATCTCAAATGACATCACTGATGACATCTCATTTGACATTACTGATCACATCACTGATGACATCATTCATGTGATATTATGATGAACCTCTTCAGACTCTTATATAATCTTAGATACACTCAGTATAAACATACACTCACAGACTGTCACTCATCCATGGAGTTACTCACACACCTAGTCAGTCATGCAAAGAATCAATCACACCTCCATTTCCTCAACTATACAGTTATACACACCTTACTTATTCAAACATATACTAAAACATATTTACTCACTTATACAATCCTGGATACAAGTTCACAATGATCCATACAGCCACTCACACATTCACTGGCTCTTATGCACAGTTATTTATATATGTCAACTCTCACATGTACTGTATTTTACATATGTACTTACTTTGACATGTAGCACTGACGTCACTGACCATGTCATGAATGATGTAATATGTGACATGATCAGCAGTGGATTGCGGGTGCGCGATATATAGTTAGTACAACTAACTATATATGGAATTTCAATGGTTTTGTGTGAGTAAAATAAGGTTTTTTAAATGCTAATTCCTAACTATATATGGTCTATGGTTTTTTCAGTGAATATATATATATATATATATATTACCTACTGGCGGTCGCCAGTAGGTATATATAGTTAGGATTTTTTTCCTATGGGATTTTTGAAAATTCTATGTTGAATAACTTTGGCGTTTGAGGACGGAATTGGCTGAAATTTTCTGGAAAATGGAACATTTTGTTTCTGAGCAGCCCCTGAAAATTTGGGGGGGTTTCGTCAAGCGGGGGCCGAGAAAAAAGGGGGGTCCCAAAACGTGTTTTTAACATTGAGTTTTCCATAGGGCGGTTGGACTCACTTTTAGCTCGAACGGCTGAATGGATTTCCACGAAACTTGGCAAAATTGTAGGGACTGGTAGCCCGATGTGCCTTTGCTATGTCTCAAGATATATGCTCCAGTGGTTTTTACGAAAATTAACTTTGAAAAATATATATTGGGCTATATATATGTTGGAGCCCAAATGTAGCCCAATGTAGCCCAATGAAGCCCAATGAAGCCCAATGTAGCCCAAAGATGGCCGCCAGAGACAAAAAAAAACAAATGTAGCCCAAATATCAGCCAGATGTAGCCCAACTATAGCCCAGTGACAGAATGTCCCAGAGTGTTTTAAAGAACAACTAGAACGCCAACAGTCTTACTTATGACAAAAGTATGGCACACCTGAAGTCATCTTGATTGGAATAAAGTGGTAACACTTAATACATTTAATTTGAAAAGGAACAAAATAAGGGGTTTCATTTTGCCATAGAAATGTTATATATATATATATATATATATATATATATATATATATATATATATATATATATATATATATATTACCTACTGGCGACCGCCAGTAGGTATATATAGTTAGGATTTTTTTGAATAGGGATTTCTGAAAATTCTATGTTGAATAACTTTGGCGTTGATATACGGAATTGGCTGAAATTTTCAGGAAAATGGCACATTTTGTTTCTTAGCGTCCCCTGAAAGTTTGGGGGGGTTTCGTCAAGCGGGGGCCGAGAAAAAAGGGGGGTCCCAAAACGTGTTTTTAACATTAAGTTTTCCATAGGGCGGTTGGACTCACTTTTAGCTCGAACGGCTGAATGGATTTCTATGAAACTTGGCAAAATTGTAGAGACTGTTTGCCTGATGTGCCTTTGCTAGGTCTCAAGATATGTGCTCCAGTGGATTTTGAGAAATTAACGTTCCAAAAAAATATATATCTGAGACAGCGTCCCGGTTAGCGCCCCGGTTCGCGTACCAGATGCGTAACGGAACTTCGCGAGGAGAAGCGGATTGGCTCTCCGGTGACTGTCAACATTCTAAACAGTCCGGAGCGGCCGCCATCTTGTCTCTCGGTAGGATCGAGAGACAAGAGGTGGAAATAAACGAAGGGGGAAATGAATGAAAGGGGGCAAGGTAGACCCCTCCTGACCCCCTAGGATTGATGTGGGGGCTATTAAAGGGCCCCGCGGGGCAAAAAAGAAAATATTTTTTTTTTCGATTTTTCGCGGTGGAAGCGCTACCCGGTACGCGAACCGGGTAGCTCACCGGTAGCGTAATGGGAGTCCGCCATCTTGTGTTTCGGACAAATTTAGTCACAAGATGGAGGATAAACAATGTTGGGAATGGGTATAAGGGGGCACGGGAGACATATCCTGACCCCCTAGGTTTTCTGAGGGTGGCTGAGGAGGCCCATATATGTAAAAAAAAAAAACGGTTAGCGCCCGGTCCGCGCACCGGGTAGCGTTCCGGAAAGCGTAACAAGGGGAAAACCAAGGGCAATATTAAAATAATATTTTAGAGTGCTTTGAGGTAGGGTAGCTCTGAATAGAGCTGTTGTGTTGTGTGGGTGATGTAAGTACCAACATGTAGGTACCAATGAAGAGTCTAAAATTCAATGTACCGTCTCCTCTGTAGATATTTTGTATGTTCTAATATGGGTATTTAAATGTAAATGTGTGGAAAAGCACTTCATGCTTTAAAGCAATTGTATTTTTGAACTGATTGTTCTTTCCTCTTAGTCCTCCTCTTTGTTTTTTTTTCCCCACACTCTTCTTCAGCATGATAGTTGATACATTCGTTCCCTCAAAAAATGTATATACATAAAAAAATTATATTAAATACATATAAAATATATTTTTCCTTTAAAAGAAGAATACATTTTACAGCTTTTGATAGTTGCTATTAAAAAACCATTGAAATTCACTGAAAAAACCATAGGTTATAGACCATATATAGTTAGGAATTAGCATTTACAAAACCTTGAAAATTCACTGAAAAAACGATAGGTTATAGAGCATATATAGTTAGGAATTAGCATTTACAAAACCTTATTTTACTCACACAAAACCATTGAAATTCGCATATATAGTTAGTTGCACTAACTATATATCGCGCACCCGCAATCCACTGCTGATCTTGTCACATATTACATCATTCATGACATGGTCAGTGACATCACTGATGACATCACTGATGACATCTCAAATGACATCACTGATGACATCACTGATGACAACATCCAGTGACTGTATGTTTCTGTAAAGTTAAAATATGTCTTACATATTGAAGAATGAGTGGATGTATAAGTGTCTGGATGAAGGATTTAGTAGGTGCATGACTGACTGTATGAGTGAGTGATTAAATGTGTCTCACTGAGTGCATGGGTTAGTGACTAAACTGTCTTAATTTGTGCATCATTATGTCTGTTGTTCTGTAAACTGCTGCATGTGTTGTTCAGTAGCTATATGAGTAAGTATATGGGTTATTGATTGGTTGCCCAAGTATTTGTATGGGAGACTGAGTGTGTGTGTGGGTGGCTGGGAGGTGTATGACTCTGCATAGATGTGTGAGCAGTTGATTCACTAGATGTATGGGTTAAAAAGTGCATGTGGAAACAGCTGTATGGGCGATTGACTGTGTGCATGAGTGTATTGGTGAGTGAATGGATATCTCAGTGCTACATGTCAAAGTAAGTACATATGTAAAACACAGTACATGTGAGAGTTGACATATATAAATAACTGTGCATAAGAGCCAGTGAATGTGTGAGTGGCTGTATGGATCATTGTGAACTTGTATCAGGGATTGTATAAGAGAGTAAATATGTGTTAGTATATGTTTGAATAAGTAAGGTGTGTATAACTGTATAGTTGAGGAAATGGAGGTGTGATTGATTCTTCGCATGACTGACTAGGTGTGTGAGTAACTCCATGGATGAGTGACAGTCTGTGAGTGTCTGTTTACACTGAGTGTATCTAAGGTTATATTAGAGTCTGAAGAGGTTTTTCGTATTATCACATGAATGATGTCATCAGTGATGTGATCAGTAATGTCAAATGAGATTTCATCAGTGATGTCATCAGTGATGTCATCTGAGATGTCATCAGTGATGTCATCAGTGATGTCATCAGTGATGTCATTTGAGATGTCATCAGTGATGTCATTTGAGATGTCATCAGTGATGTCATCAGTGATGTCATTTGAGATGTCATCAGTGATGTCATCAGTAATGTCACTGACCATGTCATGAATGATGTAATATGTGACATGATCAGCAGTGGATTGCGGGTGCGCGATATATAGTTAGTGCAACTAACTATATATGCGAATTTCAATGGTTTTGTGTGAGTAAAATAAGGTTTTGTAAATGCTAATTCCTAACTATATATGGTCTATAACCTATCGTTTTTTCAGTGAATTTTCAAGGTTTTGTAAATGCTAATTCCTAACTATATATGGTCTATAACCTATGGTTTTTTCAGTGAATATATATATATATATATATATATATATATTCACAATTTTCTTTTCTCAAAAAATGCACACTCAGAGGTAAGGAAAGTTAGCCAGAACTTTTAATACCGCAACACCGCTACGCGATTCGACATCGTGGTGTCTTGATCACGCCATGTTATTCAGTACTAACCACCATGTATACATAAGACTGACACAGTCATAAACATAGAAGAGGGGTTGTGTTACCCTTCACAAATTCGCCGCCATTTTAGAGTGGTCAAATGTTCGTATTTGCATCATATTAACAATGTTACAGCATGCATTATTCAAGAAGCATTTTCACAAATTATATGTTTACATCTATTGCCAATTGCGTGACTAGGTTTTATATACATTCTTTTATATGTTAAGACCTGTTCTCGCACTTAATTTTTATTTGCTGCAGGGGTTCATGGATGTCCTATATTTTTACTGATAAAGCATCCAAATTCAAACCTCCCATAACCAATATCGAACCCTCAGGCCTAGGGTTATATTATAATATGACCTCCTGTTGCGCATTTATTTTACATTTTATCTTTCTTTATGCGCTATTTCAGGAGCTTTTTCATATATTCTATTTTCGGACTAGTGCCTGAAACAAACTCGAAACATCATCTTGATCCATTTGTTACAGCGGACGTACAATGGAGGGGATCAATTTTATACCAAAATGGTTTACTAAATCCCCATCGACATAGTTTATTCTGGTCAATCATAGAACTAAACAAAGAAGAAGAAAAAAACAGTGAAAATAGTGTTCCAAATTCATATAACCAGTGCAAGTGAATCCAATTAAGGTACAAGAAGATCGTGAACCCCTTTCTGCCGCTTAAAAGAGACAATGTAGGATGTCTTCCTGTCCATCTGTAAAATTAATCATAAAGAATAAAGTATTACTATAGTTAAAAACCTTCTACTTCTATAACTGTACTCATTTTATCATGATCTTCCAAATCAACTTCCACAGTTACTTAAACATTATTAAAAGTTTGATGTAGAATGATATGGATACTCCTCTTAATCAGCATGTAAATGTGTTGCTAGCTCCTCATCAAGGTCCATGAACCCCTGCAGCAAATAAAAATTAAGTGGGAGAACAGGTCTTAACATATAAAAGAATGTATATAAAACCCAGTCGCGCAATTGGCAATAGATGTAAACATATAATTTGTGGAAATGCTTCTTGAATAATGCATGTTGTAACATTGTTAATATGATGCAAATACGAACATTTGACCACTCTAAAATGGCGGCGAATTTGTGAAGGGTAACACAACCCCTCTTCTATGTTTATGACTGTGTCAGTCTTATGTATACATGGTGGTTAGTACTGAATAACATGGCGTGATCAAGACAACACGGTGTCGAAACGCGTAGCGGTGTTGCGGTATTAAAAGTTCTGGCTAACTTTCCTTACCTCTGAGTGTGCATTTTTTGAGAAAAGAAAATTGTGAATTAAAAAAGCGGCAGTGGTTCTAGCCGGCTCATGCACCAACCGACATGGGATGTTTTCCAAAGAAGAACCTGTAAACATGTGGACTGAATATATATATATATATATATATATATATATATATATATATATATATATATATATATATATATATATATATATATATATCCAACCCTGAAAGTCTACAAATATGAGAGCCTCCAACCCTGCAGGGCGGCCTGGCGTACACAGGCACGGAGAAGCCTGTATTTTACTTCATCGAAGAAACAGATGCCAGACCCAGTTCACAAAAACAATGCATTTATTCCAGCAACACAACTTGCTGCCCATTTCCCTAACGTTTTGGCTGTAAGAACCAAGCTCTTGAGGCGGAAAGCCGGGAGCGAGACTCTTTTTAACAAAAACTGCTTTTAAATCTATTTTTGCACAGAAAGTCACTGATTATCTTGTTGTCATTACCTACCTACTTTGGCTCCCACTTTGCTTAGCCCGCGCAGCGGATTTAGCGCTGCCGAGGCCCCCAAGCAAACCATCTCTTGCCGCCATTCGGCGAGCCCGGAGGCCACGCCCCTTTCCCGGAGGCCACGCCCCCCGGCCGTCGCGCCACTTGCCCATAAACTATGTGCATCGGCTGGACGAGAGCAGCGGGCGCGCCATCTGCGCGCCGAAGGCGCGCCAAAGGTAAGCCCGTCTGCGCCCGTCCACGGCCAACCGGGCCCAGAGGCCCCCCATAATGCCCAGATGATCCATTATTCTCCTACCCAGCTCCACACCCTCCAAGGCCCTTGGCCTTTGGAGGACTCCGTGTTGTCTCATATCGATAGCCTTGGACTAACGGCCTTGCGCTCACCCCCTTCTTACTTGCCCTCACCCTCCCCTCCCCCTGTCCCCTCTGCCCCTCCTGTGCTGTCTGCCCTGTCTGTATACTACCTTAACACCAGGTCAGCAGTTAAGCACTGTCACAAACTTTTCATCCTATTGGGGACACACAAACCGGATCTCTTATTTCTTACAGAGACATGGTTTTGCGACAATTCCCTTCCCTCTCTGCTAACTGCCCTTCCCGCTGCCTACTATGCCCTGCGTGCCGACCGACCATCTGGCAAAACAGGAGGTGGTGTCTCCCTGATTGCCAGTAAGAGAAAGAGTTCCCTCCTAGGCCTCAGTTATTCCAGATCTGTATTTATCGTATTCTTTATATAAAAAGTGACAGAATTGCACCAACCACATTTTTTTCTCATTTTTTTCAAAAATATATATCATTTATTATTTTCATAGTTTATACTTTGAGGTATTAGCATTGCTCTCACAAATATGGTACAAAATTCATTATTTGGAAACAACAAAGAAAGTTAAATCACAAAATCCATATAGCAAAAGTACATTATTAACACAATATATACAACAAGAAAAAGGAATCACTATTTACAAAAACATTATACAAAAGACGCAAAAAATTATTTTCATTTACAAAAAGGAAGAAGAAACAATTCATGTGTCCCAAAAGGTTCTCACCCACACAAACAACTAACACACTCATGCATACACATTCACAAATACCACAATTGTAAAAAGGTAGTTGGGTACTAGTAGACAGGGAGCCCCCTGTCACTAGGACGGTCTCAACCAGAATATTGAGACCCGCACTCTGGTAGTCGACGCGCGTTTCGGCGGCTCTAGGCCACCTTCCTCAGGACCTTTTCCCAGATCAACTGCAACCCAGTGAGACCAAAGGGGACACCGTAAGGTCTTGGTGTGTATTCAAGTCTTGGTGTATATTCAAGTAAGTGGCTGTATCACAGGTATGAGGATTCTCTTTCTATTCATTCCCTCATTATCCAGAAATGGGTGTCTCTCCAAGAATACCCAATTGATAAGAACCCGATGTCGCACAATTATAGGACTTGATCCGTGGATTTATTGAGATGGACTATAGTTAATAAGCATAATTGCTTACATATTGTGCCAGGAAATTCCTTAGTTTATAAGACAAGAGCGTGTCTTTCCGTTTCCGACCTGAATGCCCACAGAGGAGGATTCTAGCAAATGTGCACAAAGTGCACGGTCAAACAGGAACGCCACGGTCAACGACGACATCGGACTATGCCCTGCGTGCCGACCGACCATCTGGCAAAACAGGAGGTGGTGTCTCCCTGATTGACCGCAGACAATGCTCCTTCCAGCCATTAACATTTTCCGCTTTCGGATCATCACACTTTTTAGTGGCCCGCTCACTGTCTTTTCAGGCACCTCTCACCTGCCTTCTCATGTACCGTCCCCCCCAACCCTCTCAACTCTTTCTCCCCGGTTTCCAAGACCTAGTGGCCACCCTAGCAGTTAACAACTCCTCTATCCTGATACTAGAAGATTTCAACTTCTGGCCCTCTGTTCGAGCAGAATGCGCAACCTCCAAAGAATTCTTGGACACTCTCCGTTCCCTCAACTTTATCTCTCATGTTCATTCCCCCACCCACAATCAGGGCCACATCCTGGATCAAATTTGGTCCCTAAATTGCCCTATAGCCTCGTTGTCTATTTCCCCCTGCACCTGGTCCGACCATTTTTTACTGTCCTTTTCCCTACGCCTCAGCCCAGTCACTAATCCTTTTCTCCCCAAAAACATCTGGGCGCGCTCTTGGAACAAGGTGGATCTGCCCGCTCTTTCCACAACTCTCCTTGCATTCAGCCCGGACCTTCACGGCCTGTCATCCTCCGCACAAGCCGACTCTATCAACATCTGGCTCCTGTCAGGCTGCGACCCGGTCGCTCCCCTCAGGCGGGTGTCCTCTAGACGTATGAATGACGCCAACCGCTGGTTTAACGAGGAACTCAAGGCACTGAAACTCACTGTACGCCAGGCCGAGCGGGCCTGGAGACGAAACTACTGCCCTGACCTTAAAAACCAGTATACCATCCTCCTGTCTCAATACAAAAAAATCAATTCTGACTACAAAGACTGCCTACTCTTCCTCCAAAATCATAGCCGCTGAAAACAAGCCTAGAGAAATTTTCTCTATCATCCACGACCTTGCCTACTCAGACAGAGCCACCCTCAAACCCACCCCCTCCCAGCCTTTATGCGATTCTCTTAACTCTTATTTTCTGGGCAAAATCTCCAATATTAAAGCCAATATCCCTTCTCCCCCCCTTCCTTTGTTGACCCTCACTGTCCACCGGTCAGTGCACGCCTTGATTCTTTCCCTCTCCTGACAGAGGAGGCCTTTCTTTCTCTTCTCCCTCTGGTCAAATCAGGCTCACCTCTAGACCCCTGCCCTGCACGCATCCTGAGACACATCTACTCGGTCTGTACGCAGCCCCCTCTTAAATTCCTCAACAGCTCACTGTCCCAGGGCACGGTTATTCCATCCTTAAAATCGGCCATCATTGTCCCTATCCTCAAAAAACCTGGCGCCGACCCCTCCTCTCTCACTAACTACCGCCCCATCTCACTCCTGCCCTTTCTAGGGAAGGTGCTGGAGCGCCATGTCACCAGAGCGCTCAGCTCCTTTGTGGAGGAAAATGATGTGTTAGCTCCCCGGCAGGCCAGTTTTCGCCCCGCACACTCCACGGAATCCGTAGTGCTGTCGGTCCTTGACAACCTCAGAGAGGGCATGGACACCAACCACCCCCAGGCCCTGGTCCTTCTCGACCTCTCCGCCGCTTTTGACACGGTTGATCATGCCACCTTACTCTCTCGTGTCGGAGCGGCGGGGGTCGGGGGTTCTGCCTTGGTTTGGCTGTCCTCCTTCCTGAGGGACCGCACCCAAGCTGTTCGCCTGGGCGACCACTCGGCGGACTTCGGGAAGGTCCAATGCGGGGTCCCCCAGGGCTCTTCCCTTTCCCCTCTGTTATTTAATATGTACATCGACCCCCTTATTTTTGCCCTTCAGCAAATGGAGGTCTCCGTATACAATTATGCGGATGATCTCCAGCTTATTTTCTCCTTGTCTTCCTCCCCTGAGTCCATGGCGAACTTCCAATCCATTATGATATTTATCCGGGACTGGATGAATTACAACCACCTGAAGTTAAACCCAGACAAAACTGAGCTAGTTCTGACAGGTGGTTGCTCCAGTCCCTGGACCCCTCTCTTTTGGCCCCCTTCCCTAGGTCTTCCCCCCCCCCTCTTCCGCCGTGAAAACTCTGGGGATCAAACTTAACAACCAACTCACTATGCACTCCCAGGTTAGCTTCGTGGTTTCTTCCTCCTTTCTCTCACTCCGCACTATCCGCAAAGTTTCCCGTTTCTTTTTCCGCCCTGAAACTCATTGTCCTGGCGATGGTAATCTCTCGCCTAGATTACGGCAACGCGCTATACTGTGGCATGCCTGCCTACAGTATGCGACGACTGCAGTTGGTCCAAAACCAGGCTGCCCGCCTGGTCCACAAACAGGCCAAATTCCACCATGTCACCCCGCTCCTAAAGTCCTTGCACTGGCTCCCCATTCGTGAAAGAGTTCAGTTCAAGTTAGGATGCATTATCTTTCAGGCCCGAGCTGGCGTAGCCCCTGCTTTCATCCCCTCGGAAATCAAAGCCTACGGCCCCGCCAGAGAATTACGTTCATCCACTCAACATTTGCTGACAGTTCCCCGCTTCAGGCAGAAAAAGTGGGGGGGCACGAAATTTTCCAAACTTTCCCCTGCCTTTTGGAACCCTCTTCCTGCCCACCTTAAATCTTCCACTCTTTATCCTCAGTTTCATAAGGCGCTCAAAACCTTGCTCTTTTCACAAGCCTTCCCATCATAATTGCCCCGTCTCCCCCCCTCCTCCCCGCCCCTTCTACCCTCCTGAGCTCTGCTTCTGCACAGCGCCATGAAACCGCCAGGTGTACGTGCGCTCTATAAATGTTTTAAACTCAAACTCAATGCGCCTTGCTCACAGGTGGGGCAGTTTGTTGTAGGGCGGCTTCATGCTTCCCTTAAATTATTGCCATCACGTGACCTTTCTGATTTTTTGGCATACACATCCCATAATGCACTAAGAAAATGCACAGTCTGATCTTTTAGCTGCCATACAGAATCCGGTAAGTCATAATGATGTAATTTCACTTCCGCAGTTAAAAACATTTCCAATTCTGTAACATAGTGCATTCGGGTCAATGAAAGTTAAAATAATGGAAAAAAGTCTCATGATGTCATACCCCAATTTATGGCAAGCAAAATATTACTTTGGAGCACAGCCTTGAAAACGGTCTCTTAAGTGTATTTCCTTAATAGTGCACCATAATACGAAAAATCAAGAGAAGAGAAATATTCCCCATCTCGAGAAGAGGGGGAATATTTCTCTTCTCTTGACTTTTTGTATTATGGTGCATTATTAAGGAAATACACCTAGAGACTGTTCTCTGTGCTCCAAAGTATTATTTTGCTTGCCATAAATTGGGGTGTGATATCACGGGACTTTTTTCCATTATTTGAACTATGCCAGACACTGTGAAGGGAAATGCCCACGCTGTGATTTTACTGTCCTGGGGTCCTCTCCCCACTTACCCCTCCTTTGCCTATCTAGCGATCCACATAGGCACCGAGTCAGAGAAAGAGCCATCTCATTCCAGTCTGAACAGCCGATAGAATGTCTTCAAAAAAGCCGATAAGCGCTTCTGGCCTGCTGCTGTCAGGGCTGTGAAGGCTCCCTGGAAACAAATCGGTCTCACGCAGCTGGGGAGTGCTTCGGGTGATTTCGATTGGGAGAATAGGGTGCAGGAGAATCCAGCAACGGTTTCAAATTTCTTTCTGCAGCCCTTCTGAACCTCAGACACGGAGAGACACATCGCTGGTTTGTCAGTATTTTTCTGTGTCTATTTATAAATACAGACAAAGGAAACAATGTTTTCCGTCTGTATTTATATGTATTTATCCGTTTAAACGGAAAACCGGGAGCCCTATATATAAATAAGTATACATAAGACTCAATGATTGTATGAGTGAGATATGGATAACTGTATACTTGTAATAGTGATTTTATAACACACTAGTATGAGTTAATATCTATATGAAGAAATAAAGTGGTGTTTGTGTAAGTGTGTAGCTTAGTAAATATAAGTATGATCAATTGTTTGCATAAGTGAGTAGGATGTCTGCATAAGTGAATAGGATATGTGCTGGTGTGTAATGTTGATGTAGGTGTATAAGTATATTTAATAGTGTTCTATTGATCTTTGTTAGCATGTATGAATGAATATATAGATAAGTGTTTAGATGTGTGTGTAGATCTAGGAATCACTGAGTGGGTTTTTAGAAACTTGTACTGGTGTGTCAATAGTTTCAAATATGGTACTTCATATTTTATAATGAGTGTTGAAAGCTTACGCTACTGTATGATGAGGTGTATCAGTTTGTCACATGGATGATGTCATCCGTGATGTCATCAGTGATGTAATTTGAGATGTCATCAGTGATGTCATCAGTGATGTCACTGACCATGTCATGAATGATGTAATATGATGTAATATGTGACATCATCACCAGAGAATTGCGGGAGCAAGAGTTATAGTTAGTACAACTAACTATAACGGGTGAATTTCAATGGTTTAACATGAGTGAAATGTTCAACTAACTATAAGATCCCTGAAACCTGTGGTATTTTCAGTGAATTTCTGAGGTTTTTAAATGCTAATTCCTAACTATAACATGTCTGAAACCTATGTTTTTTCTGTGAATTTCAAAGGTTTTTTAAATGCTAATTCCTAACTATAACATGTCAGAAACTTAAGGACCTATTATCCATAGGAAAACCGCAACATTCTATTTGGAATAACTTTGGCGTCGATTGATGAATCTTTCCAAACTTTTTGCCAGCTCAGTTTTGCTCCTTCCCTGAAAGTTTGAGGATGATTGGTGAAGCGGGGGCAGAGAAAAAAGGGGGGTCCCAAAACGTGTTTTCCACATGCTATTTCCCATAGAACCTTTAGCCGCGGCTACAGCCCGAACGGCTGAAAGGAATTACACCAAATTTGGCAGAGAGGTAGTCCTCAGTTCCGACTTGTGCCTTTCGCTTATCTGGTGTCAATCTGTTCAGTAGTTTTTTTGAAAATTACAGTTAAAGTCATTTATATATCAATGGGCGCGGTGGATCCCCGGATTGTGCGAGGATTGGCCTCGTAGGATAAGCGCACCATCCCGATGACGCATTGAATTCTAATTGGCTGTCAAGCGGTTGTAAATATTCGAAAAAAGGAACTGTTGGCAGCCATTTTGTGCCTCGGTAGAAGCAAGGCTGAGGAAGTCAGTGAAATATGTGTACAACTAACTATAACGGGTGAATTTCAATGGTTTTATACGAGTGAAATGTCCAACTAACTATAACACCCCTGAAACCTGTGTTTTTTTCAATGGATATATTTATATATGTGTATATATATATATATATATATATATATATATATATATATATATATATATATATATATATATGCACAAATCCCTCCACTCAAGGAAGGAGACAGAACCCAGAGGAGATACTTTTGGAGAGGCTTTATTAGAAAGAACAGTCTGGTGGCGGCGAATGCATTTCGGCGCATCTGCCTTCCTCAGCTCCCAACACCTGACGGAATTGTCCCGGTAAGTGCCCCCCTGCTGCCTTATATTGATGACGTTGTTCCGCTCCTCCCCCGAGCTGATTTTGCCCACCTGTTGGAGTGCCTTCGATAATCGTTGCACCACAACTCCCACAATGCCACATGTTAAGGCAAAGACGGGTCGGTGAAATGGGGGAGAGTCAATTGATGTGAACAGTTCTGTAGCGGTAACCAGAAACAGCAGGGCACGATGTTACTTGTGTAAGTCCTCCACCAACAAAGCCGCTCCTCAGGTCTCCTTGAAACTGTCACAGCCCCTCAGATACGGCAACCACTGAGCGGGGGCATGATGCCACCGGAGAGGTAAATTACCTCAACCGCTCCGGTCACCTCACAAGAAAGGCAGGTCCGAAGAAATCCATAACTGGAAACAACGTGCTGTGAAGCAGAGCCAGTGTCACTCTTTCCCAAAACGTGACAGGGGTTACTGAAATGCGCCGCTGGCTAGCGCATGAAATGTGCACAAATCCCTCCACTCAAGGAAGGAGACAGAACCCAGAGGAGATACTTTTGGAGAGGCTTTATTAGAAAGAATAGTCTGGTGGCGGCGAATGCATATATATATATATATATATTACCTACTGGCGGTCGCCAGTAGGTATATATAGTTAGGATTTTTTCCCTATGGGATTTTTGAAAATTCTATGTCTAATAACTTTGGCGTTTGTGGACGGAATTGGCTGAAATTTTCTGGAAAATGGAACATTTTGTTTCTGAGCAGCCACTGGAAATTTGGGGGGAGTTGGTCCAGGGGGGGCCGAGAAAAAAGGGGGGTCCCAAAACGTGTTTTTAACATTGAGTTTTCCATAGGGCGGTTAGCCTCACTTTTAGCCCGAACGGCTGAATGGATTTGCACGAAACTTGGCAAAATTGTAGGGACTGGTAGCCCGATGTGCCTTTTGTAGGTCTCAATATATGTGCTGCAGTGGATTTTGAGAAAATAACGTTCAAAAAAAGATATATATCTGTAAGCGCGGACCAGGCAGCGCCCCGGTACGCGTACTTGACGCGTAACGGAACTTCGCGTAGCGAAGTTGATTGGCTCTCCGGTGTCTGTCAACATTCTAAACAGTCCGGAGCGGCCGCCATCTTGTCTCTCGGTAGGATCGAGAGACAAGAGGAGGCAAAAGCGAAGGGGCAAATGACCATAAGGGGGCATAGTAGATACTCCCTGACCCCCTAGGTTTGATGTGGAGGCTTTAAAGGGGCCCCGCTAAGCAAAAAAAAAAAAAAATTTTTTTGTTTTTTTTCGTGGTTAGCGCCCGGTACGCGAACCGGGAAGCGTACTGGGGAGCGTATCACAATAAAAAATGAATGATAGACTTTTCAAATGCTGTATGTTAATTGATTGTTGGTTTTGGTGATTATTATTTTTTTTTTTAAACTTTTTTTATTGTGTTTCATAATTTATTAAACTTTCTAACATTTCATTGTCAGAAATTTCATAATCATGGAATATAGATTGTAGTCTCTGAGGTTGTAAAATGTCCTCATTTGCAAGGAGGTTATCTACTGCTTGTACACATTGCAGTAGTTCTTGGTCCCATGTTTCATCCATAAATTCAATCTCATTTGGATCAATGATTTCTGTGTTGGACTCTGGAAGGACAATTTCAAATGAAATGTTTTGTTCACTTTCCATTTTTCCTGAAATTTGCATAAAAAAAATATATATTAGTAGAGGTAGGGCACTGTTGGGATTAATTTTAGATAGGCAGTTTTTAACAGAGAATTTATCTTTGGGCAGTGTATAGTATCAGAGTGGAAGTAGGAATATAAAAAAGTGTATCTAAATTTATAAGTACTACAGAGGGATAGTATATAACTAACAGAAAAAGTTTGCCATATTAACTTAAAGTGCACAATATACTTCAGTTTTAAAAATAACAACTTACCTTTAAAAAGAAGTTGAAGTTATTAATGAAAATCCAAATGAAATGTACACCAGGAAGTAGTAGTCAAAATGGCTGTGTTTCCTTCTCTTCCTTTATATATATTCGGGTACATAACCAATCAAATGTCAGGTAAAAAAAGTAGAAAATGAAAGTAACATTTTAATTGGTTGTCAATTCCAACACTTCAGATGTGTTTTGTGAAGTAATTTACCTCACGGTATTTAGAGAGGTCTACAGGCTAAATGGCTAAATGGAATTCCAATCAAATTTGTGAAAATGGTAGGGATTGGTATGTAGTATGAGCTAATCTATATTTGGTGAAATTGTCTCAAGTGGCTTTTGTGTGAACTACTTTCCCACCTTTTTTGATGGTGCGCTTCCCAGGAAGCGACCCGGTACGCGAACCGGTGAGCGCCCTGGTACGCGAACCTTAAGCGTAACGGGAGTCCACCATTTTGTGTTTCGGTCGAATTATGATACAAGATGGAGGGCAAATAATGTTCAGAATAGGTAGAAGGGGGCACGGTAGACTTATCTTGACCCCCTAGGTTTTGTGAGGGTGGCTGAGGAGGCCCATATGTGCGAAAAAAAAACATTTTTTTAAAAAATTTCGCGAGGTTAGCTCCCGGTACGCGTACCGGGTAGCGCACCAGGGAGTGTACTTTGTTGAAAATTAGTGAAAAAAGTTAGAGTAAAATAATAATTGTGAGTAATTAGATGTAGGGTAGCTCTGAGAAGAGCTTTTGGGTTTATAGTACATTTTGGTACTTATAAGTAGGTACCAATGCACATTTTTAAATTCAGAGTGAAAACTCTGTTGCCCTCATCTGAGAAGTGAACTCCATCTCCTCTGTAGATATCTTGCATGTAATAACGCAAGTTATTGTTGTACAGGGAGCCCATTCCATGGTCTCTCATGTAAGCTGAAACAGATTTGTTTACATGCTTCCTCGACTTCTCAATTTGTGGACAAAATTGGTTTGACCACCTCCATTTCTGTCTTTGGCATATATTTGAATATACCAAGGCAGTCTGAGGAAAAAGTGCCATTAATTGCTCAAAGGTGTCCTTTAAAAGCATTTCCAGACCTACCCCAGTCAAAGTGCCCAAGTCATTACCTCCACAGTGCACAATTAACAGGTCAGGTTTTGGCAAATGCATAAAGGTTTTCACCAATGGTATCAATTGGTGACATTTTAATCCTCTGTGGCCAAACCACTTAATTTCCACATCTTGTAAATTGAGGTTAGGTAAATTCCTGCTTTCAACGTACCTTTGAGCCCAGTGAATATAACTATGACCAACAATCCAGACAGAAAACATGGTGAGAGAAGGTTCTCCTGCAGTCAGATGAAGTGTGGCAATGAAATGGCAGTTGAAAAAATGTGAGTTTGAAATGAAAAAAACTGTGGAGTTTCTGTGTTCATGAAGTAGTAACAGTGATTGGTGGATTTTAATTGATGAAAACAGAAAGTTAGGGTGTACAGATGTGTTGTTTGAAAGATGTATTTTGAGTGGTCAATAAAAAATCATTAAATGAAAGAAAGCACTGGATATGCAGGTGCACTGAGAGTTCAGAGTTCAATTGCAACATTGTTGTGTGAATTTGCAAACACCAGAGTTTCTCCAAGAGGTGGTTGCTATGGAAAATAGGCAGAAAGGGCAGAGGGGGAAGGGTTTTCATTTGAAAAAAAGTGAGGGAAGAGTTTTGATTGGGTGACATGAGAAATATGTGTGAAGAATTACACCATTTCTGTGCTTTTGATAGCTGCAGACTCTGGAGTGCATACCTTTTGCTCTGCTGAAGACAAATTGGTGTGTTTCTTAGACTGTTTTCAAACTCAAAGTATTTGCTAAGGTGAGAAAATATTTCTTTACTTTAGATAGAGAATAGTGTGCTTTAAGGAGAAAATTATGATTTATGTGGCGCAATTTGCTTGTAAATATGCTCTCACATGTGCATGGAAAATTTTGATTTTGAATGTTTTTGTTATATAGCCATGTTAAAAGTGACGCAACCATGCTGGAAAGCCAATCAAAAAATGATTTCATGTGTTTTAATGACATTTTAAGTCATTTTCTGATGTGCAGTGTTTAGAAATTATGATTTGAAAATCGTTTTTGTGGAAAAGGAATTGTTTTTAAATTCATGACAAGGATATAATGGTGTATGGTTCTTTATAAGGCAATTGACTGTCCTTGATGTTATTTTTCTCATTTTAGTGTAAGACCTTTCTCTGTGGCGCAAATTGCTTGTAAATATGCTCTTACATGTGCATGAAAATTTTAATTATCAATGTTTGTGTTACATAGCCATGATAAAAGTGAACCAACCATGCAGGAAAGCCAATAAAAAAACGCTTTCATGTGTTTCAATGACATTTTAAGTCATTTTCTCATGTGCAGTTTTTTGAAATTATGATTTGAAAATCGTTTTTGGGAAAAAGGAATTGTTTTTAAATTCATGAGAAGGACATAATGGTGTATGGTTCTTTATAAGGCAATTGACTGTCCCTGATGTTATTTTTCCCATTTTAATGTCAGACCTTTCTTTGTGGCGCAAATTGCTTGTAAATATGCTCCCACCTGTACATTGAAAATTTTGATTTTGAATGTTTATGTTACATAGCCATGTTAAAAGTGACCCTACCATGCAGGAAAGCCAATCAAAAAACGCTTTTATGTGTCTTAAGGACAATTTAAGTAATTTTCCCATGTGTAGTGTTTTGAAGTTATGATTTGAAAATCGTTTTTGAGGTAAAGGAATGTTGTTAAAATTTATGTTCGCCATATGCCCCCAAATTTCTTTTTCAGGGTTGCAGCAGGGTGTTCTTGAGACACCCCTGCACTTTTGTTAATCGCAAATTGCACCTTCATTTATATGAGCCTCCTAGCCCATGGAAATGAATGGGTAATTTGCAATTAGCAATTTTCTCAAACAAATTTGGAATGGTAAAGAATCGCTATTTATTCCTTAAAATTCGCTTTTTTGGAAATGCAAAATAGTTATATGATACATATGGCGGTTGATGTCTAACAAGATAAGAAGCTTATGGATACATTTATGATGACTGGTGCAATGAAGTAGAAATCACTTACTTCATTGGTAGGCCTTTACAATAAATTATCTCCTCTGTATTCTTCATCAAGCATAACTTTAATCTGCAATCCTGAGTAGGCCTCACCTTAAACAAACCTCTGGATAGGCCACATCTTATTGTCATCCTGATTTAATCATTTATAATGCTAGGGACAGATTTATGATAGGTGTATACCTCTTTTGTGCCACTTAGAAAACATTGTCCATGGGGAAATGACTTAAAATGTCATTAAGACACATGAATGTTTTTTTTTAAAACGTTTGCAATTTTTTTGGGTCACTTTCAACATGGCTATGTGTCTGAAACAGTCAAAATCTAAATTTGCAATGCACTGGTGGGAGCATATTTACAAGGAATGTGCTTCATGGGGAAAGGTCTTATAATGTAATATGGGAAAAATGACATTAGAGATACTGAAATGCCTTATAGAGAAGCATACACCATTATGTCCTTGTCATAAATTTGCAAACCATTACTTTTCCCCAAAAACGATTTTCAAATTATATTTAGAAAACAGTGCACATGTGGAAATTACTTAAAATGTCAATAATTCAAAATTTGTGATTCCTTAAATGCAATGTATCAAAAAAAAATATGTAAAAAATGATATTAAGGATTTGGAAACTACCACCAACTTCTAGTTTGTGGTAATTTGCGAATTCTTTTCAAAAAGCATTTTTTTTTTAAAAAAAAAAAAGGTCCCATATGACACCCATACATGCCATTAGGGCATGTAGGTGTGCCATGTGCTCCCAAATTTCTTTTTCAGGGGTGCAGCAGGGTGTTCTTGAGATACCCCTGCACGCTTGAAAAAAATCCTATTTTGTGATGAGCTAATTGCTAATCACAACTTGCAACATTAATTCCTATGAGCCTCCTAGCCTATGGAAATGAATGGGTAATTTGCAATTAGCAATTTGCTCATTGCAAATTAGGAATAGTAAAGAATCGCTATTTATTCCTTAAAATTTGCTATTTATAATATGTAAAATATTTTGATGATACATATGGCAGTTCATCTGTAACAAGATAAGAAGCTTAGGGATAGATTTATGATGAGTGGCGCATCCCCAGGGATGTGACAGTCATCCTGCGCCACTGTTCCGCCACCCATGGTGTGCTGCATTTACAATGCGGCGCAGCATGGGGCAAAAAAGGCACAGATGCGTGACGCATCTGTGCCGTAAAGGTGGCGCATTGCTGCAGTTGTATCATAAGTGAGATGCAGCTCCAGCAAGGATCAGGGGTGCCCCATCAATACAATTCTTACTTCAAGACCTATGCCAGCTTCAAGCAGGCGCAGGGTTTTGAAGCAGCTTTCTCCTATCTGATTGTAAATGCGGCACACCATGGGTGGTAAAGCAGTGGTGCACATTAACTGGTGCATGCCTGGGGATGTGCCATTTAATATAAATCTGCACTTTAACATTTGAGTATGTGCAGGGGACACAGAGTCGTTGAGGCTTATCCAAGGTTAAGAACAGATGAGCCCTGTTCAGTGAAAAATTAGACATAGGCTTCACCTGCTCAGCATCGCTGGACATGGCTAAATAATAGCTGCAAAATGTTACTCTTGTTAAATAATTTTACTATTATAATCTGTGAGATTTGTCTCTTACTCTGCAACATCTCATTGTTGTTGTCTTTCTTTAAAGATAAAGACAACCTCAACATGAGCGACAATCTGCAATCAGTTGATTTTGACCTCATCATTGAACTTGTAATTGAAACATCAGTGGATGTTGATCCATTGGATGATTTAAATCCTGAGGATGAAGAAGAGCGTGATGAGGATGCAGATTTGTCCGAATTATATGATATAGGATGGGAAGCTGACCTGCTTGAGCCTTTGGAATTATAAACATTTATTTTTAAAATTTATAATCAATAAAAAGTAAAAAGGTAAACCGTTTAATTTAAAAATAAAGACACCTTCAAAAACAGGTTATGTGTAGTGTCTTCAATAAAATATTAAAATATGCTCATAAAATTAGATCAGATTCACATATAAAATAGCATAGGTAACATAAATATAAATCTCATTTCTTTTCTGCTATTTCTGTATTGTAAATTTGCAAGGACTAAAAAATCTTCTATTTAAAATGTCAAGTAGTGTGTTATGTTTTTGATCACTATTACTGATTTACTGTTTGATAATAATGTTTAATAACATTTTTATTATATTTTTCCTCAGATTCAACTATGCCTACAAAAATAAGAGAGATGAAGGCTGCAAAACGTCAAAGACAGCAGGAGAAAAAAAAAATGCAGCAGTCCTCTAACAAAAAGATTTCTCAAGCCATGAAGAAAGCACCGGGTAAGAGCTCTAAATATTTCATAAGAAATATTTCTAATAAAAAAAATATTAGTACAGAAAATGTTTCAATCCATAACATGACAAGTAAATCAAATGGAAAGAAAAGGACAAATGAAAATGTTACTGCTAGAGCAAGAGATAAATCTGTGCATGATAGTAGAAGGAAACAACAGTTTACGGAGATTCGTAAACGAATGTTCCGTAACAGGATAATTGGCAATTTGTTAAAAAATATTAAGAAAGGTCAACAGAAATTAGTTTTTTATAGGAGAAAAAAAAAAGTTGAGAAAGTTATTGATCAGGCTTTTGAAATTAAACGTAAGTTATTTATTTTGATAATCAATAGAATTAGGAAGCTAAACAAGGCAATTTTTGATTTCAAAAGAAATAGTAGATGGAAGAGAATAGTTAATCGTAGTAATTTTTGTGAAGTTTTTTCTGGAGAATGGATACATAGTTCAAGCTGTGAGGCATTTTTTAATGAAGAGAGTTATTTCCAGGATAATGATTTGGTGCATGCAGTTGACATCAGTGGTCGTGCTTATGAAGTGAAAGATGGTTGTCCAGTTGAAAAAGAAAAACTTGTGACAACAGAGGCAGAAGAGTTGTTAGGTAATGAGGTTTTAGGAAGACGTGCTAAGGGTCCTGTGTACACCTGGAAGTGTAGTAGTATTTGCAGTGTGCGACAGGATTCCATCAATTTGCTTTGTGATTTTGTACGGACATTTAACAAGAAAAGTTTGAAGCAGAAAATAAGGTTGTTGCAAGAATTAGATCCTTGCAGAGTGAGAGAAGTGACAGGTTTGCATGGTCATTCACTGGCTTGTCTTTCCAGGAGAGTATGCCAGAGTGTTTTTCATCATTTCAGGATGCTAGCAGTGCATCATAACAAAGTGAGGAAGTTAGTTAGACTGTTGTATTATGCTAAGAGTCCAGCAATTATGCTGAAACAATTATGCGCTGCTCTTTTGCATGGTTCTGAAATAGATGTGAAGAATATATGTGAAGAAATTGAGTTTTGTTACTTTGGAAGTAAAGAGGAGAATGTTGAAATTGAGCAAGAAGTAGAGGGTCATTTGGAAGATAGTGTACAGGTTTCCAGTACAGATAATTTCCAGAGGGAAATTGCGACGTTTGACATGAAATCAAGTGAGAGGCCTAATTTCACTTGTGTGTGTTGTCGACGCACTTATTATAACAATCAGACTAAGTTAGTGGATTTATATGCAAAAAGTGAAAGGGAAAATAATAGTGAATGGAAGGATTTTGCAACATACTTGATGGTAGAAAATTGTTTTGATTTGGGATTGGATCAACGTGTGTGTACTTATTGTTGTAACAAATTAAAACAAAACCAGATGCCTGCTAGAGCAGTTCATAATAATCTGGAATTGGTTGAGATTCCTTCTGAATTGAAGGACTTAAATACTTATGAATCTATTTTGATTCAAAGTATCCATCCCTTTCAGGCTATTGTAAGAATGGAGCCAAAGACAGGGAAATTGCCTCCATCAGATTTACAGAGAGGATTAAAGGGAAGAGTTGTTTATTTGCCTCTAGATTTCAAGAAAAACATTAACACAATTGGAGTAGAAAAAGTGGAAGAGGAACCTCTGGTTATCTTAGTTAATGGGGTTCCGACAAAGAATAAGAAAATATGGCAAGATTTAGTAGATGTTAGGAAAGTTAAAAAGGCAACATTGTATTTGAAAAAAAATAATAAATACTATAAGAATGTATATGTTGCAGAAGAGGAAGTAAGTGAGGAAGAGGATAGCGATTTGTGTGCTGGTCAAATTGAGAAAGTAGAACCCTCTACTAGTGAGGAAATATATGAACATTATAGTGTTCATCCTTTGCATTCAAAGGAAGTCATGGGGAATGCTATTGAGTTGTTTCAAATGAAACAAGCCAAAGGGAGTCCCATTAGTGTTTGGGAGGAAAGTTTGGAAGCTCGGTGTTTCCCACAGCTTTTTCCAACAGGTCAGGGAGGAAGATATGATGAGCGACCTCATCAAATTCCTGCTTCTGAATACCGGACTTTGCGATTGTATGCAGGAGATGCTAGGTTTCGACAATGCATTCCTTATTTGTTTCATCTCCTGTTTGAAAGCGATCTGTCTGGACTGTCATATGCAGTGAACCACATCTTGAAAAGTGGTATACACATGCAAAACATCTCGGCAAGTGATTTTATGGATAAAGTGAATGTCCAAGATAGTATTTTGGATTCTCACCTGATTAATCTCATGGCGTGTCAGCGTGGTACTAATGAGTACTGGTACCGTCGTCATGGTGATTTAAAATGTATGCTGAGGAACTTAGGTACTCCCACATGGTTCCTCACTCTGAGCTGTGCCGAGTATGGCTGGGAAGACTTACTTGAATTTCTACGAGAGGCAAATGCTAACGTAGAAAACATCGAATTCAAGACACCCGGAGAACTGTGCTCTTTGGATCCAGTCAATGTATGTAGGTACTTCAATCATAGATTTGAAGCTATGATGTCTTTCATCATGAATAAGAAGAATCCACCTCTTGGAGAGGTGTTGGATTTCTTCTGGAGAAAGGAGTACCAAGCAAGAGGTGCTCCTCATATACATATGTTGCTGTGGATCAAGGATGCACCTAAATTTGGAACGGATCCAGAAGACTCAGTGATGAGTTTCATCCAACAGTATTCTACGTGTGCTGTTCCAAACGCAAAGGAGAAGAAAAGCCTAAGAGAAAAAGTTCTGCGTTTCCAAAGCCATCGATGTGGAAAGTACTGCCGTCGTAAATTCCGAAAGAAAGACAAGTTCTACACCAAATGTCGTTTCGGCTTTCCACGACCGGTGATTTCTAAAGGAAGAGTAAACAGTTTGATGTCTTCGCTGCGACATAATGTGATGAAGAAATCACCTAAAAACACTTACAATTTGAAGAGGAACGAAGAGTCCAAGTACATCAACGACTACAACCCGGTGATTTTGTCCATGTGGAATGCTAACATGGATATACAGTTTGTGGCTGATAACTGTATGGCTGTGGCTCGGTATGTGACGTCTTACATCACCAAAAAAGAGAAGACAGAATTGAAGGATATGTGGGAGGACATTTCCCATGAAAAGAGCCTCAGCAAGAAGTTGTACAGTTTCAGTCTGAAGATGTTGTCGCATCGAGAAATCGGAGCGTACGAATGTTCTGACCGGTTGTCTTCAGCAAGTCTCTATGCCAAGTCCAGGAGTATCGTTTGGGCGAGTCTTGGTCTTGCTGCAACGCGTAATCGAGTTCTCAAACCTGTGCGGGAAATTGAGTATTTGGCGGAAAAGGAGCCAAACAGTACCGACATTTTGAAGACAAACATGTTGGATACATATTATCCAAATCGAAGCAGTCACCTAGAGAATGTTTGTCTGTATGAGGTTCTGCAAAATTACATGTTCAAGAGGAACATCAAAGAAGATACTGAGAAAGGAGTGTATGCTGTAATAGGAAGTGAGGGATGTCTGGTCAAGCAAAGAAAATGCCACTTGATAAACCATCGAAAATTGAGTGGCGAATCTCCTGAAAAAAAGGAGTTTTTCTATTTAGCACTTTTGCAACTTTTCAAGCCTTGGCGTGCAGAAGAGGAACTGCTTGGAGATTTCCTCTGTTATGAAGACTCTTTCAATGCCGCCAAGGAGACCATAGAATGTCCTGCTTTTCCCAAATATGTAGAAATGTTGAATGCGGAAATTGAGCAGGAAGCAACGATTGCAGCCGAGATTGCCAGAGACAGTTCTCAGGACAGTCAGAGTTCTGCTTCATTGAGTCAGGATCCACTAGGAGGACCTCTTATTGAAAATGAAGCTGCCACTGCTATGAATGAGGTGGAAAGAGCCATGGCACATGCTCAAGAGGATGCGGTTAACTTAGAAGAGTTGGAAAGGCAACTCAACGTTGAGCAGAGGAAAATATATGACGAAGTTACCATGCAAATTGATCATGGATTAAGTCATGATAAGAAAGAGTGCTCATGTACGTCGTTGAAGCCTGTCCGACTGTACGTGAGTGGAGAAGCGGGAACTGGAAAAAGTTTCCTCATTAAAGCAATTTCATGCTATTTGCAGGAAAGGACAGAGTCATCGCTGTCTTGTGTTGTCACTGCTCCAACTGGACTGGCAGCACATAATATTAAAGGGATTACTTTACATCGTTTACTGATGCTGCCAGTGGAGCATGACAACAAATTAGAATATCACAAGCTATCTGGAGATGCTTGTTTTGAAGTTTCAAGAATCTTGAGGAAAATGAAACTTCTTATCATTGACGAAGTAAGCATGGTTTCCAATGTCATGCTTGCCTTTGTGCATTTGAGGATGCAAGAAGTTCTCAAAACAGAGTATGATGTGTTATTTGGTGGCAAACACATCATTGTTTTCGGAGATCTTCTGCAGCTGACACCAGTGAAAGGGCAACCTGTGTTCAAAATGCTCACGCATGAAGATACCAGGAAGTGCCTAGGCAGCATTGGCAACGTCAATATATAGTTAAACTTCAATTATGCTGAACTGCATGAAAATATGCGTCAGGCAAAGGATGAAGTTTACAAGACTATTCTACAAGATGTTAGAATTGGAAAAGTGACCGAGCATGGGAAAGAAGCTTTACATGCACGATTACTGTCAAATTTATATCCAGAACAAGATGTTGTGCCTGAGAATATTTTTCAGAAAATTACTGATAAGAAATCTGGAATATGTTTGATGCCAACTCTTGCAGAATGTGCCAAATTTAACAACAAAATGTTGCATTTAGAAAAGCAAGAGATTGTGAAAGTGGAAGCTATTGATAGAGTAGAGCATATGGGATCAACAATTATTTTGTCTGAGAATCTGAAAACAAAATTGGATTCATTAGAGAAGAGTATATCTAAAACTGCAGGTTTTGAAAAGACTCTGAATGTGTGCTTGAACTGCCGTATAATTTTAAGAAGGAATTTACATGTTGAAAGAGGTCTGGTAAATGGATCAATGGGTAATGTTGTTGATTTTGTGAAATACAGAAATAGAAATGGAATTGAATTTTTAAAAATTAAATTTGATGGCATTGAGGAAGTACAGCTAATTGCTCGTTGTTCTGCTAGATTTTTGGTTGTAAAAGACTTATATGTTCGCCGTAAGCAGTTCCCTGTTTGCTTGGCATATGCGGTGACAATTCATAAATCGCAAGGTTTAAGTGTAGACACTGCATTGGTGAATATTGGCAGTTCTGTGTTCAAGGAGGGTATGGCATATGTGGCATTGTCACGAGTTAGAACTTTATCGGGATTGTACTTGATTGAGTGTGATGTCAGAAACATTTGTGCAGATCTAGATTGTGTTAAGGAATACAATAGGTTAAGAAGAGAGTATGCGCCACATTTGCCTCAGTTTCCTTTGTTTGAGAAACGTCTGGTAGGCCGGAAACGAAGAAATGAGAACAATACTGGGGAGGTTGTAGCAAAAAGACAAAAAGTGAATGAACCTAAAATTACAAGCAGAAACAAAGAGGATTCTGTTGAAGATGTTGTTGGTTTTCAGTTTGAAAACAGTTCTGGTGTCAACTGCTATGCTAATGTAGTAATTAATGTTTTGTTTTCTCTAAAAAATGTAAAAGAAGAGATTGTGGTCAATTCTGATCAAAGATTTTGCAGTTTGTTAAATTCTGTGTTAGAGAAATGTACCACTGATAGAAGAAACATAGAAAGTGTGTCTGAAATTAGAAATCTGTTAGATAGATGTTCAGGCCAAACACAATTCTCTCAAAATATTCAGCAAGATTGTCAGGAGTTTTTAATGTATATGCTTGATGTATTACATGCTGAAGGTGTAGATGTAGATCAGCTGTTTGGGCTTTCTTATCAATGGCAGCATGACTGCGAGAACTGTATGGTATCAAGTACTACTAGTGTAGACTCAGAAAGATTTATATATTTAACTTTGCCAGACAGTAAATCAGTCTCCTTTAATAAGCTAGTAAAAGCTGCTAATCACAACATGGAGTGTAGCCAATGTAAATCTGAAATGATGTCCACATTATTTATACGAACATATGGCCAGTACGTCATTTTAATGTTCCAACGATGTAGGCCTGATGGAACAAAATTGACAACTTTAATAAAAAATTTTGTAGCTTCGCAGTTGTCAATATCAGGAAGGACTTTTGTAACTACAGCAATTATATATCATGACGGCCCTTCAATATCATCAGGACATTACACAGCTTATTTAAAGTCTAGAAATGGCTGGTCATTCTGCAATGATTCTGTTTTAATTTTCAAAAAAAAATTGCCGTATGACCTTAAAAACTCTTACCTGGTGTTTTTAAAACCAAAATTTTAGGAAAATAATCTCGGGATATGATCTGTGGAATTTCAAGAAGTTCTAATGGCTCCTACACAATTTGGCCTTGAGGATAAGTGTAGTTCAGAGACATAACTTCTAATCATAGGATTGGACATCATGGAGATGTATGTGCACTTTAAATGAGTTCAGAAAAACTGTTTCTTTTCATAAGCTAATTGAAGCAGCCAATCAAAACATGGAGTAGAGGGAATGTAAGTCTGCAATGCTGTCTACTGTTTTACATTGCTTTGTGATTAAAAGTGATGTAGAGAATTAAATAATTGTAGTACTCATAGAGGTAGTGTAAGTCTGCTTCATATTAAGCAGTATCAGTGTCATAGGAAATGTAGAACATGACTGAGCAAGAAGGGGAAGATATTACTATTCCAGGATTGTGAAAATGATCTTCAACATTTTAATTCTGAAAGTTGCGGAAATGCCAAATGATGGGATTGGCTTACAAGAAATCCAAGAGTTATAAATATCTCTGACTAGATTTGGCCTTGTGGAAAATAGTGGTAGAGAGCAAGAAGTCATTTATTGCATGTAACGTGTTTTTAAAAACGATGGAGGTTTTCTTTCAGAAAGTGGCGGGCTGAAAGTAATAACAGCACAAAAGAGTGTAAGCTGTTCATAGGACATCCTTGGACGTCATGGAAAGTAAGTTAACTTTAAGGAGTTCTGAATTTTAATTTCTGATGTTGTATGGGTTTTTTAAACACAATCATTTTGATTGTGTTTTTTTTTCCCCGCTGTTACATGATGAATACCTTCAAGTCACTGTTTTTAGTGAATTTTGATACATTCTGAGAACAGCAAAAATAAACCATTTAACATGTATAATTAATTCTGTACTGTTTGCATTTATGATGTATATGTAGAACTGTGTAGGAGGCATGGAGAAGGTGAGTTTTCTGTAAGTGTTAAATTTATTGTATGCAGTGCTGCACTTCTACGTATTCTTTCATATGCTGGACTACATCTGCACAATGAGATACCTAAGCAAAGGAAACACAAGTGATGTGATTGTGAAATGAGCAAAATAAATTGCACATATTTCAATTACATCACCTGTGTTTCCTATCATTACGAATCACATTGTGCAGATCAAGTTTAGGTCTGTCCAGGGAAACATAGGAGGTTTCTACTTTGTTGAAGAGTGCAGTGGACATGACTCACTTCATTAGTAGACTTTCACAGATATTATCTCCTCTGTACACTTCAACAAGTGTAAATCTCATCTTGAACTCTGAGTAGGCCTCACCTCAAACAAATCTCTGGATAGGAGACATGTTATTGGCATACTGAAGCGACACTTTTCTGAAACAAGAGCAATGCAAAAGATGCACCATGTTTTAAGATAGGCCTCACTTCATCTGCATCAAGATACTGTTAGTTTAAAATGTATATCTTTAGGATTGTGTAGAGGACCTGGAGAAGCAGAAGCTTCTGTCAGTGTCAAAGTTGTTGAAAAACTATTTGTCCTTCAATATTTTCCCTTGTCTTTTGTAATTTTTAAATACATATTTTAATTTTTTTCAAATGTTGGTTCTCTCTTTCACAGATTGAAAGTATAGAAATAAAATGTGATTAATTTAACGGCAATTACAAGGTAAATAGTTGTACTCTTTTCGTTACATTTCTATCACATTCACCTACTATTAGATCCACTGCTTCACTTCTTTAATCCTCAGTTTCCTGCCTTTGCTACTTTCCTCATTCCTTTCTCTATTACCTATTTACTCAACTCCTTCCACTCTTTTTCTCAGTCCCTCTGTTCTCATAGTTCCTCAGTCTTGTTCACTCACTCCATCTCTATTACTCTTAGTGTCTGTGAATTACTTTCCCAACTTTTTTTTTTTTGGACCGCTTCCCGGGAAGTTGCCCGGTTCGCAAACCAGCAGCGTTATGGCAGTCCACCATTTTGTGTTTCGGTCGAATCAAGATACAAGATGGAGGGCAAATAATGTTCAGAATGGGTAGAAGGGGGCACGGTAGATGTATCTTGACCCCCTTGGTTTTCTGAGGGTGGCTGAGGAGGACCATAGTTCTTCACTCTTGTTCACTCTCTCTGTTTCTATTAATGTCACTGTTTATGACTGATCAAAAAAATGTTTTTTAAAAAAGAACAGTAACTATAAGGGAAGGAAATAGACAGTTATGTTAAAAGAAAGACAGCTATAGGGAGTAAACTAAGGATACTGTTACCCACAATCCACTGCTGTTGATGTTACTGACCATGTCATGAATGATGTAATATGTGACATCATCAGCAGTGGATTGTAGGTAACAGTATCCTTAGTTTACTCCCTAGAGCTGTCTTTCTTTTAACATAACTGTCTGTTTGCTTACCTTATACTTACTGTTCTTTTTTTTAAAAAATATTTTTTTTGGTTAGCTTCCGGTACGCGTACCGGGTAGCGCTCCGGGAGCGAACTAAGAGAAATAGAGGTTGGCAGAGTTCCAAATATTCTACCAATTTTTTTATAATGGGGAGTTAGTTCTGAAAAGAACTTTTTTTTTTATGTTTTTGTTGTTTTATATTTTTTTTTGTATTTTTTGAACATTTTTTTACTTTTTTTGTATTTTCTGAACGTTTTTAAAAATTTTTTGGTTTTTTTGGGGGGGGGGGGAAACAAAAACGATCCATTATAAAGGGCTCAACAGGAGCAAAAAAAAAAAAAAAGAATTTATTTTTTGGTGCGTCTCGTACAAACATTAATATGATTTTGAATTGCTCGCAAAATCAAAGTGATGCTACTTTCTCTGTAGCAGATGAAAGTGCCACATTCCACGCACACTTGCTTTACGTGCCCAAACAACATTTGGATGTTTGCAATCGTCTCCCTCGCCTCTGGTCCCGACACCTCTGGAACCACCGATCTTCTTGCCATTGGGAGGGGATTTTGTTGTTCGTCACGTAGCTGGGCAGCACTATAATTATTTGGGTGCCACCTACTCATATGCCGATGCATAGTATGATTGCCATAACTGTATTTTTTATCAGTGCCCCTAGACAATCTATCACCGCATATGCGGCAAAACACGTAACGTGCATTGACTTTCTTTTGCCCCTCAGGAATTCTGTAGAATTGCCAGATATAATTCTCCTTTCTGTTGTACCTCCTGGGCTCCTCTGGCAGAAACTCATGCTGTTCCTCCTCTTCCTCCTCTTCCTGTTCTTCCTCTTCTTGCAAAATTACTTCTGCAGGTGGTCCTCTCTTTCTTGGATTTGGTGGAGGTGGTGGGCTAGCACCAGCTGAAGCTACTAATGAAGCCATCACAAAGTATCAATAAAGGGTCTTTCTCTCACCAAGATGAAAGTCAGAGTGATGAAAGAAGGAGGGGTTTTCATCATTTGGGAAAAACAAAAGTTCTAAACCAATGAAAAGTGTCCATTTTAGATCACATGACCTTGTATTACATCATTAGGAAACCAAAAGTGAAATGAACCAATGAAAAGTGTTATTACCGAGTCACATGACCTGCTATGTTTACGTTACGCGGTCGGCGCCGCGCCGCGGATCGCTTCCGGTTCGCGTACCGCTACGCTTCCGGGTACGCGAACGTAGCACGTAATATGACGTATTACGCGAGAACGCGAAACGTCATGCTGACGCGAAGCGTCGCGATGTTGTTTTGTAACGCGAGAGGTGCGCAAAAGGAACGTTTACCAGTTCGCGTACCGGGTCGCGCCTCCGGATTGAGCTAACGGGAAGCTAACCGGTACGCGTACTGGGAGCGAAACAAAAAAAAATAAAAAATAAATTGTATAAAAAACATGTAAAAAATATTTTTCTTTTTAAAGAATAATACATTGTAAAGGTTTTGATATTAGCTATTAAAAAACCAATGAAATTCACTGAAAAAACCATAGGTTATACACCATATATAGTTAGGAATTAGCATTTAAAAAACCTTATTTTACTCACACAAAACCAATGAAATTCCATATATAGTTAGTTGTACTAACTATATATCACGCACCCGCAATCCACTGCTGATGATGTCACATATTACATCATTCATGACATGGTCAGTGACATCACTGATGACATCACTGATGACATCTCAAATGACATCACTGATGACATCACTGATGACATCTCAAATGACATCACTGATGACATCACTGATGACAACATCCAGTGACTGTATTTTTCTGTAAAGTTAAAATATGTCTTACATATTTATGAATGAGTCGATGTATAAGTGTCTGGACGAAGGATTTAGTAGGTGCATGACTGAATGTATGAGTGAGTGATTAAATGTGTCTCACTGAGTGCATGGGTTAGTGACTAAACTGTCTTAATTTGTGCATCATTATGTCTGTTGTTCTGTAAACTGCTGCATGTGTTGATCAGTAGCTATATGAGTAACTATATAGGTTATTGATTGGTTGCACAAGCATTTGTATGGGAGACTGAGTGTGTGTGTGGGTGGCTGGGAAGTGTATGACTCTGTGCATAGATGTATGGATTCAAAAGTGCATGTTGGAAACAGCTGTATGGGCGGTTGACTGTGTGCATGACTGTATTGGTGAGTGAATAGATATCTCAGTGCTACATGTCAAATTAAGTACATATGTAAAATACAGTACATGTGAGAGTTGACATATATAAATAACTGTGCATAAGAGCCAGTGAATGTGTGAGTGGCTGTATGGATCATTGTGAACTTGTATCCAGGATTGTATAAGTGAGTAAATATGTTTTAGTATATGTTTGAATAAGTAAGGTGTGTTTAACTGTATAGTTAAGGAAACGGAGGTGTGATTGATTGTTTGCATGACTGTCTAGGTGTGTGTGTAACTTCATGGATGAGTGACAATCTGTGAGTCTGTGTTTACACTGAGTGTATCTAAGGTTATATTACAGTCTGAAGAGGTTCATCGTATTATCACATGAATGATTTCATCAGTGATGTCATCAGTGATGTCATTTGAGATGTCATCAGTGATGTCATCAGTGATGTCATTTGAGATGTCATCAGTGATGTCATCAGTGATGTCACTGACCATGTCATGAATGATGTAATATGTGACATCATCAGCAGTGGATTGCGGGTGCGTGATATATAGTTAGTACAACTAACTATATATGGAATTTCATTGGTTTTGTGTGAGTAAAATAAGGTTTTTTAAATGCTAATTCCTAACTATATATGGTGTATAACCTATGGTTTTTTCAGTGAATATATATATATATATGTAATTATACATATATATATATCCATATATACACACACACACACATACATATGTGTGAATATATATATATATATATATATATATATATATATATACACACATATATGCACATGTGTGTGTATGTGTGTATATATATATATATATATATATATATATATATATATATATATCCTAAAAGTTAAAATAATTAAATATTTGAATTACTACTTACTAACATTACTTAACATTATTTCCTGTGGGGTGTTATATTAAGTCCCCAGCGTCTATTATTTTCTATGCTAGTGTGATGCCATACCTCTGAGGGGCCTTGTGTGGTGCTAAATTTACTCCACGGCTTAACTTGAGTACATTTACAACTGTTTTGTCACCTTTAGGGCAGTAGCAACATTAGCAGTGTAGTTTGTGAATAGCAATGCTCATACTCTTTTGTGAGTGGGTATTTGCAATAGAATGCTCCTCTCTAAACTTCTCCTTACCGCTCCTTAAAGCTCTCCTTTCCCTCCCTTCCCCTCCCATTTAGTAGAACATATTCCTCATTTTCCCACCATTATCCTACTCCCACATAGCCCCTTCCACATTTACTTCTAAGAAGTAAAGTTACATGTGCAGCGATCTTTGTATAGAAAATAGAGGAACGGTGGAGATTTCCCCCATTGGTTTGTTAATCTTGTTTTCTAATAAGTAAGTAGGACTACTATGGTGCAACTTTACTTACTATAAAATGCAGTTTCTGAATAGGACCCAGAATCTTTTTTAGTCTCTTTCCACACAGGCCAGGTTTTGCATGCGAATTTAACATCTTTCTTGCTGGCTCTTCTTATGGAAAAGGCCACAATCATAGAGATTTAAGATTTTGGAGACAGTCATGGCTTCCCCTCATATGTTGTAACCCCGCCCCCCCATCGCCCTGTCAGCATCCAGTGAATCTTCCTTCGGAAATCCCTCCCACCCCAAGTCTCTCCTACAACACCTAGCTCCCCCTCTAAGTTGTCCAATGCGAGTACTCGAGACAATGACTGAATGTATACCCACATCTTTGCTTTTTTAGGAAAAAAATCTATATTTTCAGCAAACAAAATCACCCATGACTTCACCCAGGGTGAAAGTTAGTTCCAGAGAATAGTAAATACATTCTGAGATATTAGAGGGCACATATGTTTCTTGCAATTGCTACTGCAATTGAATACTACAGTTTTAGCTTTTGATTTACTTTACATTCAATTCAATTGTCCATATTATTATTATTTACAAAAAGCGAGTGATACAAAAAAAACTTGATAACAGCTTAATGTCAAAATATTGAAATCATCTATATGTTAAATTATGCTTAAGGTACACCATTAAGATTAATTGGGATAATGTTCTACAACTTTCTGGTTTGGCTTCCATGTGCTCCACCAATGCAAAAAAACAAAGCATACAACAACATTGAATTTATTGATTGCTTGTTTATGAACAATATAAAGACTATAGTCAGACGGTTCGATAAAGATTGTTAAGATGAATGGATAGTAGCTTAAGTAGTAATTATTACCTCTGTGGCCTCAGGCTCCAGTGCTTTCCAAAGTACACAAAAAGCAGATGATAATACAATGTAAGATATAGCCTGTCTCTGTAGAGGTGAAAAAGCCACATAAATAATCTATACTTTGATTTACAAATTTGCAACACTTTGAAATACCATGCTAAATGTTCAAGGATGTTTTAAGGTTTACCTTATTGTAGGTGTTATTCTGTTGATTTAGATAATGATTGGTGACTTTAGAGTGCATGTGTGAAGTTGAAATACTCTAATAAAGGGTAACATAGTTTTGCTGTAACACAGGAAAATAGATCGCAAACTAACGTAGGTATCATTTACTATGGAAGTCAATAAAAAAAGACGCATTATTATGAGGAGAAACATTTTATGAGCATTAACTTTCTTTTTCTAAATGTTCAATTCTTTTGATTTGGTAACTGTTTCAGCAGCATGAGGTGCTACCATAGGTGTATCAAATATGGATATGAGATTTATGGTAAGTACTTTTGGTGCTTATTACAGTTGGAGGATGAGATACTCTGTCACAAATGTGGTGACAATCCCTTCTGCCATATTACAAGTGCCATAGGTTATAATGCTCTTGTTATATGGCGGATAGGCTATTCACACTCTCCTCCCCGAGTGCTAATCTCTTCCACTTTAAGCTTCATAGTTATCCTAAGTTTTATAGTATAGTTAAGTATCATAGTTATTCCTAAGTTTTCCAAGGATCAACTTGATGGGCGTTTTTTCTATGTAAGTTCCCCCATTCATGGAACTATCTATCTCTCAAGTTTCCGTCAGAACCTAACCATCGAAGCCTCCACAAAACCTTGAAAATCTTTCTTTTCCAATTAAGTCCGACATGCAGTGGTGCCAACATTCATAGCACCTGGGCACATTTAGGTAATCGTGCCCTTTATAAATGAAAACAGAATAGAAATTATATTTGCCAAGCTCCAAATTCGGTCCTTTGTTTTGTGTGCGTATTCTGAGAATGCGTCATTGATCCTGCACTGTTGGACTGCTGATGGACCCAAAAATTTCACTCCAGTGGAGGTAATAATATAAAACCTAAGTCCAATGGGATGATATTTTTGTAAACAATATTTAAGCCAAAATATTGTTATTAGACAATATGTTTGCCATAGGTACTTTGACAGACATCCAATTTATTTGATACAATTAAGTGGGTTAACTTATTGGGATGGGACTCAGTGCCAGCGCTCATGAGGAACTACAGAACAGCTTGAGACTGAGGAATAATTTGTGAGTGGGTGCTGCTTCACTGACCTTTCCTGACAACAGGGAAGCTTACAAAGTTTCAACTTAGTACATTCTTGTTCTTCTGTCACATCCAGGGAGTGTTTAATTTTCCTCCATGTACCAATCTTCCCTTGAGCTCCTCTCTTACTCCTCATGCTCTCTCTCTCCATCATAATGATTAGCCACTTCCCCTGTTATCACTACTGATTTCTTTTTTACAAGCTCCGGCTAAATAGTATGGTATCAGAAAATGTAACCAAGATATTGCCCTATAGAAATTTCTTATTCAAAATATATGTTTGTGCGAGCGTCGGTATGGACCAACTTACCAACTCTGACCTGAAAGGCACATCTGCCTCAACTCCCCTGGAGATAATGTGTGCTGAGCATGTAACAATACCTCAGAAGAGGTGTGGCGCCGCGGCCAGGGCGACTGACTCCGGAATCTGGGGATCACGGTTCGATCCCCGGCTCCGGCGGCAGATTAGCCCAGCACCATGTGACTCTGGGCAATAGCTTGCTTAATCTTCCCGACGGCCCCCAGCGCCTAGAGACCCTTACGGGTGATTGTGCGCTTTACAAATGTGGATTATTATTATTATTATTATTATTATTATTATTATTGTTGTTGTGAGTTCTTTTAACCTTTAGCCACAAGAGGATACACCAAAGGAATCCACACAGTTATATTTAGAGCTTTATTTAAGGAGATGTAGCTAATGGACGGCCTTGTGATTCCATATGATTGTAATGATTTCCTGATAACAATAAAAAGAGTGTCAAATTATTACACCACAGATATGGCACAGATTGATCAAGTTACACAGTGCCCTTGATGTTATGAAGAGTAAGCTCTATGAGTAGGTCCGAGCCCCGGTATATGCTTGTATAACAAAATAATATTGAAAACCTAAATATCGCTACCCTATGCTTAATAAATAAATATGCAAATATCGATGACAGAAATATTGCAGAAAACAATATTTAAAGTACAACATTATTAAAAACAAAAACAAAAATAAAGAAATACCAAATAGAGCCTACACATTAAACCTAAGGAAACTTAACAACAATCACAAAAACAAAAATATCAAACACCAGTGTTTTAGTATAACAAAGTAAAGACAACATCTAGAATGTAAGTTACAATGTGTAGCTGCAAAGTAAAAATGTTAAAATAAATATAACACATATTATTTAAAAAAAATATATATATATATGAATACATATTTTGATACCTATAACCCGTGGCTAAAATGTTGGAACCAGGCAAATACATCAAATCTCAAAAAAGTGAGCTGTTAATAAATTATAGAGGAAATATTTACAGTAAAGAGAGCACCACCAGTGAAAAAACATAACAGAAATGCACCAAATATTATTATAAAACATACTACAGAAAGACTACCACTAGAAATGAAATAGAATAAAAAGTTGGAGGACACAGCCATTCCCCTGATTTTTCTGAAATAGAAGTCAGAATTATTTTAAAGAACCTAAAAGAGGCCAGAACCAACAGAGATAATACTTAAAAATATAATTTCAAGCTCTCCCTAACAGCAACAGGCCAACTCCCTGGCACACCAAACCTAAAAGCAGTAATTAACAGAACACATAGAACAGTGAGGGAAACAAAGGTAAAATCTAAAAAATATGAAGAAATAGACATACTACAGTAGTCACTAACCAAACATAAATATGCAACTTTTTGATTTATGAAAACCCCAATAATGAGATAAGAATGATAATGTTTGCTTCCAATGCCAATTTACCAACCTTAAAGCTATGTAACACATTGATGGTGCATGGCACTTTTAAGTCCTGTCCTCCACCATTCAGTCAAATAGACATCATACATGGTCCAGATCAAAATACAAACATGACATTTCTGTACGCATTATCATCTAAAATGTGCCACTTACATGGAATGCTAAAACATATAAAACAACATATAACATCATCATAGATTTTTAACATACAATGAGTGTACCCATTCTTAAAATCAACCGACACAGTGCAATTCAGGGGTGATATTATAACTTTACCAGAGAATATGGTAAAAATCTACCCTACGTAAAGAACTGGGTAACTAATCTAGAATTTGCATTCAAAATAAAACGCTAGTAACTTTATCATACATCCCTGAAAATAAGTCCTTATACTTGCTGATTCAAGACCCTACTACTAGCTAGCTTTACTAATGAATTATTGTGAAGATACTTGAGTTGATTGCCTGCACTGATCAGGCCACAGACATCAACCTAACAGCCGCAGCTTCTGCAGGTAAGAGTGGTGGGGCAGTGGCGCCAGGTGAGGGGGTATTTCGAAGGACGATAACGATAAAAAATTTAAAGAAATAATTAATTTTCCCTTGTGGTCGTCTCTTGAAATCCTCCCTCACTTGGCCCCACTGCTCTTACCTGCAGCAGCCGCGGCCGCGACTGCAACCTAGGTATTACATTCCATGGTGGAATGTCTTTGACAGTACAGTGTCCCATGAAGCGAAGACAAGTAACACAGCGGAAGAGTGGCATAATTCCCCCTAAGGAATACCTAGAAGAAACCCTCCCACAATCTTCCAATACCTATGAATACTTTAAAAAGAACAAAGGTACTAGGAGCTAAGACTGGCATAATCCTTAGTCCAACTCAGAGCAAAGATCTCCCAAAAAACCTAAAGAAATGCAAAGTAAAACTCTTGTCAAACAACCAAGGCCTACCATAGCTAGACTCACTAGCAAGAACCATGGTTTAAAAGAACCACCCTAACAATAATGCCATTTAACTGCCCTAAAACTCATACACTCACACTTTGTAATAGTTATTTATTTATTTTTTTTAACTTTATTTTCGACATTTTCCAGTTATATTTCAATGATGAGCACATAGACATCTCAGTACAATATCTGGTAGTTTCTCATCGTACATTGAGCAGGGTGGTAACACTTTATACATGGTAATAACATACGTATATCATAAACTTTTCTTACAGGGTCCTTGAATCTGAGACGTACTGCAAGTAGTGTCACATTATGCATAGTGGATTAGCCCATCTTATTCCATTGCAAGAAATCTACAGGTATCAACTCTCGCACCCACCCCTATCGTTAGCAATCAGAACGGTGTTCAGGTATATTTCAGTGCAAATTGTAGGCATCCCCAGCCTCACCTTCCCCGCCCTCACCCTCTTCATCAATGTGTCCCTGTTGTAGTATATAGGCCTGCAATGGTCCCCATATGTCTTTGGGCCTCGAAGTCACTGGTTGTGTTTCAGCATATATTCCAACCTGTTCCTGACAGCACCATTCAATAGGATAATCTAATGGGAGTTCGAACACTGCTGGGGTCAACTGAAAAATCTGCGACTTGCTCCAATTCACCGTGATGCCTGACAGTCTCCCAAAGACCAAAAATTCCCTCAACAAGGCGCTTAGTCTGTGTTGCGGGTCAGTGACATACAGCGTCACGTCGTACGCGTAAAGCGAGATCGAGATCTGTCGTTGGAGGCATCGGAATGCACTGTCCCTATGTAATTGTCGTATTCTGCAGGCCAGAGGTTCTATTGCAATGGCGAAGAGGAGGGGGGATAGCGGGCACCCCTGCCGTGTGCCTCTAGTTATAGACACCGCGGTTGAGAGGCGACCATTCACTAGTATTCTGGCAGTAGGTTTATTATATAATATTTGCACCCACGCGAGAAATATAGGTGGAAACCCCATCTTTTGCAATACAGTAAAGAGGTAACACCACTCCACGGAATCAAACGCCTTGGAGGCATCCAAGAACACAGCAGCAAGTGGAAATTCCGGTGCTAAAGTTTGTGTGAGAGAAAACAGGGTATGGAGGTTATGACTAGTCGCTCTGGACGGGACAAGCCCTGATTGATCCGGTAGTACTATTTGAGTCATCAGCAACGACAGCCTTGTAGCCAATACTTTGGCCAAAATTTTCGCGTCACAATTAATTAGGGATAAGGAGAGGAAGGAATCACATTCCGCGGGGTTTTTCCCTGGTTTCAGAAGAGAAGTGATCACCACCTCCCGCATGGATTGTGGTAATGTACCCACTTCCATTGAGTCTTTGAAGACTTCGCATAACACTGGTGCTGTAATGTCTATATAACATTTATAGAATTCTGCCAGTATACCGTCTAGTCCCCGCGCCTTCCCATTTTTTAAAGACATAATCGCCTCTCTAATCTCGTCTAACTCCAATGGAGCACTCAGAAACTGCCTGTGTACATCGCTTAGCCAACATAAGGCCACGTCTCCCAGGAAGCCATAAAAATCCAAATTGCCTGAGACCCGTGTAGTGTATAAGCTTTGGTAATGCCCGGTAAGTTCTTCCATGATGCGTGCATTGTCCCTACAGGTCTCAACATTAGTGCCAGAAAGTTCAAGTATAATATTATTGCCTGCCGTATTTCTTATGATTTCAGATAAGGCCTTTCCTGGGCGTTCACCCTCCCCATATCTACGAGCAACCCAGTATTTACTTTGGAATTTCGACTCCCGGTTTGCTTCCTCCTCATATTCCGACAGCTTGGTTCGAAACTCTGTTTGCACCTCTGCCTTATCTCCCTTCTGTATTCTCTTATCTAGGTCTTTTAGATCAACCTCAAATTTTTGTAGTGTACGTTGGATGTCACGCAGCACTCCAAACCCCTTTGCTATGCACCACCCGTGTACCGTGACTTTAAAGGCCTCCCAGACCATTTCAACGCTATCAACAGTACCCTTGTTGCGTGGGAAGAAGTCCTGTATGTCTTCGCGCAGTTCTTCTCTAAAGGCTGTATCAAGCAAAGCAGTGGACTGTAGCCGTCAGGTTGGCCTAGGGCAATCAAAACCAGGCACTGTCAGTGTGAGTAATACAGGACAGTGATCAGAGTAAGTGCGGGCTAGATGCTTCACAGCAGTCACACCAGCCGCTAAACCCAGTGTCAAGAAAAAATAATCTAGACGTGCCCATGTTCCTGTGTATGATGTGAAGTGTGTGCCCTCCAGCTTCGTAGGATGTTTATGTCTCCAGCCGTCTACCAGTAAACCTTCCTCCACTATACCCTGCATGACCTCCCTTGCTTTAGGATGATATAGTGCCAACCCGTCCGCCCTGTCCAGTGAAGGTGTTAATGCCACATTTAAGTCCCCTCCCCAGATGACGTGAGTGGAACCAATATCCAGGATCTTACCCCATAATATTGTGAAGAATTCCGGAGCGTCAGTATTGGGAGCATAGCAATTTACAATGGTAACCGTCCCGTCTCCCAGTCTCCCCCATACTATCACATAACGCCCGGCTGCATCTGCCAGGTGACCAAGGGATGTGAATGGAACAGCTTGTTTAATTAATATTACAACACCCCTGGCATAAGAGGAATAGGATGAAAAAAATCTACCACCAGCCCATCTGCTGGCAAAGGAAGGACTAGTCTGCAGAGGAATGTGCGTTTCTTGCAGTAAAACCACTTGTGCTTTGTGCCGGTCTAGGTAAGACAATACTTGCCTAAATTTACGAGCGTAGTTAAGGCCCCTAACATTCCAGGACATAACCACTAAAGATTTGTTAGGTGGATCACCAGTAACAGAGTAGCAATAATGAGCAAGCGGTACCATCCAGTCTGTATATCATCAACCTCTGCCCACATATCAGAATCTTGTACAATGTCTTCTTGTGCATCTGCGCTGTCTAGAACAAAGCTAACATTTCCCCCCTTCACCCCGGCCCCAGCCCCAATCCCACCCTCCACCCACTGAAGTAGCCCCAACTTGCGAGACCAGTCTACCCACCCACTACCCCTTAATCCAACCAGAAACTCAGTCCCTTCCCAACATAAACAATCCAATTCAGGGGAATACCTTTAGGGGGCCATTCTAGAGGGTTACACCTCCGCCCTTCCCACCTCAAGCCTCTGGATCTATACGACCTCTAGGCTTCAATTGAGGGGGGATGGCGGGTTCTGGAATACATTACCACCGGAACATCTGCCTTCCCAGTGAGGCTAAGTGCTATAGGCGATCCCTGAACAGCTACGAGGTGTGCCCCGGGCGTTGGGGCTGATTTTCGACGCCTATCTGCTGACGCCACCATGTCATTGTATATAGCAAAAAACAGTGGTCTTTAAAAAAAACAATTAATGAAAAAATATGCAATTATAGACAACAATCTGTACTATAAGTAAGTATGTGTCCAGCCGGACACTGATTTAATCAATGTTTTAGGTTAAGCAAAATTATCGAGCGAATAATTTACAAAGTGGGACACAGTCCTGTATCCAGTATATAGAAAACAAAACAGAATTGACAAACCAAGTGAAAAAAAAGGTTTTTTTGCAGGCAATTCAAGGAGGAGGAGTTAGTAAGGAATATCAAATGAAACTGGTTAGCCTCATGTAGTTTACACATTTAAATGACAATGCATCACTACATTAACTGTCGACGGCGTTTCGATCCTATGTACATTAAAGGATCATCATCAGGACTCAAAATGGATTGCCTGAGCTTGCAAAGCCTAGTAGGGCTCTGTTCAATGATTAGGTGAGGATAACACGCGGTGTTCAAGGACAAGGTTCGGTGCCTTCAGAGAATGAGGCGCACAGAGGTGCGAGGCATCAGTATTTCGTGGCGGGTTGCTGTATGGAGGAAGGCAAACTGCGGGTCCACTCTAACAACCGGATTGTTCTTGGTAGATTGGGTTATTGTAAACCGGCATACGGGAGATGCAGTCGGGTATTATGGTTCTGAGGCCAGACGCTTGTCGTTAATGATGGAATTTTGTGAGGAGGCGGACAGGGAACTGCGTTTTCTGACCAAACAGTACACAGCACGACAGTATGGGGAGGGTAACAGACCCGGCAAACTATTGGCACAGCTGCTCCGCCCCCCTTATCATTCGTCTTATATCACAGAAATCATAGGCCAGCAGGGAGAGGTGCTCCGTTCCACACCAGAAATCTGCAGTACCTTTTTATCTTATTACTAGCACCTCTACACGTCCACTCTAACGGGGGACCGGGAAGACCAGGGTGCAAACCTCAGCGAGATCGCTATGGCGTACCTTGAAAAACACATGCAGGAGTTTTTGGCCATGCCCTTCACTCAAGATAGTATAATTGAAGCCATTGGGGCGTTGAGGGGTTCATCAACCCGGGCCTGGACGGCTTCTATGCCGAGTTTTACAACGCCTACAAAGAGGAATTAGTTCCTCGATTGGTGGAAGTGTATGAGGAGGCACTTGAGTAGGGATGCCTGCCGCCTACGTTCAGAGAAGCAGTCATAACTCTCCTCCCCAAGCCAGGCAGAGACGCCACGTTGTGCAGCTCATATAGACCCCTTTCTTTATTAAATCTTGACTATAAGATTTTGGCTAAGGTCATCGCCATTCAGCTCTCTTTGTTGATGGAGTCTATCATATCCCCAGTACAGTCTGGTTTTGTCCCACATCGATCCACTTCTTTGAATTTGAGGACCCTGTTCTCAGTTTTGCATCATATAGACCCATCCACTCCGGCTGCCGCAATCCTTCTGGACACTGAGAAGGCGTTCGATTCATTAGAGTGGCCCTTTTTTCTATCTATCATGAGGCGCATGGGTGTGCCGGATTGCTTTGTTTCAACGGTTGCATTATTGTACACCGCACCCACGGCCAGACAGCGCCTCAACAGCACCATAACTGAGCAGTTCTTCTTGTCACGAGGCACACGTCAGGGGTGCCCCCTATCCCAGCTGCTTTTCATCCTGATGATGGACCCCTGGGTCCGCCACTTTCAGGAAAAACATCTGCACCGTGGACTCCAGTTCCACACTGGTCCTCTTTTGGTTTTGCTATATGCGGATGACACAATTTTGTATGTCAGAATGCCCCACATCAATCTGGAACCTCTTATTTAGGAAATAACCCGCTTCAGCAAATTTTCTGGGCTCCACATCAATTGGCACAAATCACTCATTTTTCCACTTACCCCGAGTACCACGGAGTGGGATTGCCCGTTTCCTCTTGAATGGAGCTGAGACTCAGCCAAATATCTGGGGGTCCATGTTCATCTGGATACTGTAGCCATCATTAGACTAAATTATGGCAACGCGATGAATTTTTTAGAGGGTCAGATTGAACGGTGGATCCGCCTCCCTCTGTCTATGGCTGGGAGGATTACCATAATCAAAATGATTGTACTTCCTCGTTTCTTATACCATTTTAATAACTTCCCGATCCCTCCCACTAAGATTTTCTTTTCCCAATTGCGCTCAATGTTGTTGCGGTAAGTTTGGGGTGGTTTGGGCGTTCCTGATTTCTATTTATATTTTTTAGTTGCACAATACTCATTTGCGTATTCTTGGTTCCACCCGGACGCCCGCATATTATATTTAAAATTCGAGGCGGACCTGGTCCTACCTGGATCACTTTCCACTGTTCTTCCTAAGGGTTTCACCGAGACCCGCAAGACATCCAAACTGTTTCATCTACCTGTTGGGCTTGGGATAGAGTGCGCAGGCTTCTAGGCCTGGACCAACTGTATTCTTCTGCCCTTCCACTGCCTAATGCATATTGGTTACTGATTACTGGGGAGACAGTGGTCAGGCACACCCTGGCCAAATTTCACATCTGCACCATTGGTGACCTTTTCCCTGAAGGTCACGCTTTCTCCACATCTGCAGACCAACGATTTTCTGATCGCTCATTCATGGACTCCTTTGTTTTGAACAGACTGCGATCCATGATGCAAGCTGTGGTCCCCACATTCCCACTCGCTCCTGAAGACGCCCCCCCTCTCACACTTCTCATCCAGCACCCCCTGGGAACGCACCTGGTCTCTAAATTATATAGATTATGCAGCGCCTCCCATTCCACACTAGACATCAAGGTTCGCACTGCATGGGAGGGGGATCTGGGAAAGCCCATATCAGACGATCAATGGGCACAGTACTGCAAAGCTACAAGGGAAGTATATATTAACAGCAGGCATAAACTAATCCACTTTAAATTTCTCTGTAGACTTTATCACACTCCAGCACTTTCTCACAAAATTGACCCTAGTCGCTTCCATCAGTGTCCCAAATGTAAGGCCCCCCACGCAGACTTCGCCCACCTGTCTTGGACCTGTCCCCTTTTACATGAATATTGGTCTCAGGTACACCACGTCTTTAGTGGCATGCTAGGACTTGATCCCCACGCCAGAAATAGCATTGCTGGGTTATGTCCCCAACTTCCCACGCACTGTTCGCAAGCTTGCAGCATTAGGATTCCTATTGGCAAAAAGGGAGGTTGCGTTGCTCTGGTGTGCTAAACGACCCCCAAGTCTGAAGTCCTGGCTCAGGAGCATGGCTTTTTGCAATATCAATTGCGTGGAATACTCAACACAGGTCCCTGGGCTATCCCGCCCTGTTGATATTTGGGGGCCATACCGCTCCTACATTGCTAAGATCACAGCTGATCAGCAGTCTTAGTTGGAGAGTCACATTGTCCCGGTAGGAGTGGGCTGAGATGGTGTGCATGTTTATAACTATGCATTTTTATTTTTCAGTTATTGATGCCACTTTGTGCGCCCCCCTGGATTATATTGATTGTTTGGTCGTAGCATGTGTGCAGATATGTTACTATGATTGTATAGGCCTTTTTTCTTACTATGACATCTTTTCTTTTACATTTTCTTTCGAGTAATGCCATTTAATATTATGGTATAGTCAGTGATACGCTAAACGATCTGCAGTGCCTTAGCACCATGATGTATTTTGTTATGTGGTGTGTGTACCTCCTCTCTTCTTTTGATGTTATTCATATGCTATAATATGTAACTCATGATTCATCGTTGGCTTATTATTTGAAAATGACAAATAAAGTTAAAAATATATATATATATTACATTTCCTTCCAGTCATTGCACTCCATTTTAGTCTTAGGCCCTTTTACGAGTCCTGTGATCCTCAGTACCGCCTTACTCGCTGTGGTGGTCTGACCACTGCCACTCCTGCACGTCCAACCGCCGTATTTGGAGTGTGGTGGTAGGATCGCCACAAGACCACCGGCTTTGCTGGGTTCAAGGATCCTGCTGCACCAGTGGTCTGCAACTGGCCTCAATATGTTGGTGATGCCGATGCTGGCACCCTGAGCATATTACGATCTACATATCCACTGCCCTTTTCATGGCTGTGAGCCCACCATGAAAAGGGTGACAAACATTGAGAACCAACCGGATATGGGCATAGGGTGCAAGTGGCGGGCACATGTTGTGAGCCCCCTGGAATTGCATCCCTCTTCCTGCACAGTGTGGCATGCATGACATCCTGCATGCCACACCGTGCAGGAATGTGCTGCAGGTGCCATCACTGCTGTGGCCTGCTGTTAAGGCCTTCTATGAGGCCTTACACAACCACCACCATGAGGCCACAATATCACCGCCCGCCCATCCTGGATTACACTCATAAACCGGCGAACAGGCACACGACGGACTTGGCAGTCCTCCTGCCGGCGTGGTGGTGGTCGAGCCGATAGGAGGACCGTCAAACTCGTAATAAGGCCCTTAATGTTTTGTAAGGGTCATTGCACTTCCTTAGAATCTTGTTCTCTGAGGGGTCATTTCACTTCATTTTAGTCACAGTATTCTCTGCTGATGGTTCATTGCACTTCATTTCAGCCCTGGTATTGTCTGAGCAGTCACTGAGCTTACTTTCAGGCTTGTTCCCTGAGGCGTCAGTGGATTTGAGTCGAGTCTTTGTGTCAATTGAGGGGTCATTTTATTTGCTTTCAGTCTTGTATCGGCAGTGATTTGCACTCCCTTTCATCCCTGGGTTGATGCAAGCACAGCACAGCACTAGCATTCAGTTATAGCTCCTGATTACAATGAGACTGCTAATTCCATTTGTGGGTGGAACAAGTTAAAAGTCAGGTGCAAATTGTGCCTGGCATTGGTGTTTCCTCCCAAGATTTGTGCCAGATAAAGCCTGCCACACATCAAGAGACAAGTAACACAAAAAGATGGTTTGCATTCTTTGGAGCGGGTGAACTCATGAACCATTTGCACGTGGTTCACCATTCCAAAGTGTGAGATTCTACGCACCCACTAATTCTCACACCCCACCATTGTGGCAATAACCTGGTAACAAACTGCAACCGAAATGTGTGTTACAGTTGTACTCATGGCCTTGGTGCTCTATAAGGAGTCATTTCACGTTGTCTGAGTTTTGGTATTTCCTCAAGGGTCGTTGCACTTCATGTCTCTGAAATGAGTTCAAACATTTGGGATTTAAATAGTGTAAAGTTCAAGGGGTTTCCATGTGCAACCTATCCCAAATTAATTTTTGTACCTCTAGCCTGCTGAGGGATTTTTAGTTGACTTGTTCACTACACCCTCAGCTGGAGTCTCTTAATACTCAGTGGGATTTTACTTTGTTGCTCAACGTTCTCTATTCATTACATTTAGGCTCCTCGAGGACTTGTTGTTAGGCTTCCTATTCTTGATGGCTTGGTTAGTTACCTACAACAGATGGCTGGGGTGTAGAGGGGCCTGCTTTGCTCTTAAAAAAATGCCTTTCTAGTCCCCTCAAATAATCTGACCTTTAAGACAAGTCTATATTTGTACTCAATTATGATATGTCGCAAGACGAGGTGTTCACAACTTGTGCTCTTGACATTTTTGCTTGGGAAGAATTCCCGTGTAAAGATGGTAGTTTTGATGGATCTTTTTCAGTAATGAAGATGGGTGTGCCAGCCAATGATTTTTTGCAGCTTTATTTAAAAAAAAGATATCGTCTGCTTAGTATTATGCAGCTTTCCTCTCTAATACAGTAAAAATAAACAAGGAGAGGGTGACTTATTATGTATTTACCACTACACGATTAATACTGTAATGAAGTACCTAAGAGCAATAATGAAAATAAGACGGGCCATTACCTCTGAATAAGTTGTACACTACTGATGAATTAATGTTATGCCCCTGTTACGCTTAATTTATCTGCTTCCATTGAATGCTTAATCTCACTTGTTTTAAAAACATTGTACATACGGATTTTAATATTGGTTCTCTTTTTTATAATGTAACCAGAATTAATTTTCATGATTGTGATTGTACTGTATGCTTTTATGAATTGTTTTTACATTTCGAATAAAGCTTTTTGAACTTGACTTGAATGTATTTACCATTTTTATATAGCACCCTGCAACAGAATGCTATTCGGGTGCATCACATACACTCATTTTAATCTTGAACAGGTCGAAACCTCTATGAATGGTTGCTCAAGCGATCTTTTCAGTGGACATATATAGGGCAGCAATAAGTCTTTACAGAATACCCCCTTTTCCATTTACAATAAGTTACCATTGAAGAGTGGGATCCTGATTTATTTATTTATTTGAAAAGTTTTATATAGCGCTGGCTAAACCAGGAGGTATCAGAGCACTTTACATGAGAAACATTAAGTTACAAATTACATCCGTTACAAGAGCATAGCAAAACACAGTCAAAAAACAATGTTGGCTGCTGAGGGAAGGAAATATAACTGGAGACGAGGAAAAGCTATGTCCAATGTCCGGCGGGGTAGGTGAGGGCCGAGGGGGTGACCCAGAGCCAACTCCTCTATAGCTGCCTGAACAGCTCCACCAGGAAAAAGCCATGTTGTTCAGTCTCCACGGTAAGTACAGTGTTCAAGGTTTCAGCCCGGGGGGTATCGTCATAGATCAATTGGTAGCATCCATCCTAGTGTTGCTGGGAAGCGCCGTCCCTTTCACTCTTCGGCTTGCCCTCACCTCATTAGGGCCCAGATGTAGGTAAATCTCATTTACCGATTCATAAATACCGAATTTTACCGATTCGGTATTTATGAATCGGTAAATAAGATGTAGGTAAATATTCGGTATTTTTTACCGAATCGGTAAGATTCGGTATTTACTGATTCGGTAAATATCGAATCAGTATTTGCTATTGAATCCTATGGGCCTTGAAGCCCATAGGATTCAATAGCAAATACCGATTCGGTATTGACCGATTCAGTAAAAATACTGAATTGCATAGGGGGACAGGGTGTCACTTTGACACCCTGTTGCACCCCTGTAACTGGCTTGTGCGCCATGTGGCACACATACATGCCCTTAGGGCATGTCTGTGTGCCACATGGCACAGGTGTACATGCACAGATGTGCATGTACACAGGGATTCGGTATTTACCATGCAATAGTATTACATGGTAAATACCGACTCCTAAAGGGCCTGTGGCACTGTTCAAAGTGCTACCTACATCTGAAAATACAGATTAGGTAATTTTACCGATTGGTAAATTTACCGAATCGGTAACATTTACAGAATCGGTAAATTTACCGATTCTGTAATTTTACAGATTCGGTAAAATTACCGATTCGGTAAAATTACCGAATCTGTATGTTTTTTCAGCCTCTACATCTCCATAGCCCAATACCGGTCGGAAACGGCCGAAAATCGGTATTTGCGGCCGTTTCCAACCGGTATTGGGCTACCTACATCTGGCACTTAGGCCCTATGCAGAGGCATCAGACGTTGTCTTCACAACCATGATCTTTGAATAGGTGGGGTATTGCAGCGAGGCACTCCTGATTGCGTGATAGAGGAATTAGATCCTTCGGAGATTCTATTTGGTATCACGGTGTGCTAAACTCCCTGCACATGTGTTATGTAATATAATTCATGGGTGAAGTATTATTTTGTTTGCACCTCAAGGTCATCATCGGCAGAGTTAATGGCTTAGCTGGCTTTTGTATTATACATGCTGGAAGTAGGAGAGCGGGGTGCTGAAGCACCCTAATTAAAAAAACAAAGTGAAGTTCAGAAGGTGACTTAGCAATAAAGATGCCTTTACATTTGTCTCTATCTTGTTACATTCGCTGAGTGTTAAAAGGCAGAGATCAAACGTCAGGCTAAGTCTTCTGAGAAATTGCTGATTATTCTTTTAACCTGGAGATTGGGGTGTACTTTCCGTTTTTTGACTGCGAAGTGAGTCGATTTTTTAAAGTGAACTATGTGGCAATCTTGGAGTGCAATGGGCGTGAAAGGAAATTTCTTATTAACAGAATACAATTTAAATACATGCAAATAAATTGTACAAATATTTCATAATATACCAGCAGTTGAAAAAGTACAAATGAAGCACTGTTTTTGTAATTCTGAACTGTGATGTAAGCAAAGATTGGTATTAGGATCAAAACAAATCAAGACACAGTGATGTGCTTGGGTGTTTCACAATCTCTATGACTTCAGTGATATAACACCGATGGCAGCACCCCCACTCTGAAAAATGTTCTAACACCATTACCTAATATTTGCTCATATGCATGTGGAGAACATGTCAAAAAGACTAATTAAGTGTGATTCCAGTATTGTAGTGAACCCATACAAAAGAAGATGGTCTTGGTCCTTTTATCTCTCAGAGAAGGAGATGGGGTCCTCCTAGAGGAAGGTGGTTTATTTTAATGTTTAGGTAGGAACTGGGTACCTTTTTATAAAAGAGGGTAAAATATATATTTTAAATGGCGATGAGAAAGAGGTCTAAGAATAGTAAATCTTGCACACAAGTAACCGGCCCGATGAGAAGCACCTATATTTTATATGTGTATAACAATATATATTTGGCCTCATTTAAGTCCATTGAGGTATTTCAAAATATTTTTTATCAAACTGTTCCTTTTCATGAACAAGGAAATTGTACTTCATACATTCCTAACATGTGGCTCCTGGAAACTCAAAGTTTGCAATAAACATTGTAGGTCATTAGAAAAAGAGTTGCCGGGTTACTAAACTGCTAGGGTGGTTAAGGCCCTGGAGCAGTGCAGCTGCGATATCCTGAGTCTGCCACTGCACAAGCCTTTTAGTTTGAGCCTGGGCAGCGCATGCGCTGCTCTGCGAGGCATGCTGTGTTCAGGTATGGACTTGAAGCTCCTCCCATTTCCTGTCCATCTTTTCAATTGGCTCCTGTTACTGTTGTTTCTAAATGGTTGCTTTTGATTCATGAATAAGCTTAGGAGTCCCTTCTTAGTAGTAGTAATAATAATAGGCACATTTATAAAGTGCATAGTTACACTCGGCCAGTGTGTCACCGCGCTGCGGTGCAATTGCACAGATTCCACAACCAGAACCTCACCTCACCTAGCTATCCTGGGGGAAAGATACGTTTTTTAAAATTTTTCCTAAAAATATTCTCCCGGGCCTCCATTCGGAGACACAAGGGAAGCCTGTTCCAGTGCTGGGCTGCCAGCAGGTGGAAGGAGCGTCCGCCCATCCTTGCTCTCTTGATAGCTGGAACACACACCAGACCCGTCCCATCTGATCTCAAATGGCATGTTGGGGCATAGGGGGTGAGTAGCTCAGACAGATAGGAGGGAGCCGCCCCCTACAGAATACGATGACATACACACAGTGCCTTAAACAGGACTCTCTCCCTTATCTGCAGCCAGTGGAGCACCGCTCGTGCTGCCTTCGCAGAGGCCCTCCTCGGGCGCATAAGAACTAAGCGCGCGCGTTCTGCACCGCCAGGAGTCTGAGCATGCTTTTCGACGTTGCACCCAGGTAGAGAATATTGCCATAATCCAGGCACGATGTCACCAGGGCATGGACCATGGTCTTCCTGGCTGCAGTAGGCAGCATATCCAGGGTTTTGCGAAGGGCTCTCAGGACTCCAAAACAGGCGCCTGCCACCCGCCTGGTATGGTACTTAAAGGATAGCGTTGTGTCCCACCACACCTCCAGGTTCTTAGTACCGCCTTGTATGCATTTGTAACCTTCGATGAGGACAATACTTTTTACTTGTGTTCTTACACAGACTGTTTAATCTGCAGTCTATGAGCACTATTCTCTTTAATGATTTTCCCCTATTGCAGGCACAAAGTGCTTTCCTGCAAGGGTGCCTGCTTTGCCACCGGGCACTGCGTTCTGGTTGCAGTAAACACTCGCTTTTACATTATTATTAGCAATAAGGCCAACTTGACAAACAAATGTGTTTTTTGTAAAAGTGCCCCACACTGCGCTTTCCCTTGAATGGCGACCACACACCTTTCTTTAGACATCCCTTGTCTAAAGAAAAGGGTGCACCATCATTAAAGGGAAAGCGCAGCATGGGGCACTTTTAGAAGAAATTTCAAGGCAGTAGGTCTCGCATTTGCGAGAGTTGAAGCTAATTGTAAATGTCAATGTCTTTTATTTATGTGTTTTTAAAAAATATATAAATAAAAGGCACTGTCATTTACAATGCCAATAGCTTGAACTATCGCAGAAGCGAGTCCTATTGCATTGCAAATGCTTGTTTATTGAAAGTGTGACCTCACTTCTGAAATAGAAAAAACAAATGCCCACAATGCATTAACTTTTCCAATTATAGGTTGATGTGGATATCATTAGCCTAGTTGTGTCTGGAAACCTTACTTATTATTTTAGACTTACTTGGCATTCACACTTTTATGCTCCCATTGAAGTGGAGAGGAGTTGGCCTAACGGCTAGGTTGGTCGACCTCAAATCTGGGGAACCGGGTTTCGAGTCTTGGCAATGACGCAGAAAATCCTGTGATTCTGGGCAAATCACTTAATCTCCCTGTTCCTAACAAGAATTAATGTGTCCTCATGTAAAGCAACTGATGCTATTTAAAGCGCTCTGATACCCAATACCGGTTCAAGTTTGTGCTATATAAAACTCTTTAAAAAAGAAAATAAAAAGTCCTTCTCAACGTCTATATCTTGACATAAGTGATCTGTAGTGGATCAGATAATGGATTTCTTCACAAATTCAGACAACTTTTCATGCTCATACTCTTGTAAAGCTATTTCTTGCCAAACTCAACATCTGAGCCCTTGCATAAAGTACCCCGGAATTCTGGCGCTACTCTCACCAACATGAGAGTAGCTCCACGAATGGAGGGAGCAGCCTCACTCAGCGCTCTCAAGAACAGTGGGGGCCTGTGCTTCCTCTAACCGAGCTGTCTGGGACAGCTAGGTTAGAGAAGTTTAAAATGTGCACGTCAGGCTAGCCATCGGAAGACAGCTGGCTAAACCGAAATGGCATTTTAAAGTTGTTAGACCTGGCTTTTACAGTGGGTTTAGCCCCAGATTTTTGGCTTTGTGGCCTTCTGTTTCTGACCTGTTTTTGTTGGTTTTATGACTCTGTGCACTTTACCACTGCTGATCAGTGCTAAAGTGAATATGCTCTCCCTGTAAATTGTATGTATGGATTGGTGTATTCATAATTGGCTGATTTGATTTACTAGTCAGTCCCTAGTACAGTGCACTGTGTGTGCCCAGTGCCTGTAAATCAAATGCTGCTAGCGGGCCTGCAGCACTGATTGTGCCACCCACATAAGCAGCCTCTAAATGTAACTCAGGCCTGCCACTGCAGTGTCGGTGCGCAGTTTAATACTGCCATGTCGACTTGGCAAGTGCACCCACTTGCCAGGCCCTAACCTTCACTTTTCTTACATGTTAGTCACCCCTAAGGTAGGCCTAAGGTACCACTGTGGGCAGGGTACAGAATATGTGAAAGGTAGAACATGCCCTAGTGTGTGTGGCATGTCCTGATAGTGAAATGCTGCCAATTTCGTTTTTCACTTTTGCAAGGCTATCTGTTCCCGTAGGATAGAATGAGGAGTTTGCGGACAACATCTTATATGCCTAACTACCCCTGGGAACAAGGTAGTTTAGTATGCCTGAACTGAATGCTAAACTGCATCTTTTAATGAGGGTGATTTTTGCATTCTGTGTTTGAAAATACCATTTTTAGAAAGTAGGTATTTTCTTGCTTAGCCATCCAGTGTGCCCCTGCTAGGATGTGGATTGGCTGTCTGGCTTTGGAGTGACAGGGGCTGGGGATGTGCAGTGGCCCCAGAGAGTCTGAATGAGTCAAAGCTAGGCATAGTCTGCATTTGTGGTGGTGGTAGTAGTAGCACCTGCACCTGAACCTGAATAGGGCTGTGCCTGTCTTCCACAGCGATGGTTCCATCCCCTTGTGGTGTGTCTGGAGCCAAGGCTCACACTGACAATGGAGGTTGTTGTGCACTTGCAAAGTGCCCCCCAGAACTGGTTTGGTCTGGGCTCAGAGCTCTGGGCTAGGAGAGAACAACAAGATGTACTGTATAAAAAGAGGTGCCCAGACCCCAGACGTTTAGTCACTTCTGGGAATCAAGAGGAACCTTTTTCAAGGAGAAAAGCCGGAGAAGCTGAGGAGGAATACTGCCCCTGTGCCATTTGCTGTCTGGGGTGCTGCAGTGGCTACTTTCTGCCAAGGAAAGGGAAAAAGACTATCCTGTTTGCTGTGTCCCTTGCTTGAGGAAGATATCCAGGGACTGTTCTGAAGTCTCAGCGACACAAAGGCTACACCACCAGCTCCCCTGAACTTCCTTGCTGGGAGTCTTGACCTGCCAAGAGGTGCCTGCTTTTGTTTTGGACCTCTGGAGGCTGTTTGCTGCTAGGAGATGGAAAAGCATTGCAACTTCGAGAAGCGCAATGCATCCGCACCTGTTTGTGACTCATCACTGAAGAAATCCTCGCATTGCCTGCCCGCGGCTTGAGAAATCGCTGCACGCCGTTTTGAGTGCACGATCTCTGAAGTCCAAGATCACCGCACCGAATCCGACGCAAGGCCTGCTGTGCAGCTGCAAGAACCACGCATCATCCCGGATTGTTGCATCGCATTGGGGTGCCAAGTCTGTCACAGCATTGGGGGCCGTAGTAAGAAACTGACACATCACCTCCAGACGCAGTAAGAAACCGACGCAGCACCTCCTCTCCGGTAAAGAATCAACGCATCACCTCCCCTGCACAGCAGTAAGAAACCGACGCATCACCTCCCCCAGAGCAAGAAACCAATACATCACCTTCCCTGAGACCCTTTTTTTGTGTGTACAGCTCCCTGCTGCCACTTAGCATCATTGGCCCCACACCTTCCTTTCACTCAGTTCAGGTCGGGCTGGTTGCAGAAAAATAAAATGGGAATAAATAAACTTTATTACCATTCTTTTTTTCAGCTCTTGCCTGGGGGCGACGCTCTTCCGCTCAAACGTAGGAGCTGCCCCTGCTTTTGAGATTATTACCTTGTCCTTGTAGGTGCTTAACATACCTCACATGAGGACGCTTCCTTAAGCGCGACTGTGCCTCACAAACAGCACGCCTCTGCTCCCCACCCTGCTGCAACCTGGTGAAGAAAAATCAATGTGCGGAGGTGAGGGGAGGTGGTTATTTGTGTGTTGCATTTCTCGCTGCAGTGCTGTGACACATGCAGATCTCAGAACTTTTTCATAAGATAGTGAGGCTAATAAAGTGTGGGGTTACAGCATTATTAGAGGGAACTATGCTGTCATCAGTGATTTTGATGACGATGTCTGTATGATTGGTCACTGATGACATAAAGAGATTCTTTGGAGGTGATGTACAAAATGAAACACATAAAACAGTTGATGATGGTCCAGTTTAACGTCTCCATGTGTGGCCATTAACATTGTGATGTGTATATATATTATAGATGATGTCGTGAGCACTGCCAGTTCAGAGAGTTAGAACCTCATTCCTTCGTTGTGAATGAACCTCATAAGTTCTGTCAGTTATACTAGATGCCTTGTCAAAGACTTAACTAAGTCAGCTAGCCTCTTCCAGTGAGGTGGAGTGAATGTTTGTGCCTGTACTATGATAATAACAGGACACTCCTACAAGTATTGCTCAATCAGTTGCAATTTTTAAATTACTGTCTATCATGTATATAAGTGTGCTTGAGAGGCACATGATATCTAGCAAAGATCATGTTGCTCCTCAAAAAAAAAGAACTGAACAAATTATACACCCCTGGAATTTGAGACAGTGAGTGCTGCACATTAATTTGCATGATACCAAATATAGTAAAGAACATGTTCACCTGAGCACTTGTGAGTAAACAAATTCCTCAAAAGTAGGTTTTGTGTGACCGTCCTGAGTTCCTCAGAAGCGGTCGCTCCCCACGCTGCTCCCTGCTGAATAATTTGGTATCGTAGCGCTATACTGCCAGACTGCTCATTGCCATTTAGAGCTATTGCGCATTGCTCGCACTGCTTACTATAATTATTTGTGCCTGATTATACTGATATCGTAGCGCTATACTGCTAGACTGTTCTTTACTTATTATTCCATTGCGTATTGCTCGTTTCGCCTGCTTATACTATTGGTGCCTGATTGTGCCGGTGCCACTGCCCATTTCATAGCGTTTATTAAGGTTGTGCCCCAATCCTGTTTCGCTTTTGGCTTGCTGCCATTTTGTTATTTGTTTGTTGTGCCTCCCAGCCCGGCTCTCCACCCCGCTCCCGCCTCCCAGCTGCTCCTCCCTCCCACTGAAAGTTTAGGCTCTACCCACTCGATCTAGCGCTGTGACCGTCCTGAGTTCCTCAGCAGCGGTCGCTCCCCACGCTGCTCCCTGCTGAATAATTTGGTATTGTAGCGCTATACTGCCAGACTGCTCATTGCCATTTAGAGCTATTGCGCATTGCTCGCACAGCTTACTATAATTATTTGTGCGTGATTATACTGATATCGTAGCGCTATACTGCTAGACTGTTCTTTACTTATTATTCCATTGTGTATTGCTTGTTTTGCCTGCTTATACTATTGGTGCCTGATTGTGCCGGTGCCACTGCCCATTTCATAGCGTTTATTAAGGTTGGGAGACGGTGGCAGAGTCTCCACTCCGCTTAGCCTGTCAAGATACCTCGATTGTGCCTCGCGCTGTACCTACTTGTGGTGGGTTGTAAGCTGTGATTTGCCTGTTTGCTTTTAAAAATATATCATTGTTGATTCACTAACGATGTTTTATCCTGAGCACTTTATTTTAATGAGACACGCATTTCACTGGAAACCACACGCATTTACTTCTATTGGTGTGATTTATAACATCATAGCCCTTATCTTGATTACAAGGAGGAGGGAAACTAAAAATACTTACTAAACAAGCCTGTGCTCGCCTTTTCTCCTGTCCCGCCCCGGTCCGACGCGGTAACCAGTACCGTTGCGCGGAGGGCGGGCCAGGGAGAGCCAGTCACTTCCTGCCGGGGCACTCCACGAGCGGTTAGCGCTCTAGTGCACGAATCTTGAGGGCCTATTTAGGCGGAGCCTTGACCTGTGTCAGCTGCGGATGGGAGACGGTGGCAGAGTCTCCACTCCACTTAGCCTGTCAAGATACCTCGATTGTGCCTCGCGCTGTACCTACTTGTGGTGGGTTGTAAGCTGTGATTTGCCTGTTTGCTTTTAAAAATATATCATTGTTGATTCACTAACGATGTTTTAGCCTGAGCACTTTATTTTAATGAGACACGCATTTCACTGGAAACCACACGCATTTACTTCTATTGGTGTGATTTATAACATCATAGCCCTTATCTTGATTACAAGGAGGAGGGAAACTAAAAATACTTACTAAACAAGCCTGTGCTCGTCTTTTCTCCTGTCCCGCCCCGGTCCGACGCGGTAACCAGTACCGTTGCGCGGAGGGCGGGCCAGGGAGAGCCAGTCACTTCCTGCCGGGACACTCCACGAGCGGTTAGCGCTCTAGTGCACGAATCTTGAGGGCCTATTTAGGCGGAGCCTTGACCTGTGTCAGCTGCGGATGGGAGACAGTGGCAAAGTCTCCACTCCGCTTAGCCTGTCAAGATACCTCGATTGTGCCTCGCGCTGTACCTACTTGTGGTGGGTTGTAAGCTGTGATTTGCCTGTTTGCTTTTAAAAATATATCATTGTTGATTCACTAACGATGTTTTAGCCTGAGCACTTTATGTTAATGAGACACGCATTTCACTGGAAACCACACGCATTTACTTCTATTGGTGTGATTTATAACATCATAGCCCTTATCTTGATTACAAGGAGGAGGGAAACTAAAAATACTTACTAAACAAGCCTGTGCTCGTCTTTTCTCCTGTCCCGCCCCGGTCCGACGCGGTAACCAGTACCGTTGCGCGGAGGGCGGGCCAGGGAGAGCCAGTCACTTCCTGCCGGGACACTCCACGAGCGGTTAGCGCTCTAGTGCACGAATCTTGAGGGCCTATTTAGCATCGCCCCTTTTGAGCGCGCAGCGATCGCACGCAGCATCGCCAAAGCAACGCCGAAGACCAGCCAAAGAGCTGCCCGTCTGCGCCCGTCCGCGACAGGACGAGGCAGACTGAGGCACAGAGGCTAAGGGCTCTTCCACGATGATTCCCGGTACAGAAGGTACTAACTACGTTACATACACACCCGAAACCCTCCGACAGCTACAGCCCAGGGTAAAGTGTGATACACGGCTACAATATAAACAGCTTGAAGGGAGTTTTTCTTGCCTTCAATGTCATTTTCAATCAGACACGGCTAGAAATAGCACTTACGACAAAGCTTCAAGAAAAATAGCTCCCCTGGAACTTAAATGTCTCCTTTTAAATGTACGTTCTATGCCTAAGCATCAATTACAGATTTGGGATCTTATCTTCTCTGAACAGCCGGATATTTGTTTTTTTACTGAAACCTGGATGAAAACCCCACACAACAACAGCCATTGTGTTGGGTGTCCCCTCAGGCTACAAAATTATACATGTTGACAGGCCCAATAAAACAGGAGGCGGTTTAGCGATTATATTTAAGGATATGTTCAAGGCAACAATTTTAGAAAAAATATGTAGTCCAATGATGGAAATTATGATTTTTAAAATTACAGTAGGAAACACTTCCTGGAAAGGAGCATTGCTGTATCGTCCACCAGTTCCCAACCCTGATTTTGCTCTGCTCCTCCTTGAAATATTAGCCCCCCATATGAAAGCCAAGGAGGATTTTATCCTCCTTGGGGATTTTAATATACATATGGACAACCCAGGACTCCCGGAAACAACCCATTTAACAGCTGATTTGTCAAATTTGGGGCTAAAAGTAATGAATAACGGTGCCACACATATAGGTGGTCATTCCCTTGACCTTATATTCTCCAACTGCACCGAAATAAGATGCCTTCCTGCAAAAAAAGTCCACTGGTCAGATCATTTTCTGATTGAGTTCCATCTGGCTGGACCGATTAAGCGACTTCAAAAAGCCCCGCCCCCGCCAATCTTCCGTCGACAATGGCATAAAATCTCTGTGAGCAATCTGCACGAATACTGGGTTCAACCGGTAGTCACGGCTGCAGACACAGCTGAGTCTGCGCTAGAGAAATTTAATAAATCACTGAAATCCGCTATTGACACCCTTGCCCCTCTTAAACTACACAAACAATACTCCCATACCAAACAAGAGAAATGGTATACATCTGATCTTAGAAAGGAAAAACAGAGATGCAGACGATTAGAAAAAGTATGGAGGACATCTAAAAATGAAGAGGCTAGGAAAGCCTTCCAAGAGGTCCAATCTTCATACTATAAGAAAATTAAATTAGCCAGGAAAACCCATCTCTCCGTACAATTGGAGGAGGCAGGAAATTGTCCGCGTGAACTGTTTAAAATCTTGCAAAACTTTATAAAACCCACAGCTAGTGAGAGCACCGATGATGCTTCACAAATACTTTGTGACGAAATCTCGGAGTTTTTTGAGGACAAAATAAACCTTATTTACAACAAAATTTTGTCCTCTAGGGGTGGAGTTACTGCGTCCCCTCCCCCAGTTAAGCCATTCACTCATGTCATAAATCCCTTACTTGTCATCCCTCCAGTCACTGATCAAGATCTTGTAACCCTTATCAGCCATATGAAAACCGGCTCTCCCAACAACCACCTCCCTGCTAAAATGATGGCCCCTTTGATCTCCCTCTTGGGTCCCTCGATCCAGGCAGTTATGAACACCTCCCTGGCAAAAGGACAAGTCCCCATGGAATGGAAGACTGCGGTAGTAAACCCAATTAGGAAGAAAGCGACCTCACCCTGGACGGATCTATCTAACCTCCGACCTATCTCTCTCTTGCCATACATCGGCAAGATGACAGAGAAGCACGTGAACACCCACCTTTCAAACTATATCGAGACAGCGGATGGCCTAGATCCTTCACAATCTGGATTTAGGCCCAATCATAGCACCGAATCAGCCCTACTGGCTGTCACCAATAACATCAGGATGACGCTGGACAGCGGAGGGTCGATGATTCTGGTGCTATTGGATTTATCCGCTGCCTTCGATACGGTGTCTCACGAAGTGCTTCTCGGCCGTCTGAGAGAGATAGGATTGGGAGGCGTGGCTCTGTCCTGGATGGAGAGTTTTCTCTCGGGCCGCTCTCAAGAAGTCAGGTTGGGCTCCCATAAATCCATCGCCAGGGAGCTCACCAGGGGTGTGCCACAGGGCTCATGCCTAAGCCCCACATTATTTAATGTGTACGTGGCCCCCCTGGCTGACTTAGTGAGATCCTTTGGGTTTATTCCGGTGTCTTACGCCGATGACACCCAACTTCTGTTCCCTTTTAAAACCTTCTCTCCAGCCTTACAAAAAACTTTTGCAGAAGGCATGAGGGCAGTTTCAAAATGGATGGCTGAGAACTGCCTACAGTGCAACGTTGCCAAAACTGAGGTTGTACTCTATGGGGATGCGGTAACACTATGGTCCAAAGATTGGTGGCCTCTTGAACTGGGACCTGTCCCTATCCCTAAGCAGACCATAAAAAATCTGGGAGTGTTATTTGATCAATCGCTGACATTCAAAGATCATGTCAACCAGGTTGCTGGTACATGCTTTGGGGTTATTGCACTGCTGAGAAGGGTGTTTCCCTATCTCCCGGATCATCACAGAAAGACCTTGGTCCAGGCTCTGGTCATTAGTAGATTGGACTACTGTAATGGCCTTCTTTTATCATCTAATGAAGGCCAATTTAACAAACTACAAGTAGTCCAGAATACGGCTGCGAGGTTAGTCCTGAATGTTCCATCTAGGACTCCCTCCCGGCCTCTACTGGTGGAACTTCACTGGCTGCCAGTGCGACAACGCACCAAATTTAAAATCTTGTGTACAATTCACAAATGCCTGATAGGGAAGGGCCCAAAATTTCTCACCACAGCCTTTCTACCCTATGTTCCAGGTCGTTCACTACGCTCCAGTAATCTCCAGCTCCTACAGGTTCCTAAAATTAAAAAAACCTGCCAAGGAGGCAGGGCTCTGGCGTACGCAGGACCTGTTCTCTGGAACTCCCTCCCCCTCCCATTAAAACACATTACTGATTATTTTTCTTTTCGAAAAACCCTTAAAACCCTCATTTTCTCCAGCATTTAACCACTTCCCGTTATCCATAACCCTCTGGTACTGCCCGGGCATAATATTTGGTTTTCTTGTATGGCAAAGCGCAGAGATACCCCTGCGGGGGTTTATTCAGGCGCTATAGAAGCACATAAATAAAAGGTTGTGCCCCAATCCTGTTTCGCTTTTGGCTTGCTGCCATTTTGTTGTTTGTTTGTTGTGCCTCCCAGCCCGGCTCTCCACCCCGCTCCCGCCTCCCAGCTGCTCCTCCCTCCCACTGAAAGTTTAGGCTCTACCCGCTCGATCTAGCGCTGTGACCATCCTGAGTTCATCAGAAGCGGTCGCTCCCCACGCTGCTCCCTGCTGAATAATTTGGTATCGTAGCGCTATACTGCCAGACTGCTCATTGCCATTTAGAGCTATTGCACATTGCTCGCACTGCTTACTATAATTATTTGTGCCTGATTATACTGATATCGTAGCGCTATACTGCTAGACTGTTCTTTACTTATTATTCCATTGTGTATTGCTCGTTTTGCCTGCTTATACTATTGGTGCCTGATTGTGCCGGTGCCACTGCCCATTTCATAGCGTTTATTAAGGTTGTGCCCCAATCCTGTTTCGCTTTTGGCTTGCTGCCATTTTGTTGTTTGTTTGTTGTGCCTCCCAGCCCGGCTCTCCACCCCGCTCCTGCCTCCCAGCTGCTCCTCCCTCCCACTGAAAGTTTAGGCTCTACCCGCTCGATCTAGCGCTGTGATCGTCCTGAGTTCCTCAGAAGCGGTCGCTCCCCACGCTGCTCCCTGCTGAATAATTTGGTATCGTAGCGCTATACTGCCAGACTGCTCATTGTTATTTAGAGCTATTGCGCATTGCTCGCACTGCTTACTATAATTATTTGTGCCTGATTATACTGATATCGTAGCGCTATACTGCTAGGCTGTTCTTTACTTATTATTCCATTGTGTATTGCTCGTTTTGCCTGCTTATACTATTGGTGCCTGATTGTGCCGGTGCCACTGCCCATTTCATAGCGTTTATTAACGTTGTGCCCCAATCCTGTTTCGCTTTTGGCATGCTGCCATTTTGTTGTTTGTTTGTTGTGCCTCCCAGTCCGGCTCTCCACCCGCTCCCGCCTCCCAGCTGCTCCTCCCTCGCTCCGCCCCCCCCCACTTTCCACTTATGTCAGAACAGCCTACGCGCAGCGTTCACGCGCAGCGGACGCGCCCCATGAGCGCCGAAGGTGCGCCAAAGGTAAGCCCGTCTACGCCCGTCCGCGCCTGGACCGCGCCCAGCGCCAAACCCCCTGGCCCCCGCAAAATCCACTCCTCCCGCATTATGTACGACGCCGCAACCCTCTCAGCACTCAACCCCGGCCGTCTCCCAGACTGCTACCAAGCCGCCCCAGGACACTCCCATGGACCCTTCACCTGCCACTCCTGCAAGTACGACTGCATCAGAACCCACACCAAATCCACAAACTCCAAACAGAGCTCTGTAACTAACCACCTGAAGTGTATCCTGCTCAATACCCGCTCAGTTCACAAACACGCAACTGAACTATGGAACCTACTAGACACCACATCACCCGACGTCGCATTTCTTACAGAAACCTGGATGAACGCCTCATCAGCGCCCGACATCGCCATAGCCATCCCGGACGGCTACAAGATCATCCGAAAGGACCGCATCAACCAAACAGGTGGAGGCATCGCCATCGTCCATAAGAACACCATCCGAATCACGACCAGTTCCGACGACACCCTCGCAGCTGCCGAACACCTTCACTTCCAGATTCACATCGACCCCAAGACCACACTCAGAGGCACCCTCATCTACAGGCCACCAGGACCCCGCATACAATTCAGCAAAGACATCACTGACTTCATCAGCCCACACGCCCTTCCCTCCGAGGAATACATTCTACTGGGAGACCTCAACTTCCACCTGGAAAAGAACAACAACAGCAACACCACCACCCTTCTGGACAACCTCGCCAATCTCGGACTCAAACAACTTGTTGACACACCCACCCACTATGCCGGGCACACGCTCGACCCAATCTTCACCTCCAGCAAACACATCTCCTTCAACCACGCCACAGGACTCCATTGGACGGACCACAGCTGCGTTCACTTCAACTACAAAAAGACCACGACCCACAACCACCCACAACCAATTCCCCACAGAAACTGGAACAAAATTACCATCGACCCGCTCTTCACATCGCTTCACCTAAACCCTCCTGCCAAATCACTGGACCCAAATCAAGCAGCCATCAACCTCACACAATGGATCACCCACAGCGCTGTCGAATTAGCTCCCTTGAAAAACCATCAAATCAAACAAGGTAGTAAAAAAGCCCCCTGGTTCAATGATGACCTTAAGAAATCCAAGAAGATCTGTCCACCCTCGAGAAAACATGGCGAAAAAAACCCAACCACAGACAACATGACCACCCTCAAGAACGCCACCCGCAAACACCACCAACTGATCAGATCCACCAAGAAATCAGCATTCAAGGATCGACTCGACAACAACGCCCACAACAGCAAAGAACTATTCAACATCGTCAGAGAGTTTACCAACCCCACCGCCGGCACCAACGACATCACTCCCTCTCAAGACCTCTGCGACTCTCTAGCCTCGTTCTTCCACAACAAAATCGCTGACATACATAACATCTTCGGCGACCAGCCCACCCCACCCACCTCCGAACAAAAACCCCCCACCAACAACCTTTGCGCCTGGAACCCAATCACCACTGAAGACACCATCCGCTTCATGAACTCCATCCACTCAGGATCGCCAACCGACCCATGTCCCCACCACATTTTCAACAAAGCATTATCGCACCCCATCGCCGCGATGTCATCAACTGCTCCCTCAACTCCGCCACCTTCCCGGAAAGCTGGAAACATGCCAAACTCAGTGCCCTCCTGAAGAAACCTACAGCAGACCCCACCGAACTTAAGAACTACCGCCCCATCTCGCTCCTCCCATTCCCGGCCAAAGTCATTGAGAAAACCGTCAACAGCCAGCTCGCCGCCTTCCTCGAATCCAACGGTTCCCTCGACCCTTCACAGTCCGGCTTCCGCGCCAAACACAGCACCAAGACCGCCCTCATCGCAGCAACAGACGACATTCGAACTCTACTGGACAACGGAGAAACAGCTGCCCTCATCCTACTTGACCTCTCCGCAGCCTTCAACACAGTCTGTCATAGCACCCTTATACAACGCCTCAGCAACGTCGGAATACAAGGTAAAGCATTGGACTGGATCATCTCGTTCCTCGCCGGAAGAACCCAGAGAGTCTGCCTCCCCCCTTTCAAATCGGAAGCCACTGAAGTCATCTGCGGCGTTCCACAAGGATCATCACTCAGTCCCACCCTCTTCAACGTATACATGAGCCCCCTCGCATCCATTGCGCGCCAACACAACCTCGCCATCATCTCCTACGCAGACGACATCCAGCTGATCCTCTCCCTCACCAAAGACCCAAACTCCGCCAAAACCAACCTACACGATGGGATGAAAGAAGTGGCCGAGTGGATGAAGAACAGCCGTTTAAAACTGAACTCGGACAAAACGGAAGTCCTCATCTTAGGATCATCCCCCTCCGATTGGGACGACTCATGGTGCCACCGGCCCTGGGAAACGCACCCAAACCAATGGACCACGCACGTAACCTGGGCTTCATCCTAGACTCCTCCCTCTCGATGAACAGACAAGTCAACGCCGTCTCATCATCATGCTTCAACACCCTACGTATGCTCAAAAAAATCTTCCGCTGGATCCCCACCGAAACAAGAAAGACGGTCACCCATGCACTAGTCACAAGCCGACTGGACTACGGAAACACCCTTTACGCCGGAACCACAGCCAAACTACAGAAAAAACTCCAACGCATTCAGAGCGCCTCCGCTCGACTCATCCTAGACATCCCCCGCCAAGCTCACATCTCCGGCCACCTGAGGAACCTCCACTGGCTCCCCGTCAACAAGAGAATAACGTTCCGTCTCCTCACTCACGCACACAGAGCCCTTTACGACCTAGGACCCGAATACCTCAACACGCGCCTGACCTTTTACACCCCCACCCGCCAACTACGATCGTCCAATCAAGCCCTCGCCGCGATTCCACGCATCCAAAGATCCACCATGGGTGGAAGATCCTTCTCCTACTTAGCGGCCAAAACCTGGAATTCTCTCCCCACCCACCTCCGCCTTACACAGAACCACCTCTCCTTCAGAAAACAACTAAAAACCGGGATATTCAATAAGTAACATACCCCCGTCCCTCAAGCGCCTTGAGACCCTCTGGGTGAGTAGTGCGCTATACAAATTTTTTAACTTGAACTTGTGAGAAAGCTATGTGCATTTTGCAAGAAATCTCCTCGAAAACTGCTTGACAGTCGTATTACTTGTAGTCATTGTTTTTTTAAGATTACAAACTTTTCAAGTTTATAATTTGCAAAATTATAATTTTACACATGCCTACTCAAAAAGTGAATGTGGATCAATGTCTTCCATTCACCTGCATCTCCTATGAGCAACAAACATGGTACCCAAAGGGTTCTCTCAACTGAGTTCTGCATTTCCTAGGTCACAGATCAACCATCACATCTTGTAGGATCCAAAGCACTCATGTCAGCTTAACTTCAGAAACAAATATCTTAAACGTGGCCACAGGTATCTGTAGTAGAAGGTCAACAGTGGTCACTGCCCATTTATCCACCACAGCTTTTGAATGCTGCTCCCGCTGGGTGGCAAGACAGAAAAGATAACAGAGATAAAGAAGAAAGTGTATGGCTTTCTGTGTCTGTCTGGATATGTCTGAATGTATCTCTATATATAGTTATATATGTGAACATATACATGTACACACACACAGACTTTATGAGAGCTATTTGTAGTTGTCCACATCCGTTTATCTGTGGCCCCTTGTATAAACCCTCACACATAAGTGTCTATGGGTCTCAAAAGAAAGATTACGCTATTCGTGATGAAGTCCAACCTACAAAATGTGAAAACTAAATCAAAGATAGGTGAATAAGTGTAATCCTAACCTAATCTTTACACTTAAGGAATCCCATCAGTCACCACTCGATACCGCCCTTCATCATTTGGGGCTCCTTGTAGACCTTGTTACCGCAGGCTATCAGTGACGTGTGAGGATAAAATGGAACATCCTCCGTATCTAGAATAGCCAGCTAGATGGTCCTAGTACTTGTGATCAAATGTATGTGTGATGTTGGGTGACTGAATTGCAGTGTTTATAAACATAATAAGGTGTTTTAAAGTGTATTAAAATTGGGTGAGAGAACAACGCATACTTTATTGTTGTTTTTGCTCGCTCCTCCAATATTCAAAGCAGAATGTAGTAAAGCAGTTTCTAACAAATACCTGCCGAGGTGGAAAAAAGTGGTCGACATGTTTCAGCAAATATCGTGGACAAAATAGTCCTTGCTTTCTTCAGGACCTAGAATTACTAATACTACTGCAACGTGAAAACAAATGTGAAAGAAGGAAAAAAGGAATGTGATCACCTGAAATCCTAGGTGTCAGCTACTTCTCCTGCCTGTGGATCAACTGTACCACTACAAAATGGAAAAACACAACACATAATGTAGGAGGTCGGATATGCATCGTAAAATAGATTAACACTTCAGTAAGTGTAGGTAAACATGCCAAGCACTTTAGCACCAGGTTAGTGTGCAATAAAAGAATCATAATTGTTCAATTGTTTCAATATATGAAGGATCACATTATCACTTCCATATTATCACATTCCTGCTTACCGCATGTGCAGGAGGAATGAGCCTCACCCCACCTGGCTACGGCTCAGGACAGTGTGAAGCACCGCTCTAAAAAAGAATGAAGACACAAACTAAAAGGTAAATGTTCCTTATCCTGTAGTATGAAAGAGGATGCAGCTTTAGGTATCTGAATAAAAAGGGGGTTAAGTATGGCAGATTAAACGGTATCGAGGTCAAACTTCTAAGTTAAAATTAAGAGCAAAAATGCGGGTCGCTAAAGATTTTATCAATCTAGGGTGTATACGAAATATATTGTTTTTTAGCGGAAAAAGCCCCGCCTCGCTCTAAAGCCTTAAGGAGTAGCTTGTCCGTGTCCCAGATCAAAAATATTTGGCGAGGGTGACATGTCCCATAGTAGTAGGACTAAAGTGCTTGCGCTATCAATGCTAAGTCCCAAAATCGAAATGCACAACTTTTCACGAGGAGCGCGGCAATAACAACAAAGGATGCCACTGCCCACAGCACGCTGAGGCACTCAGAGGACCACCAGGTCGCTTACCTGTCCGTCGGTACTTCTTAGCCGGCATCCAAGCCGACTGGGGAGGTACCCGACGAAACACATACACGAACCTGGACTGCATTTCACTGCATTTATGCACCGAATGAACCATATGATCGGTTTCACCCGTTCGGTAGGCAGTGAACTACATTTCCCAGCATCCTTGGGTATCGATGCTAGGATTCAGCGCGGTTCGATGCTGTATTCATCTCGATACTGGTCCTTCCTCTTGTGGGATCTATTGCTACAAATAGAATAAATCACAGTTTTTCATACTAATGTACATGGGATTTTTCTCATCATTACAAGTATAACTCAAGTCACGTGATTGGCTCTCGTGATGGGGGTCACATGGTTATCTCCCAATCACGTTAGTGTCCAAATAAAAATGGAGGACTGTGTGTCGTTGGGTACCTCCCCAGTCGGCTTGGATGCCGGCTAAGAAGTACCGACGGACAGGTAAGCGACCTGGTGGTCCTCAGAGTGCCTCAGCGCGCTGTAGGCAGTGGCAGCCTTTGTTGTTATTGCCACACTCCTCGTGAAAAGTTGTGTATTTCGATTTTGGGACTTAGCATTGATAGCGCGAGCACTTTAGTCCTACTACTGTGGGACACGTCAACCTCTCCAGATATTTTTGATCTGGGACACGAACAAGCTACTCCTTAAGGCTTTAGAGCGAGGCGGGGGCTTTTTCCGCTAAAACAATATATTTTGTATACACCCTAGATTGATAAAATCTTTAGCGACCCGCATTTTTGCTCTTAATTTTAACTTAGAAGTTTGACCTCGATACCGTTTAATCTGCCATACTTAACGCCCTTTTTATTCACATACCAAAAGCTGCATCCTCTTTCATACTACAGGATAAGGAACATTTACCTTTTGGTTTGCGTCTTTATTCTTTTTTAGAGCGGTGCTTCACACTGTCCTGAGCCGTAGCCAGGTGGGGTGAGGCTCATTCCTCCGGCACATCCGGTAAGCAGGAATGTGATAATATGGAAGTGATAATGTGATCCTTCATATATTGAAACAATTGAACAATTATGATTCTTTCATTGCACACTAACCTGGTGCTAAAGTGCTTGGCATGTTTACCTACACTTACTGAAGTGTTAATCTATTTTACGATGCATATCCGACCTCCTACATTATGTGTTGTGTTTTTCCATTTTGTAGTGGTACAGTTGATCCACAGGCAGGAGAAGTAGCTGACACCTAGGAATTCAGGTGATCACATTCCTTTTTTCCTTCTTTCACATTTGTTTTCACGTTGCAGTAGTATTAGTAATTCTAGGTCCTGAAGAAAGCAAGGACTTTTTTGTCCACGATATTTGCTGTAACATGTCGACCTTTTTTTCCACCTAGGCAGTTATTTGTTAGAAACAGCTTTACTACATTCTGCTTTTAATATTGGAGGAGCGAGCAAAAACAAGAATAAAGTATGCGTTGTTCTCTCACCCAATTTTAATACACTTTAAAACACCTTATTATTTTAATCAACACTGCAATTCAGTCGCCCAACATCACACATACATTTGATCACAAGTACTAGGACCATCTATTCTAGATACGGAGGATGTTCCATTGTATCCTCACACGTCACTGATAGCCTGCAGTAACAAGGTCTACAAGGAGCCCCAAATGATGAAGGGCGGTATCGAGTGGTGACTGATGGGATTCCTTAAGTGTAAAGATTAGGTTAGGATTACACTTATTCACCTATCTTTGATTTAGTTTTCACATTTTGTAGGTTGAACTGCATCACGAATAGCGTAATCTTTCTTTTGAGACCCATAGACACTTATGTGTGAGATACTATAGCTTAGGGAATGTGCCTATGCTTGGTCTTTTAAATTTCCCTAGGGCCCCAAACCACTTTAATGTTGTTATTGTCCCTTGTATAAACCTCCATAAAATAATTTGCAGTCGCTTGATGTCTGCACATATTCTATCAGTTAGATACAAGAAAACTCAGCAATCTATTGGATAGCCATAATTCAATGGCAAACTGCAAGAAGCGTATAGTCATCATTAAACAAATAAACGCCAAAGAACAAGCTTTGTGTTTGCTAGACAAGTGTATTTTTTCGGTTACTTGACACAATACGAACCTGGATACCAAGGTGAGTGGAACACTGAAAATTACTTATTAGATCTCACCCGCCAGACATAGCACACACTATATTTTGTCCATTGCTATCTTACAGGTGGCAAAGGGCCATATGTTTCATTATAAATTGCGATCGCAAACACCGAAATTCGCAGCATTTCAGCATTTGCGATCGCAATTGGGCTCAGTGGTATGTATGTAAGAAAAACTGCCTTGCAAAATAAAGAATGGCAAAATTTGCGATTCCCTATTTTGCAATTGCATTTAAGGAATTGCAAATTGCTGTTCCTTAAATGAGATGTAAGAAGCACAGAAATCGCAAATTACCACCAACTTCAAGTTGGTGGTAATTAGTGATTTCTCTGAAAAATTCACTTTTTTGCATTTTCAAAGTGCCATGTGGCACACATACATGCCCTTAATGCACACATGCACATTACAGGGGTGCAACAGGGTGTCCCTTTGGCACCCTGGCACCCTTAAAATTGCATTCTCAATTTGCGATTGTCTAATTGAGAATCGCAAATTGAGAATGTCTTCCCATTCATTCCTATAGGCCACTAGGCCCATTGGATGAATGGGGAGGTATTCCTTAATTGCAAACTGCAATTCGCAATTAAGGAATATGTAGGATTCGCAAAATTATTTGCAAATCCTACATACATAGCGTTTTGTGATTCTCAAATAGCGATTCGCAAAAAATCGCAATTTGAGAATCGAAAAATCAGAGTTTGATACAAATGGCCCATAGTGTCCACCTGCTCCTTTCCACTGGTAAGTTTTGCTGTTAGTCTCATTTGCATGTTTCTTTTTTGTTAGCTTGTGTGAGCTTTCTTCTTCTTATGTGTGTCCCTCTTCTGGAGCCTTGACACATTACTTGGGTCGTTCCACTGCTTATTTTTCAGGTGCTACTTTTTTTGCTTATATTTTAAGCACTCCACAGGAGTGCATGCGTTTTCCAACTGTCCCCCTAGCCTGTTTCTGTACCCCCTTTGCGCTCCCTGTTGCACTGTCTCTCTTGTCCATGTGTGCTTCTCCCTTTGTTCTCTCACCCATTTTTCTGCTCCTGTGCTTCTTCTCCCCATTGCTCTCTCTCTTCTCTCCCCGCATGGTCTGCATTAGTTGCCCCCACTTGTGCCCCATGTTTGTTTTCTTGTTGCAGGGGCAGCATCCAATGTGATACCGCCCTGGCTCTCTTCATTGCTGCCTCTCCCCCCGCGTGTCTCTTTTTGGGCTGGACTCCCATATAAACTGGGGATATTTGGATCTGATTTGTCAGTAGAGAAATGACTTGCATGACGATTGCATAAGCTTTGTGGTGGAACAAACACTGTAGCTCCGCTTCCAAAAGGGCACAGTGAAGTTCAGACACTTGGCTTTCTTTCACTGAAGTGCTCTACTGCCCCCTGACATGTACCTCTCTGTGCCAACATTTTTAAATTTCACTACTAGGAACATATACTTTTAAACATTACAGTTTTTAGTTCTCTACTATGAGACAGCTTTTAGCTGTTGGTAAGCAAAAGCTTATTGAGGAACACACTGCTTTAAGTGAGATTAAAAAAGTGTGGTATCTCTAAAAGGGGCATGGCTTACAACATATGAACTACAATCTTGTGCTTTACACAGCATGATGTGTGCCTCCTGAACAGCAGGTACCACTTTGTGAGTTTTCTGCTATTGCATCCAGATGAATAACATAACAAACAAATCCCTACAACAAGCCAGAGCTATTGGCTTTGTGAGTGCGTGTTAGCCGTTGGATACAAATGAGCAACAACGTCAACTGCATTTATTGTGTGAATCAAACTAAATTATGGCTGAGCCTTCTTGAGTTGGAGTTGGACGCGGCACTAGAGCAGTTCCTTTATGTATCCCATGAAATCTTTTCTGCTAGGGTTAGATTTGGTGCGAGTGAGGCATTATTGGTCCCCTTTGAGCTTCTTTGGTGTGTCCAGCAGATGTGAATTCTTGCTATTCTTCTTTGTATTTGGTTTATTCTTTTTTTTGTATTTTTATTAAGATTTCGCAGTGTAACATGAATACATAACAGTGCAAGAATGGGTACAATCCGTATTGATTAAATGGAATTGCAGTATAACTCTATGGATGTTCCAATTGTCAATAATTCTCCTATTCCTGCATTGTTATATGCTGACAATGCGGTTTCGATAGCCTATACAACTAGGGCCTTACAAAGGTTAGTCAGCGCCTTTGTCCAGTTATGGCAGGCCCGCATCTAAGTGCCAATTTTTCTAAATGACATATTATGGCCTGCGGCTCTAAATGTTTGAATGTTTTTACCCCTGCAACCTATAACAGCTGCTTAGAAAGGTTTTAGTAATGTTTCCTATCTTGGGATCGCTTTTGATTTCTCTGGCTTTTGGAGTACAAATATTTCACACTGCTGTTTGATGCTTTGTAGATCTATGGGGGTTCTTTTCAACTTGCCAGGGCCATCTGGTCGAAAGGCAATCAGACCTCTTCTTGAAGTTTATTAGACCTGGCATCATTGGCGTGAGTCTCCCTTCCATTTTTACTGATTGCCTCCGCTGTTTTGATATGTTTTTGCTGGGTATATGCTTTGGGCACTGTGCCACTGCAATTCAGTGCCACCTATGTTAAATTGATGTACTAATTAGTGATTCCATGATTGGGTTATTTGATTTACTTGTCAGACCCTAGTACAGTGCACCATGTGTGCCCAGGGCTTGTAAATCAAATGCTGCTGGTGGGCGTGCAGCACTGGTTGTGCCACCCTCAGAATCAGCTTGTAAAGTGTGTCTCAGGCCTGCCATTGCAAGGCCTGTGTGCAGTCTGTGACTGCCATGTCGACTTGACAAGTGCACCCACTTGCCAGTCCCGAAACCTTCCCTTTGCTTCATATTAGACACCCCTATGGTAGGCCCAAGGGCAGGGTGCATTGTAAGTATAAGGTAGGACATGCTCTGGTATGTGTAGCATGTCTTAATAGTGAATTACAGCCATTTTAGTTTTTCACTATTGCAAGGTTACCTGTTCTCCATAGGTTAGAATGGGCAGTTAGATTATTACATTCTTATAATCCTAACTGACTCAGAGAACATGGTAGAAATTCGAATTTAATATGCCTGATCTCAGAATGATAAAAAACATATTTTAGTAAAGTTGGTTTTAATATTCTGTGTTTGAAAATACCACTTTTAGAAAGTAGGTATTTTCTTGCATAACTGTCCAGCCCTGCCTCTGCTAAGTTGTGTATTCCTTGTCTGGGTTTGTGAGTGACAGCGCTGGGGGATTCCAGGAGACAGGTTGGGGCAGCTCAGTGGTGAATAGAGAGCTCTGCATCTAGATGGGATGGAGGAGTTGCACCTGGGACCTGAATAGGGCTGGGCCTTCCCTCTACAATGCTGGCTCCACCCCCTGTGGCTTGTCTGATGTCTCTGCCCAGCACTGTGAAAGAAGAGAAGGAATCTTGTCAACAAAGTGCTCCAGAGCTGTGCCTTCTGTCCCCTGTGCTGACTCCACCTCCTGTGGGGCAGAGGAGGCCTCTGCCCTACACTGTGAAAGGAAGGAAGGAGTCATGTAAACAAAGTGCTCAGGAACTGGTTTGGACTAGGCAGAGGCCTCTCTCTCTGCCTTCAGAGAACAAAGGATTTTGGGGTATAAATATTGAGACCCTGATCCCAAGAAATTAGATCATTTCTGGAACAAGAAACCTTTTGCCAAGGAGAAGAACCAAGGACGTTGCAGAGGTTTGACTGCCCTTCTGCCAGTGTACTGGTTGCTGGGTTGGCCTGCAGTGGTTGCTTCATTGCCAAAGAAAGGAGAAGGAACTTTTTAAGGACTTTCATCATCTAAAGAATATTCTCCAAGGGCTTGAACTGTGCTTTCCTCCTGCTGAAGTCTCAAGGACAAAAGGCTTCATCTCCAGCTCCCCTCTGAATTTCCTTGCTGGGAATTCTATCTACAGACATTTGTGTGTCTCTGGGAGCTGGAAGCACGACGCATCGAGAGGAAACGTGTCGCCGCCACAGCTGAGATCGTCACATCGCCGGAGAGGCGTGCCGCCGCCGCATCTCCCAGAAAGCGTGTCTTTGTGAAAGCTGCCTGCTGTCGCATCACCGGAGAAGCGTGATGCCATCAAAAGAGTCGCCATCGCATCACCTAAGAAGCGTGTCGCAGGGCCTGTCGCGGCTCCAAAGTGCAGAGTCGTCGCAAGGTTGCCAGGGCGTCTACGCATCGTCATCGTATCGCCGTGACAAGGGCGCAATCTTCTCACATCGTAACAGGATCATTGCATAGCATTGAGGCGCAACCTTGCGCATCGCAACCGGACAGCAAGTCGAGAATCTACGCATCAACCCCGCACCGGTAAGGATCACGACGCATCCCCTACTCTGTGCAAGCATTGAGGCACGACGCATCATTGCCCCCGGATCACGGAACCGACGCACCTCCCCTTTTGCGAGCCTTTTGTTCATTTTGCGTTACACATCCAGGTACTTTGTTGAGAACTTTGTCGCATTTATCATCAACTTGAACTAAGCAACATTTATCATCTTTAAGTCAACTTTAAGTATAGTATTGTGGATTTTTGTCATTTGGGGTATTGTCTTAAGTCTATTTAAAGAATACTTATTTTTATAAATCCTGTGTTGTGTCCATCTGTAGTGTTTTCACTGTATTACTGTGTATAGTCACAAATGCTTAACACACTGCCTCTGAGATAAGCCTGTCTGCTCGTGCCAATGTACCAAGGGGGTGAGCAGGGGTTATTAAGGAGTGTAATCCCCTTATCCTGACTTAGAAGTAAGGGTCCCTATTTGGACAAAGGTGAATACCATTGCCAACTAGAGACCCCCAGATCTAACAAAGTTTATAAGACCCAGTGTGGTCCTACTGTTGTAAAGAGAGTTGGGGTTTGAAGCTATGCTAACTCCTCTGCAATTCAGGTTGACGAAAATTGCTTTTGCACTATGTATGTCAATTGGAATTATCTCTCCCTTACTTAGAAGATCAAATTAAATTGGGCCCACTCTCTTTATGGCTATCTGTCTGGTTAAATCCTAAATGAAGCTTGAAGCAATCAATTATAAAAAAAATTCTCCTCTGTGACACAGGGATTAGTATACCCTGGCTTGCATATGTCCATAATACTTTAGCAGAGATGGGGTGGTTTCCCCAGTTTGATGACCAGTCCTCAATTTGAGTGCAGGATAAAGAAGCCATTAAGTTATTGTTTCTGGAAAATAGGCACATTGCCAGGGAAGTCAATGTGCTTGGCAAATTATCTGTGAAGGCCTATGCCAATTTAAAAAGCTGTATTGTTATAAAATCTTACTTACTTGTGGTACATGGAAATTGGGACGGGTCATTATTGTTTTGATTTAGGGCGGGGACAGGCAGATACATTGGGCCATATTACAATAGGTTCCCTGGGGGCGCAACGGGCATTTGCACCTGTTTTCCGTGCCCCCGGGGCACTTTGGTATCACAGAAGGGGAGGAGACTCTTGTGTGTACCCTTCAGTAATACCGATAGCGCTATCGCACTTAAAATGCCAGTGCTACCATCAGGGGCATTCCCTCATTTGCATAGGGGCCTATAAAATGAGGGAATTCCTTTGCCTCTGCTGCTGCGCCATATTACAGACGTGGATACAGAGGCATAGAAGCTCTCAGGGGGGCACTCACAGTGTCCTACCTTCTAGGTGGCTCACTTTGGCTCACTGTGATTGCACCCCCTGAAACCAGCTCTCTGGAGGGGAGAAAGGGGCTCTATGGACCCCCAGATATCCCCTTGCAGGCGAGTGCAATAGCTGACCACACCCGCCTGAAAGGGAATCTCTAAACCCCTTTAAAAGTGCAGGCGGGTTGCCTCCTGCACTGTGAAAACATGAAGCTGCCACTCCGTCTGTGTTTTCAATTCAATGCGCTGCCCCAAGGGCAGCGCGAGTTCGCTGCTCCCCTGGAGGGCAGCACATTCACCATAATGGGGCACATTGTCATTATTTGCACCCAGGGCAACTTTTAAAAGGTACACCGGGGGCAAACAATGACAATGCGTAATACGGCCCCTGGTTTGCTTTTCATTGCTGCATTAGTTGCCCCCACTTGTGCCCCATGTTTGTTCTCTTGTTGCAGGGGCAGCATCCTATGTGATACCGCCCTGGCTCTCTTTATTGCTGCCTCTCCCCCGCGTGTCTCTTTTTGGGCTGGACTCCCATATGAAAAACTGTGGACTCCATGTGAAAAACTGGCTCATATGTTCAAATGTGTCCCTGTGATGTGGTATCAGACCAATCTTTATTACAATCTACATTTTTGCAAATATACTATTTTTACTCAAATATTTTTAATTGCGCTTCCAAAGAATTGTCAATTTACACTTTGTAGAGTAGCGCTCCGTTTTTTTAAAATTATTAAATGATGAGGAGGTGTGTTTTAGGATAGGATCGATCCTGAAATCAACAGTTTACTCATAAAAGTCTATGCTTTGGTAATTGTTAATGTCTTAATTGCTTTTCTTAATCACACATATGGATGTATTTAGCTTCTTTTTTATATGTATGTGTTGTAAATGCAAGGAAGTTATATTTACAGTAATCAAAACGGTCTAGCTCTTATACCCATTTCCCCCTTCCCTTCCACATCCCTATTGGTAGATTCCTTCTGTTTAGCATGATGCGCTCGGAGGCATTTCTCCTCAAAGAGAAAGAGAGCTGGAGATGGTTTTAAAAGTATTGATATGCTTGCCTGGTGTGGAGTCTATATTATAACACTGTCGATGAGTTTTGAGCTGTGAAGGTGGCAGCAGCACTGTCTCCACCCCTCGCTGTACACTCTCTTGGCAGATTCAGTGGCTACTTCATTAGTCAGCCCTTGAGGAGCAGGAACATCAAAGGCACAGTGTCATCGTCGACAAACAGTGTGGCTACACGCCTACCCGCACTCTGATGGCCTTGCCTAATTAAGGAAGATTAGGAGGAACACTGTGGATGTGCCAGGGATTCCCTATGGGCTTCTGCGTGTCTTCTGCTTTGATGCGATTCCACTCCCTGCTGATGGACAACATTAAAGGTCGATGGGGAGAACATAGTACCTCTTCATGCCTAGCCCACCTGACAAATTTGGTTACTGCTCTTCTCTACTGAAGAGGGCGGCAAAGCAGGAAGTCTACCATGCCCTTGCTTCCTCCTCATCAGGACAGAGGAGAAATATTCACTATTGCCCACATGCATCAAAGGGAATTGCATTCGCAAACGGTGCGAATCGCAAAATACGGCCGTTTGCGAATGCAATTTCCTTTTTTGGGATGCATCATTTTTTTTCGCAATGTAAGGAATCGCAATTGTGTTCCGATTTCTTAAATTGCGATTGCATTTAAGAAATCGCAATTTTTGATTTTCTAAATGCAATGCATGATCATTTTCTTTTTGCGAATTCGCAAATAGGAAGAGGTAAATTACCATGAAGTTGAAATTCATGGTAATTTACGAAAACTTTCAAAATGCACAAAAGTGCATTTTTGAAAGTTTCATTTTACACACACACATGCCCTTGGGGCATGTGTGTGTGAAAATTTTTCTTAAAGTTAAATTTCAGTGGTGCGGGGGGGTCCTTTGGACCCCCCCTGCACCCTTGAAATAGCATTCTCATTTTGCGATTCCTTAACCACTTGGCTGCTATGGCTTTTCCCCTCCGTGCTGAGAAGCTTTGAAGCCCATTGTTCATGACGAGCTCACCTTGTCATGAGCACAGCTCCAGTGTGCCTCATGACGAGCTGAGCTCGTCATGAGTATGGAAGATGTTAATTGCAAATCGCAAAATGGGAATGGCTTTCCATTCATTCCTATGGGCCTCTAGGCCCATAGGAATCAATGGGAAGGGATTGCTTAATTGCGATTCGCAAATTGTGAATCGCAATTAAGGAACATTAAGAAATCGCAAAAAAATTGCGATTTCTTAATGCATAGCATTTTGCGATTTCTTAATTGCGATTCCTTAATTTTCGCAATTAAGAAATCGCAAAATGTTACACTGATGCATGTTGCCGCTAGTCTCTGATGGAGGAGAGAGGACAGTAAGTTAATGAACAAGTACAAGTTAAAGTTCTGCTTTACTGAAGGAAAGGGTACTTTAACTGTCTGCTTCGTATATCGGTGATACACACACCTTTGGACATTTACGGAACCTTGGAATGTTTTTGCATCATTTCTAAAACATATACATTTATGAGGAGGGAACGTTCAAGCTTTTTCTTGTGTGTGCACTATTCAACCAGTGATCCACACACCGTATGACTAATCACCCCCGTCATTTATTAATGGTATACCAGTGCAATCACCTTCCTATTGCTAAATTTGCATATTGCATAAAGAATTGTTAGGATTCCCGCAAGATATTGGCCTTCCCTGTCACAGGATCGACATGTATTAAGTATATAGATAATGGTACCTCCCTGTGGTCACTCAGGTCATATAGGACTCTCAGACTGGGTGTATATGGATTACATAATAATGTTAGGCTAAGATGGCCGCCTGAGGAGGAGCTGATTGAAAAGCTCCTGGTTTAGGGATCACCTTCTGGTGAAAATCCCTGGATAAACCACCGAATCTCACACTGCTTCTCTCATCCTCCGACATCACAAGACAACTTCTATCCACATATCCTAAAGTATTGGATGTGTGACATCTACTCACCGAGTTTTTCGTCGTCCTGATGCCAGAGTCGGTCTCTGCCCGAGTGTGGGACATCTACTCTCCGAGTTTTTCTTTGTCCGGACGTCTTAGTCGGTCTCTACCCGACCACCCAACTGCTCAGCTGATTGCCCTGCTTGGGGCCCTTCGAGATTGTCGCTGCCTCAACTCCGGTGGCTGCCTTCCGTTGTGTCCGGTCCTGGTCGCTTCTGTGGAGCTGATCTCTGACCCCAGACGGATCGGCGAAGTGATCCTGGGGACAGCTTTGGAGCAGGCTCGCTGCGAACGTTGCTACACTCTCTCCTGATCTGTGGAGGCTTGGTCACTTCCCTCCTGTTGCTCCTCTCGTCGGGGTGCCACTTGATTCCTGCGCCACACCCTGAGCCGAAGGCATTGGCTCCAGCTGCCGCAACAAAACGGTCCTGTGCCGCCGCTGCTCATCTCGGTGGATTGCCGTCCGATACCTGTGCCATGCCCTAAAACCGATTCTTGCTCCGAGGCCAGACTGTCCGATGCCTCCGCCATCCAGTTGCACTGCGGCCTCGTCTCGACACACACGTCGTTGTAGGCACGGGGCCCCTCGACACACACATTGTTACAGGCACGGGGCCCGGTCTGTTCGCCCCCCATTGCTGTTGCGCTCTTTCCTGCCGACGCCCACCCTCACAGCTGTGAATGCGGCCAATCTCTACCTCCCGCTTGGCCTCTGACCGGGATTTTTCACCGCAGTGCTCAGTGGGGCTCTCTGAGGCTCAGCCCTCTGCCTTCCTACCCGCATGGTGACTCTCCGTTTCTCATGCGCGAAACCAATGCCTTGGAGTGGCCGCCCTACCCCTGAAGCTCGGATTTGAACTCGTGGTGTGCCCGGTGATTTCAGCCCGCCGACTTATTGCCCCCCCATCTGAATATTGTTGGGTCTGTCGTTTCGGCAAGCGGAGACTGGCGACCTGAGATCGTGTCTTCCCCTTCCTCTGACTATACCTCGGTCGCCCCTTTTGCCTGGGCTTGCCCGTCGATTCCAGGATATTACTGTTCGTTTTTATCACCATGGATCTCCCTTGATACGGGATGGGTTTGACCTGCTGTTGTTTGCATATAGGACCCATTTTGTTAATCCTGGCCACCACCTCTTTACTATGGACCTCCATTTTGAGGATGTTGGTATGTTGTTTTTGTTCCCTTGCTGAATCATAGACACTAAGAGAGGACTGACTACACCTCCACTAAGTCAGTGGCCATCTTTAAGATATCCCCCCTCACAATCTACCTATGTAAGAATTAAATTGCTTTCTCTGCACTTTATTTATATCAACGTTCGTCTCTCCACTTACTCTATCTCTGCACTTTATATTAAATAACTCTCTTCTCTTCTCCTCACTTACTCCCTTACCTCTTTTTAAATCTTTTTAACTATCTCTCACCTCACTAATCCTACAGTTACCTTTCTCCCTTAAATTACTACTCTTCCCACTGATGCTCCATTTTAGGCTAATTTTCTAATATACCCCCTTCTTTACCATTAATCTTCACTGCAAACCACCTTTTAACATTACCCCCCTCTTGGCTGTCCTCTGAGCTATCCCTATAATGCTCAACGATGTTATGTTTATCTTATTATGTCTCACTTCATTACTAATTTCTGGACTGTTTACTATAACTTGATGTTCCTCTGCTTAGCTCACCCTCTGCACCTTCCATTACAATCTGCTCTGACTAATTGTAGCTCTACCCACCCACGCCACATAGCTCCGTTTTTTTAATCTTTGGATTGTCTATTTTTATATTGTGCTGTGTATTTTTATTTTATATATTTTGCATTTTATTGTGGATTGTTTAACAATGTTATGTTTACCTTATTATGTTTCACTTCATTACTAATTTCTGGACTGTTTACTATAACTTGATGTTCCTCTGTTTAGCTCACCCTCTACACCTTCCATTTCAATCTGCTCTGACCAATTGTAGCTCTACCCCCCCACGCCACATAGCTCCATTTTTTAATCTTTGGATTGTCTATTTTTATATTGTGTTGTGTATTTTTATTTTGTATTTTATTTGATATATTTTGCATTTTATTGTGTAGCTTCTTGCTTCACCATACTTGATGTCCCTCTGCTTAGTCCACCCTCATTGACTATCACTGCTATATGTGCTGCTGACTAAATGTAACGCCGCTCCCACATCTCATAACTCTGTTTTTTAATCTTGTGGTTGCTCATATTGTGCTGTATATCTTTCATCTGACTTTCATCTGACTATGCTCCCCCTTCTCATTACGTTACACCCGTCTTATTCCCGCCACCCTTGTCTCTTATCTCTGTTGTACCCCATCTTTTATTGCCTGCTTCACCCTTCGTTTCTCCTTCACACTTATCGCCTCCTGATTTACCTTTATTATCATACTCCTAACACTGATACCCCTTCTCAACCACAATTGACCTCCCCTGCCTACATCACTAATACTAGTACTGATTCCCCTCATCCCCCTCCTTATCTATCTTCATCCTGACTACTCCCAACACGTTTACCCCCTCCTAACCACAACAGACCTCCCCTGCTTTCATCACTAACACCCCTACCCACATTATCCCCTCTCTCTATCTCCACCCCCTCCTCCTCCACCAATCATGTTATTCATTCTCAATCACTACCTACCACCCTTGCTCTCAATACGATAACATGTGACCCCCCAGTCTCCCAGTCCCCTAATACTCTTGTCCCCCTTCCATCCGCCTCCACAAATGACTCCCCAGCCCCCCTCGTGATTCCTCTATATTGTCTAACTCTCCTGTTATCCTCACACCTAATCTCACTCCCCCTCACACCCAGATTCCTCTACGCTCTGCTGAGCCCTCCTCTCCTTCTGTTCCCTTACTCAGCAATCCCCCCCATCCTCCTCACTATACAACCCGTTTATGACGCCCACCGCCTCCCCCTCCTACCCCTCATTATCCCCCCTTCCTAATACACTCTCTTCTACTCACTGCCATCCCACTGACCTCCATATCACTTCTCCTTCTGACTCAACTGATTTGCCAACTCTTACTGCCTTTAAGCAATTTTCATCTAACTGTCCGCCCATAAATGATGCTTTTCCTACTTCTACCTCCCGTACACCCCCTCTCCCCAAAAATGATCCTCCCCCACACTATAATTCCTCCCTCCTCCCCCCCCAGGTTTTCCCCTCGTCCCACCCACATTTGCAACCCCCTCTGTAATGCTTACTCAACCAACCTCCTATTAACTAATGATCTACCACACTCATCAATTCACACGCAATCACTCCTTAATATTGAACTCCTCCTTTCATCCCTTGTCTTGGAACTCTCCTCACTCAGAAACGAGATATCACTCCTTTCTAAAGCCCACCCCTTAGCTCACGCACACACACTGATACCCCCACAATACACCTGTCCATACCACATCAACACTCATACCAACCCACCCTCTAACTGCTCAACTAGTGCTATCTCCACCATCAACACTCCTCCTCCCCTAGTATTCACTTGCCCATACCCGCTCAACCTTCCTTAAGCGTCCCACCCTACACCAACACTACTTTCCCGCCCCTACCTGATACCTACCCGACAACCTCAGCTGTTAACTCTCTCACGAAACTACCTACCTATCCCTCTCCTTCCTCGTCCCTTATCCCCCTTACTCGTCACTCTACGATCCCAGTTCTCATAGGAACAAGCAGACTCCCCCTTCATCCACCTTCACTTAGACCACCCCAACAACTTAGACCCATCCTCCCCTGTCCGCGCTCCCAACTACCAGACCCTACTCCCCTCTGCTGCATGTTGATCAACTGCCGATCCGCCTCCTGCCACGCAACTGAGATTGCGGAAACCATTCTCAGCAAAAACATAGACTTTGCATTCCTAACCGAAACCTGGCTCACCGCCCACTCCACCGCCATCCTCGACCTGCTCATTCCCCCAGGTTATGCTATCATCAAGAAAGATAGAGACGAGCAAACAGGAGGAGGCCTTGCCCTAATCTTTAAAGCTGAACTCAACATCTCTCTTATACAGCTGCAAGACCCCTCATCCTTTGAATACCTCTGCACCGATCTCAGTATTCCTAACTCCCCCTCCATTTGGTTGCACACTATCTACCACCCCCCTGGGAATAGTATCTCTTTTACTGAAGAGATGACCGATCTTATTGTTCAATCATCGCTCTCCCACTCCAATAATCTCTTTCTTGGTGACTTCAACATCCACTGGAACAAAAAGGATGAACCTGCTGTCATCTTATTTAAGGATGCCATGGACATCACCAACATGACCCAACTCTGCAATTCCCCTACCCATACCAAAGGTGCCACACTTGATGCTATATTGACTAGCAAGGATCTTGCCTCTCTCTCTCTAATATCCTTCCTGTCGACTCGTCCGACCACCACCTTATCCTCTTCACCTTGAATATCTCCATTACAAGCCCTGCCCCCATCAACACTTTACCTTTGAAACTAACACGCAACCTTCACCGTATCCCACCTGGCAAATTGGAATCATCTAATAAAACATGCCTACTTCACCCCCCTCAGCACCAATGACTTAACCAAGCATTATAATAAGTCTATTCTTAAATCCCTCGATCAAATTGCTCCAATTAAACTCAAGCAACAAAAAAACAACCCTCCCAAGTCCTGGTTCAATTCTGAACTCAATAACGAAAGACGGGTACTCAGACAATCTGAACGTGTTTGGAGGAATCATCCCTCTCATGATAATCTGGCTCTCCTTAGAACTGCTAGAGCCCAATACAAAAAACACATCTTCAACGAAAAAGCCTCCTTTCTCCGGTCACAACTTGACCAGGCTAGAAACCGCCCCAGAGAACTCTTTAACATCGTTAGAAAACAAACATCCTCTGGCCCTCCTAAAATATTAACCTCTATTGAAAGATGCGAAGAAATTGCCAGCTTCTTCTCGAACAAAATCAACAAGATAGAACTATCATTCTCTCCCCCCTCTCACTCCAACCTCCCCTCAATCAACACACACTCACCAACACTCCGAACTCTCTCTCCTCCTCCTCCTCCTCCTCCCTTCCCACACTTCAAGACCCCCCCCAATCTATCCCCGTTCTCCCACAACCTGACTCTTCTCCCAAGGTCCCCCCTGCTAAAAACAAAGCTTCATGGAGTGAATTCAGTCCAGTTTCTGTATCCATGATTATCAACATAATTTCCAAACTTAAACCTTCCTCCCATACCAAAGACCCTCTCCCCGCCCATCTGGTTCAAGAACTCAAACACATTATTGCCCCTATCTGGACCAATATTATCAACTCCTCTTTTTCCTCTGGCGTTGTCCCTGCCTCCCTTCAGCTTGGCCAAATCTACCCCATTCTTAAAAACACCTCGGCTGACCCTAATGACCTTAACAACCTACGCCCTATCTCCAACCTCCCTTTCCTCTCTAAGGCCCTTGAAAAGTGTGTCCTGTCCCAATTAGAGAACCATATCCTCTCCTTTAATCTCCTGGACGTTTTCCAATCAGGTTTTAGAAAGGGATGCAGCACCGAAACTGCTATGTTAAATATCACAGATGATATACATCGCTCCCTAGATAGAGGTGAATCATCACTAATAATCCTACTTAACCTCTCAGCTGCTTTTCATACTGTCCACCATCCCACCCTTCTCAACACTCTCAAAAATCGATTCGGCTTTGAAGGCACTGTATTAAATTGGTTCTCCTCGTTCCTTCAAAACAGATCACAGAAAATCAAGCTCAACCACCACCTCTCTAATCCACAACCAGTCTCACTCGGTGTCCCTGAAGGATCTATCCTCTCCCCAACCCTATTTAATCTTTACATGGAACCACTCACTCTTATTCTCAAACAAGCCAAAATGAATTGCCACCTTTATGCTGACGACACCCAACTTTACTACAAGATCAAATCTCACAATAACATTCTTCACCTTAATGACATCTTGACTAAAGTTCAAGCATGGTTCCATCTGAATCATCTAAAATTGAATCCGAAAAAAACTGAAATCATCCTTTTCACTCCCAAAAACAATTCCCTTCCCATTCAACTCTGGATCAACGATATCAAAGCACTTAATTCCTCCCTCTTCACCTCTAACTCTGTGAAATCCCTAGGCATCAGCATCGACCAGAATCTTAACCTCATCCCCCACATTAAAAATGCAGCCAAAAGTGCTCTTTACACCCTTCACCACCTCAAAAAAAATCAAACCTTTTATTACAGCAGATGATTTTAAAACCGTTGTACAATCATTTGTCCTTTCCAGGATTGACTATGGCAATGCCACACTTGCCGGCTCACCTAAAGTCCATCTTCCACCGATTAAATCTGTTCTCAATCTAGCCGCTAGGCTTATCTCTGATTGTGAAAGATTTGACCACATCTCCCCCATCCTCAAAAACCTCAATTGGCTCCCAATTGAGAGAAGATCCACCTAAAAGATTGCCTGTATAACTCACAAAGCTCTTCACCAAAACACTCCCTCGTACCTTGCAGTCAAACTACAGAAAGCAGGGTGCTCCAGATCCCTGAGGAGCACTAACTCCCTTGTCCTAATCCCTCCGAGACTCAAATGTCAAAAGACCCAATCCCGGGCATTTTCTGGTAATGCTCCCACGATTTGGAACTCTCTCCCCAAAGATCTTCACTGCAACCCCTCTTGCCCTCTCTTCAAAAAGGAACTCAAAGTACTTCTTGTCAACAAATATTGGTGTACCTAATGACTTTGATATTGAACTTGCTCACTCTTTACCCTTCCCCTACCCAGTCCTTCCCCACACCCTCTCCCCATTTCATTTTCCCTCCCCTCCACTACACCCCCATCCTTCTCGGATCTTTAAAACCCCATCTTCCCCTTTAATTTACCTTTGTTTCTTTGCCCTCATTGCTCCTCTTAATGTATTGCTATACCCCTTGTAAATTCTCTGCACACTGTTAACTGTTTGTTATTCTCTATTATCATGTTTTACCTTCCCTGTAAAGCGCTCTGATACTCTTGGGTCCAGCAGCGCTATATAAAACCTTTGAAATAAATAAATAAATAAATAAATATTTATTAGAGTAAAGTAACAGCAGTCAGAAGAGTATGATACGGACTGGGGGGGAGGGAAGAAAGGTTGTGGTTCCTCTTAACAGGGACCTTAGTAGTGTCTTTTTGAAGGGTTTCCTCACTGGAGCCCCTCCAGGAGAACTGCTTTCCTTCAGGTTCCTGGTCCTTAGTGCCCGGTCTCTGAGCTGTACCAGGAGAAGAGGAGCGGTGGCCTAAGTCCCTCAAAATAAAGACATAAAAAATGTCAGGAGCCAGTTTGGCTGGCTTAATGTAGTGGTTAACCATCACCTTCACCGAGGTTGCTCTCACTTCTTCAAGGGATGCAGGCTCTTTACCACAAGTCACAACCCCTGACTTACTGCCTTGCTGTACCCATACGTAATTAGTGCTCGGTGTACATGCACATGCAGAACAGCCCCGAACCCTATGGGTGCCCCTTCCTCCACCTGCCTAGAGAGAAGAGGTTAAAAACCGGTACTTGCCTTAAGCCACCACCCTCCTGGGTCGTGGCTGGGGGAGTCACACCACCCTCCTCTCCTGGCTGGTTTGACTCTTGCACAGTGCCTCCTGCCGCTAGTTTTCTGCTCCCCGCCAACCTGCTCGTCTTGCCGCTCTTGTTCTGGTCCCTGTAGCCTTCTGGGTCCTGGGGTCTCAACAGACCCCTTTCCTCAGTCTTCCTCTTTTCCTCTCCTTCCTCGTGGAACTCCGCATTCTCCTTCTCTCTCCCGCAGCTCTCTGTAATCGCCTCCTCGCTCTCCATTGTTTCTGCGCTCGAAGCGCTGACCCCATCTTACGGATGTCCGCCTCCCGCCGCCATGTTGGAAATCCCACCAGCTGATGCCGCTGGATTACACTCCCACACTTTACATCATAGATATCTAGTAATGTAAGCATTACAACCTAACATTAAATGGTTACTCATGTGCGTGATGCACAATTACATAAGCCCTGTGGTGTAAATATTAAAAGTTATTTATTGTATTCTTAGATTCTATGGGAACCATGGCACTGTGTACAGTTCTGATTGTACACTCTAGCAATTTTTGATTGTGGTTAATTTTAGTACCCTGTCTCATTTCGTTTTTCAACCCTGGCAGCTGTAAGCATGAATCAATCATGGCCATTTTTAAATGAGGCAGGGGACCCTGCATTACCTTGGAAGAAATGGATGAAGTTGTTTAAATTGTATCTTATTGCCATTGGTAGGGAAAAGTTCATTGCATTCAGAAAACAACATATTTTGTTGATATAGGGATTCATAGGAGCTTCTTCCTTCTATGATCCCCTATTTCATGCAACAAAATATGATTTATGAGACACTCCCTTATGTGTTACACCTTCCAGAGGGTATAGAAGAAGGGGACCTGGATGTACACAAGATACCATTCTTAAAACGTTGATTACAATTTGGAGACAAAATTAATGGGTTTCATAAAAGGCACAACTTCTTCTGCAGGATACAAGGTAAGGAACAGAGTATAAAAAGTTACATTACTGCACTGAAAGAGCTAAGTAAATTGTGTGACTTTGGCCAGTTAAATAATTTCTTAATTTGTGACCAACTGGTGTGGTGCACTCATAATGTGCATATTCAGGAAAAACTTCTGGCAAAATATCTAAATTTAAAGGAGGCAATTGAAATAGCAAAATCCATTGAGCACAGAGTTCTTGTGAAAGAAATTAAGTCACAGTCTGATATGGTAGTGGAAGTAAAAGAAGAGAAACAGGAGAAGCATGTTAATGAGGTTTATAAGGTAAATAACATTCCAGACAGTCATACAAAATAGGAATCGGGTGAATTAAAATGTTTCAGGTGTGGCAGTAGTAACCATTTAGAAAATAATGTAAATTGCCAAGCTATAAATATAAACTGTAAGAAAGGCAACAAAGGGGGCCATTTTGCCAGATTGTGTAAAGAGGGTGAAAGCAGACAGGTCAAGGATACTAAGGAAGGTAGACAAGAATTGAGGAAGATTGTCTTCCATGTTAAAGAAATTAATTGTCATAACCCTCCCAGCTACCCAGAGTGTACCATTAGCCTTGATGGGGAACCTGTGAAATGTTTGCAGACTCATGTTCGCCTTTCACATTCGTCAAGCAAAAAGATTTGATTTTGAAAGCCTATAATTGCACAGTGAGTCTCTATTAGGGATTCTAGATATCTCACCAAATAGATAAAATATACATCCAATTCTCCTAGAGGGGATGATAAAAGCCAGGATAACATTTAAAGATAGGTTACATTTGGGAAAAGGTAAGTGTTAAAAGTGGTTTTAACCTGCTGGGATGGCAACACAAAAAGGAATTGGGAATTACATTAGATTCAAATAACCCTGAATGAGTTCTTGTGGGGGATAGACCTAACATAGGTGACCACATTTGTGATGAATTTTCAGAAATGTTCAGTGAGATCTTAGGCTTTTTACGTGATTTTCAACATAGGATAAATTTAATATATGAGGCCAAATCGGACGTCCACAAAGCCAGAGTAATCACACATTTAATGAAAGAGCCCTGAGAAAGAAACCGCCTGACGGCCTGAGGCATTATACAACACATTGACTGCTCAGAATAGTTAGCCCCTGTTGGTATAGTAAAAAAAGACCATGGTAATTACACTTGCTTATGGGTAGACCTGAGGGATATCAACAATAACATATGGATAAAGAGACTTCCTTTACCTCGTATACATGAGATGTTGAGCAGGATTGGCACTGCTACCTGTTTTAGTGTGACTGATTTATCCATGGCATACCACCAAGTAGAACTCCATCCAGACTCACTTCCATAAACAGCATTCATTACACCCACCGGGGAATTCATGTTTTGCATTTGGACTTGCCTCAACTGTCTCAATCTTGGAGAAAACTATGGGAAAACATACTGGCTAACATTTCAAATACTCTTTGTTTCCAGGAAGACATCGTGGTATATGGTTCCTCTGTCCAAGCGCACAATGCTTATTGAAAAATTGTATTAACTAAGCAAAAAGATGCAGGATTTACCCACAAACATGTCAATCACCAGCTAGGAGTCAATTCAGAGAAATACCTAGAACATACCAGGAAAAACACAAATCTCTCTTGGGTTTGGTAGAATACATGCATGTGAAAAACTTTTCGAACTTCCCTTAAGATTTACGTGAGTTGCTAAAAAAAAGACAATACATACATTTACATGGGATGACAAGTTTCAGGAATCTTTTGAAAGTGTAAACAATGCATTTCTATCTGCTGCATGCCTGTGCAATGTTGATCCCAGCAGAATAAGTATACTCACTACTGATTCAAGCAACAAGGGTTATGGATTATCACAAATAGTAGAAGTAAAAAAGTGTAGTGTTTGCTTCATACACTCTTACAAATTCTGAGAAAAACTATTCTGTAATGGAAAAGGAAGCCCTGGCTTGCTTTTGGGCTATAACATTTTTTAGAATTTTTAGGATCTTTCAGTTTAAAGTCCGTACAGACAACAAGCCACTTACCTACATTTTCTCAACAAAGGGAGCGGTGAATAGCACACCCCGTATTGCCAATGGATCTTGGGATTTGAAGTATTTTGCTTCAAGTTAGAATACTTCCCTGGTGAAAAAAATTGACAGCTGATTTCCTCTAAAGATCCCCATTAAATGTAGAAGACAGCTATGAAATGTATCATAATATCCTTTATGGAAGATTCTTAATTTAGTTATTGATAAATGGAAGGATAGAATTAGCAAACATACAGAATCAGAAAATCTCAAAAAACACATTGTCGATGGTTTGGCCCATGAAATGTAGTGAACTGTGTGACAACCTTGAGGACTATTGGGAGGTTAGAACATTCTTTCTGTTTAGAATGTTGCATTCTGAGTCATTTCTTCTCAGAGAGAAAGAGACCTAAAGACAGTTAATAAAGTATTGTCATACTTACCTTATAACCGTAAGTACAATATCTGGGTATTCTTTTATGTGCATCTCTGACACACGAATAGAGATTGATATGCCACTCCAAACTACCCCACACCAATTTATCCCACTCCAATCTACCCCACTCCAATCAACCCCAATCTAAAATCTACCCACACCACTCCAATCTACCCTTCTCCATTCCAATCTACACCACTCCATCCTTCCCCAATCTGCACCACTTCACTCAAATCGCCCCTCCAATCTGTCCACCTTCAATCCAATCTACCCCACTCTACTCCAATCTACCGCAATCTACCCCAGACCAAGCTACCCTACTCCACCCCATCTACCCAACTCCACTCCAATCTACCCCACTGCACTGTATCCCACACCAAACCACCCTACCCCACCCCACTAACTTTCAGCTGAACATTACCCACGCTGGTTTACAACATGGCTAAATCATGTTACCAAATCCAATAGCTCTCCAATAGGCTAGACCTATTGGCTTTTTCAATGCTTGTGTATACATAGTTCTTACTACCAATGTAGATCCTGTTTCTAGGGGCTCTCATTGTTGGCAGAAAAACAAAACTTAAACAGTGAACTGACTAACAGAATTTAATGGATGGTTGAATGGATGAATAGATAAATAATTGTGTAAAGCAAGAGTGTGAAAGAAAGTGAGATAAAAGAGGACAATCATCAAAAGAGATAGGTTTTGATGACCTTACCCAATAAGGCGGCATTTGAAATTATGCTGCGAGAGGGTATGCAGTACCTAAAGTGAGAGGGCGAAAGACAGGTCTTTCTTCTTGATGCCCTCACACACCAGAGGGGTGTCATGCTTCATCATTGGGTTTGCTCCTCGTCGGGCCGGCGCTGCAATACCAGACGGGCTCACCGTAAATAGGGTTTTTTGCCGGAGATCTTTTTGAAGAAGCCGTGGGGTGCCTGCGGGTAAGAGGGTAAAGGAAGAGTGGTGCACGTGAGGTGGAACTTAAAATAAGTCTGGATCAGTCCTATTCATAGGCAATTTTAATGGTTTAGGTAGATCTAGCCTAATTAAAAAAGAGTGGACGCCCTGTGAGGATATAATGATCCTTATGGGCTGTCACAGTGTGTAGGGTCGACATGTTTCATGCCTTGTCGCTCCGAACGAGTCGTGTGGCACTTCTTCAGGACCTACGTGGTGGTATGGTGCACAACTAATGGACAGGCTCCTAAAGTTTAGGTGAGTAGCCTAGCGCATCAAGCCTCTCCATTGCTCTTTACAAAAACGTAGCTTCCAGGTACGTTCCTCACGGGGCACAGAGCGAGGGTAGGAGACCAGCAAGTTGCCGTCCACCCAGCTGTGAGTATGCCTCCTTTCCAGCAATGACTAACGACCTCTGGTAAGCCACAGGAGTAGTGTTATGTGTGGATGCTGATGGTGTTTAGACTGGCCATTTTTCCTTTCAGGATCGGAGCAACCAAGTGTTCTGTCACATCCCCGTCGGTGAGTAGACTTTGCACTGGGGTGAGTTGCCTGGCCATAAACTGATTTTGTTTCATCGGCAATTCCGCTTGAGAGAATGTGCATGCCGCTGTTACGCCCAGCGTCCGGAAAGGCAGTTTTGTTAATCCTCAAATGCATTCATATCGGCCTTTTGACCTTGCCTACGTGCGGGGTTGCCTGTATCCTGCAATAGGCAATAGTATTGATCCTTTGAGCCCTGGCATGGCTTATATGTCTGCACGCCTATTACCGGGAAAAACGCTTCCTGCCACGAATTGGGCACCTGTACTGGTCACCGCTACTCCCCATCACCACCCGAATGCATGCGGCACCTCAACTGCTTCCACGACCAGCTGGTATCAGGTAATTTGGTACTCACGCAAATTACCCCATGCAAGGGTTGAAAGCCCACCCGTTGCGAACTACAACTCAACTAAGTATAGGCCATCCCACTTCCAATGGCGTATGGTTAAAGAGGGTTCCACCACTGTCGAACCTGACCTAATCAATTCACACGTCGCCTTCTCCAACACAGTACTAGAGGATACCTCCTTACCTGTCCACCACTGACATTGTCAACGGCACGTTGCTTCATGGTTTCACTTAATTGTACCCATTGGCACGTCCACCTCATACATACCTCCACTGGCACATGAATAAACGCCACCCTTAATGTAAGATTCTGTTGTACGTTGGTTTTGTTTTATCCTCCTAAAACCCAGGCTCTCTTGTTCTCCTTTATCCCCACAGGTCGTCAACCACCCAGTACAGATCTACTAGGGCCCTACGTCGGGCTACCCACCTAAACTTTAGGAACCTGTTCATTAGCTGTGCACCATACCACCACATAGGTCCTGAAGAAGTGCCACACGACTCGTTAGGAGCAAAAAAGGCATGAAACATGTCGACCCTACACACTGTGACAGCCGAATTAGGAACATTATATCCTCACAGGGCGTCCACTCTTTTTTAATTAGGCTGGATCTACCTAAACCATTAAAATTGCCTAGGAATAGGACTGATTCAGACATTTTAAGTTCCACCTCATGTGCACCACACTTCCTTTGCCCTCCTACCCGCACGCACCCCACTGCTTCTTCAAAAAGATCTCCGGCAAAGAGTCCCATTTACAGTGAGCCCATCGGGTATTGCAGTGCCGGCCCGAAGATGAGCAAAGCCCAATGATGAAGCATGACACCTCTCTGGGTGTGTGAATCCATCAAGAAGAAAGACCTGTCTTTCTCCCTCTCACTTTAGGAACTGCATACCCTCTTGCAGCACAGTTCTCTAGGAGCCCTGTGTGCAGGATCTGTTTAAATAACGGCTCCCAGGCCCACCCTCCCCTTTTTTCCAGGCATTAGAAATTAACCAGATATGAAGTGGAAGAGAGATCTAAAGACAGAGACAGAGGATAGACAAAGTGCAAATGCTGATGCTAAATTGACACACTTTAAAGCAAAACTCGTTAAACAAGAGTTAGAAGAGAGAAAAAAGTATGCAGGGTGGTGGTGAATAGCCACTCCACTCACAATGTTCTTTTTCAGATCATGACAGCCTAACTCAAGATCAGCAACAAAAGACACACACTTGCAAGACTTTCGGCGTGCATCATGGAGTGAAGACATTAGACCTCCAGCAGGGTTACTGTTGGCTTTCAGCATGCCCAATCGCTTCTTTTTATCCTACACCCGGCTACAGGTGCCGCTTACCGTGATGGAGGTATGATGAAAAGAAGCCACTGCTGCCATTCAGCACCCTCCGCTGCTCCTTTTCATGCTGATACGCAGCATCTGCTACTGTTTAGGAGCTCCGCTGGTAGAATGAAAGGTAGCCGCTGATAATATTCTGTGCTCCTGGCAGCTCCTTTGCTTCCTGCTGCTGAGCAATGCAAATGGATCTAGCATACAACACCAACTTCAAACCTGCGCTATTAACTTTATCAATGTTTGCTTTATGTGAAACTTCACACAAAACTAGAGTTCGCTTTAGCAGTAAGATGTCATCAAACATAGAAAGTGAGACTTGGGAGCTAGAAGGATGGTGCAGCACTTTGGCCAAGTTTTGAAGCTGTGATTAAACCTCCAAGGCTTCTTTAAAGCCTTGTAGGCAGCCTGCTGGCCTGCCATTTGGTAGAAGATGGCTCCCATATTTAGAGATTCGGGCAGGCTGTGGGCATTGTGCTGCCAGTGGACCACTGCTGAGGTAGCTCCATAGAACACTCTGCTACTTTGCTCAGCAGTTGCCAGTTTGATACGCTCATTCAATAAATGTTTTTGTTTTCCAAAAACAAACTCCCAGAGTTGTAGTGGGTTCAGAAAACTAAAATCAGTGCCCCGGACAGGCAGGGGGTTTTCTGTCTGTGAATTGGGGTATTGTGCATTTTCCAAACTGGGCCTCCCATGCTCTGTATGGTGGTCCTTGTTAGGGAAACAAGTGCTGGTCGCTTTGTCATGAAAAGGGAAGGGTGAGCACCACTATGACCAGGCGGAAGTGACGCCAGGTGAAGGGTTTATAACGGTGGAGCCAGTTGAGGCTCCACCGGCATAAACCCATGACTTCTCCCAACTCTAAACAGATCAGCTTTACTGCGAGTTTGAGGCAGGGCGATCACTTCCAAATCTAAACAGCCTTTTCAGGCTTTGCAGTTTGCAATTCAAAACTACCACATGTGCTGATGTAATAAAAGGAAAGGCTGGGAGGACACACACCATAGAACTCTACAGCCAGGTGGAGCGTCTTGGTCTGACTGCTTATATTTTAAAGTGCCAGCTACCAGATCTTAATCAGTTTTAAAGCAGTCCCAGTGTTGACAGCTAGTGGAACTGAAGGATAGGGAGTGAACATGATGACATTGTTTGATCAGGTGGAAAAGCCAGCCTTAACACTATTGGTCTGCTAGCTTGACGGTTCTCAGCTGACCAAATACACATCATCTGGAGTTTAAGTGGCTGTGAACTCTGGTAGATACAAGATTTATATATAAAAAGTGATTTCCACTGATCACATACCTTGGTCAAGTGGTGAAGCTAGAAATAGAAATCAGGCATTCTGATTCATCAAATGTCACTTACCCACCGGACACCTACTGTGAGTCGGGTGGTCTGCAAGGATTGAGCTACCTAACTCCCCTCAGAAGAGATGTCCAGAATGGTGGGGCCCTGCGCGGATCTATACAATTTGTATATCACACCTACCTCTTGAATTTGGCTAGTTTAACAGTTCAATTTTGGCTCTAAATTAAATAAGTGAACTGGGGCATGTTGTATTTTGATTCCATTTAAATGGTTCCTACTGCGCCTGACAAAGTGTTAAAGTGCTCTATGTTGGGTCGCATGATACTCCACACCCCTGAGTTGGTGGTTTAGCAAGAAGTTATTCACTATTGTTATAGATCTATTGGTTAATAATTGAATCTTGTGCACTAAGGAAACTTAAGACGTTCCCTCATTTTTAAGTGGTGATATAACATTATTTGACCGAGCTTACACAATACCATGAATGAGAAGCGAAAGAGTCAGGTGGTATTGTATTGTATTGTATTGCATTTATATAGCGCTTACTACCCCTGACGAGGCGTTGAAGCGCTTTTTCGGCAGGTAGCACGCTACTCCGGGACCCAGGTTTTCTAATCCGTCAATGACAACAGACCCTCCAGTTCAGATCAGTGGGATAAGTCACAAGAAACTAACCATCATTGCAGGAGGGGGGAAAGGTCGCTCCCTGATTTTTGTTAAGTGCTTGTATCAATATTTAAGCTATTTCATTGCTCCAAATTCGGCAGGTAAAGGAAATTGGGCGAGGAAGCTAATACGTTATGTCAAAGATCATACAATTGGGTCATGTGGAGAATCCAAGATTATAATTCAGGTGAGGTGGGAGGAGTGTGTCAGTGAAAGATGAAAGAAAGTGTTGGGGTTCTGCCATAACCAGGATTCGTCTACCTGTGCTATCAGCGCCTCTCCTGTTTTTAAGCACCCTCAAAAAAAACCATAAATGCGCCCACCTGTGGGAACTTCCTGAATGCAAGTTAGATCTACTTGTTCACTGTCATAATAATGTATGCATTACACATTTTGCGGCCGGGCGGATGGCACGCGTGGCAGAAAGATGACGTGAAAAGTAAGGATATAAAATGATATATATATATATATGGATATGATTACAAAATGTGTTCAGGGTGAGATCTCCCGTGCGAATGCCACAGCAATTTACCCCAACATCAAATTACATCTGGTAGTGGGAAAGGAGTCTCTACAGGGGGTGGGCGGGATGATCTGGATGGATGAAAAACTAAACGGGGTGGGCGGGACGATCTGGTTCGATGGGAGTCCAAACTATTCTGCAGATGGGCTCCAGCATAAAGTCGTACCTAACTTGTCCATTGTGGGCACACACGTGCAGAGTCATGCAGAGACAATGTGATTTGTCTAAGATCAAACAAGTCACCGAGTCGATAAACCGTGATCATAACCCAACATCTGATAGTTCCACAGTTGAAAGTGTACGCTAGGTCACACGCAAAGATACGTCGAATGGCGATGACCATTTGCAACTTAAATTGTAGCTTATTAATTGCCCGGGAACAAGTACCACCAGCATTAAGTTTTTACATCCTTGAGATAAAGCTTGCACAGCCACAGAACGTATACATCTTTCCATGGTTCATATCAGTATTTTTGTATCATTTCATATAATACACGGGTCTGGACAGAAAAAAGTGACTGCAGCAAGCCTAGCAGTGCATGCGCTGCGAAGTCCTCGGCGTGAAGGCGGAGCTCGTGTCCTGGCTCGCGATGGATGGCAGGCAGTAGCCTCACAAGACGCCCAGCCTCGGAGCTGTGCCTGGACCCGCTGCCGGGACTCCTCGCCCCCCGTCTACACTATCAGCTCTCACACCCCGTGCCACTACTTCCGTCAACTTTCGGCTCATCACCATATTTGTGCGCCTGGCCGTGGCCGCCTGTCAGTCGCAGCGCCCGCTGCAGGAGTTTCTTCCCACAGACCCTCAGCTGTGCTCGGCGGATCCCGCCGGACCAGGGGATCGGGCAGAGGAGACCGGCGAGGAAGGCGGGGACCTCCGGGCGCAGATCCCAGCCGGCTGACTTCCACTGGACTGCCCGCTCCGGCAGCATCGGTGGGGGGGACGCGCTCCCGTGCGGCACATGAAGGGCTTGCCTCTGCGATCGCCCCGTCCCGGGATCCGGTTACAGGGAGGGGCTGCGGCGCCCGGGATCACATGCTGATCGCTTCTATTTCCAGGATTAAAGTCTCTGAAAGTGTCACGAAGCCCTCCCGTGCGCCCCGTGTGTTGGAAGTGGGGGGGCTGCCCTGACCCAGCCTGGCAGCTCCATGCTCCGGAGGACTCTTCCCGGAATATCTCCCCGGCTCCCCGGGGGGCGAGGGCAGCTCTAATTGGTTTCTCAATGAAAGCTAATCGGCCAGTCCCGGGAGAGGTCCCGGCGGATTAGCAGCACTCACTCCCCATCCCGGCTGCACAGCACTCAGGCTCCTCTGCTCCCCCCGCCGCCCTCCCCCCTCCGCTCCAGCCCATTCACGGCAGCAGGGAGTGAGCGGATCGAAGATAGCCCCTCACCTCCCCTCAGTGGCAGCGCTGCCTCTCCGCCGCCCCACCTCTCTCCCCATCACCTGCAGCCGCTGCCAGGCTGTCCCCGCGCCCGGCGCTCCCCTCAGACCCCCTCTGGCATCGCAAAGTTCCTGCCGGGCGAGAAGATGAGCGACCTGGAGGAGGACTTCGCCCGGATCCTGATGCTGAAGGAGGAGCGGATCAAGGACCTGGAGAGCCGGCTGGCCGACAAGGACGAGGAGATCCAGGAGCTCAAGCGCAAGCTGCACAAGTACCAGTCCGTGCTGCCCATGCCCACCAGCCCGCACATCGGGCCCAGGACCACCCGGGCGCAGGGCATCTCGGCCGAGCCGCAGAGCTACAGGTCCTACCACGACCTCACCAGGCAGGCGTTCCGGAAGTTCGCCAAGACTGACAGGTAGGACACGCTGGGCTCGCGGCATGCGTGGACACGCTGGGCTCGCGGCATGCGTGGAGCCGCTGCGTTGGCGCTGCGGGCTGCGTGCGTCACGTTGGGTGCGTGACCTCTGGGGCTAATGTCAGGCGCGAGCGTCGCCCTCTGTTCATCGACCTTGTGCTTCCCATCCCCGGGCCTGAGGTGCCCGGGTCTTTGCCTATTGTGTACAAAGCTGACACCAATTCCCACACCCAGGCCTTAATCTCTGTACTTAACCCACCCAGGTGTATTCCTCAAAAAGGAAAGAAAACTTTTTGGGAGATCACAAAGTAGATCATTTATGATTGGGGTGAGAGTAAGGAAGGTGGAGTGTTGGCTATCCCTGTTTCTCCTGGCTTTTAGCAAGTGACTGTGCCTATTGTGGGCATGATTCTGTGCTGTTGCTTTGGAGAGAGGATTCTGAGGCCACATCTGAGAGTGCAGCATCGACCAGAGCAGTCATTAACTCCCCTCCCGGCCTTGACATTATTGAGAAAGAGCAGCACATTATTGGCTTTTTGGAGTTGCCAGAGCTGCACGATGTTCATGTTTCAGGATATTTAATCTGCCATTAGCCCAGAGGTCAGAGCTGTTTCGTAATTATGTATTCCCATTGTGGACTTGTATAACTGAATGAGAGAATATCTTTGCATACGGAGTGATACAGGGGTGTATATGCGCTTTGACAAACCAGCTCACTGAGGCCTGTCTGGCCTAGCCTAGCTGTACTGATGATATGTAATGATGCTTTTTCAGATGGACATCCCATCTAACCTGTCACAAATGGTTTCAAGTGGTTTTAACTGAATCTTGTTGCATTATATGGGTTTCTAGACAAGACCATGGATGTTGTTAGCTCTGCAAGTTGAGTGACACCATGTCTCAATTGCTCGAGGGGCCATTGCGTCTCAAATATGGCTCTTATTTTCTACTCATTTGGGGATGCAGGACCCAGTCTCTTTCATTGCATCAGGGCCCAAGGCATCACTGGTACCCATTCCATTTAGACATTGATCACTAATTACTCATGAAATGGATGAAGTCCATCCGTGTCATGATTTGGCGCAGTGTGGTGTGTGGTGGGATCGAATTTATGAGAAGTTGCAATCACTTTTTCAGTCCAGTTAGACCAGGTGAAAGGTCAAAGTCATGTTTTGAGGAGTCGTCTAAATCTTTCCTTTTTGGAAAATTCTAGGTGACCAGCTTAAATTATTCCTACAATTTCCAGTTGTAGGACATGTGTGTTTTTGGGAACTCAGACTCCGTTAAACGTGCAAAAACCCAAATGACCTCAACTTGATCGAGTGAAAACCATTTGCAACTGGTCACTTTGAACTTCCACAGGATCATTCCTTTCATTCAGGAAAGGCCTGATAAGGACCACAAAACCCGCCTATTCCCAGGCATCTGCGCTAATCACAAGGACTGACCTTTGCACCCGGAAATGACATTTAAAGAAATAAACACTGAAAAGAATTTCTCATGCTTGGCAGACCAAGGAGTCACTCTGTTCGCCAGATTTTAAACAAGGAACTGCGCCGTTCCTCACGAGTAGCGTCTGTCACCAGGAACATCTGTTCTTCCTAGAGGACTTTTTGCTCGACGCATATTCCTAATACACGTGGCCTAAGATCCCCCTCTGCTTTGATTATGTTCCTGTGCATCTGCAGTTTCCATGGCGACGGTCTGAATTCATATATGAATAGGAAGGTGAGGCGACCCTTCTTTGTAGGGTGGAGCTGCCAGGCGGGGTGAAGAGGATCTCCGGGCGAGCATCCATTCTGCTGCAGACACTTCACTCCACACAGCAGAGTGCCCGGGCCGGGCCACGTGACCCTCCGGTGAGATGACGCTCATGGTTCTCATCACAACAGAGCGCGTTATGGCGTCCACAGTCAAACAAAATACCAGCCCAAAATAAAGCTGGACCCCTGGTCATGGTTCTATAAGGAGAAAGATTTGTATTGAGGAAGCCATTCAAAAAATAGTTGGAATGCGGACGTGCACTTAAATAGTAAACAGTTGTTAGACTATATATGAACAGTAACACTGACATAAGGGAACCGGTAGCTGCGTGTGCTCCATGGCGCTTCTGAAGCGAAGGCCCGGTTCTCTTCTAGGCGGAAGGCTGGGCACACTCAACGCCAAAGTTTGGGGAATTGATGCGAAACACTATGTGTCACCTCGACGTGGGCTAAGGGGGGGGCGACAGTGTCATGGGCCCACCAGTAAAAGAGGGTGCAGCGAGTTGGATCTCTCAGTGAAAGAGGCACATCAGTCCACTAGTGAGGAAAGAGGGTGCAGTGCCCAGCCCTAGCACCCCCTTTGCCCCCCCCCCACCCCCTAGAGGCAAAAGTTAATTCCCTAGTTCTCACTGTCGGGAAAGCTGGTGCAGCGCGCTATGCCTCACAGAGAGGAAATAGGTTATGGGTTAGCCCTCACTTTGAGGAAAGATGTAGTGGCGGCTAGGCCTCACCGAGAGGAAAGTGTGCATTGCCCTAGGTGTCTTTGTTTCACAGTAAATTGGGAGGGTGCAGTGCGCTAAGTCTCAGTTTTTGAGTGCATCTGGGGAGGGGAGTGGGTTTTTATTATCTATTTGTAAAAAGGTGAAATAAGGCTCTTTGTTTGGCGTTTCCACTCAAACACAAACACACTTGGCAAAGAAAAGAGGCCATCGCCCTTTTATTGAGCCTGTAAACTCGCTTTGCTGCTTTTATTTCGGACTTATTTTATTAAAATGTAATAGTTCGTGAACACCCTCAGCACAGGCCTCTCTCCTTACAGAGTTTTCTTACGAGGAAAAGCGCCGTCGACCTACTACAAAGCAAAGCAAAAAAAAAAAATGAAACGCAAAGTCAACCTGCATGGAATGCTCAGGTTTTATGGGAAGTTTAATGAGGGCAGGCGGCCCCGCAGAAGTGGAAAAGGCACGCACGGGGTGAAAGGTTGCTGAGAAGCTAGCCTTTGCAGGCATAGCCAGGCTACGCTAGACGTATTTTTTGCTATTTTTTTAAGTGCCATTCACTTTGGCAGCTTGTCCCGTTTCCTTCCCTGCACCGACACACACTGTAAACGGGGTTCCCCCTCGCGGGTGTCTGGGCTGGGGTTGCACTTCATAATGGGAGCTGCAGCGTGCTCGAGTGGCGGGCCGGCTCTGGCTCTAAACACCGCTGACAGCTCTGACGAATAGACGCAGTAAAGGCGGTCTGTGGCGGTGGGGGCCACTGAGAGCAACCGAGCATTCCTGGGGTGTGGGGCTGTGCATCGCGCGCGTTCATTCAGCAGACACTCCGCGCACAGGCAGACCTTTCTTGTGGATTTACGTCCTGGCAGCACGTGCGCTCCCGTGAACACATGCCAGATTCTCAAAGCCATTTTCAGACCTAAAAGTACTTTTGAGATCGAAAATGACTGATTTTGCCCCTGTAAAGCTCACAGGTCAATTGGCAGTAGGACGTAGCCCCCTTTTTGATAGACCAACAAAATTCACAAACATTCCTGAATTTTGCATTAAGTGAAATGTGCAAAATTATTGGAAAGTTCTCATTAGGCAAGTTTGCAATAACTCGCTTCAATCAAGCCTGAGCCCTGTGTAAAATGTCTTGCAAGCCTCCATCCAGCATGGCATTGGTTCGCACAGAGCATTTCTTCTCTTTGAAATGTACGTTACTATGCAAACTGTATACTGTCACGCTTTGCTGTAGCAGAATGCATCATTGCGCCGTATCACAACAAAAGCGCTTTTCCCAGCGCAGGCGTCACCGTGATGATGCACTGGTAAAATCACATTAGTGAAAGACAGACCAGCTGCTTGAAGCCTCTGCTTTGCCTTTCTCTGTGCAGGCAGAAATGCAGACTGCATTTGAAATTGGGATAGAGAACCCCATCCTTTACCACGCAACTTTTACAACGCAGTACCTTTACCACGCAGGTATTACAAAGCAAGTCGTTACAACGACTTGCGCTGGGGGGCGCTGTAGGATAGGGAATAGTTTAATTTACTATCCAAAACCCTCCCTACTTTCCACGGGGACTGGAGTTGAAATAGTTAATTAAACTATTCCACTATCCAGCACCCCCCAACGCAAGTCGTTGTAACGACTTGCGTTGTAAAACCTGCGTGGTAAAGGCATGCGTGGTAAAAGCATACGTTATAACAACATACATCCCCTGTAGGTGAGTGCAAGCAATTCTTGGGGGTTCAAGGAACTTTCATTTCCAATCACGGAGTACCATTGGGGCTTGGGAGTACCTACGGGGAAGATTTCCCAAATTTTGTGCGGCTTTGTAAATTAGCACAACATCTTTTTGTCCGATTTTCTTTCCAGTGCTAGAAATAACGTGAAAGTAACGTGAAGCAGTGCATAGTGCTGCTTTGCATTAGTTAGCAACAAGGGGGCGTACCATGGGTGGTGCATGGGTGTTCTGATGCAACCACCCATGGTTTCTGATGCTAAACCCAATTTTACTGAATAAAGGAGACAGGGTTTAGTGTCACAAAATAGCACACCCTTCAACCAGGTGCTATGAAGGAGAAATGCTTTTTTTCCCTTTTATTTTGCGATTTCGCATGTGTGCTGCACTGTACAGCACACATACAAAGCAGGAACATTAAAAAAAAAATTAGTCTAAGCATCTTATTTTATACTGGAAGGGTATCCTTCCAGTACAAACCCTATGCTTGACTCACAGAGACACACTTGTACTATGGTGCAAAGGTGACCCGTGGCTCACCGCAGCTAATTTGAGTAGTGTGGCTCACTGGTTAGAGCGGCAGACTCTGAAACAGAGATCAGGCCCGGGACCAGGTTTCAAGTCCCGACGCGGCAGGGTCTTGGGCTCAATGTCCGCTGACTCGATAATTCTCGCATCAGCGCCTATTCTAATCATGGGTCCCACGCTGCAACTCTGGGCAATAGCTTGCTTAATCTCCACAACGGCCCCTACAACACTGGGATGCCTGGCTTCACCTTGGGGGTGCCCAGCAGAGGCATCTCACAGGGAGAGCCAGGAAGGGTTCCACAGCGTTATACAGCGCCGGGACGCCCCGTTGGGGCAGCTGTGCGCTTTACAAAATACACTACATTTACATTTACATTTACATTTCAGTACCGGTACTAGTGGGGAGGAGAATGCCATATTTCAGTAAATGTGGTGCTCTCTCCTTCTCACGCAGCACAGCATTTGCAGCTACAGCACTGCGCTGCGTGAGAAATCGGTCAATCTGGCCCTAAGTGTGCATCACCTCCATGTGGCACACAGTCAATGTCTCCTGAGAATTCCTTTGCTGCTGCTCTTGCATGTGTAACTTGTATAGAAGCAGACGCAATGTGTTTCCGAGTGTGTCTGGGCCCACAGTGCCACACCCACATGTAAATGAGGGAACATCACTGCGGTGTACATGTAGCGCCAGCACACTTTGTATTACTGACGTGGCTACAGCAGCGTCTGTGCCCCCTTCTTTAATACCCAAGTGCCTCAGGGCGCATTAAAACGGTTTGAACCCTCATGGGGCTTAGTGTAATATGGGCCTTGGTGTGCGACTGAAAAGCCAGGATATTGTGGTATTGAGCCGGTAACATGAAGTTCTCTGGCTTCAGTTTTTTATAGTATGTGGTAAAAAAGAATCTCAAACAAAAAAAACAAAAACAAAAGGCCTGCAATCCTGGCACTCCATTAATATGAGGGTGGGAGTGCGATAACCCCGCAGATACCGCGGCTTCCTGCTCTCATGATGAGATTACCAGGAGAAAGTCAGACTACGTTAAGGTTCAATGGTTTTCCTGGCACCACACTTGCATTTAATTGGTCGCTCTGTTAGCACCTTCTTGCATACATATGAGAGAGATTATCACTCTGCCAGCAACTTAATTCTAAGGATCTGCTCAGAAGCCGCCGACCCCTCGGCCGCACGCGCACCAGCACCTTGGCTCGCGGGCACTCATCCCACCAGTTCCTCGTGGGAGCTGCTCACACCAAGCCCCATTTTGTGATTAGCCCAGGGCTTAGGGTGTGTTACAGAGAGGCCAAAAGGTGACAGAATGTAGTGGTGCCCCAGGCCCTCACATTTAGGAAATTCTCCTTTAGTAGTTCTACAATTTCACGGTGGCCCTAGTTTGTGATGTTTGAAAAAAAATGAAGGAAGCTTGACGGATTTATTGATGCTGGAAGAGACAGCTTTACTGAGTGGCCCAGGGGCTGCAAAAACATTGCCTCGAGCCCCATGGCTCTGACAGCTGTTAAAGCAACAGCGTCCCCTTAAGCAGGGTGCTATTTTAGCACCAGGCCACCTGCGTGCTTCAGAGACAGAAACTTACTTATTATCTCGGGTTCTCATTAGAATGCATTTTATTTCTATTTTACATGTGGGATAGAATCACACACTCTCTTGAAATCATGTCGTGTTTGGCACATAGACGATACTGGAGGAAAATTAATGGACACCACTCTTGAAATGTGGATGAAATGTGCCCAGTTGCTTCTCTAATTCTTTGCTCTGCTTCGTTTTACTCTGTGTAGTGTGCATATATGCAGAGTAGATATGCAGTGTGTGATATGCTATTTATTACCAGTGTTGACATTGGGGGAGGGTCATGACTCACAAGAGGCGAATATGGAATATGGTATTTAACCAAACCTATAAGTAATGGGGTAAGTTCGCACTGAAGAGATAGCATGACTGTTTGGACAGTTGTTTACCTGTGTAAAGTAATTGTTACAGCCAGTCTGTGAGGCAGTACAAACAATGTTTTCACCCTTTCAACTTTCTGTGGTAAAAACTTGAATTTGACCTTTGCACTGCAGTAGTGTATAAATGTAGGTATGTTACAACAGTAGCACTAAATAGCATGGTATTAGGCCATATTAATGTTCAGTCCCATGGCATACAAATAAGTAAAAACTGCAGCTCACTCCTATGTGTGGCTTATAACCAGTGATTAATTTGAGCTTGTGCTTTCCGGTGCTCAGCACCGGTATGTAATCATCAGCACCAGCGCTTTTCATGAGCACCAGTTAAGGACACATTCATTTACAGGGAGATTTAGTGATTTGTCCAGAATCACAGGATGTTGAGCTGACGCGGAGCCTCAAACCTGGTTTCTGGGCTCTGAAGTCAGCAGCTCTGGCCATTATGCCACATTCTCTACCCACTTTCATGGTTAATAGTTGGTTTGTTGGATTTGTTTTAGGTGGTGCTAACAGGTAAAATGGGCCGGTGCAAGCTGCCTCCTGACGAGAGCCCCAGCATTTTTTTATTATAAATTAACCACTGCTTATAACCTTACACGTGATGTCACATATGACATCACAAATGGCATAATCAATAACATCAGTAAAGCTGCTGCAAGGGCTGGGACACTAGCACTGGCTCTGGTCGGAAGGCAGAGTCAGCACTTAAAATGCCGGGCACACCAATTGGCAAGTAGAGAGTTGCTCAGCACTGGCTGACTGTATGGTCTGCAGTCATTGCCCATGTTTATTTGTTTAGTTCATTTATTGTGGTTGAACTGCACACATTAGAAATGTAAGTGTCTCAAGAGGTGATGCTTGTTTGAGATAACGTGCTTCTGTTTTGTAAAGTGGGTGTGCTGTTTCTTATTTCACCCTTGCAGGGTGCTTTATGAGCACTTGTTACATCAGACTCTTTTGTTACATCATGCTTTCCTGTGAGATTATTTCATTTTGTTACTTCATGTTTGTTTGTTAGATCACATATCAGTTTGCTACATTATTCATGTTACCTCATTCTTATCTATCTGGTGCTTTTTTCTTCATTGCTGCTTGTTACATCAGATTTGCTTGTTTCCTTGTGCTTGCTTGTTTCATCATGCTGGGGTGCCTATTAGTGCTAATTTGTTACACCATACTTGCTTGCTGCTTTATTTCTATTTGTTACATTACGCTTGCTTTTTACTTTATGCCCTATATTGCATCATGCTAGATTCTTACTTCATGCCTCTTTAAAAAAATGACCCACTTGAGAGATCTTACAATTTACTTGGATAGAGCCATCTGATCGGTTGTGCTCTTAGCTTGGTAGCAGACCCTGTGAATAAATTAAGCAACTGACCACATGTATGTGGTTGCTAAATAGTGGATGCAAATATTATTACTGCTTTTACTCATTTGATCAGTGTGGAAATTTAGAAAATGTACTCAAGGATACCATAAATCGGGTGCCAAGTGGTGAAAGCTGAAAGTGGGCGAATTCATGAAGACCAGAGTCTGATAGTTCTTTTATATATAATATATATTTTTACTTCGACTCTGAAGAAATTGGCAACAATGACAAATGTGTTAGTTATGTTTTACTTAATTGGTGTCAAAAAGGCTGCATTTGAAAATATTTTATTGGGGTTAAAGGACCTTTTGCAGAGATCTTTGTGCTTATAGCAATCTTCAGGCTATAAAGGCGTTAGGTTAGCTATGGTGGTTAATGCATTGCTGAAGAGATCTTGGTTCAGTCTAGTCACTGGTTTGACTCATAACATAGAATTGAAGGCTAATGTGCCTGCTGCAAAGCATTGAGCGCAACTCGCAGACAACGGATATGTATATTATCCGCATTGCTCAGTTGGTTATTACTTTTTTTTCAGAGATCCTTGTGTTACCTGCCTGTCACAAGTTAAAACCATTATAATGAAACTTAGTTATTTATGCGCCTGCATTAAGGAGCTGTGTGCAAACTTCAAGACTTTAGCTTACCACAATACCATTTTCCTCACTATTTAATTATTCTAAGGGTTTTTAAAATGGCACGTTTAGTTAGTAATAAGCACTTAGTAGTAAGTGCTGGATAAATAAATATTAGTGTAATAACTTGTCTAGACAGATACATCCAATATTCAGCTTATGCAGATCACACATATACACAGCTTGGAAAAGTCAAAACCTGCCCTCAAATCTTAGTTTAGCCCTTAGGAACATGTCTTTGTTTCCTCAATGGCATTGGCATTACGGTGCTGGGCTCCAGCTACCTCCCAGCCAGGAGGAAACTTGAACAAAATGGGTGCCGATAGCCTTTCAATCTAGACATATGTGTTTGGCCCAGCTGCAACCGAAAAGAGCAGGGCACAAGTCCTATAAAAAGAAGTGGGGGGACTGATGACGTCACGTGCTAAACGTGTCCCGGTGTCTGAAATTTACATTGGGAAACGTTCAGCATATTTCTATGGGCCCCAGCTTCTTGGAAGAGGGGACGGCGTCCACCCTGTGAAAAGAGTGGGGGGACGCCGTCCACCCGCGTGGACCCCCGACTTGAGCCCTGGAAAAGAGACATCCTACTCCTCACCTCCTACAGGTTGCTGCTCTGAACGTAGAGCAACAAACAGCAATGCTTACATTTATCTCATCTACTGCCGATCACACCAGGCACAATCAACTCCATAATTTTTCAACCACTATACCACTCTAGGCAGAGACCTCCCATATGCAAATCATTCTTGGTCCTGCTCCAGTAGGAAGAGTGAAGCCTGGACATCCAAGACAGGTCCTCCCCAGATAGGAACACACAAAACCCCAGCCAAACTCAACCCGCTTAGGGCATGTCAGAAAGGTATAAGTTGAGTCCTTGGGCACGGTGAACACAGGAGCAACATTTCATAATACCTGTTGCACTTAGGGTGTTGCACTGAGCTAAGCAAACTAGCACTGGTGAAGCCAATAGGTCTTGCTGTTGCAAGAGGTATTGGTTTGCCAATATGTTTTAGCCATGTTGTACACCAGAGGGGCTGCTGTTCAGCATGGCTAAAAGGGTGGACAATTATGGAGTGGCATAGAGAGTCATGGAGTGGCGTAGAGTTACGTGGAGTGGCATATAGTGATATAAAGTGGAGCTGAGTGTCATGGAGGGGCATAGAGAGGAGTGTTGTAGAGTGTTGTAGAGTGTCGTGGAGGGATTTGAGTGTTATAGAGTTGAAGGGCATATAATCGAATAGAGAAGAGTGGCATAGAGTGGAGAAGAGTGTCAGAGTGGAGTAGAATGTTGAGCAGTGGAGTGGCATAGTGTGTCAAGGATTGGTGTGGAACAGAGTGGAGTGATGTAGAGGGTGTTGCGTGGGGTGGAGTCGGGTGTTTTAGGGTAGAGTGACGTAGAGCGGAGTATATTATCGTAGAGTGGAGTAGCATGGAGTGAAGTTGTGTAGGGTGGTGGAATGGCGTTGAGTGTAGTAGAGTCAAGTAGCGTAGAGCAGAGTGGAGTGGCACCAAGTGTCAGTGGAGTGGCATAGAGTGGAGTGGTGTAGAGTGGAGCAGAGGAGTGGAGTAGAGTTGAATGCAGTAGTGTGTAGTAGAATCAAGTGGAGTATAGTGGCATGGAGTTATCTAGAGCGTCATAAAGAGGTGTGGTGTTGTAAAGTGGCAAAAAGTTGAGTACAGTGGTGTAGCATAGAGTGGAATAAATGTCAAAAGTGGACTCATGGAGTGAAGTGAAGTAGAGTGGATTAGAGTGAAATGGCATCGATGGCATAACAACAGCCCCTGCAGCCCCTGCGGTACGGGGGCCCCCCGAGGTCAAGGGGGCCCCCTCATTTCCACGGGTGGCGGCTGACAGCTTTTCACTGGGTCTGGAGTGTAGGGTTCCCCTCCATGCACTTTGCAGGTGGGGCCACCTTGAGTTTCATTATGCCACTGTATAGCATAAAGTATAGTGGTACAAAGTAGATTGGTGTAGAGTGCATTGATTTTGAGCAAAGCGGTGTAGAGTTCATTGGCGTAGAGTGCAGTGATGTAGAGTAGAGTGGTGCAGGGTAGATTGTAGTGGCATAGAATGCAATGGCATAGAGTGGAGTGGTGTAGAGTGGGGTTGAGTGGCATAGAGTGCAGCAGAGTAGAGTCCAGTGACGTAGAGTAGATTGTTTCAGAGTAGAGTGAAGTGGTGTAGAGTGGAGTGGTGCAGGGTAGAGCGGAGTGTTACAGGGTAGAGTGCAGAGATGAGTAGAGTGGCATAAAGTACAGTGGCATAGAGTAGAGTGGTGTAGAGTGCAGTGGTGCCGAATAGATTACAGTGGCATTGATTGCAGTGGTGTAGAGTGCATTGTTGTAGAGTGCAGAAGAGTTGAGTGGTGTACAGTCAAGTGCAGTGATGTAGAGAGCATTGGCATAGACCACAGAGGGATAGAGTGCAGTGATGCAGAGTAGAGTGGCGGTATGTTCAGTGACGAAGAGTGCAATCTTGTAGAGTAGAGTGTCACAGAGTGCAGTGTCATAGAGTGCAGTGGCATAGAGCGCATTGGCACAGAGTAGAGTGGTGCAGAGCAGAGAGGCACAGAGTGAAGTGGCATAGAGGGGAGTGTCATAGAGTGGAGTATCATAGAGTACAGTGGCATAAAGGGCATTGGCGCAGAGTAGAGTGGTGCAGAGCAGAGAGGCCCAGAGTGAAGTAGCGTAGAGGGGAGTGTCATAGAGTGGAGTGTCATAGAGTGCAGTGGTGCACAATACATTAGAGTGGCGTAGAGTGGATAGGCATTGAGTGTAGGGGCATAGAGTGCACTGGCGTAGAGTGTAGTCGAGTGGCATAGAGTAAAGTGGTGCAGAGTAGAGTGCTGTGGCATAGAGAGTAGTGACACGGAGTACAGTGGTGCAGAGTAGAGTGGCATAGAGTTCAGTGGAAGTGAGTGCAGTGTTGCAGAGAAGAGTGCTGGAGAGTGCAGTGTGCAGAGCAAAGTGGCATAGAGTGCATTATTGTAGAATGCAGTGGTGTAGAGTGGTGCAGAGTAAAATGATGTAGAGGGCAATGGTATAGAGTAGACTGGCATAGAGTACTGTGGCGTAGAGTGTTGCAGAATAGAGTATAGTGGCGTAGAGTGCAGTGGTGCAGAGTAGACTGACAGAGTGCAGTAGCTTAGAGTTTATTGGTTTGAGTAAAGTGGTGTAGAGTGCCTTGGTGTAGAGTGCAGTGGCATAGAATGCAGCAGTGAAGAATAGAGTGGTGTAGAGTGCAGTGGGGTACAGTGGAGTGGCTTTGGGTAGATTGCAATGGTGTAGAGTAGGGTGGCATGCAGTGGAATGGCGCAGAGTGGATTTGAGGTGTGTATAGTGCAGTGGCATAGAGTAGATTGTTTCAGAGTAGAAAAAAGAGTTGTAGAGTGCAGTGGTGCAAAGCAGAATCGTGTGGCGAAGAGTGCAGTGGTGAAGAGTGCAATGGACGCCTAAGGGCAGCAGTCGCGCTCAACAAAAGTAGTAGTGGAGTAGTATAGTTTGGAATGGTGCAGAGTAGAGTGCAGTGGTGTGTAGTGGTGTAAAATAGCGTGGCTTGGGGCAAAATGAAGAATGAATGCTATGGTAGTGCACTGCTATTACAGACAACACATCTTCAATTGAAATGGTCATTACATTTGCCCAGAGATACAGCTTTACTGATAAAAGTATACAGCGCACCGATGATAATGGGTGGAACTGTTATCACCTAGTGTATGGATTTGTTTTGATTGTATTAAAATATTTGTTTCCACCATACTTCAGAATTATCAACAAATGTGCTTATGTGATTTCCATATACTGAATTATCTGCACAGTTCATTTACAGACATTAAAACATTAGTTTGTGTTAGAAAAAAACATAACATCCTACGGCACACCCGAGTCGCCAGCATGATTGTCACATAAATCCACTCACTTTGAAGTCAGAGAAAGAAAAGTAAAAGCCAAGCTCCCATGGAAGACAGAACCTGACAGCTGTCCCCTGTCATTGAATGCACAGCCAACGTGACAAATACTGAACAGATTCAAAGGCCTGTTTACAGAAATTCAGTACTGGTAGAAGACTACTGTAAATAAGTTTTGGGCAAGGGAAGGGACAAACTGAAGCTGGACAGCCTAAAACAAATAAAGCCAGCAAATAGAAATCAAGCAAATGTGAGTTACCAAGGCAAATGGAGGTACTCACTCCCACAGAAACTTTCCGAATGTCACCAAGATGTCGTTAGCAAACCAGACAACTAGACTGTCTGGGAGGCTTTGACCTAAAAAGTGATATGTTGAATGCTTAAATTAATCTAAACCAATAGCAATAACATGAGCTGTATCCCAGCCTGTCATCTTTTTGCCCACCAGTCCACCTCAGTTAGGAACATTCATATGCAAATCAGCCGTGGTCCTGCTCCAATATGGACAGATGAGTGGACTGAGGAATAGATAACCTGCATAGTGCTGAATGAGCTAGAGCTATCAAAGAAGGACTGTGGTAGAGAGAATGAGTCAAGTGGCTACGAAAGCAGGGGAAAGGCAGATGGGGTTTTATGTAGTGGTAAGAGAGTTTTGGAGCACATTGATGTCTGCTTCTTGTATTTCCTGGGCCATATTATAGCTAATTTGAACCACACGGTTCCAAGCAGTGCATATTCTAATAGATGGGAAACAAATATACTCACACAATACAAATTCACACAAAGGGAAACAAAGCCATGTTATTATTGCATACTCTGATTCCTATGCCAGTAATATAATGCAAGCTTGAAGTGTGCTGCTCGTGTCACAGTTTCCCCTGAAAACCCCAAGAGGCTTTTCAGCATAAGCACTTACCACAATCATGTCCGTATATTGAGTGTAGTTAGTCACCAGTCTATTTTTAGACTCACACACCCGCATTATGTTATCTCCAGATGAAAAATATGTAGCAGGTAAACAGTTATCAGGGTCTTAGCTTGGCAAGCCCTTCCCTGCACCCCCTAGGTCTATCTTCATGTTCAGAGTGTGCGTGATCTGATTTTGCACGCACGTGCATCACTGTGCCTTACAAGTAAAGAAACAAAAATAAACCAAGTAAAAGAGACCAACATAGGAGCTTGGGGGCGTTATATCTATATGTGCAAAGAGTTCATTTTAGAGCCAATGAGCATGTTTTACAGATTGATATTTTGAAAAAAACACCCCTGCAAGTTCGGCCGCGTGCCTGACCTTTGCAATTAGCACGACCCGACAGACTGCTTGAAATGAGCAGACTCTGGCCTGAATCCATCATTTAAATTCCTCTGACCGGACATGTAGTCAGAGTGTGACAGCTGGGCCTTTTAAAGAAAAAAATGAAATCTGTTCTGGAAAGGAGATCTCGCCTCCAACTTAGTCGACGCACCCCTCCCTCGCCCCCCCCCCCCTCCTGCGCAACTGCTGTTTCGAAAACTGATACTGAATTATTGATGCCCATTTAGAGGGCAAATGGCTCTTTGCTCTGATCTGGAGACACGCAGCAGACAATGGAAACCGGCATGAGGTAACTTTGATCACATCCGCATTACCGTGCCTTGCGAGCGCGCGCTCCACTCTGCGCCCCGGCCGCTGAGGCCACGCGGGCCTCGAGCGTCAGCGAAATAAAAGGCGGGCGCTCCACTAAGCACGCGCGCCTTCTGTGCCCCGTTCAGCATTGAGGCATCCGAACGTTTGAGAGAACTATGAAGTGGGCAGTGAATAGAATGCTGCACCACTCACACAGTGTACTTGGCAAGACAGAGCCATCACTGTTTTAATCTGTTTTCTTTCATGCCTAACTTAACAAAGAGGTCAAACTTTTAAAGAGCCCAGCTTTATTTTTATGAAGAAAACCAGTAGAGTAAAATAGAGCTTTATATGCCATGCTGTGAATGTCAGCAGAAGAAAGGCGAAACACGTGTCTGTGATTTATGATTGAACTGGGTATCTATGCCAACATTTTAGAAGAGGAAAGCAGGAGATTTTAATAAAACGTAAACGGGTGAATGCTTTTCTCCCATTGACTTTTATTGAAGCAGAGGCAATTTTATGAGTGAGACAACAAAAATAAAGTAATTTTTTGCTTAAAAATCGGGACTTTCTTGCCGGAACCGCGTCTATTGGTATGTATATAATAATAATAATAATAATAATAATAATAATAATGCTACTGGGAAAATCGCATTTTAGGATGAGAAATAGAAGCAGAACTGAACTCTAATTAACAAGTAGAGCTGTTTCTGAAGTGAAATTACAAATCTTCTTATATATATGACTTGGCTTCAACATGAAGACATAGAATATTGCACCAGCAGCAGAAAAATTTCTGCAATTGAGTTGGTGGACTTCATGACTTAAATGCAGCTGCAGAGCTAGAATTTAGGCCGCCCGTGCTGGTCCCTGCGGCCGCATGTAAGAGCGGGTGTTGGAGGGTGGGGGAGGTGGTGGCGATTCCTGCGTTAACTGCTTTGGAGAAGTGTGGCTCACTGGTTAGAAGCGGCAGACCCTGAAGCAGAGGTCGGCCCGGGACCAGGGTTCCATTCCCGACACGGCAGGGTCTTGGCTCAATGTCCGCGGACTCGATAATTCTCGCTTAGGTGCCTACGCTAACCATGGGTCCCACTCTGCAACTCTGGGCAATAGCTTGCTTAATCTCCACAACGGCCCCAGCAACGCCGGGGATGCCTGGCTTCACCTTGGGGTGCCCTCTCACAGGGAAAGCCAGGACGGGTTCCCCAGCGGTATACAGTGCCAGGACGCCACGTAACGAGGTAACAGTGCGCTTTACAAGTATACATACATTACATTACATTACATTTGTGATGGCTGCAGGTAAGAGCAGAGCGTGGGCCCGCTGCTCCAAAAAGTCATGCCACTCGGGGCAGACTGCCCACGCCCCCCTTGCTACGCCACTGCTTATATCTATACTCTGCACCTAATGGCTCGCAGTAGTGAGACAATTTGTAGTCCACAATGATCAAATGGGTTTTTCATGTTCTTCCACTGAATTATATTGTATTTGGCATTTGTACAGCCCAGTGCTACCACTGTCTGACAGCCACGGCCCGTGTAGGGCGTGCCACCGGGCGGTGACGTGGGGCGGGGGAGGGGCAGTGTGGGCGTTGTAATATGCGGGAAACAGACAATTTCAGGTAAGTACCGGGAAAAAAATTTATTTTGTTGCACGCGCTGCATCACATTTGGCGATACAGCGTGCGCAACAATTTTTTTTTTCCGATACTTACCTGAAATCGTCAGTTTCCCGCATTTTACAACCCCCCACCCTGGCCCTCCCCCGCCCCACGTCACCACCCGGTGGCACGCCCTACACGGGCCGTGGCTGCTGTCTGCCCCAGATACCAACTCAGTATTAGGATGCGAGTGGTGGTAGGGCACACTCTACTGAGAAGTAGACCAGAATCTCCCTGATATGCCTTTGAACAATGTGTTTGGTGGGGCACCAATACGTCTCCCAGAAACAAGCCACACTGTGAGGAGGTGCAGCAGACGCTTTCTACTACAGGAATGGACCCACAGACATCTTCCACACGAAGGGGCACAATTGAAGACACAAACCTTGCTCTCTTCTCAGTGTTCATACTCTGTCATAAATATCCTGGTGAAGGGGAAAACAGGAAGTCAGTGCACATTTATAACTTTTTTAATCCTTCTCTGGTCGAGTTTTTCCTCCCAATGTAACATTTACCGCCAAAGGACAGGAAATATTACGTATTTAGGACTGAGGTAGCTTTTATTGCATGCAGGCTGTGAAAGCAACCCCTCTTTCTATGTCGTGTGGTACTGGATGCTGAAGTCTATCGAGATGGCATAGGTAGAAAATATAAAGTTGGGAATATCGAGTCACCACAATCTCATAACAAAATATTGAGGACCACAATATTAACAGGAAACTATGTTAATTCACCACTAATCCTTTATGGGTTCTGGAGTAGCATGCTACTCGCGGAAAAAGCGCTTTGATGCCTCGTCAGGGGTAGTAAGCGCTATGTAAATGCAATTACAATCCAATACAAACTATAGGTAAGCATAATTTTGCTACACTTAATTCCACCTCTATGTACCTAGGCAATATAAATATATCTTGAAGGTACGTAGATATAGAGTAAAAAAATTAGGACATCTATACTAACTCAACTGCACTTACCTCCTAGATATTTTTGTAACTTGATATTCCCTACTTGATATTCCAGACTACAAACAGATACGGTTACTTTACCGATGCCATGCTAGATTCACTGTGGTGCAGTAAAGTCTGAATACAATCTCAGGCACAGCATACGTGTTTTGGTATTTCAGTCTTGTGTTCTGGTGTTATGAGGTGCTTATAGTGTTACATGCATCAATACAGTAACACAGTGAGCTTGCTATTTGTTAAAATGTGTTCAGAGTTCAGCCGTAGTCGGTAGTAGGGGTACCTGCAGGGTGGTGATGTGGGGAGGGGGAGGGGTATGGTGGGGGGGCTAGTAATCTATGGATTACGGAGCTTTACAGGTAAGTAAACATATAAATAAATAAAACAATTTTCGTTGCGTGCACTGCATCCCCAAATGCGATGCAGTGCGGGCAACGGAATGCGTTTTATTTATTTATACGTTTACTTACCTGTAAAACTCCATAATCCATAGATTACTACCCTCCACCCTGCTCCTCCCTCTCCCCACGTCACCACCCTGCAGGTACATCCACTATCGACCGCTGCTGTCAAAATTGCTCTGTTCAGCGGATGCCAGCTTGAATACATATGCTTCACCAGCCTTCTATTTTTGAGGTATTATGTTAATAGGGAGGCACTTGACTGAAAAAACACATGCGTCATTCGTGTAGTAGGGTTTTACCCGTTTTTAACTATAAGCAATGTCACTGAAATTATGTAATTCTACAACAGCTGCTTTTTTTTGCATAATTGTTGATTTGCCGCATGTGCCACATAATCCATCACCTGCTACATAATCTGCAGATTTTAACAAAAAATTGTTGTTGTAAACGGATCAAAACTTAGTAAAAACATGGTGACGTGTTCACACTCAATGGAAGTCTCTTCGCAAAGGTTAAATGGTCACCTTTTAGTTGCTTATTTCTGTATTTGGTTGTTAAACTGGTACTAATGAGGTGAAATATTTGCCCAGACAGAATTACCATGTGTAAAAATGACCAAATAATAAAGTAATACTATTAAAAATATGCCACATTATGGTTCATAATTGAACTTTTCGTGCTGTATAATTTTGGCAACCCAGCCTTATAGTTTGTGCTCCCTTGCTGCATAATTCCAGTGTCCACGACTATAAGTAGACATTGACGGATGATCACGAGTTTCAAAAGTGGTAGGTCGGAAGGGTACAACTTCTTTGACTTAACTGACCTGGTACATTGACATTAACTAATCAAAGATAATGTTGTGGGCTCCACAGAGCAGAGGAACACAGTTAAGCGCTAAGGCACAGCTGCTTGCAAGAGCTTGCAGGACAGGCCCATACATGACAATGATGGTGTGCTAGTTTAGATCTTAGAATTCATCACTCTCAATCAGTTTTGCCCGTTTTAGTACAATATGCACCTAAGTGAAAAAGAAAATACAATGATTCGTTGTGGGGGTCATCTCAAATGAATATATGAATGGAAAAAATATAGGTTGGAATTTGCAGTTTCAGTTAGAGGCACACATGTGGACAGGGACTGATTCCCTCAGACCACATGTCATTGCTTGAACTGACCAAATGAAGAAGCACATGGTGCATAATTACCCACTATTGGGCTATAGATCACTTTGCACAGCTAGTACACAAGTTAAGGTTCCTGGATACTCTTTCAGTAGTAGACTGATCCACTTGGGGGCATATTTACCATCCCCAAGCATCACGGAATGTCACTTAATTTGACGCTCTGGTAGCGCTCTGTGCAAGCTCATATTTCCAAGGCTGTGCAAAGCCACGTTGCGTCGCAGTTTTTTGCGTCAAATGGGAATTCAATGGGTGTTGCAGTGGGCAATCCCAGCAACATCCATGACGTTTTGTCACGGTGAAAGTTTTACAAGGATCTGTAAATCTGAGGCAGAACCAAAAACGTACGCCTTTCAAAAAGAGGCGTTAATGTGGCACAACGAGGAGGAATACTTTAATTTCTCCTAGTTTTGTGCTCGTTCTATGTGTGCTGCAGAGGATCAAAACACCATTAATGATTGTTTTTGTGCAGGAAGGTGTCCCTTCCTGCACTAATGCAATCATCCCTGAAACGCAGACACCCTTGCACCATGGTGCAAAGGGTGCCTGCGTTGGTGCTAGGCAGAATTTTTAGCATGGGCGTAGGGTTGAGCACAGGGATTCACAATATTCTTGTTAATACGGAGCATCCCTGCATTTTGAATATGACACAGCTCAGCGCAGCAAAATTACTTGTCGCGCTATTTTACTTTCATGTAAATATGCCCCTTGGCTTTAAGGTGTAAATAGCATTAAATATGTTTCTCTACCTATTGCGTGCATTCTTTAAAGCAGGAAATCTGGATCACTTCTGCTAGTTTTGTCGATACAGCATCACCTTCCAATGGTTCATCCAAGTTCATCCATTAAACTTCTGGATGTAAACATTTTCAAATTATTCTCCTACTGGAAATTAAATTCAGATGAAGGAAGGACATATATTTATATTTCTTATCTCAAATGTTATTAGTACTCTTTGTCATTGACATTTTCTGCTAAGCCGAAAACCCGTTGAGCTTTGGCAAAAAGGGCCTTAAATTGGATTTCTATACTATTAGTCTCCTAAGGAAAGCTCACAGGAAGACCCATCATCATTAAACTTTGTGGATAAAATGTGGGGTCACTTCCAAAGGAGACCTTTTCGGTCAGCTGTTGCTGTCAGTAAACGGTGCCTGAAGTAGGGAGGGACACAAATCATTTTTATTGTATTTTCATGCGACAACAACTCGATGTCGCTTTTAGGGATCTTAGCTGCCCAGAGGATGCGGTGCTCGTTTATGTTTATTTGGAGTGCATAAATAGACGTTGCTGACATCAACACAGACGACCTTAACATTTGTCGGAAATAGCTCACAGGAACAGGCGGAGGATTGCTGTAGTCGTACAAGCACGCTGGTATTCGCCAATAATCCTCCATGTTTTTCAACAGTCGAATTGCAGCTTCACTGGAGTAGTCTTTAAACATATATGTGCTCCCTTCATCTTTTCTATCTGTCTTAGGCTCACGTTCAATGGGCTTATAGAGAGGGTTCTAAGGCCTGCTGGTGATTACCAAGGGTGCAACGTTCTATATAACTGAGAAGTCTTTGGAGGCAAATTACCTTTGTCATCATATTTTGTCAATTTCAGGGAGTGAGTTTGCCGAGCCATTCATTCTATGGCCTTTGGTTCAGGCGGATGTATAGATATCTGAGGCAAAATTAATATTCAATGAGTGAAACTGGAAAAAAGTAAGTGTAAAAAGTGAAAAAGGGTGAGGTTTTACAGAAGGAGCTTGAAAGTGAAAGAGATGCATTAAGGGCCTAATTACGAGTCAGGCAGTCCACAGGACCGCCAAATTCACGGTGGAGGTGTGATGGTGGTCTGGGACAGCCACACCAGTGGCTCGACTGGTGTATTAGAAGTACGGATGTCGGGCTGCATTAAGATTGCCGCAATCGCCAGGGATCTGTGATTCCTAGCACGGCGGTCTGAGGCCGCAATATGCTTGGTGGTGCCTCTGCGGCACACCAAGCTTATTATGAGTTGGCTGTCAGCCACCCTTTTCAAGGCGGTGAGACCGCCATGAAAAGGGTGGCAGAGAGTCAATAAAAGGGGGCCTAGAGGGCCCCTTCTTACCTCACAGCCTTTGGGATGCATGCAGGGGGGCACATGGTGTGCCCCCTGTCTGCATGCAACCCCTGTTCAAGCACGGCATGGACTTTAACACTTTAACCCTTTAATACCTGCCTATGACTGAACCACGCCGTCATGAGCCACGGGCGGCGTGTACTCATGACGGTGTGGTTCTGTCATGCTGCAGCAGCACCGCCCACGCGGCCTTATTCCCTGCCTGTGTGGGTGAATTAATGAGCGGGCGGGCCGTGACGGAACCACGCCGTCATGAGCACACACCGCCCATGGCTCATGACGGCGTGGTTCCGTCACGAGCATGGCAGTGCTGCGCTTTCCCCCCAACTCCCCAGTGCCATGGCAGAATTCACGACGTGGCCAAGGGGTTAAAGTCCATGTCGTGCTGGAACATGCTTTGGCTATCCCACGATGCTGCCTTTCTAAGGCTCTGCTATGAGCCTTTGAAAGGCAGCACCCTTGACCAGCCACCGCAGGACCGCCCGCCCCGATTACAATTTGTAATCCAGAGGGCGGGCGGCGGGCGAGTTTGGCGGTATGGGAGTGTGCTGGGGCCTGCCACCCCGCTCCCAAAACGCCAAACTCATATCAGACCCTTAGTGTAAAGAGTTCAAGTGGAAGGGAGTGGGAATACTAGAGTATATCCTGGAGGACATAATCTTCAATCAAAATTTCCCAGTTTTTGTTTTTTATTTTTTTTAAATCGATTTTATCACTTGCAGCAAAGCAATGTGTCTGAAGGAGAGAGGTAATTCACTTTTTACTGCAACGTTTCCCAGAAGTGATAAAATACAATAAAAATAAAAAACAAAAACGGTGATACTTCTAACAGTAAAAGAAGTCTGAACCCCAATAATCTTTTCCCAAAACCTATTTCTTAACCTCTCTTGTGCGCCCTCATTAGCATTCACCAACATCTTTGTTTCAAAGTCTCTGACCAAAATCATCAAAACAAGTAAGTAACAACCTGTACCAGATGAATAATTTCATGTACCAGGTTTTAGGGCAGATTAATATGTGCTCCAACACTCAATCTCACTGGCCCCATTTAAAATGCTAGCTATACTTGAGTACCCAAATCAACTGCCTGGAACCGTGTTCTTTTTATATCTCCTTTATCTTGGATCTTTAATATATTTTTTGTCAAGAGCAACAATAATAATGATAATGATGATGATGATGATGATGAAGATAGTAAACAATATCTATATTTTGCTATATTAGAACATTAATATGGTACTTTAAAGAGTAGATTACATTGCATTTACCATGTTATGGTCCTTGAGCTGGAAGGGGCTGTTATACCTATACTAGTCAAGTTACAATCTTACTCCAATATTCTTTGTGTCATTATAAAGTGAAGTTGTGCAAGATGACCCCTGGTCTTGGGGTATGTTATTTGTAAACACCAAATAAAATTATTAAAAATTGCAAATGAGGTACCAAGCATGATTCGAGACAGGAGCTCACCTGGAGAAACTTTCTGGTGTTCAGAGCTGAGATTACAGAACTTGCAGAAAGTGAAGATTTGACAATTGAGCCTGTTTTTGTGCTCCAGGGGCTATTTGGAATTTCAGAAGGGGCTGAAACCATCTGTGTACAATTAGCTCATGCACAGCCTAACACGGTTCTCTCATTTGCAAGGTCATGTACCTGTACAAGTTAAGGAATGCACTGCAGGGACGGACTGGCAGTAGCGGACACCGGGCGTTTCCTCGGTGGGCTGAAGAGGTGGGGGCCGTTTTGCACCCATAGGGGCCGGTTTTGCAGCAGTGCTACAATATCGGCCCCCTGTAACAAAAGCGGGAGCTGTGCTTCTCACTAGCACCCCCTGCCAAACCCCGCTCCCGAGGCCGGTCGAGGAGCAATCTGCCAGGACTGGTTGCTGCTCCCAGTTCGGCCGTGTTGCATTGGCTGAAATTACAAACACAAGACATACTGAGAGTGCTGCAAGGACTTCCCTTTTAGCATCAGTGTGAATACCAGGAGAAATATAGGTTTCTAACATGGGATCTTCTCAGAAAAAGTATAGGATAAATAATAGGCCCGGGAACCAAAATAACAGTGGCCCTCCATTAGTAAATTAGCCTCAAAAAGTGGCCCACATTTGTAAATTGGTGCAGTTTTGAACTGGTAAAGACACGCTGTTTAAGTGTTTCGCAAGGTTTTGAAGACTGCATGGATTTGAGTTGGATTGCTGGCAATGTTTGGGGTTATATCAAAGAAATTTCCTGTCAAACCCATCCTACCAGACCACAGAATAGGCCAACAAACAGCCAAACAAATGGCCCACACACAGACTTGTCAGACCAGCTCGTTAGGCACTGCCTGATTGCACCAAATGCCAGCCTACTCTTGGATCTTCTGCCACCCTAACCCTGCCCTGTCTCTGCCATCTACCTAAACCATTGGTGGCAGCTTAATCACCTTCATCACAGTTCTGGTTTTACATCAGAGTTGTGCCTCACTTTGTAAGGCTGAGAGAGTATTAAGCAATATCCAGTTTTCATTCTTATCAAAATACAGTTGCGACTCAGTTTCAAAATTCAGCAAATGCACCACACTGTTTAACATTGGACATTAATCAGTGGATTATATTTTTTAATCATAAACCAAGATTTTTCATTTCATGAACCAAGATTTTTTGTAAGCAATACATTGTTGCTATCCTAAAAAGATTTTCTATAGAAACCAAGGCCCAAGATAATCCTTGTTTTTCCCCTCCCCGCCAATATTAACTTTACAGAGAGATCCTATAATTTCAGGAGGGAGAAATAATGAGGACTGCAAAAGTTTTTGGGAATAGGAACTGTGCCCGTCCTTCATGTTATTTCACAATATTTCATCAGGGAGCTTTACCCATCATCAGCATATGAAATCTCCAGACGAAACACCGCAGGGCTACTGTATCCTGACAAAACGTAGAATTCTGATTGGGCCAGCAACTCCAGTTACTGGCCGCATTGGAATTATCGGGCCACTATGAGAGCTTAAATCAGGTCATTGTTTCATTAATGCATTGGCAATAAATAGCCTGATTAAATGTAATTTTTTTTAAAGATATCCAGATTGATAAAGTAGGGGAAGTTGTCGTTTTGGGTGACTTACACAATTGCTATATATTACATACCTTTTCATTGGGTAATACATGCACATACAATATATAGAGTACATAACTGAAGGATGCCACTTCCCAATTGAGATCACTGAACGATGTTAAATTTGTCACGCCATCAAAGTAATTGGGTTCTATTTAACAAAACTGAGGTTGATATTTTTGTTTCCTCATTATTCAACCAAGAGCTTTCACACAAAGACTTAAATAGTAGAATTGTAACTTAAAAGAAAGCCTTGTGTTACCTATTCTAAAAGAATCTTGTGGGGGGAGCACAATAATGCTTCCTCTGTCCACAATACCATATTTCTTTCTTGCAGCAGCAGCACTCATTGATGATGGGTCATTCTGACCTCACGGCTGGAAGAAATAATACGTCTTGAATATTACCATCGCGCTTTCAGCGATTATGTGTGTGGAGCGTTGAAGTTCAGCCTTTTGAGAGATCCATCATAATTTACTCTAAGTAGATGAAATTCATTCATAAGATGTTTGAACATTATTTATTATAACATGCCTTCAGGTGACTCAGTGTTCTTGGAGTAATGAGATGCCCTTTCTTTAGCTTCCAGTCTTTTTCCTAGCATGAACATAACTTTCCACCATTGTAAACAACTGAAAGTTTCTTAAAGTGAGAGAGATTAGTCTGCACTTAAGAAGTCTGACAATCCTCTCAAAACACTCAACCGCCACTCACTCTTGTGCGGAATAATGGAGCTAGGCTTTCTAGAAGGGCCTATCGAGAGGAGTGGTCTTATCGAGGCGACATCATGTTAGTGGTAACTTCTAACATATCTTCAGATAACCAGACATGTCACTCAAATGCTGAAGTAATTTACAATGACCTGTGAAACAGTGTTGAAACATGCATAAAACGCATTATGCTTATTACTTCACACAATGGGTTGGCTTTGAAACTAAGAATCTCAGGTGTCAGGCAATGTACTGCTTTTGCCCTGCTGCAGTCTGTTGGCCAGTCTTCCTTCTCTCTATCTGAAGTATCTCTCTCATTGATCCCCTTGAGGATAAATTAATTGCTGTGAAAATTGTGTTGAACTGTTTGACTTTGCAGTGGACGTTGGTCTCTCTAGTTTGTGTTATGTGTGAAGTCAAATCACATCAGTCAACTGCTGCACCCACATCTCTTAAATGCACTTGGTCAGTGGATTTGCTTTTTGTTGTAGGCGTAGCTCAAAAACTTTCACAGTTTGTCTGATATAATTCCACAATGTCTGTGAAATACAAGTAGTAAACATTTCAGTACCTGCTCTGATTTGTGGTTGTGGTGTAATCCAATTGTAGTTATTCCTGTGATGCCAAGAGGACCCAGCGGTGGAATGAGACAGATCCTTATTGGACCTAAGATGGAGTCTGGAAAAAGTCTATGATAATGTCGGAGTAGAATTTGTGGCCTACTAGGAAAAGCTCTGCTGTGTGGAGTGTGGATAATAGTTCATATGAGTTGTATGTGAATGAGGGGATTGACAGCGCAAATAATGTTGCACTCTGCTTCTACCTCTACCCCATGATTTGGAGAACAAAACCAATGTGGAAAGTCAACTGTGCTTGCAAATGCTGAGTAAGCGATTAGAAATTGTCCTAAAACTCATATTCTGAAATTATTATCATAGGGAAGGGAAGAGTAACATCACCACTTAATTGCATTTCTCTCAGTGTCCCAAATTTGTGTGGGAATATTGTAAAATAATTCCGGTCAAGAAACTCAGGCAAGTTTATTTATGTTTGTTGGTTTATAATGTATTCATGTGCCACGGCCCAGCTTCAAGGCACTATTACATAATCCAAGTTAAATGTATAAATAGAACTAAAATTATAAAACGTGTCGTACCAAAAACCAATTATACAATCTTGCAGTGTCATCCGGCCATCAAAATGCTAGGTGCCAATACGAAAAGGCATTTGGCCATCAGGAGGTGCATCGAATAAGCCACATAGAAGGGATGCCCCTCAGTGTGTCCCAACAAGGGGCCTTGGAAGGGGGGAAAGTAGGTCCCATGGACCCTCAGGCATCCTCCACGGGTTAGGGCAGTCACTCACTGCCTTGCTTTGAAAGTCCGGATGGTTCCTTGACAATGAGTATACCATTTTAGCAAACAAATTAGCCTAGGTCATTAGAACAGCGCCATGCTTATTATTGCCTAGACTCTTGACACTAAAAATGGCGGATAAGACAATAACAGCATCTTCACCTTTTGCTTGAGGCACTTTCTCTCCTTAAATCAACCAGGTTCAGGCTCCCAGTGCTGGTCTCGTCTCAGCCTAGGAAATTACAAAAAAAAAAAAAAAAAAAAAACGGATTGGTGCCTTTCCGTACAATTTTTTTGGAAACATCTCAAAGCTAATATTGTGGCCCTTGGTGCCATTCCCTTTCAAGGAATTAAATAAAAAGTTATTTTCGAAAAAACATGACCAGGACTATTCAGAAGGTTAACTGAGACAAAAAAAATCATCGACCAGGCATAAATTCAGCTAAAAGTCCAGGAAGACACTGGCTTCGACCGTTAAACTAATTTAAGACTTTGGTGGACACCGGGTGGCATGCAGAACACTATAACGACGAGATAAAACTCACTGCATTGGAAATCATCTGCACACATGTTAAAGGAAAAAAAACTCGAGGACAACAGCGTGTCCTTGAAACCACGGAACTCCTGCACTATCATTTGTAACTTTTGACAGCTACCGCAGTTGAGAGGACGCCAGCACTTCCTCTCTCTTCTTGAATTTATGACTGTGACTGATGCATGAATGTATGTGCCCCTGGGTTACGGGAACTGTGTCTGCCTAGCTGTCTTGTGTGTCATGTTTAGGCTTGCACACGTGTAACCACTGTCCGAGTTTTTGGTCTTCACGTTCCACCCTTCCCCCACGTCAGTTGCACTTGCTGTTTTTTGCCTGGATACACACACAGACAGTATTTGCTGCTCTTGCTTAGACACATTGTGATTGCTGCTTTATGTGGCTACGCTGGGGTTTCTGCTTGTGCCTGTATGCTTGCTGATTGAGTTTGGAAACTTGGTACTTGCTCCTTATTTCCGGACACACATAGGGACATATTCGCAAGGAGTAGCGATATTTATCGCAAACCACGCTTAGAGCATTTATTTTTATCGCTGCCTATCGCGGGATATGTCAGCGGAGAAAACAAGTTATTAGCAACGTTTTTCTCCATTGTGCTAAAATATCCAGCGATAGCGGCAAAATGCGTGAATATCGCTGGAAATCCAGCGTGATTCACGCATTAACACCAATGGGGACTAAACTTTATAAATAAATAAATACATAACCTGACTATCCACCTACTATTGGATAAACAGGTAAGTCATGTTTTTAGCAGGCGTTAGATTCTAGCGATAATCGCGGTTAGCGCAACTTTTCATATCGCTAAGCCTGCGTTGCTAATAGGTGATAGCTGTGTTAGTGACTGCTTTCAGTCGCAAACAGTTTGGGTACGCCCACTTTGCATGTCATTAGCGATAAATATCTCTGACTTGCAAAGCGAGCCCCAAACCGGTCGCTATCGCCTAAAAGCTGTCGCTAACTGCTGTTAGCGACAGCTTGCTGAAAGGGCGATAAAAATATCACTGCTTTAGCTGCAAAAAGTGCCGCTAAAGCGGCGATATTGCCCTTGCTAATATGCCCCTAGGTTCGCTGCTTTTGTATGGACACACTACCTTTATTTACTATTGTGTTTTCATTCTATTCTTTCTGTTTGCTCATCTGTGGATATTGTAATTTGCATTTATGTCTAGACAAGCTAGTTTTTCTCCCTATGTGTAGACACACTATGCTTGTTTCTTGTGCCTGTACTTGCTCTTTTTGTCTGGACACAATGTACTTGCTGCTTTGGTTTGAAGATTGCACTGTCCGCTTCTGTCTGGACACACTGTACTCTTTGCTTTCGTCTGGACACACTGCGTTTGCTGAATGTGTCTGGATACTATACTTAATTAACTGTTGATCTCGTGTGGATACTGAATTTCTATTTGTGTCTAGACATGCTATGTTTGCTGGTAGTGTTTGAGAACACTGTACATATTCTGTGTGTTTTGATACTCTGTACTTCCTCCTTTTGTCTGGACACAATATACTTGCCATTTATGTCTGGATACTGTACTTTTTGCTAATGACTTATGGCCTGATTTAGATTTCGGCAGACGGGTTACTCCATCACGACAGTGACGAAAATCCCTTCCGGCGAAATATAAATCCCATAGGTCATAATTAGGGCTCCTGGTTTTTTGGTATTTGTTTTTTTGACATTTCTGTCTGTATTTATCCATATTTCTTTTTTGCAAATTTTATCTGTATTTATCCATATTTATTTTGGGTTTGGTGAAAAAAGGATCTAAAATGAGTGTATGTTTTCATTTATTTAACCAATAAATATGCACTCTTGCCTGAAAAGTTATAGTGACAAACACACTCAGATGATAAAATATGCACTTATAAGAAAACATGAAAATGTTAGTATCAAGGTTGTGCATATCTACTGCTGTACAAGGCTGTTTAATAAAATGCCTTTATTTTTTAAACCCCTGTACCTTTCAATCGAAATAGCTGTTGGCCTGGCATCCATGATTGACAGCATTTACAACCATTCAAAAAACAAACCTGGGAGTCGTGATTGACAGCATTTAGAACCACTCAAAACCAACACAATTTCCATTTTTATCTACCTTAAAAATAAATGCAGAGAGAAAAATAAATGGTTTCTGTCTGTATTTATCTGTAAAAATCAGTAAAAACGGAAAACAGGGAGTTTTAGTTATAATGGAATTTATATTTCGGCAGATGGGATATCCGTCACCGTTGTGACGGAGTAACCCCTCCTCCAAGATCTAAATCAGGCCCTCAGATACCTTCTCCTTTTCTCTAGATATTCACCACTTTCTGCTTTTGTTTAGACAAGCTACATTTGCTGTTTGTCTCCGTAGACAACATACATTATTATTATTATAGGCTTTTATAGCGCGCTCTGTTACTAAAAAAATAGTATCCTGGCGCGGAGAGGGAGAATAAAGAGTGGAGGGAGACCCTATACATTGATGTTAAAAAGATAGGTCTTCAGTCCTTTCTTGAACAGAGTAATGGAAGGAGCTGTTCTTAACTGTTGTGGTAGGGTGTTCCAAGTTCTCGCCGCTCTGACTGAGATGGATTGGCCGCCAAGCCTGCTGTATTTGAATTTTGGAACATTCATTTGGTGTAAATTAGCTGACCTGAGGGGGCGGTTGGGGACATATAAGGAAAATCTTTTCCTTAAGTAGACCGGACCAGCTTGATGGACAGCTCGGAAGGCAAGAACCAGGATTTTAAATAAAATCCTGTGAGCAACCGGGAGCCAGTGTAGGGTGCGGAGAGGTTGACGAACACTTGAACTTTTTGGAATGTTAAACAAAAGCCGTACAGCGGCATTTTGTATAACCTGGAGACGATGGATCAGATAAGCAGGAAGGCCGCAAAAAAGGCCATTTGCGTAATCTAATCTGGATAGTATCAGGGCACGGATAACGGTCTCTTTGGCCGCTCTCGGGAGAAGAGGAAAGAACCTGTGTAAAGTTTTAAGTGTGGAAAAGCAGGTCCCAGTGAGTCTTTTTATATGATCCTCATATTTAAGGTTATTGTTAAACCAGACTCCGAGATTTTTAGCAGGGCCACCGATGGATTTGGGACAGGGTAGGTCAGCTGGCCAGAGAGAGTTGCCAAAGTTGTCTGGGAAGGAGCCATAGAGCAAAATCTCAGATTTGCTTTCGTTGCATTTTAATTGGGCGAGGGCAAGCCAGCGAAAGACAGATGACAAACAAGTTTGGGCTCCAGATGTTTCCAGGTTGTTTTTGGGCCAAGTAAACAGGAGTTGAGTGTCGTCAGCGTAAGCCATTATTTTTGCCTTTTGCCTGGGCACTCTGTATATTTGCCATCACTGCCAAATCACTATCCCCCAAATTAAAGCTTTTTGCATTCCAAAATTGAAAACTAGATATTCTGCCAATGTGGTGAATTTTCTGCAAATTTAATTTCTACTTTAGAGTTTTTTTCCTGTGTTTCCGAATACTTCTAGCTGTATAAGAAGTTCATGATCATATAACTCTTTCACATAAATTTACATTCAGAAACCTCATGAAGTGAGTAGTTAGCTCATTTCATGTGAGGGACTCGAGGACGTAGACTGGCATCTTCACATGAAAAAAATGCAAGGTGAAACAAAAGGATTAAATATATAAATATGCACTGACATCAGACTTACACATGGAGATGTTTCCACCTTGTGGGAAATACGCATACATTTGAAGCATTTGAGTACTCAAGATACTCTATGAATGTTGAAGATTTGCTTGAACACTCAAGATTATTTTGGAATCGCTGAAATGTTAGAAATTGGATCCTAATATAGAAGTAAATCTAAAGGAGCACATTTCCAAAGCCTGTTTTCCAAAGCTCTGTTTGACACTGGGCAAATGTGATTAATGTCTGAGCATTGTTTGGAAGGCCTGCTCTTATTATATTGAAGCCAAGACAACTTCGCGCACTGACACTAGGTAGCCCCTTCGATAGCTATCGTCTGTCAGACAAGCAACATGGAGGCAGTTACTCGATGCCTCTTTGCCAAGGGCAGCAAAAATTCATACACTAGCCCTAATTGAAAGCAACATATATTTGCAATGACCTAGTTGCTTTTTGGGGCTGTATTATTACAAGTGCTCTGGGGTGTAACAGGCCGGCGGCAGCTCCTCTGCAATGGCGGAGGAGCGTCTCCCGCCCGCCAGTACCTTCAAAAACGTGAAAAATAAAACAATAATAAAACGAGTTAAAAACCCCTTTTATAATCTTTTTATTTTTCTTCTACGTGACTGTGTGCCAAGTCTTGAGGGTGCAGAGACAAAGAAGCAAATAGGCCATCAGGAGGTGCAGTGAGTGTGCCCCATAGAAGTGATGCCCACTCAGTTTGCGCCAACAAGGCCCATTAGAAGGGAGGATGTAGGTCCCAAAGCAGGTGAGTGCAGTCACTCACTGCAATCACGTGAAAGGGAACTCTGCCCTGCTTTGAAAGCCAGGCCAGTTTATGCATGCAATGTGGAAGGCGGACAGTGGCATCAAACAGCCAGCTTGCCTATCACACTGTTCACACCTGCACTTGGAACACCATATTTGCTGTGATATTCCACATTGTGCTAGTCTGTGCCCAGCATTCAGTCCTAAGGGTGTACCAAGGCAGAGAGTGGAACAGTACACCATTTCCAAATGCAGCCTCAGAGTCTAAGATTATTACCTTGCTAACAGCAAACACCTATTTCTTCTTTATTTAACAACGCATCAATTTTTACAGAGCCCTTGTAGGAGCATGTCTTCCTCAAGATCAAAAAATACAACACCACGTGTAATGTTGCAAGCACTGAGGGCATGATAGTTTGCTGCTATGGCTTTCCACAGCCTGCTACCGCGCTGTCAGTGGACACTCCTCAGCTTGGTGCTTTTGAAAGCAAATGTCACTCATTCAATACATCCACCCTTCCATTAAAGGTTTTAGTTGACCCAGTGCATGCTAAAACCAGGGAACATATTATTGAAAGGGTGCATTGTATCTGTTTGTGCCACAGCACACCTTTAAATATGCGTGCCAGGCACAAACCGAGACAGTGCGCTCTTTTACAATGAATGCACTGCCCCAGGACAGTGGAAAACTGGAGCTCCCTGGGGCAGTGCATTCAATGAAATACAGAACAGATGCTTCAAAGCCGCTCTATGTGGGCAGCAAACGGCTGGCACGTTGAATAGGGGGGAGATCCCTTTGCAGGCAGGTGCAGTGAGTGACATGTCTGATCCATAGCACCCCCTTTTTCTCCTCTCCAAGGGGGTGCCGTCCAGAGGCGCACTTTTTGTAGCGCACTGTGAGTGTGCCCCCTAAGATCCTGTTTGCTTCTGTGCCAGCATTTAAATGGAGCGGGCACAGACACAATGAGGTTCCCTCATTTGCATGGGGCCACACCCCAATGCAAAGGAGGGAACATCCTCTCATGATAATGTTGTTGCTAAGTGTGCACCAGTGCTATCAGTATTACCGAAGGGAACGCACAAACATCTGCTGCCCCTTCTGTAATAATCTTGGGCCCGTGGCCACACAGAGACGGTGCACACGCCTTTACTTTGCCGGGCACAATGTATAATAGGGCCCCTGGAGTGACCTGCCCCACCACTGGACTGTCAAGTGAGTTTCCCTAGAGAAAGTTGCCCTCCCTGTAGACTGTGGTGAGCAAAGGGCCGGACTGTCCATAGTGGCACAGGGCGTTTCCCCGGTGTGCCGGAAGAATGGGGGCCGGTTTGGGACTGGTGGGGGCAGCCACGGCTCGTGCAGGGCGTTACACCGGGCGGTGACGTCAGGCAGAGGAGGGGCAGGGTGGGGGGTTGTAAAATGTGGGATATAGACGATGTCAGGTAAATACTGGAGAAAAAAAACCGAATTTCGTTGCGCGCTGCATCACATTTGGCGATGCAGCGCGGGTAACGAAATTTGTTTTTTTTTCGGTACTTACCTGACATCGTCCATATCCCGCATTTTACAACCCCCCACCCTGCCCCTCCTCTGCCTGACGTCACCGCCCGGTGTAACGCCCTGCACGAGCCGTGGCTGGGTGGGGGCCGTTTTCCATCCCTCACCCCTCTCAGCGCGGCCGTTCCGACTCAATTGCCAGGGCTGGTTTGCGTTCCCTGTCCGGCCCTGGGTGAGCATACTGCACAACCGCAGGTGGCAGGTACTGGAACACAGCACGAAAACCGGAAATGAGTCCCTGTGTTTAATGCAGTTGTGCTTTGCTTCCAAAAATATTACTAAGATTTTCGGCCCAATAGTCGCTCATTTATGTTGCACCTCATCACTGCTAGTAACACATTCCCTAATCTTCATTGGTCCCCTTGTATGACGATTGAGATTGGCTCAGGCAACTAAAATGCTTAGAATGCTGGCACGTGTTACCGTTGATTGCCAGCATTCTAGATTCGGTGGCAGAGACATAAATCAGCCAGAGACAGCTGGCATTCTTACTTGCCTGTACAGATTAAAGGGGTGGGTGCTAACAGTGCTATTGCTCGCATGCTGCCGGCCTTTAACAGCTGTTTATTTCTTTCCCCCTCCTCATGCACCCTGGCTTATGACACAGGTCCGTACCTGTAAGGTGTGCAATTAACAGTGGCTGGGGCGTTAACCACTGCTAACATCATAAACAATAGTTAATAGTTAATCCTGGTGGGTGCCTATAGCTCCCACCCTGCTCAGTTACCCCGGCCAGGACTAATGAAAATAAGTGCAAAATCCCACGTGCTTTCTCCCATGAAGTAAAAAGCTTTTCAGGATTCATCTAATATGAATGCTGACTATGGTTGTCTCTGTTAAACGTTGGGTCATTCCTATCACCCTGGCTAGGATGTGAATGCCATTAAATAAATATTTGTGTCTGCAGGCAACAGCGAGGGAGGGCTGTAAAAACATCAACAGACGACCATTGCAACTGTACTAAACAGCCTCACTGTGAATGACGTTGTTTAGAAAGAAAGGAAATGACGAAAAAGCTTAGAACCCTCGTCTCCTTAGAAGGGGCCTTGTCATCGAGGAGCTGAGGAACGAGGGTGACTGGGACTAAAAAAAAAACAAAAAACAACTCCGGAAGTGAGAGATGCGGGTTTCTTAATTAAGGAACGCTCAAAGTTTATCGCTCTGGCAAAGTACAAGCGAGTGGTTGCAGGGGGTGGGGGAGGGGTGGTAAGACGGAGTGAGCCCAGAGCACGGAAACAAGAATAGCCTTTCACCATGTTAGATAAGGAGGTATGTACTATATATATATATTGCTGGGCGTATTCCACCACAATATGGGCAACAGAATATGGTGGAGCTAAATATTGGGACGGTAAGTGTAAATAGGTAAGCATAGGTTTATTATACTTAACTCCACATATATGTATCTTGATGACACATATATATGTATATGGTCCAGTAGAAGGCTAGTGGTAGCCGAAATGCGTAGGCCGTCCTAGCTGTGCTCACTTTGCACAATGGTGTGAAAATAAATCACATTTGAAACTAGTACCCCATGCTGTGGTACTGTGACTTTCGCCGTGACCTTCGCCGAGAAGCTTCACACGGGAGGCGAGGGAATTTCAGGAAAATATATATATATATATATATATATATCACTCACGTCAACACCAGCGTGTCCCTTTCCAATCGTCGCGGAAAGAACTACACAGGAGCCGTGGCCTCAATCAAGGTGCAGATTTAATTTCCAGACACAAACGTCCTACGCGTTTCGGAGTGAAACTACTCCTTCATCACGGGCCTATATATATATATATATATATATATATATATATATATATATATATAGAGAGAGAGAGAGAGAGAGAGAGAGAGCTTTGGGTATGTAGATGTAGCTATGAACATCTAGACTTACCTATAAGTACTTACCTTCTGAATATTTTAGTCTTCGATATTTAAGCTTCAGTATTTTGCCCCCACCATATTCTTGTCATATAACGGCTACTTGAGCCCTACATTAAGCAGGAATCCACCGTCTCTGCCTACATGGAATTCCACAGAACAGTCTGGCTCAAGGCAGGATTCTGGCACTCAAACATGCTGGCACTTCACCCCGACACCGGAGCAAAGCAACTACTATGACGTCTGTACCTTAAATATTTCACTTGCTCTTCCTCTATTTCAATGCTTTCTGAAATCTGGTCATTATATATAAATAAATGCAAATTCATTATATTCTGGCACTGGTTCTTTTGTATTGTGACCTAGATATTGGATGCACTGCTTTTCCGGTGATTTTTTGGACGCAAAGACATCAGCAGTTTTGTCAGGAATATTAATCGCAACATCTGGCTAACACACCACTATCTGATGGCTTGTAGTTGTGAGCTGGAACACTTTCACCCTTTTACTGCAACTAGGCAAGAGCCCTGCAGTAATTTCATTTTTACTTGTACTTTTTTGTATGAAGTTATAAATGGTCAGGCATAAATAAATGTGCTTGAATGAATGAATGAATGAATGAATGAATGAATGAATTTGATACTGTGCATGAATCACCCAAACTGGGGTATCGTGGTGCCCATCAGTACAAAAAGGCTTAAATCAAATCTGAAACAGTACCTTTTTTGTGCTTTTCTAAACTTGCTATAGTCAGGACAGGTTCTGACAGAAAATGGCACATACGTCCCAGAGGGAGGGGCCAAACAGGAGAAACAGAAATCAATGTGTTTGAATGAATGAATGAATGAATTTGATACTGTGCATGAATCACCCAAACTGGGGTATCTTGGTGCCCATCAGTACAGAAAGGCTTAAATAAAATCTGAAACAGTACCTTTTTTGTGCTTTTCTAAACTTGCTATAGTCAGGACAGGTTCTGACAGAAAATGGCACATACGTCCCAGAGGGAGGGGCCAAACAGGAGAAACAGGAGTTAGATCTCTAGCCACATCTAGCTCGTCGAACCCGAGAGACTGACCGTGACTGACAGTAAATCCTTCTCACTGGAATGCAAATTCCTAGCAAGATGATATTGTTTATGTCTCTGACAGAGATACTTGGGACCTTTTTGCAGCCATACTTTGTAGGTTAAGCAGCACATTTTAAATATTATCCTATTTTTACTGGCAACCAGTGAAGAGGTTTTGAAAGGCCGTTCTAGGTGGTCGACTGCAAATCATCCATGCTGCTGGGTTAGGTGGACTGTCCCGGTGTCTTGACCTGAATAAATGTCCCGGGTTTTGGGACAGAGGCCAGCTAATTGCAATTTTAAAGGGAATGAGAAGGCATGCTGTCCTTACACAGGTTGTTTGGAAGAATGAAAACATTAAGGGCCAGATTCCTCTATCGTTCAGAAAGCATACAGACCAAATCGGCTCTGGAATGCTTTCCATACGACACGGATCGGGGGAGTCCACCCGAATGAGTATGATGCATCCGTATGCATCTGGATACAATTCGGTCGGACTCCAATTGACTTCAATCGGAGCCTGTATTCCGAACGTGAACACAGGCTCCCATTGAAGAAAGGGGTGGTTGGGTAAAACCTTTCACCCTGTTGCAGGCACCCCATGGTGTTTGCCACACTGGGCATGTTTGGGAAGAGAAGACCTTTGGGTACCCCCACAGGCCTGATTCGGAGGGTTCCAGGTGAAGGGGGCCTGCTATGGGCCCCCAAAACCGATTTCAGCAGCCGTTTCATTCCGGGCAAACTGAATTTGGGAAGACTGTCCGAATTGGTCATCCTACTCGCCCGCTCGGAAACCGAGTCCATAGAGCTGTACGAATCGGATCCGGAAAGGCTCGACCTGTCCGAATGCCTTTCAGAACCGATTTGGTCAGCCCTAATGGTTTCCAGGCATCGTACTTGGTAGTTCATAACTGGGAATGAATCGGTCGGAAACAAGGCCCCCGGATCTGATTCTGCAGACCCAAATCCTATTTGGATCCCTTCTGACCGACATCGGAATCGACCCCTTAGTAGATTATTCAGTTTCCGTCAGGCAGCACTGTAGGAGTTTCAATCAATCAATCAATCATTGACACTTATAGAGCGCGCTACCTACCCGTAGGGTCTCAAGGCGCTGGGGGGGGGGGGGGGGGGGGGGGGGGTGCCGCTACTGCTCGAACAGCCAGGTCTTCAGCTTCTTCCTGAAGGAGAGGTGGTCTAGGGTCAGGCGCAGGTCGGGAGGGAGGGAGTTCCAGGTCTTGGCGGCCAGGTAGGAGAAGGACCTTCCTCCTGTAGTCGCTCTTCGGATGCGGGGGACGGCGGCGAGGGCGTGGTTGGCTGATCGGAGGTGGCGTTTGGGAGCGTAGAAGTTGACTCGGCTGTTGAGGTAGCTCGGGCCTTGGTCGTGTAGGGCTTTGTGTGCGTGGGTGAGGAGGCGGAAGGTGATTCTTTTGTTGACGGGGAGCCAGTGAAGGTCTCTCAGATGTCCGGAGATGTGGCTGGTTCGTGGGATGTCGAGGATGAGTCTGGCTGAGGCGTTCTGGATCCGCTGGAGTCTCTTCTGGAGCTTGGCGGTGGTCCCGGCGTAGAGGGCGTTGCCGTAGTCCAGTCGGCTGGTGACGAGGGCCTGGGTGACGGTCTTCCTGGTCTCGGTGGGGATCCACCAGAAGATCTTCCGTAGCATGCGTAGGATGTTGAAGCACGCCGAGGAGACGTTGTTGACTTGCCTGGTCATGGAGAGGGAGGAGTCCAGGATGAAGCCCAGGTTGCGTGCATGGTCTGTCGGTTTGGGTGCGGTGCCCAGGGCGGGGGGCCACCAGGAGTCGTCCCAGGCGGAGGGTGAGGAGCCCAGGATGAGGACCTCCGTCTTGTCTGAGTTCAGTTTCAGGCGGCTGGTCGTCATCCACTCGGCTACCTCTTTCATCCCTTCGTGCAGGTTGGCTCTGGCGGCGGCGGGGTCGTTCGTCAGGGAGAGGATCAGCTGGGTATCGTCGGCGTAGGAGATTATGCTGAGGTTGTGTTTGCGTACGATGGCCGCGAGGGGGCTCATGTAGACGTTGAAGAGGGTGGGGCTCAGAGATGATCCTTGGGGGACGCCGCAGATGACTTCGGAGGCCTCTGACTTGTACGGTGGTAGGCGGACTCTCTGTGTTCTTCCGTCGAGGAAGGAGATGATCCATTCCAGTGCCTTCCCCTGGATTCCGGCGTTGTTGAGACGCTGCACTAGGGTGCGGTGGCAGACCGTGTCGAAAGCCGCGGAGAGGTCTAGGAGGATGAGGGCCGCTGTTTCTCCATTGTCCATCAGGGTTCGGATGTCATCGGTGGCGGCGATGAGGGCGGTCTCGGTGCTGTGATTGGCTCGGAAGCCGGACTGTGAGGGGTCGAGGGATCCGTTCGTCTCGAGGAAGGCGGCCATCTGCTTGTTGACGGTCTTCTCGATGACTTTGGCTGGAAACGGGAGGAGCGAGATGGGGCGGTAATTCTTGAGGTCGGTGGGGTCCGCTGTTGGTTTCTTGAGTAGAGCGCTGAGTTCGGCGTGCTTCCAGCTCTCCGGGAAGATGGTGGTGTCGAAGGATGTGTTGATGATGTCTCGCAGGTGGGGTGCGATGACAGCGTCGGCCTTGTTGAAGACGTGGTGAGGGCAGGGGTCGGTCGGTGATCCGGAGTGGATGAAGTTCATCGTGCGGATGGTGTCTTCGGTGCTGATCGGGGTCCAGGCGTGGAGGGTGGTGGTGGGGGGTGGTTGTTCGGTCCTGGTGTGCGTTGGTTGGTTGTTGAAGCTGTTGTGTATGTCCGCGATCTTGTTGTGGAAGTATGAAGCGAGGGAGTTGCAGAGGTCTTGCGATGGGGTGATGTCGTTGTTTCCTGCGCTGGGGTTGGAAAGCTCTTTCACGATGTTGAAGAGTTCCTTGCAGTTGTGTGCGTTGTTGTCCAACCGGTCCTTGAATGCTGTTTTCTTGGCGGCGCGGATCAGCTGGTGGTGGTTCCGGGTGGCAAGTTTGAAGGAGGTCCTGTTGTCTGGTGTCGGTTCCCTTCTCCAGACTTTCTCGAGGGCTCGGCAGTTCTTCTTGGAGCTCTTGAGTTCGTCGGTGAACCATGGGGCCTTCTTGCTGCCGGGTCTGCTAGGCGGGGTCCTCAGTGGGGCGAGTTCGTCCGCGCAGTTGCTGATCCACTTCGTGAGGTTGTCGGCGGCCTGGCTGGGGTTCGCTGAGCTGGCAGGAGGGTGCTGGCTCAGGGAGGTGGCGAGCTGGTCTGCCGTGATCTTGTTCCAGCTTCTGCGGGCGGCCTGTTGCTGGTGTTGGTGGGTCGTTGTTCTCTTGAAGGTGAAGTGGACGCAGCTGTGGTCCGTCCATTGAAGCTCTGTGGCGTGGCTGAAGTCGATGTCTGTGCTGGAAGAGAAGACTGCGTCGAGTGTGTGTCCGGCGAGGTGGGTGGGGGTGGACACCAGTTGCTTGAGTCCCAGGTTGGCGAGGTTGTCGAGCAGGGTGCTGGTGTTGCGGTCGTTGTTGTTCTCCAGATGGAAGTTGAGGTCTCCCAGGAGGATGTAGTCAGCGGAGGGGAGGGCATGCGGGCTGACGAAGTCGGCGATGTCCTCGCTGAATTGCGTGCGTGGTCCAGGGGGTCGGTAGATCAGGGTGCCTCTGAGGGTGGTGTTCGGGTTGGTGTGGATCTGGAAATGCAGGTGTTCGGCGCTGGTCAGAGTGTTGTCGATGCTGGTCGTAAGACGGATGGTGCTCCTGTGGATGATGGCGATGCCTCCTCCCATCTGGTTGGCGTTTCGGTCCCTCCGGACGATCTTGTAGCCCTCTGGGATGGCGATGGCGATGTCAGGAGCTGAGGAGGCGTTCATCCAGGTCTCCGTGAGGAAGGCAACGTCAGGGGCTGTGGCGTCTAGGAGGTTCCAGAGTTCGATGGCGTGTCTGTGGACGGAGCGGGAGTTGAGCAGGATGCACTTGAGGTGGGTGCTGCTGGTGTTCGACTTGGCGGGTGCTGGTGCGGGGCAGGTCCGGGTGCAGGTGAACTTGCAGGCGTGGCAGCTGAAAGGTCCGTGGGTGCGTCGTGGAGTGGCTTGGTGGCAGTCTGGAAGTCGGCCGGTGTTGAGTGCGATGAGGGTTGCGGCGGAGTACGTCAGGCGGGTAGGTCGGGGTCTTCGTGGGCCAGGGGTCCTGGCGCTGGGCGCGATCCGGTCGCGGACGGGCGCAGACGGGCTTACCTTTGGCGCGCCTTCGGCGCACAATCGGCGCGCCCGCTGCGCGTCAACGCTGCGCGTTCGCACGGTCGCCATTTAAGGCGAAGTGCGCGGGTGGGCGGAGCAGCTGGGAGGCGGGAGCGGGGAGGGAACAGAAGAGAAAAGGGGCATGGCCACAGGCGGTGGCGGGAGGCGGGAAGCGGGGAGGGAGAGCGGAGGGCGGCGAGGTAGGCGGGCAGACAGGAAGGACACTGGACACAGCAAAGAGGATAAAATTACAATTAACAGGCACAAATGGAGGGAAAATTAGGCAAAAACAGGAAGGAAAAAACGATGGTACAGCACAAGGGAATACAGGCACAATAGACGGGCAAAACAGAGGAAAACCGCTAAAAAAGCGATCGGACGGCACAGAGAAAAACAAGCACAAATTTTGGGCAAAAACACTGGCAAAACCAGAGGGGAGCGGCCAGGCGTCAGCGAGGCCGGCGGCGAGGCAGAGGGCAGGCAGAGGGAGACACACGCAGCAGCTGGTGGCCGTGCGGCGCGGGGGTGTCCCACAAGTGGGTCACACTCACCTGCGTCGCACGGTCGCCATTTAAGGCCAAGTGCGCGGGTGGGCGGAGCAGCTGGGAGGCGGGAGCGGGGAGGGAACAGAAGAGAAAAGGGGCGTGGCCACAGGCGGTGGCGGGAGGCGGGAAGCGGGGAGGGAGAGCGGAGGGCGGCGAGGTAGGCGGGCAGACAGGAAGGACACTGGACACAGCAAAGAGGATAAAATTACAATTAACAGGCACAAATGGAGGGAAAATTAGGCAAAAACAGGAAGGAAAAACGATGGTACAGCACAAGGGAATACAGGCACAATAGACGGGCAAAACAGAGGAAAACCGCTAAAAAAGCGATCGGACGGCACAGAGAAAAACAAGCACAAATTTTGGGCAAAAACACTGGCAAAACCAGAGGGGAGCGGCCAGGCGTCAGCGAGGCCGGCGGCGAGGCAGAGGGCAGGCAGAGGGAGACACACGCAGCAGCTGGTGGCCGTGCGGCGCGGGGGTGTCCCACAAGTTTGGCTATATGCTCCCAGCAGAAGGGAGACAGGGTGGGGAGAAGGGCGGGGGGCATAGGGTAGAGGTCCTGCCATAGATAATGTTAAGTAGATGTAGCATTGTAAATGTGTGCCTGTATATGTGTGTGTTGTGTATATATATATACATATATATATATATATATATATCTATATACTCACACGTATGTGTGTGCACACATTCAGGGCCGGACTGCCCACAGCGGGCACCGGGCGTTTCCCCGGTGGGCCGCTAGGGTGGAGGCCGATTTTGGGCCCCTGGGGCCGTTTTTGTTACAGGGCCGTTTTTGCAGCATAGCTGCAAACTCGGACCCTGTAACAAAATCGGCCGAAACTGGCCCTGGCAAACTGCTTGGCCGCTCCCAGTGGGGCTGGCCGAGCTCTTTGCCTGGGCCAGTTTTGGTTCCCAGTCCGGCCCTGCACACATTAAAAAATCTACTAGTAAAATATATATTTATATTTATAAGGCTATTCAAAAAACGGGACCAATAAGATATAGAAGTAAGACTAAAGGCTTAAGTCCCACTTTTATTTCTGCTGTGTCCCGGTTTTTGGTACTGAAAATCTGGTCACCCTGTGCTGTGTTTTGCACAGCATGCATTTTCGAAAATAATGACTCATTGGCATAGGCCAATAGTGCATTGCCGTAATCCAGCTGTCTGACAACAAGGTCTTCCTGGCAGATAATCTCAGTTTGTGGAAGCAAGTGTCCATTGTAGATAGGACTTGGTCTTTCATGTTAAGTTCCTGATCTATCTTGACTCCGAGAGTTTTTACTACTTTGCTTGGGATGGGGCCTTTGCCTAACTCAAGTCGGCCAACAATCTGGAGTCCACATGGTTTGGGCTTTCCCAAACATAATAATCTCTGTTTTCCCTCGATTCAGCTGGAGGAAGTTATCTGACATCCACCTGACAATCGCCTTCATACCGCTCAAGAAGCAATACTTAACTTTGTTGAAATCTTCATCAATGAACAAGACCAGCTGAGTATCGTCCACATATGGTAGGATATCAAACCCATATGGTCTGATGACATTAGCGAGGGGTGCCACATAAATGTTAAATAAAGTAGGGCTCAGCCATGATCCTTGTTGGACCCCTTTATCGAATCAACCTGGCTTGGCTTTGAAAGCTCCCAGCGAGACACACTGCTTTCTATCCTTCAAGAAGTTCTGGATCCAAGCCAGAGCAGGCCCACCAATCCTGTTTTCTTGAAGTCTTTGGAGTAACTGAGCATGGGACACAATAGCAAATGCTGTGGATAGGTCTAAGAGCACGACCATGGCAGGTGCACCAATGTCCAGCGAGCACCTAATGATGCCCGTCACGGCAACCAAGGCAGATTCGGTGCCATGCTCTGCTCTATGAACTGATTGATAAAGATCCAGGGTTTTAGTCACTTCAAGGTAATCAGTCAGTTGTTTGTCAATTAGGCCTTCCAGCAGCTAGGCCAAAAGTGGAAGTAATAAGATGGGTCTGTAGATTGAAAGTATAGAGGGATCCAAATTGCTCTTCTTTTGGATAGGTATGACCAGCACCATTTTCCAGGCTAAAGGGATTTTTCCTGACTCAATAGGTAAGTTGAATAATGAGCTTCCTGCAGGAGCAATTTGGCTATCCAATATATCTACAATTCTGGGCGGACAAGGGTCCATTGAAAAAATGGATTACTCCCTTTCAAGCCAATGTTGAACTTGCTCCAGACTAAGGCTGTGGAAATCATCCATCCTCTAACCCCTAGGACTAGAAGAAGCGGTGCAGTTTAAATCTTCAGTGGACTGGTGCGACTTATTTGTAAAGTTTTGATAGATCAACTTAATATTTTCTTCAAAGTGGTCAGCAAGAGAATCACATAATTCCTGGTTGGCCTGAAGTGGCTGTGTGCAAGCCGGAGGATAAGTAAATTCTTTAAGAATTTTAAACAGTTCCCTAGAGGAGATGGCCGCTTGATCAATTTGGTTGCACATGCACATTTTGCGGGCCTTTTTGATATTGCAATTATATACAGAGAGTGCCTCCTTGAAGGCAAGTCTGTCATCTAAATCATAGTTGTGGCACCAGCATCTCTCTAACTTCTTGGAAAGCTCTTTTCCAGCTTTTAGCCCTGTGGTATACCAGGATGCAAAAGGTTGCAGCGAGGTATTAGACCGAGTTCTTAATAGTGCAGAACTATTAAATGCTAAATTCATGGCAGATTGAAATTCTGCCAACATTTGGTTTGCTTAGGGTCTTGCCTGATTGTGGGAGAAACAAAAACCTACATGAAGGAGTTTGGAGAGACACAAAGTGGGACCTATGATTTTTTGATGGAGACCCAAGGTCTCTAAGTCAGCTAAAAGCTGGGACATACCTGTGTCCAAAGGATTGTCAAAGTAGTATTTAAAATCACCTAATAATATAACATTTTGTACAGAAAGCACATGGGTGGCAATGCTCTCAATAAGATGATGACAGAAACCTTTTTTGGTCCTGGGGGCGGTAGATCAAAGCACCTTTCCAGTGATTGGTTGGGGAAAATTAAATTTTCACATTTCTACCCACTCCGTATCAAGGCAGGCTGTGAGAGAAACGTTAATGGTATCTCTGAAGAGAATGGTGAGGCCCCCCCCACCAGTCTACCAACTCTACCTACTTCAATCATTCTATAGTTTTCTGAGAGGGCCTACGTAATAGCAGGAATGGAGCTGGTGTTTAGCAAAGTCTCTGTCAGAAAACCCACATCAAGCATACGTGAAGAAAAAAGCTCCCAACATTCAGTGGTGTGCTTAGGTAGGGACCTTACATTGCATAAGAAATTATTAAAAACGTGTGTAGGACAAGGGGGCTGAGAAGGCTGTGGCTGGTATAAGGGGAATGAGTAGGGGTGTTAACAGACACTGTGTCTTTTGATCTTGTGTCTGATCGTCAAGCTTTCAACAACATTAACGTGAGTCCTCTTATAGGACACTCTAGCATTTGGGGGGAACAATTAGCACAACAACATTTGATCCATCAACATTAAAAATGTGCATCTTTTGCATAAGTTAAAAAGAGTTTCAGGGGCATTGGTAATCCTAGGGAGACTAACCTTGAGGACAAGGGAACAGGGGTCCCGGCTCTGGCGACGGTCAGTCGTGGACAGGCGCAGACGAACTTGCCTTTGAAGAGCCTGTGGCATGCCAGCCCAGCTCGTCATCTGTTTTTAAAGCAGGAGGCGTGGGAAACTAGATCGCTACCCCTGATGATGGTATGCAGGCGGACAATTAATTTAACTTCCTGCTTTCAGTCGGGCAAACCTGTGGCCGACTGGGAAGTCAGATGACCGAGGAAAGATAAGCTTTCTTTTAAAATTGGCAGTTATAAAGTAACAATGCCAACAGTATAAAGACAGATATTGCTTACTAATAAAGAAATTATTGCTACACTCACGGCTCCAGTTCCAACTTATACTGACTGCTTCAAACTTAAGTTAACATATTACAACAGTTGAGTCTTTTCATGCTATCTGAGTGGACATTTGAAAGCTATAGCGACCATGCTGCCACATTCATTAACCCTTACAAGCTTGAGGGTACCAAAGTACTGGGTCCAGCAGGATGGTAGCCAATATTTGAGGCTGCATAGATTGGCCTATCCATCATTTATAATTCTCCTGAGATGTGCCTCCCTTTTCCAGCAAAATGACTTACCTGGTAGCAGGAGCAGCCAGGAATCAATGGAGAAGGATGCATGTATCTTCTGGGCTTTGCTGCCTTGACAGTAGCCAGAGGAAGTTGCCCCTGCACTCAGTGCTCTCGCCCCAGCAGCACTAAGCTGGTCCAGCAGCAACAGCGGATGCTGGTGAGCCTTTTGGACACACTCCTGATCTGTTTCACAGTTCACAGAAATCACATTGACTTGCATGCCCTGAAAAAAGCTGCAAGCTGGGATAGGTGATGGCTTTGGGGCCAATTGCGTGCTGATCAATGCACCCTACCTTGCTGACAGTGCAGTGGAGGGATTGCAGTGGTGGTGCAGCAGAACACAAAGGAGCTGCCTGATTGCAGCAACAGTGTCAGAAGTGCTGCTCGACCAGGGATTCTGCAGGCCTAGTGTCCTGCCATATTGCATTGTTGCCCCGGGGCACCTGCCAGCTGAGTTACGATGCTCTGGACAGTCAGCCTGTAGGGACAGATGATGCTCAATATGATGCCCTTGGTGAACTTTGTGTGCCGCTTAGGCATGATTCATCTCTTGATCTGTCTCTGATTTTAAGACCATTCTGTTGCTCTCATTCCCCATCTTTGCTGGCCACTCTGCGCCTAGAATGCCCTGGGTGGCAAGAAGAAGGTGGATGAACTGATTGTGGTGCTGTAATACTCTGTTTTTGATTTTACCCTGGACAGACTGGACAGGCTGCGAGGATGTCGTTCATACTCATCGACATTGGGTAATGTGGACCAGTGCTGTGGGTCGACATCTGTGTCCTAAGTCTCACCCGGGCCTGGGGCTACACCAATCTCCCTTGTATGGGTGATTATATCCTATGTTAGTCAGCCACTACCATAAGCAGGGTGAAACTGAGAATGGGGAATAATAATCAGAAACAGCTGAAACATACCCCCTTCCCAAGGTGGCTCATAAGAGCAGCTGTCAATGAGCGGATGGTCAGTAAAAAGGGCAACTCCCAATCAATAAAGTACTCAGATGAGTTAAATGTTGACTCAGTCCTACTATACATGAAGAAAAACTTATCAACCATTGATGGCAAAATCGACTTCATAACATTCTGTATGGACTGCACAAGGGATCAGATAGACAAGAATAGTACTTCCATAGATATGGATGGGTGCTGCAAATCTGACATAAAGGAAGAAACATCAGTTGGGAATGACATACAGTTGAAGATAGAAAAAATACTGGAATTCCTCAAAGCCCAAATTAAAGTCCTTAATGCTAGATCCTGGTGCAATAATATCAGCATTGTAGGGATTCAGGAGTCGCTGGTGCAGGCCAGATCTCATCTATGTGGAGATTCTATTTCTGAATCTTTGTGATAGATCAACCTATTCGCCCATATTTATTGTCAAGCGCATGCTCACAGATCATTAGCTCCAAGACCTCTCTTTAGGGCCCTAGTGAGACCCATCATAGCACGTTTGCTGAATCATAGAGACTGCAATACTGTTCTGTGCTTAGTGCATAAAAAGAAGATCTTAATGTACATAGGTGCCTGAGTATTTTTTTTACTCTGACATAATTTAGTCTATCAGAAGGGCAGGCGGTCCTTTGTGTCAGTCAAGAAAGAACTGCAGTAAATGAGCATAATCTATGCCATGACCTCCCCAGCATGCTTAAAGATTTCCATGCACTGTAAGACTCATATCTTCTTCAATCCCTGGCAAGCCTAGACCTTTTGAAAGATGAGAGGAACTAGAGCATTGCCCTCTCCAACGGAGGCTGGAAATGGTTACCACCCATGACCCAACAACCGCGGCTGAGTTTCTCCGCAGGTTCAATTGCTTATTGTCTAGCTTGACTGTCAATTGTTTGCCTAATAATTTCCCTTCTACGTGAAAGGATAGTGTCACAGCTGAGGGGGAAGGACGTCTACAGTCCACAGATGTCTGCGAATTGGTGTGAAGTTGATTGGTTTTGCTCTTTTGACATTTCAAAATGGAACTGAATATACTGAAAGCATTTTGATACGGTTGTTAGTACATTACCATCTTGTGTGGTTTCTACTTCGCCTAAGTTCTCATTACGTCTAACTCCATATGTCAGATTTTATTCCAACGTGGGAACTGTGCTTCATTACTATCCAGCCAGCAACGCCTACACGTGAGTAGAATGAGGCTGGTACTCGCCACTCTGTGGTTTAACACTTGTTGGGTTGTTTTGGTATGTAAAACAGGCCATTGGCTTAGATGTTATACGAAATTTCAGGCTGTTCTGGAGGTTTGCACTCATAGGGGGCGGGGGGGGGTGCATGGCTTCTAGATTGCGACCGCACCATATCGAAATTCAGAAGGCCATCTGCTTGCAGTAATATAAACCTTCATTTCTCCGTAGTTAAATATGAAGGGTAGCACCTGGAGGCATCCCAGCCCTAGTAGGAAAGTCAAATTCCCTACTTGGAATGTCTGGGGATTAATTAAACTTTTGAAGATCAAGGTAAGTGTAGGCCTATCTAGACAGATTTAATATTTGATTGTTTTCCTTCAGGAGACTCACCCTTCTAAAGCAAACAGGAATAGCTTTGCTAGTCAATGGTATGCACAGAAATACTTCACATCCTATTTACCCTTTCTAGAGGTATTGCTGCAAATATGATCGGAGCTCACACCCGTAGCTGTGTGCACCAATAGTGGCCGAAGTACCCCATGGAGTTGTGCCCTCTATTGCTCTCAAGACATACTGGTCGATGGCAGGGGAGGCTCCATGGGGGTAGATAGTGCTTCCTGTCCCTTGTTTTGTGAGTCGCGAAACTGGAAGTAACAGACCCGAATAGATCACCACTTCCTGGTCGCAGTGTCGCAATGCCAAGGGGGTATTTAGAGTAGTCCGACTCACGCCTCCCATTCTTTGATTGCCCTTTGTGATGCAGTGACCAAGAGGCACTCCAGCCACTTACATTACCACTCAGTCCCTTTAACTGATGGCAAGAGCAGGCATGCAACACCGAATCCTCCCAGAGATAGAAATATTTTCCACAACAAAATGCACCCTAGAACAGCACTGAGGGGATGATAGCAATCCTTAGTTCTTCAAGGAGCATCTAAACTGGCTTGTGGGCAAAGTGTAATGGTCGTGTGCAGAGCAAGGGGCTTTAACCCCTGTTCACACAGTCTGCCCCATTTGACATCTTGGTGTGCAAGGGGTTGGGGCGGACAATGGCTGGTGTTCCAGAGCGCAAGGTGTCGGGACCGCCCCCCAGGGATATAGGTGGTTTCACCTGTGTGGTCCAGGCTAGCATGCAGGAGTATAGGATATTCGGCCCTTGGTGCTGTGACATCTCAGGGAATGCCTCTGTTGTAAATAGGTCCTGCAATCATTGCTATTGTTAGCGCAAGTTTTTCTAGAAGTGTAATTCACACATGTTCCTTGTATGCTTTTTAACTGTTGATGTGATTCTCAAAATTGTTTTCATTTACTTCTTGAATTTAATGATCATCTTGTTTGTGTGAGATTGTTAATAAACATGATCTTTTACTTATGGCGAGTAGTAGTGTCTTGTTATTGATTTGGTTGAGTTGGAGGGAGGCGTGGTCCAAACCAGGGGGAATATGGGTGGTGTTTGCCGGTCGCGATAAAAAATTGTCTACCATTTCACTAACTGGAAACAACTGTTGACAGTTAGGGTCACTTTTTTAGAACAGGGAATCATTGGGAGTAAATATGTTACTATAATTAAGAATTATGATCTGAAACTGAATGTCCTTCCTTCCTTCAATAGGCAGTTGCACAGTGTTTCAAACTGGATCCTCGCTTGGTATTGTGCGGTGGGGACTTAAATTTGATTCTAGATCCCAGAAATGGCTAGATCTTGTTAAGTGCCAAAGCCTTAAACAGCTGCTAGTAGAGAACTTTTACAATGCATTTCTCTGCATGTATTACTAGACACATAGCATGCCAGAATAGTAAAGGAACAAGCCTTCTGTTTTTAGTCCTCAGTACATGACATGTCATTCCCCATAGAATTCTGGATTGTGTTGATGGATGGATGACATTTGGTGACAGATACAGACTACCAGGTTACAAGGCATTTGGACCACTCTCCTGCAGATATGCGTATTGAATGTTTAGTACAGTCTCATGCTGGACACCCTTGGAGATACCCAGCTGGGCTCTGTAGGATGCAATGTTTCCAGTAGAACTCAGGAAGGTTGACCCAGCGATCTGGGACTAACAAAATTTCATTTTCAGGGTCCTATTCATTACCCAACAAATCCCTTCACACTGGGTGAGTGAAGATCTCTACACCTACTAATATCAAATGACCATGTCATCTTTGCATGAAATTTGTGGCGATGCAGTCTTTATTTATATGATCAGGGTTTGGCAAACTAATACTTGGTTCTAAATATATTTTCATAAATCAAAGACTAACCCCTCTAATAAAAGACAAACACATCTGTATATTTATAATGTTTTATCTAATAATTGTGTGAAATGCTGATCAATACCAATACAGTATGAAGCATAGATCTTCACGAGAGGCAAATAAATGTGAAATGACAATCATACATCTCAACAACAATTCATGAGAGAGTGGACAGGCGTAGAGACATAAGGTTCAGATAAAATACATTTGCAAATGATTATGTAAAGTTCATTTTTCTTGTCTATACTAACCCAATAGGAAATAGGAAAACTACTCTCTGGCAATGGGAGCAGTAAGGCCCCTCAAGAAGATTTTGAAGAGGCAAAGATTAAGTCAGGAATCAGCAGACAGGAACAGCCAGCTCAAGAATAGGAGAAAGCAGCACAGGCCTCTCCTCACGCTAGGTAGAAATCACGCAACTCTCCCTCCCCTCCCACTGGGAGCCTCAATTTATTTATTTATTGATTTATAAAGCACGACATTCATCCTGTGGGGATATCACGGCACTAGGAGTGGCAGAGAAGTGGTGAAGCATCAAGCATGTTGTGATTGATGGGGCAGTGGCAGACGGCGATTAGGGGAATAGATGTGTTTTAAGTTTCTTCTTGAACGTCGTAAATTCGTTGGTTAGTCGTAACTCCAGTGGAAGCTCATTCCAATGCAGTGCTCGCACGTGGTCTTTCATTGACAGGGTGTTGTCAATGGTGATGCCCAGGTTTTTGACGCACTGTTTTGGTGCTGGCGCCATGCCCAACGAGTGGGGCCACCACGTGGAATTCCAAATGTGATTGGCTCCGCCGAGAAGCAAGATTTCTGATTTCTCCGCATTGAGCTTAAGGCAATGCTCTGACATCCAGTTTGCCATCTCAGTAAGACAATTATTGAGTTTGGTTCTGGTGTCATCATGCTGGTTTCCAATGGCTATTGTCAGTTGGGTTTCGTCCGCATAGGAACACATTCCAAAGCCCCATTTCGTGCCAATCTTTGCCAGAGATGAGACATAGGTGTTAAAAAGTGTGGGGCTTAGGGATGCTCCCTGCGGAACTCCACACTTAAGATTTTTTGGGGTGGATGGAAAGGTCCCCATCTGTACAGTTTGGGTTCTGTTACATAAAAAGGAGCTCAACCATTTCAGGGCTTTAGCACGTATCCCTTTTTAGGTTTCGACCTGGCGAGAGCACGCAGTGCTCCGCCCAGGGCGAAATCTTTTGAGTTACAGTATGGATGTTCGTCCCGCCTCTGTTTCCCATTGGCTAGCTCCATAAATGGACGCTAGCCATTGGCAAACAGAGGCGTCCGTCATCCTGCGAGGCGACTCGTGGGCGTTCCTGGGATGTTTTTCTCATCCTGCCCCTTCTGACAACGTCATGCGGCTGTGGGCATGTGTTTTTTTTTTTGGCCGCCTTTCATTTTGTCATTTGCCCCGACCTCTGGTGAGTGCTTGCTGCTGTCCTGCCTTCCTCCGTGTCCCCCTCCCGCCACCCCCTTCCCGCTCTCCGTGTGCCCGTCCCCCCTCCCGCTCTCCGTGTGCCCGTCCCCCCTCCCGCTGTCCGTGTGCCGTCCCTTTGCAAGGCTGTTTCTGTATAGCCTATTTGGAGGAGGGTACCACATACACATGTAGGTATAGATAGTTAATAGGGGTCTGAGTAGGAAGGATGCGACCAAGCGTTTTCAAATCGGTATTATAACATACGCACATCATATTTTATTAACACTGGTTAAGGAGCTGGCCCTCCGAACTCCGCAACCTGTTTAGCTGCGTTTGACCTGGCATCAGCTACACTCGACTCAGCACACAGACTTACTAGCCCCTCTTTCACCCAAACCTTCGAAGTTTGAAGCCAAATTCCCCAAATAACCTGATTTTAAGGCTTGAGCAATTCGTTTAGTTCACTAATCACTGTACAGCACCTCAAGTTCGAGGTGCTTAAGCGGCTTACATTTCACACTGTCAAAGAAACAAACTTACAGTAAAAGGAACCGTGACGTTTCGCGCAAATAAACGTGTGTGCAAAAGGCGCATGAACCTAAGTACACGTCCACATTAGTGGAGAACGAACATTAACCTACCAGTCTCTCTCTTACTGACAACGAATCGGTGTGTGAGCTTGTTGGATGCTATAAATATGATCTGGGATTCCATACAGTCACTGGTTCTAAATTCAAAACCAGCTACAAGCATGAAGATTACGTCAAACGTACATTACCTATGTATGGTTTGTCAGCGTAATTGAGTTTCGTACATGGCCATCAGTTAAATTTACACACTCCGCATTCACATTGTAGATTACCGTTTACATTTAGCAAATTCTCGGAGCTAGAGCCTCTCACAGGCTATCCAAAAGAAGGCACGTATATACAGAGTTAAACGATCTTCAGTTTACATTCAATCAAGGTGAACCGGGACTACATAAGTGAGTGCATTGTTGTTTTAAGTGAAAACTGCCAGTCGAACAGTCCGGTTTAAGGTCCCCTGCTTTTTGTAGTAAATTCACAGAAACAGTCTGAACAGTCATGAAAAAAAACTCCCTTCACGGGGTGTGGCACTATGAAATGCCCCTTTGCCCTTTCGTCTCCTGGGAAGTTTTTACCTCACGTTGCTACCAAGAAACATTCGAAAGCTCTAATTTTCAAATCTGTTTTCTAAACCGTGCTTTTCTAAAGCTCCTTTCGTCTAGTGTTGTTTCCCCTTCCTGAAAATTCTTGCAGTCATATGTTTCAAGCATCGTCATGCCCTCATTATAAACCCCTATTATACGTTCAAGAGCACACCAAGGAGAAAGCAGTGTTGTATTGGATCGATAAGAAGCCGGATACACTTCAATAAGTATCATTCCTTTTAAGGTTGTAGTGGCTTTCAGGATGTGCACCCACCAAGCATGGAGTAGTCCAGGGAGTAGGAAGCTCGGGCAACCAAGACTGATTACTGAAGCATCTTCAGTCATCGCGCATCTGAAACGGACTGCTTAACAACATTTCATTGTGGGAACTTTTAAGCATACTTGAGTGATAAAATAAAACGGAACAATAACCATATTTTCAACGTGCTATTTTACATCTTTGTTAAAGCAGTTCCTGTGACTGCATGCATTCCTCTGCTTTGCATTTCCCTGGACTAGTACTGTAGTGTAGACTTGGAAAGCAGTTTGTTCATGCTAGGGAATGTTTTTGTGTGCTGTGCCTCTTCTCTGTGCGAACACTGTAGCCATGAACTTATTTAATATTTGAAGGTATTGCTTTTTTTTCTTCAATGTGCAAATACACTTTGTTCAGTATACAAATGCAATCTTTACTAAACATTGCTCATCCTTCAGGATGACACATTAGCCAAGGACTGCATCTGTTCTCACGTTGGTTTCTGCCCTTTACCAGCAAGCTGCTGTCTGAAAACATTATGTGGTTATCCCCGGGGCCACTGTGATGCTTGACTGCGACCTGGACGTTTTCTCATCAGTGCCGGGTAGAACGTTAGCCCCCCCCCCCCCTTACATTATCCTAATGTTGATTAAAATGGTTAGTTTTGGTTATAATGTATTCTCATTAGCCAACCACTGTGGTACGTTTTAAATCCTGAAATATACTGCCAATAAGCATGAATGACGTGATTACTACACCTTATAATCCCCATTGTGTTATGTAGCATTTTCTATAGACTGATTTACACACTTTTGGTTCATCGTCTGTATAACATCTGATGTAAAGTGCTCCAACTCCCTGCACTGGTATGACTAGCGCTATAAAAAAAAAAAATATATATAAGTATATGCTACTTACTCTTAGGCCAGGAGTTGGTAACTGCACTGTTGTCCTAGGTGTGCATAGCTTCATATTTTTCTCTGTCCCTGCTCAGTGTGCAGTGTGGCGCCAGGGGCGATTAGCTCTCCTTCCACACCCTACAGTGTTCCCCCTGGGCTGTGTATACGTATTTTGCTGTTTAGTGCATGTGTTGGGTGGTTGCACAATAGTGTAGAGATTAAATTATTGACATTGTAAATGACAATGCCATTTATTTATCTGTTTTCAAAAACCAACACATAAATACAAATTTTGTCATTTACAATGCCAATAGCTCAAACTTTTCAAAAGGCGAAACCATTGCATTGTAAATGCTTGTTCATGTAGTATTTCCAGTAGAAGGTGGTGGGAGACCGTGTCGAACGCCGCCGACAGGCCTATAGGATTAGGGCTACCGCCTTACCCTGATCCAACAGTGATTTTACATTGTCTAGTACAGCCAGGAGGGTTGCCTCCGTGCTGTTGGTGGCCCTGAATCCTGTTTGAGTGGGATCCAGCAGCTCGTTTGATTCTAGATAGTTGACTAGCTGTCTATTGACAAGTTTCTCCAGGACCTTGGAGAGGTAGGGAAGTTGTGAGATTGGCCTATAGTTAGCTGGATTGTTAACATGGGAACCTACCTTCTTAAGTAATGGAGTTACTAAAGCTTGTTTCCATACCTCTGGAAAGGCCGCTGTCTCCAGAGATTGGTTAAGTAGGTGTGTAATGTAAGGGCACAGAATAGGTGTGAGTTGTGAGAAAATAAAGTGCGGACATGGGTCGATAAGGGATCCAGATCTGACTTCCCCCATTGCAATGGCAATTTCGTTTTCTGTAAGAGGGGTGAAGCTGTCTAAATGCGCTGGGCTGTCTGGGTGAGGGATAGTATTGTCCCAATTAATGGGATTTTCTGGGGGGATATTTTTAAATGATGAATAGATCATATCTATTTTATCTGCGAAGAAACAACACATTTTTTCACAATTCTCTACTGAGGGTGGCAGGGTTTGGGACATGCAGGTTGGCTTGCAAAGTTTGCCTACTATTTTATAGAGTTCTTTTGCTGAGTTTGTATTCTCATTCATCCGTTGTGTAAAATATGCCTTTTTTGTCTTCTTGATTGCGTGTGTATAGCCCTTGAGTTGTGTTTTGTACGCTGATTTGTCCGAGTCCAATCTGGACATCCGCCACTTGTGTTCCAATGTTTTACACTCTTTTTTCAGCGTCTTAAGTTCTACCGTATACCATTTTTCAGATACTGTTTTCTTGGGTTTGCGGTAGGGGAGCAGGTGATATGATCTTTAAATAGGATTGCTAGTCTCCCACCCTTACGTCCAATTCTATCTAGTGTAAGTATTTTATACTCGGGGGGGGGCAGGGTGTTGGCGATGTCTGGGCAGTTGCTCTCATTAAGCTAGGTCTCAGTGATGAAGACCAGGTCTGGGCCTGTCTCTTTAATAGTGTCCCAGATCTCCAGTGCATGTTTCGGCACTGACCTGGCGTTGAAATAGATACAGTTAAGCTCTCTATGATTGTCCCTTTCCTTTCCTTGTAGTTGCTCGTGCGAGGTTACACTGCTCCATTTGCACCGCATGCAAGAGAAGAATCCTTCGATACAATTTGAAATTGGTTTACATGCGGTATGGGTTGCTAACCCAAGAAGTATTTCTCTTGAGTAGCACAACGGGTTTTTTGATTCTGTCCCGGGAGAAGCAGGGGTTCTGGCCCCTGGTCCCGGTTGGTCGCGGACGGGCACAGACGGGCTTGTCTTAGGCACGCCAATGGCACGCCCGCTGCCTGCGCACGCTGCGCAACACTGGCACATCGTTCTAAGCGGGCAAGCGGAAGTGCAGCTCCACCCCCTTTTTGGCCAGAAATGCAATGCGGCAGCGACTCAGATGTTGTCGGCCTCGCCCTCCACTCAAACAGCACGTCGCTGCGGTGGAACGAGCCGGAAGACAAGTCCCTATGTAGCTGGGCGCTTCAATTGTGCAAGTAAGCGATTAAAACCAAGTGGACTGTGCTTGTAATTCAGCAAAGACACACACACATTAAAAAGTGTTTTTTTTAGTTTTTTTTTAAATGATGAGGACAGACAGTTTAAAACAGGCTGAGATAGGTAAATAGATATTCCCCCCTCCGCCGAACTTCCTAGCGGCAGGTGACCGAGTCAGGTTCCAAGAGACTTACCACGCTCCGCTCAATTACACCCTAAAACCCAAAAAGACCCAACCCACATTTGTGTCAGAACAGACAATTTCTCCTCATTCTGAATGGTTAAGGAAGGGGGTGTACTGTCACACCACTCTTGTCATGTCAGTTTATTCAGGGACCTCATTGTTGATTTATTCCTCTCATCAACTTCCAACCCAGGAAATACAAATTTAAGCCACAGTCATAGTACACATTTTCTCCATCCCGGTCATGTAACAACATTTGTGCCTCGATTGTTTATTTACGCTGCTCTCTAAGGAAGTGATCTTCTTCCGAAGATTATTTTGTTTCTCCATGCAAACTTTGGCAGACACACAGGACCCGTGATGGACGAACTGTCTACCACCTTCCTCTTCTCACTCAGAATTAACCCGCATTTATTTTCTAAAGTGTCTTTCAGGTCTTTTCTGCTTAGCAGAAAACCATACTTCTACGGAAAACAAACACAGCCATTATTATTAATCACTTATAATGCTATACTATAATGCACCTACCCTGTGTGTTGCATTTACCCATGCGCATCCCAGATTAATGTTATTTTCCTGCATGTGTTAGTAAAGTGCAATAGAGCAGCATTAGTCCTTTTATTTTTTTCATTAGCCATAAGCATTTGCGGCCTACTCCAGCATTTTTATTTGCGCTTGTGCTGTAGCATTTTTCCTTATGTTAACCCTTTTCCCGCATAAGTTTTGCATGCCACACTATTAGTATTAATAACTTGGGGTTCAATTCGAGCAGGTTTCATTTCACGGAAACCCTGCTCCATCAATGTCATGGTGGAATATTTCCAGAATAATGTTGACTTTGTTGCTAGTTAGTGTATGGTATGATGAACTTTCAAGGTGATTATCAGCCGCGTCCCAGAGTCTGATATCTATTCAAGTCCAGGGCCGGACTGGCCGTAGCGGGCACAGGGCAATCCCCTGGGGGGCCGACCGAGCACTTTGTCGGGCCGGTTTTGGTTACCAGTCCGGCCCTGTTCAAGTCTACCTTCATAGACTTGTGAATACAGTTCATAAGGGGGCAATACATGCGGCATCGGTTCTGGTTGATCTTAAATTCAGGTTTTCAGATTTAAGGATGAGACAGAGAGAGATCAAATTAAAGGGGAAACATGCTTCAGGAGAAGGAGCGCTGGAGGGAAGAACATTGGCAAAATTGATTTGGTGGTTATGTGTGTCCATCATTGTAGTGGACATTGATACTGATGTGGATGAGGTGACCTTTTAGACAGGGAGCATCCTCAATGAGTTTGTAAAATGTTTTTTGCAACTTTATGTTTCCATCAAAATTAGCAATTACCTATCAGAGAGTATATTGACATCTTAGCTCCTCATCTTCTATTGATGTATGAAACAGTGGTGCTCTTGTGCTTCCTTCCTCAATTTCTGCGGGAACTATTAGAATCTTTTGAAAATAGATAACTCTCCTATCTCCAGCAGTTCCTATGGTCGGTTGTCCCACAATAACACAGACAGTAAAATTGTAGCTAAGATTATCGCAACTAGGTTGCTGTAATTTCTGACATGGCTGGTCCTCCCAGACCAATCTGGCTTCACGCCAGGCATTCCACATCTTATATGCACTCTTTATTTTCTCTTCTACATTAGATTCATACATATTCTTACATGTGGCTACAGTACTCGATTCAGCCAAAGGTAATATATTTTATGTTCACAGTGGGTAAAACGTCTGTATTCACAACTGCTGTCATGTCTTAGGTTGAGTGGGTCCTGAGCCACCGGCAATCTCTATGGCATACATCAGCGACGCTTGCTATGGTTGATTTCATTTGGTCTGGCTATTGAGCCATCATGCAGTTTGCGTCAAATGTTTCGACCTCATATAGGTCTCTGCTTTCATATCTGTAACATTCTCTTTTTATATATGCAGATTATTTATTTACTGTGTTTTACTCTTTGTTCCCTTTTATTTGTGAATTTCTCTGATTAATGGCAAGTCTTAACTGGGCCACATTTGTTGTTTCCCCCCTCATCTCGAGTGCTAGATAATGCACATTAAACGATCCACTGATGTGGGACTCATACACTTGCTGTCTAAGAGTTCATTTGAGGTGATCATCATCAGAGATACTAATGGAGTTGTCCACGATAGAATTACTGATCAGGCGAACTTCTGCATCACCCTTCCGCTATCTCAAGCTGGACTCGTTGCACTAAAGAAAATTGTAGTTTTACCTAATTTACTATATCTATTTCAGAGAATTCTGATTCCTTTTCCTGGTATTTATTTAGTAACCTTCGGTCCCTTATGATTAAACTGCCTGGGGAGGAGGAGGTGAGTGCATTGTAAACAACTGCATACTAAATGGCAGACACTTACTTTGTCCTCTAATGCATGTTTTTTTAACCTAGATTTTGAGTTATATTACTTTGTTACCCATGCACAATTTGCACAGATTTGGCATAATCCTCTGCCTCCTATCCCACATCTGACCATAGAGTGAGATATAGGTTCACCTCTTGCCTTGAGCCGGTCGTATGGCATTCGCTAAGAAGAAGACAAGTAGATATAGACACTTTAGTGTGTGCAAAAGGGCATGATACAGCCTAATGGCCAAACTCAAACAAGTATGTTTCCCTGTTTTTTGCCACTGGCAAATAATTCTTTGTCTGTCCTTACTAAATAGACCAACTTTCTTAGATAGTATTATGTTTCTGTCATGTCTTTCCAGAGGCCTGATTTATGTATCTGTAAGGCATGGAGCCTGATTCACAAATGTAAACTTAAACTTTTGTGTGAGTTTACTCTTTTTTGGTACTCACTAACTACGATTTGATAGTAGCTTTACAACTGCGGGGACCTTGCAGTCAGGGTGGTGAACTCTGCACATAAAAAGATAGGCCAGTCCTACACAAAAGTGTACGTTTGCCTTTGTGAATCAGGCCCATGACGAATTGCATGCATGGCCTTGGAGTTTTTGTAGTATTACTCACTGCGTGCTACAGTTCAGAACAAATATTCATCTTTCTCTTTGGAACTGAGCCCGCGCCTCATTTTATCTTTGTCACTAACTAATGCTGATCCTAACCACCTGATCTTGCATTCATACAGAGCTACGCCAGATATGAGGGCGAGTAGACACTTGAGAGCTAGGGAAAATGGGTTGAGATGGGATGTATATAATCAAGGACATCTATCTCAAGAGTAGGCGTAGACAGGGCCGGACTGGCCGTAGCGAGCACCGGGTGTTTTCCTGGTGGCCCGGAAGGGTGGGGGGCAGTTTTGGACCGATGGGGGCTGTTTTTGTTACTGGGGGCCGATATTGCAGCACTGCTGCAAATTTGCCCCATAGCAAAAGCTGAGCAGCAATGTTTCCCCCCCCCCCCTTCACAGGGACCACCCCACCCCCCGGGGTGGTCCGACGTAATTGTCAGTGCTGGTTTGCTTTCCCAGTCCGGCCCTGGGCATAGACTGCTGCATTCCACATTTTACGCAGGATTTGTTATACCCCTAAAGGATTGTATGGGATGGGTATGGCGGTGAAGATGGACTGTATTAGGTGTCAGCCTGATTTCCTGCATTTGACCTGAACAAGCCATGATACTGCAAAATACTGGAATTTTATTTTTGCCTCTATCTTTGAGATTTTAAACTCGATACTGTGGCCCTCCCCGCTTTCAGAATGTTTGTGATATGTGAGTGAGTTGCATGCCCCAGTGCAGATTCACTCCTCTAGCACTTTTAATTACTAGGAAAAAAGTAGCCCCATGCTGGGAGCGCAGCCATGTCCGAAGATGGCCAATGAGAGACGTGAAATCCTGTAATGATAAGGGAGATTTGTTTACTTTCTGGCTACCCTTTTCATGAGCCTGAAGGGCCAGCAAGCCCCACTAAACCCCTGGATTGATGCCTTTGGGCAGGCGAGATTGCTTCAAATGTCCTCTTTTGGTGAGATGCTTATGTTTGATAGGCAATCCCACTACACTGTAGTTCTGATTTGTTGGTTGAATATCTACTCTTTATCCGTAATCAGTCACATAGTATGCACGTATTAAAGTTCTTGTTCTATGGTGCCTATTGTGCCGACTGCAACCATGATGACACCTGTAACAAGGGACATTTTTGTTTATTCTATTATTAATATAGTGATTGTTGAGATCAAAGTGATTTGTACTGTATTTGATTTTATTACCTAAAACGCTTTAAAAAAAAAACTCCTACCTTATAAAAAATAATTTCTGAAACAAAAACTCAAATGCACCCCCTCAAAAAATCACTAAATTCAACAAACAGTGGCACAGCCAATAGGAAGAGGCAAGTGTCGTCCTATTGACTTTGCCAATACTTCTTTCTATTGGCACTCCCACTGCTTCAGATTTTTATTTATTTTGTTACTTAATCGTTCTGGAATGGACTTTAGCCACATTGGAAAGGTAATGTAAACGCCAAAAATGGAGTTAAAAATGTCAATATGGCTGCCAGGTGCTGCATGCATGCTCATGTGATCCAGTGACTGCTTTGGATTCCACTGGGATCCATTTCAGGTTATTTTAATGTAATCTTTCAACATTTCAGAATGGTAAAGTGAAAATGAAAGCATGAAGGAGTGCCTAAAGAGAAGCGGGCGTCCGGATGGCACTTTTGAGCTGCTAGGCTTTAAAAAACAGAAAGAACAAATAGAGAAAGCAAGTGGGGCAGGCCCCTTCTTGGGAAAATTAATTCATCCCAGTGCACGTGTGTGGGGAGAGGCATTACTTTTTTAGGATGTTTACATTCGGAAAATGTTGTGAGCTGATACCTGTGCTGAAGACAACCCTGCTAGCCAGTTTCTGAAGCGAGCTGAACTCCAGTAACCAATGGCTGAAAGGTTCTTCAAATGCTCATTTCTGTATATATATGTGTGTGTGTGCCGTCTGCTGTGTGTTTTGGGATTACAGTAGCTCTGAACAGACCGCTAAAGCTGTCTGCAGGCGAGAATTAAAAAGGAAGATATAGCCAGATGTGAATCAAATTCAAGGACACAGATAAGTTTATCCATGCCTCATAGCAATTCTCGTATAGTGGAAGAATACTGAGGTTTAAGAATTAAGGAATCTTGGGGTATATTACCAAGGGCCATTATCGCCGCCTTAGTGGGACTTTTTCCCGCTAAAGCGGCGATAATTTTATCGCCCTATTACCTAGCTGTCGCTAACACTAGTTAGCGACAGCTAGTAGGAGATAGCGATCATCTTGGGGCCCACTTTTGCATGTCTGCGATATTTATCGCTAATGACATGCAAAGTGGGCGTGCCAAGATGTTAGCGACTGGAAACAGTCGCTAATATCGCTATCTCCAATTATCAACAAAGCCTTACTTTTGGAAATAAAAAAGCCAACGCCTGCCCAGAGCAGTTCTTAGCCATGTTATCCAATGGAAGGTCACGATAATGCATGAATATCGCAGATTTTTCAGCGATATTCATGCATTTTGCAGGATTTTTACCGCTTTCGAGATAAACCTTGATAATATCAAGGTATCTCAGCGGTAAAAATCGTCGGCGCGCGGTGATATCATTTTAGCCGCTAACCATGCATAGTGATAATTATCGCTATTGCTTGGTAATATGCCCCCTTATTCTATTACTAATGGTGATATTATACTTCAGGTAGAGTTGACCATTATGGAAACCTTAATATATTTTTCGATCGTCACGTTTTTTCTTCTGTGCCGTATTAGTTATGAGACTTCGAATTATCCTTAACTCAGTGAAGAAATTAATGAAGAAAAGTGCACGGAGGCTAATTAACGGAGGGAAGAAAATATCTGTAATTATGGAACTGAGAACATCTTTTTTAGTTTTTAAATGGCCAAATGAAATAATTCCACATTTAGAATTCTCAAGCTCATTTGTTGCATTCATTGCATTACTGTTATGAAATGTAAGAAGGTTATTTTATTTTTTCTCTTTACTTGAGTCAGTCTTTTCGGTTTATATTAAGTATGCGGATTTTCTTTCTTTGACTTTTGGAATTTTCCTTTGTTAAATAGAGAAAAACATAGGAAAATATATGATTTGCACTGAGAGAATTGACAGCGTTTTCATGTTGTGTTCTTCCAGCTTTCCACTCGCTTCTTTTATTTGACTTGAAGATAATGTAGCATAGAGGTTTGACCGACATAACAATGGGAACCAGGGGCCTCATGTATGAAAGGATTTTTTTCATTCAGGGTCCTTTTTACAAAGGCATTTTGGAATACTTCAAAACGTACTCCTGTAGCACTCCGATACGTACTTGTGCATGCACTTCGGAATGGGAAATGAAACGTCCAGCTCCCTATTAGTAAAAGTGTAAAGAAGGCACAATTTTAATTTGCAGTATGCGTAGTTATTTGATCTGTGACTCTTTTTATGAAATCAGTGCAAAAATAGTCCTAGTTCTTAATTACAAGTGTACAGTGTTCATATTCACCACAGCAAACAACCAATAGAATGTTCAACTCCAACGGTTTTTAATGACTTACTCAAAATGTAGCAGTGTAATGAAAAATTACATTTTCGAGAAGGACTATGTGCTTATTACATGCCATTGTTCTTAAAATGTAAATGAAGTATGTAAATGTAAATTGATACTTGCGAAGGACATCTGCCAAACCTGTACTTCGCCAACTGCACTGGCTCCCAGTGCAGCAGAGGATCGAATTTAAAACCCTGGTTACGGTCCATAAAGTAATCCACAAAAAAGCCCCTTCTCTCATACAGTCACTATTTTGTCCCTACCTTCCTAAGCGGGAACTAAGATCCTCTAATAAGAATCTCCTCTCAATCCCAAAAACAAGGAAAGTGCGTATGGGTGGCAGACGCTTCTCCCTACAGGCTTCTAGACTCTGGAACAATCTTCCTCTCTATCTTAGAATGGAAAGTAATCATCTTAGTTTCAGGAAGTTACTAAAAACCCTCCTGTTTGTCTGACTTTGGTGAATGAACGTTGTCTTAAGCGCAGGGATGCCTTCGGGTAGCCATGCACGATACAAATACGTAATCACATTCACTTGTATAGCGCACTACTCACCCGCAAGGGTCTCAAGGCGCTTGTACGAATACCGCTGTGGAACCCATCCTGGCTTTCCCTGTGAGGTGTCCACTCCTGGGCACCCCCAAGGTGGAGGCCAGGCATCCTTAGCGTTGTGGGGGCCGTTGTGGAGATTAAGCAAGCTTTTGACCAGAGTTGCAGAGTGGGACTCCATGATAGGAATAGGCACCGAGGCGAGAATTATCAGGTCCGTGGAATTTTTGAGCCCAAGACCCGCCGAGGCGGGGAATTGAACCCTGGTCCCAGGCTAGACCTCTGCATCAGGGTCTGCCGCTCTAACCATTTGAGCCACACTTCTCACAAGTATACTTGTAAAGCGCACTGTTACTCCATCTCAGAGTGTCCTGGCGGTGTATACCGCTGGGGAACCCGTCCTGGCTTTCCCTGTGAGATGGTCCCTCCTGGGCATCCCCAAGGTGAGACCAGGCATCCCCGGCGTTGAAGGGGCCGTTGTGAAGATTAAGCAAGCTATTGCCCAGAGTTGCAGAGTGGAGCCCAAGGTAAGAGTAGGTGCCGAGGCGAGAATTATCGAGTCCGCGGACATTGACCCAAGACCCTGCCATGTTGGGAATTGAACCCTGGTCCCGGGCCAATCTCAGTTTCAGGTCTGCCGCCTCTAACCACTGAGCCACTCTTCTCCACGTATTAAGATTTGGGGTGGAGTAATGTGTTGCGCCATCTATCACAATGTACAGAAGTTAACATGGAAGTTCAATTGAATATACAGACTCTAAGGCCCAGATTTATTCACATTTTGCGTTGTGGTTGAGCCACTGTTTTGGTGCAGCCAGGATACCAAATGCTAGGCAAGATTTACAAAGCCATACAAGGGCCTATTTGATTCATCTTGCGTTGCATTGTAAAAAAGAGAAGGGTTGGCAAAGCCCATAGGTCTCTCCTATACAAAAGCTATTGGCTTTGGCAATGTGGTTTTGCCATGTTGTACACCAGGGTGGCTACTGTTCAGCAAGGCTAAAAGTTAGTGGCGTTGAGCGTTCTAGAGTGGAGTGGGGGAATAGAGTGTTGTAGACTGGATTTGAGGGATTAGAGTGTCGTAGAGTGGAGTGGGGGGAGTAGAGTGTCGTAGAGTTGAGTAGAGGGGAGTAGAGTTCATGTTCAGTGGCAGAGAGTATCGTATAGTGCAGTGTCATAGAGTAGAGTGGTGTGGAGTGGAGTGGCATTGAGTGAAGTGGAATGGGGTGGAATAGGGTGGAATGGGTTGGAGGGAATTGAGATAGCGGGGTAAATTTGATTGGAGAGGATTATATTGGGGTTGGGTTGGGGTAGTGTGAGTTGGGTTGAGTGGGGTGGATTGGAGTGGGTGGACAGGATTGAAGTAGATTGGTTTGCAGTGGGTGGGGTGGGGTGGATTGAAGTGGTGTGGACTGGATGTGGTGGATTGGATTGCAGTTGGGTGCATTGAAATGGGGTGAGGTGGATTGATTGGGGTAGACTGGAGCGGAATGGATTAGATTGTTTGGGTTAGAGTGTGTTAGAGTGTGGTGGATTGGATCAGAGTAGGTTGGTTGGAGTGGGGTGAATTAGAGTGTAGTGAAGGGGGTGGTTGGACTGGACTGGAGGGGGTGGATTGGAGTGGGGTGGGTTGGATTGGAGTGGGGCGGGTTGGATTGGATTGGACTAAAGTGGGGTGGATTGGATTAGATTTGAGGAGGGTGGATTGGAGTGTGGTGGTCTAGATGGATTTGATTAAGTGGGGTGGACTGAACCGGGGTGGATTGGATTTGGATAGGGGGTGGTGAGGTTGAGTAGAGTGATGTGGATTGGATTGCAATGGAGTGGCGTGGATTGGAGTGGTGTGAACTGGTTGGGATGGATTAGATCAAGTGGGGTGGATTGAAATGATGTGTGTATTGGATTGGGGTAGGGTAGAGTGGGGTAGACTGGAGTGGGGTGCATTGGAATGGTTTGGAGTGGAGTGGGGTGGATTGGGCTGGGGTGGAGTTGGGTGGGGTGGACTGGAGTGGGGTGGGGTGGAATGAAGTGGGGTGAATTGGAGTGGGTGGGGTGAACTGGATTGTGTAGGGTGGATTGGATTGAGGTGGACTTTCGGATTCAGGTGGGATGGATTGGAGTGGGGTAGGGTGGATTGGAGAGAGGTAGACCCAACTTGGCTGGATTGGTGTGGACTGGATTGGGGTGAGGTGGGGTGGATTGGATTGCGGTGGGATTGATTGGATTGGGGTGAGGTGTATTGTATTGGGGTGAGGTAGATTGTATTGGAGAGGGGCAGATTATATTGGATTGGAGTGGGGCAGATTGTTTTGGAGTAGGGCTGATTGGAGTGGGACAAATTGTTTTGGATTGAAGTGGGGCAGATTGTTTTGGATTGGAGTGGGGCAGATTGTTTTTGGATTGGGGTGGGGCAAATTGGAGTGGGGTGGATTGTTTTCGATTGGAGTTAGATAGATTGTATTGGACAAGAGTGGGGCAGATTGTTTTGGATTGAGTGGGTCAGAATGTTTTTGGATTGGAGTTTGGCAGATTGGAGTTGGCAAAATTGGAGTGGGGCAGGTTGGAGTGGGCCAGATTGTTTTGGACGGCAGGAGTGCACATTGAGAAATGAAGGCCTGGCAAAATATAAGAAAGTTCATTATAGAAAATAAATATTTGCAATTTTGCTTGTCCTGCTGGGCATGTTTTTGCAGGACACTAAAAGTTAAACAGAACAAAATAGTACCTCAATCACATATGGAGCAGCGGAAGGGCACTGATTAAGCTGAATCGATCAGGGTTTGGTTCCGCTCCAGAGAGGAACGGAAATGATGTTAGGCCTGCCTTGATATATCACGAAGCTGTAAAGAAGGGTGTCATGCAAATCAACAAATGGTATGCAACGGGCGTGCTCCAAGCCCTTTTTGTTAACAACAGTGTCTCACAAGTGAGACAAATGCACTAGCGCATGCTCTCTCAGGCTTGACCCTAAAAGGTAACGCAACGCAGTGTCTTGCGCTTCCTTGCTTCACACTGCGTCGAGTAGGCGTTACATGGGTGGAGCATGGGCGTTCCTATGCATCCACCTATGTATTTTGACGCAAACCCAGATTTACTAACCTGGGTTTGCGCCACAATGGTGTGCCTAACCGAGAGAGGTGTAACAAGGACAAACATCTTCATTTCCCTGCGTTACTGCCTCTTTCCATGTGTACTACAGAAGAACGAGGAATGTGTCTCTGAGGATGGTTTTTGTGAGGGGAGGTGTCCCTTGCTGAACAAAAAACATTCCTCACCACAACACATGCACTCTTGCGATATGACACACGGATGCCTGCATTGGTGCTAGGCAGTCCTAAGTGCGAACACACACAAATCTTTGTAAATATGGTGCTGTTCAGCTCTCTTCCATTCACGCAATGCAGCACAACGACTTGCCTTGCTGTGATGCTTTGTGTGCTGTGATGCTTTGTGTGAAATTTTAGTATATCTGGCACTATGTGTGCAGCCACCTCTGTTCCTCAAGCACCTGTCCTGGTCATTATTTGGAATGTATTGTGATGTCACAGAACATGGTCAGCTTTTAATATTTCTGTGATGTCTTAAATACAAGGTATGGGTAAACGTACCCTCATGTTTCAAATTTTACCCGTTCATTATCTCACCTTTACAGATGTAATAAACTAATTTTAATATGACGTGATAGTTCGCTTTCTTCATTTTGGATTCAAAGATGTGGCTGTTTCCTGACTTCCATTCAGTAAATCTTCTGTTTTAATTCACAGTTTTCACTTCCGTTGCATCTTGTCAGCACTACCACGCCTAGTATTGTCAAACAGCGTGTCACTATCCTTTGACCTCAATGATACAGACAACTTGTAATAATCAGAAGATCCTTGAGTCAGCTATACAAAACAGGATACGTTTATTCACGCTTAGTTCCAGGTTAGTTTCAGGTAATGACGTAGAATATAGCAAAGCCCCACCAGGAGCAGCCTCCCTGCAGCTCAGCCTGCATCCACCAAATGACACTCCACACACTCAACCTAGCACCTAAGCATTCCGTGACATCATCAGACATTCTAGCACACATGCTGGCTGAGCAGTAGGGAAGACACAGCTAGGGAAGAGGAATGGCAACATGTAAGTTATAACACATCCCCTTCCTTAGGGAAACAACATGTAGAAATGTTGCACATGAATAGAAATATCATCAAATACATTGCATCAGAAAAGATGGCAGCAATACACAATATACATGCATAACATAGAAATGATGCAGACAGATGGAAACATCATTAAAACATCACATCAGAAAAGAAGGAAGAAATACACAATATACATGCATGAAATTATGGGTTTGACCAAATACCAATAAATAAATAAACTGATTGAGATTAACCGCATCCCCCTCCCTTTGGGAAAAAAATACGAGCATTGCAATAGCATGGCTTAGAACGGAGGCAAGCCTATGCCTCGGTGTATTTGGTGCTGACCACCCATAACCTTAACATATTAGGGTACACACATCCTAAAAACAGAACTAGGGCATTAACCCCACAACCTCATCATGATAGGGTACACAACACCCTTGAAAACAGAACTGGGACACACAGCTCTCACAGCCACAGGAACTGGGGCATTCAGCTCAGACAACCACATCATAGTAATGGGTACTCACCACCCAAGTAAACCAGAACTGTTGCACTCACCACCCCACACCCTCGACGTGCTAGAGTACTCACCACCCTAGAAAACCAGAATGGGGCACTCACCACCCCACAACCTCGATGTACTAGGGTAGTCACCACCCTAGAAAACCAGAACTGGGGCACTCAGCTCAGACAACCACATCATAGTAATGGTACTCACCACCCAAGTAAACCAGAACTGTTGCACTCACCACCCCACACCCTCGACGTGCTAGAGTACTCACCACCCTAGAAAACCAGAATGGGGCACTCACCACCCCACAACCTCGATGTACTAGGGTACTCACCACCCTAGAAAACCAGAACTGGGGCACTCACCACCTCACAACCTCGACATGCTAGGGTACTCACCACTCTAGAAAACCAGTATGAGGCACTCCCCACCCTACAACCTCGACATACTAGGGTACTCACCACCCTAGAAAGCCAGAACTGGGGCACTTACCACCCCCACAACCTCAACATACCAGGGTACTCACCACCCTAGAAAACCAGAACTGGGGCACCCACCACCCCACAACCTTCATGTAATAGGGAACACACCTCCCTATGAACCAGAACTGGGGCACTCACCACCCCACAACCTGCACGTAAAATGGGCACAACACCTCCCTAAAAACAAAACTCCCCATAGTTGAGTACCTTGTAGGGTAGAAGTCACCCTAGACAACTGGGTACTAACAATCCACAAACCTCCCCAAACCAGGGTACACCATAGAGTGAACATCACCCTCAAAAAATTAATAGGGGCACCAACCGCCCCCACAACCTACACAAACGGGAAAAACTCTTCCTGATGAACTAGCACTGGGGCTCTAACTGACCCACAATCTCACGTAATACCCCAAGAGGGCAACGTAAAAGAGTACACACTTCCCCCCACAAAACAGTATTTGGAAATAAACAAAACAAAAAGAAACTCTTTCACTCCGGTGAGCGATCTCTCACCTGAGGTCTTCACCCAAAGAGAAATCCCTATCAAAAAGCTGCAAGTAGCTGTCACCTTTTGATAAACTGTTGCGCAGTGACTTCATCCTAGAAAAGTAAATACTGTGTAGAGTGCCCTTCAATCAAGTTCAAAATGGTTGACATACCATTTTCCCAAGGAACAAGAGTCTCCATAGAGAACCGGATGGCTGCCCCATGAGTGCACCGAAAGTTGAGTCATGGCCAAGGTTCAAAATAAAAGAGTACCAGTAGCTGCACCTGTGGGAAACAAACAAAGAGACACAGACGATCTGCATGATGCGTTCTCTCTGGCCATGGTTCCTTTACGACTCTGCAAAGTTCCCAAAACTTTAATGAGGGAACAACGTGGTTGGCAGAGCACATAGACTACAGAGAACTGCACCAGACTCGATAGGACGGAGCCAAACAAAAGATGGTGGCACACTGCTTACGTGGATCCAGGGTGCCTCTTGGTGCACTTGTGCACCAAAACGTCCCAGAGCAGGCCGAGAGAGTAATAGACGTCACAGAAGGTCCCACGGAGCTGCGCACGTCTTCATGCAGGTAGGATTGCGCGCACTGTAGATAGCTCGTGCATAAACTTTTGAACGGCAACACAGCAGTTAAAAGACGCCCAGTACCGTGAAGTATAGGTGGACACCAAAATGAATAGTTAAAAAGTGTCTCACTTCACCTGAATCCCACACGCTGCCAAGTCAAACTGTCACCGCACCGCACTGCAACCCGACGAATGTGCTTTCACCAGAGTGCTCAATAACAGTCATGCAGTTGTAGGCACCATACGAAACACTAAACACAGTCTCCAAAGCTGATGATGTCAGGCTCTATAGTAAGCTAATTGTAGAGAGGTGCAAAAACAACAGTTGATGGACAGAATGCAAAACAATGTCATACATTCACCCCAGTACAGAAATCTGGGCCTCAATCCATCGTTTTTCTGCTCACCATGCCATTCCAGTTTGAACCCAGCAATATGCAAATCAGTCTTGACCCTGTGCCCCAGGGGAACAGTCCAGCCCGAACTGCCAAGCCAGGTCCTCCCTGGACTGGAAACAAGCATCCTAGGACAGGTTTCGGGCTTACAGCCCTCATCAGCCAGGATAGCTTGATTCCAGTGGCATGGAGAGCACAGGACTCACATCTGAGCATACCCATCTCGCTCGGGGTGACAAATGCAAAAACAACAGTTGATGGACAGAATGCAAAACAATTTCATACTTTCACCCCAGTACAGGGATCTGGGCCTAAATCCATCGTTTTTTTGCTCACCATGCCATTCCAGTTTAACCCAGTCATATGCAAATCAGTCTTGACCCCTTTGGTATCGAATTGGAGAGAGGTAGTAGGGGATCAAATGCGCCACACAGCAGGCAGTCCAGGTCCCGCTCAATCCACAGGCACAAGAGGAACGTAGATTCAAGATGTGTGCTGCTCAGATCACACAGTCCATGCAAAAAAAATGCCTGATACAAGTCTTTCAGAACAGCAGGATGGCAGCAGACTCCTAGTGTAGTGGAATGTCTTGCCAGTCCTTGTACATGTTGTAACAATCACAGCAATACTCTGCTGTGCTCTGTGCAAATATGCCATTGACTACTGGAAATACGAAGTAATTCACAAAACAGATGACAGCATGCTCCACAGTAAAAAGTTTGAAGACCAGTAGTAGAAGGTGAAACGCCCTAGGCTGCAGGCGGTCCTGTTGATGAGGGACACTGGTGGGGCTGACCAGGGCGTTTCCGCTGAGATCCCTTTTCATTCAGGTTTCATTTCACATGTTCCAATGTCTTTAAAAAGCTCCTTAATTCCAGTATCCTTGTAGACAGTCTTCCTTCCTCAACGTGTAGGTTCTTTAAAAATCGTTGCCAAAAATGTAATAAACAGAAGAATCTTGAGCCAGATATACACAACAAATAAGTTTATTCACGCTTAGTTCCTGGTTAAGTTTCAGGTAATCAAGTAGAATATAGCAAAGCCCCATCAGGAGCAGCCTCCCTGCTGATCAGCCTGCATCCACCAACTGACACTCCACACACTCAACCCAGCACCGAAGCATTCCATGACATCATCAGACATTCTAGCACACATGCTGGCTGCGCGGTAGGGAAGACACAGCTAGGGAAGAGGAATGGCAACATGTAAGTTATAACACAAGTGTTCATCGAAAATTTAAGAATCAAAGTGTACTACATTTAAGTTAAGTGACAAAGGACTTGTTTTCAATAAACTCCTTTACTTCCATTATTTTATCTGATTTATTGACATTATTTTTGACTGGAGCTCTGTGAAAGTCTGAATTTTCAGAATCTAATAGTTTCTGGGTGAAGGCACCTGCGTCTGGCGAACTAGTGGTGGTGGTACTTCCAGATCAGAGTTCACTTCTGTGACCCTCTCCCTGCCCGTCAAGTCCAATATTTTTTTGAGTATCAGACAATTACCCTTAGACTGGAGCACAGTGAAATACTTCCTGGCGCCTCATACTTAGTGTCCTCTAGCTATCCTTGGTGTAGAATCTGACCTACTAGGGATTCTTCTTGACCGACTTCTTGATATCTTTCACATAACCACATAACTCTTCCAACTCCCTCTATGCGGCAAACAATAAAAGGTGATAGAGAATACCAGGGAAGCTAAAAAAGTAATGTGACTGCATATTAGTAAATTCCAAGGTATTAGGGTGAGCTTGTAGTTTTTGACTCAGAAGAAAGGAAGGCTTCTAACTTGGAACACCACACATACATTTCTCGCTTTTATTTCCCAGGGAAGAATGGCATTACATTTAAGACCTACCACAATGTCCCACACACAGCAGTAGATGGGCTGTTTCACCACTGTGGCATTTAGCCAATCTATGGTAGTTATCCATACCAACTGGCTTGTGGCTAGAGGCTAAGAGACCAAAGTCACTTTCAGAGCAATGCCCCATTAAGTAAGCACTACATGGCATACTATTGAAGTGGTACATAGAGCAGAGCATCAGTGAATTTGTTGGGTGTAGACTTAGACATTTGAGGGACTTCTTTCCACTTTGTGTCTGGGTAAAACCTCAAATCTGGGTCCTCTCCCATCATGGCTGTGGGTGGATATTGTAAAGCACGTGGAGGTGGGGACTCATTGAGGGCTTTGTTGGCTAGCTTATGGAACAAGCTGTCAATAGAATCCCACAATATCAAAGAACACTTTAATCCCAGATTTTCTGATTGTTAGACCTGACATCCTTTTTTGTGGTATTCCCCCAAACATTTTGGCTTAACCCCTCCTGTTTTAATGAAGTTGTTTCTGTTGGCTTTAATATCACTGCAAACCAGTGCTGAAGTGCTTGTACTCTCTCCTTCGAACATGGTAAGAGTGGACTAAATCTAATTTGCACATTTAATGTACTTGTAAGTCCCTAGTAAACGGTACTATATGTGCCCAGAGGCTTTAAATTAATTGCTACTAGGAGGCCTGTAATGCTCCTTTACCACCCACTAAAGTACCACTTTAAAAACATGCATCAGGCCTGCCAGTGCAGCCTGTGGTACAGTTTTAAAGTGCCATTTCGACCTGGCAAATTAAACCTTTTGCCAGGCCTAAATACTCATTTTTACTACTTATTAATTTCCTCTATTTTAGGCCCTAAAGTCTCAAAGGGCATGGTGCATTGTATTTAAAATGAAGGACGTGTGTACCTAAGTTTTACATGTCCTGGCAGTGAAAAACTCCTAAAGTAAATTCTCACTGCCGGAAGGCCTATCTCTCTGGTTGACTAATACTAGGGTACCTTATTACATTTAATAAGTGCTAACAGTTGATTGGGAGCAGATAGGGATATGCTTTTACACTCAAATGAGTTGTAATTTAAAATCCTCTTTAATGGTGAAGTCCGGATTTAAGTAACAACTCTGAAAAATGCTGCTTTTAGAAAGTTGGCATTTTCTTGTCCTAACCATCTGTGCCTCTGTCAGTGTCTTGGGTCACATGCCTGTCAATGCCTCTGCTGTGGGGCTTTTTGTATTGCTTTTGGATAGTAACAGAAAGGGTGCTTAGGTATTGGCATAATGGGCCATCCTGACAGGTTGACTAGGGAGGGGCTGTACCAAGACCCACTTAAGTTTTAAAGGACTTTGCCTCCTGCAAACACAAAGGAACCTGACACCAGGCCTCCGCTGCCTTTTGTCACCCCCTTACAGTTTAGAGCCTTGACAGGGGAAGGAGAAGACATTTTCAGAATCAGATGTGGGGGTAGGACTGTGAGTGAGGTGTAAATGGATCACTGATAGAATATCGGAAACAGCAATATCGTGTGGACATAATATCATGCCAAAAATATCAAGGAAAATCAAAGGGGATGATGGATGGAGTGTTGAACATTGCAAGCACTCACCCCAAGTGAACTGACCTGGGTTTAATCCATCATCATTCTTTAGCTCACATCGCCATCCCAGATCAGACATGGCAATATGCAAATCAGTCTGATCCTGTGCCTCGTGGGAACAGTCCAGCCCGAACTGCCAAGCCATGTGTTCCCTAGACCGGAAACAAGCATCCTGGGACCGGTTTGGGGTTCATAACCCTCATCAGCCAGGCTATCTTGAATCCAGTGGCAAAGTGAACAAAGGACCCACCTTACCCTGCCAACTTAGGGCAAACTTAGTAAAAACCAAAGGGGATGATGAACGGTGTGTTGAACATTGCAAGCACTCACCCCCAGTCAACTGATCTGGGTGTAATTCATCATCATTCTTTAGCTCACTCCGCCACCCCTGTTCAGACATGGCCATATGCAAATCAGTCTGCCCCTGTGCTCATGGGAACAGTCCAGCCCGAACTGCCAAGCCATGTCTTTCCTGGACCGGAAACAAGCATCCTGGGACCGGTTTCGGGTTCATAACCCTCATCAGCCAGGCTATCTTGAATCTAGTGGCAAAGTGAGCAAGAGACCCACGTCCGGGCATACCTTGCCAACTTAGGGCGAACTTAGCAAAACCGAAGGTGATGATGGACGGAGTGTTGAACATTGCAAGCATTCACCCCCAGTCAACTGATCTGGGTTTGATCCATCATCATTCTTTAGCTCATTCCGCCACCCCGGTTCTGAACATTGTAAGCACTCACCCCCAGTCAACTGATCTGGGTTTAATCCATCATCAAGGAGCAACATATCGAGAAGGTATGTGCAGATAGGTAAGTATGGATTTACTGTTCTATATAACCATTATCAAGGTACATGTATGTGGAATTATATATAGTAAAACTGCATTTATCTAGAGAAACTTGCCTTAACAATATTTTTCTCCTCGATATTCTTAACTTGATATTTTGTCCCCCAGCATTGTTTTTCCGATACTCTGTGTAAACACTGTATACATATTAGACTTCCAGAGCCACTCATCAGAACACTCCAGGCCTGTGGAAGTTAAGGAAGAATGACTTCCCTGCTGCATGGAGGATTGCCTTGAGGTCTGAGAAAGAAGATTGGACCTTTTTGCCTTCATTCCAGGCTACCCAGAGTAATTTCAAGGGTCAGTTGACTGACCTGTGCGAGCTGCAGTAACACAACAAGCTTCAAAGGCCTCGCTGCAACTGCCCAGCTGACATGCTGCAACTGGACCTGCCTGAGCACAGCTGCTGGCTCTTGCTGGAGTGGGTCTTGATTCCCAATAGGTACCCCCAGGACCTAGGACCTTGGTTGGCATGAGTGATAGCTCCTCCTACAAAAATCCTGAAGTTTGGGTTCCTTGCAACAGTGAATGGCCCGTTCATGCCAGAACTCTGCCACCAACGACATCCCCCAGTGCAAAGCCCTGCGGAAACCTGCTCTTTGCGCTGACAACTAATGTCTGTGGCAACCGGTAATTTGGGACCTTCACTGTGGGCTTTAGCAACAGCGACAGCCGGCATCAACAGCCGGCATTGACTGCCAATGCAAAGCTACAACAACAACCGTCCGCAACGCTCAGCCTCCTCCTCTCACTTTGTGCACTGGACTTAGAATGTAACTTTTCAGTGGCACTAACCTGGTCCCTGTATCTGGCTTGAATTTGTGACCTTTGCCCAGTCTAGCACGGCCAGATGAAAATGAGTGGTGCTTTGTGGTTTTAGGTACTATTTACAACTTTAAAATTGAATATCTATGGTTCTTCTAATTGGATCTTTGTCGTTCTGGTATCATTTTATTGAATAAAATGTACCCATTTTTTCTAAATTGGTTTGGGGGTTTGCTTGTGTGCTGGATAAATACTATACACATTTCCTCTAAGTTAAGCCTGTTTGCTTTTGGGCCAAGTTGTCAGAGAGTCAAGCACAGGTTAATTTAGTGGTTATTGTGGTACACACTGATAAGGATTGTGGTATTTCCACCCCTTTCAACCAATAAGTTAATTTTGTACACTGATTACTTACCTATAATGCAATGTGGGCTTATATACTGTATCGCTGTGATAGACTGTTGCAAGGGGTTCAGCCTGTGCACACTGAGACAGCCCAAGGCCGTACAGTTGTGTCATTCACCTATAGCATAACATAAAATAGCAAAACATAACATCTACTTAAGGAAGTCAGAGAAGACCGCCATTTTAATCGAATGCATTGAGTGCAAGTGATGAGTGCTGTCTACACAACACAGAAGTAGGTGTCACATAAAAAATGTTTTGATACATAGCAACAACAAAAAAATTGCTTGCTCAGTCTGCTCACCCTCTGATTAGCAGCACAACAATGAGGGAAACTTGGCTAAAGTGAACTGTTTTTGTAGCATGGTTGGATGGAAAGCAGTGGTGGCACTCGCACAAACACTTAGTAATTCGTATGCATGGTCTCATCTTCTGAGCGTACCAGTGGTGGGCGAGCTCTGATGGCTTCCAAAAAGGAAGTAGCTTGCAGTTTGAAAACTGGCATCTGCCTTTCAACAAGTAAAAAACAAATTATTTAAGCACGAATGAGATGCCTCCTGCGTTGATAGTGACACATGATGGTGATGCAGTTCTGCAGCACACACAAGAAATCACGGCCATCTGAGATTTGCAAAAGCAATTTATTCCGAATTTTGAATTACTTCTTGACATTAACAGTAAAACTGTTATTTCATGTTAAAGAATCTGTATGTTTCAAGTAATGTGTATGGATGGGAGCAGTCAACCCTCTTCGGGTCATTTTAGAGTTTTTGGACCTCAATTACAAGCTCATTGTGCCGCCGGTGCGTCACTTTTTTTGCCGTGCCGGTCATGCCCATATATCGAAGGCCATGTAAAGTCTCCCTGCATGACTTTTCATGGCCTTGTAAATATGGGCCCCTTTCACACAATACCCTGCATGAATCAGGTGTTGCTGTGGGTGTTCCAATGCAGCATCCATGGCACCTGACACATTCCCAGATTTACTAACTGTTGTAAACCTGGGAATGCGGCAGAATCCTACGCCTCCCCAGGGAATACTTTAATTTCTCCTCGGTTTTTCCTCTTTCTATGCAGCACAATTTTTGTTTTGGTACAGGAAGGTGTCATACAAAGCAGGCACTCTTGTAACATGACGCAAGTGTGTCTGCATAGTCACACGGCTGCTGTTTGTGCACCATCAGAGAGGAGAAGGACAGGAATGCGCTGTATCTTGTAGATTTAGCACATTCCTGCCCTTTTATTTTGACACACGACAGCGCATCAGGAAGGCTTGCTGAGCTGCCATGTGTCAAAATATATTAAATGAAGGCCTCTGGGCCTCATTTATGAAAAGTGTTGCATCGCTGCAGTCAAACAGAGATGCAACACTTTTCAGTGGGTCCTCCTTGCGGCACCATGGATGCGCGGTATTTACTGTACAGCACTCCATGTCGCAAGGATTTACAGATGCGTCCATAATCCGGACGTGTCTGTAGGCGCAAAAATGGCACACTCCTGGAGTGTGTCAGGAAACAGACGCAACTCAAGCAATGTGTCATTTCACATGGGGCAAGCCCCATGTGAAAGGCACTGCAGCACTCTTTACTCCTGCTTCAAGCAGGCATAATCATTTATCGCACTAACGCCGTAGAAGCGTCGCAGTGAAATCCTATAGATTTCGCTGTGACACTTCTACGAGCCTTTTCTGCGCCAGAACACCCACCCTTCATACATTAAACCTGTCGCAGGTATAAGGTAGCGCAAGGGTTTCAAAGCGACGCATCTGCCTAGATGCAGTGTGGCGCATTTACGCCAACGCAGTGTCACAAAAAGTGATGCAATGTCGGCGTAAGGGCCTCATAAATAAGGCCCTCTATATTTTTCAAACTATGCCCCGTTTTTTGCTTTATGAAAAAGCACCGGGGAAAAAAACATCTACGGCAGAGCAGGTGTGAGAAGGATTTCACCAGACAGTGCAATGTTTGTTTAAATATTTCGTTATTTTTATTTACTTATTAACTCGTTTACTTATTTTTTTAATTTTTCCAGCTCTATTTGAAAATGTAAAAGAAAAATTTGAGTTGCCCTTTAGGAGTATGGTGTAAACTGTAGAGCTTACTAGATGTAAGAAAATCACCGAGATCTCCCACACACCCGTTAATACCCATGTCAATTATCAGGGAATTGCGTTTAAAACTAAAACTACTCTTGTTGTATCTAGATTGCAGTACGTATTACAGCTCGGAACTCAGTTGGAACTTAAACCAGCAGCAACCGGAGTTCACTCCTTTCCAATTCCAAGCAAACCCCCGCACCCTCATGCACTGTATGGCGGGAAGAAATGGCGGATCCGCGGCCTGCTCTGGAGTCGGGAAACAACCTTTACAACGCAACTTTTACAACACACTACCATTACAACGAAACTTTTACAACGCAACATCCATTACAACGCATGTCTTTACAACGCAACCATTACAACGCATGACACTACAACGCATGTCATTACAACGCAGTCATTACAACGCATAACATTACCATCCAACACTTACCCTACTGTTGCACCCCCTGGAGTTAGAATAGTAATTTTTACCCCTACACTATCCAACACTTACCCTACTGCTGCACCCCCTGGAGTTAGAATAGTAATTTTTACCCCTACACTATCCAATACTTACCAAACATGCAATGTAATGTTATGCGTTGTAATGGTATGCGTTGTAAAGGTAGTATGCGTTGTAATGGAATGCGTTGTAAAGGTCGTTTTTAAATATTCGTTGTAATGGCATGCGTTGTAATGGAATGCGTTGTAATGGATGTTGCGTTGTAAAAAATGCATTGTAAAGGTATGCGTTGTAAAAGTATGCGTTGTAACGTCATACATCCCTGGAGTCGGTAGTGAATACTGTCTGTTTCTTGCTGCGGTTTCCGACTTTGGAGGGAAAAGATGAGCGCGAGGGTGGGCTGAGGACGAGCAAAACCATTGCCTCTGCAATGGTAAGGAGCCTTTTCTGTTTTTGATTTAAAGCCACCTCCTCTATATGATCTGCAAGCATAAGGAGGCAGTGCCAAAAATCCTGCATCTTTTGGCGAAGCGCTTTAGAGGCGTGCAGCCCTACTAAGGGACGACAGTGCTTTCTCTGTGGAAACGTTGCCTTCCTGTGTTGGCAAGCCTCCCCACTTACTCCATAGGACTATGTAGTGAGTGCCACCGGCCTATGGGAGGCATTTCATCCCCGGTTTCAGCTGAACTATACTACCAATCCACAGATATTTATTTATTGTCGCCCCTCCTTTTGGTATGTCCCAAAATGGCAGCCATTATGAAGAGTTCCATTAGTTGGTGAATCCTTTAGGTTCTTCCAAAACCTCCGTAGAGAAGTCTTCATTGCATGCTATTTCCTAGATATCAAGGAGTGTATTCAAAGTACAAAGAATGTGGCATAAGTTAGCAATCACAGATGAAATAAATTTCAGCAGAAAGTTTTAAAAGTGTCATGAGTGGTAGAATTCCACATGGTGGAAAAATATTGAAAATGAAGTGTTGCAATTCCCTGGGTAAGCCGAGGTTGTGCACAATCACTGTTAGACTGTGAAACAGCCATACACAATTTTATTTTGTGAATAGTTCTCTTTTTTCACTTCCTCCCATCCTCACAGAGCGGCATGAGGCCAAGGGCTGAGAGGAACAGGAGTGATTCAGATACATGGATAGCTCGTAACTTGTTCTCCCTGCTTCATTCTACGCCACTCACGTGGGGTCATCGTGCTCCCTATTCGTTCCGGTGCAAAACATTCATTATTGTCTCCCATCTCTGTCCCCAGCCTCTCTCAAGGCTCTCTCATCCAATACCAAAATATCAAAATACAAAAAATCAATAACACAAGGCATCTTCTGATACCCTCCACCACCCACTCAAGGCTACTGCAGCTGCCTCACACAAACAAAAACACATTTCCATTTTGTACTAACATTTGAACCTCACTTGCTATTACAGCAACAACAAAAAAAACAATATGTGGCGTCTTCTGCTTTATTCCCCTACCTTTCCAGTCTATCCTTCCCATACAAATACAAATATTCAGGTTCTTCAGGCACAAACATCGATTCCACCAACCAGCAAACACAGGTTAAATGACCATGTTTCTCCTGCCACCTGCCTTCACTTCCCTGATACCTCAGAAAGAAAATATAAAGCGCTAATAATAATGTCTGGCACTTCCTCAGACATTCCCTCTTCTACTTCTACAAACAAATTTACTAGATTCATTCTGCCAGCATCACTCACCAACCTTGTGGCTCCTACACTTTCGCAATCAAAGTGTAATATCCGGTTCCTCATGAGCCTCTCATTGGCATCTCGCGTTTCATGTATCCTGACTCACCTACCTGTTTACCAACAACTACACAAAACAAAAAGGCATGGTTCTTACTGCCACTCTCACCTTTAATTTGCATCTATGTATTTTTGTATTTTATTGCTTATTGAGCGCAGCTGTCACCCAAAGGGTATCCTGGCGCTGAGACCTAACCATGCATCTATTAAAAACTACATTACTCTGGGGAACAAGTAAGTTTTAAGATCCTTTTTAAAAGTAAGCAGATCAGGGCAACTCCTTAATGCTAGGGGGAGAGTATTCCACAGCGTGGCAGCCGTAAAACTGAAAGCGCGACCACCCATTCTTATTCTGTTGATTTTAGGGACTTTTACCAGGAATGCCGAGGATGATCTTAGAGGTCTGGCTGCCTGATACCAGAGAAAAAGAGTCTGAAGAGGTAATGGTCCCAGTCCATGCAGGGCCCTAAAAACAAGACAGAGAGCTTTAAACGCAATTCTCTGTTGGACTGGGAGCCAATGCAAATTGGCCAAAGCTGCCGATGAGGAGGCGGATCGCGGTCGAGACAAGGCCAGTTTAGCGGCCATATTCTGTATCCTTTGGAGCTTTAGGACCAGAATCTTCGGGGCACCCAGAAGTAGTGCGTTGCAGTAGTCAATCCTACTGAGAATGGAACTACGCACTACCTCAGCTCTGGAGCCCCGTGGGAGAAGTGGCAAAATTTTCCGTAGAGCACGGAGCAAGCCCATACACGTTGCTGCTGTTTTGTTTACGGAGGCATCAAGCTGCAAATTGGGTTCGAATAGAACTCCCAGGTTGCGAGCTGACTCTGCCGCTTCCACCGAGCCCGGGATGGACACTGGCCAGAAATCGGCCGGTAGTGTACGGGGAATTCGGTCCAAGGAGCAGTGGAGTACCTCTGTTTTTGACCCATTGGATTGCAACGCATTGGCTCGCAGCCATGCTGCTGTGGCTGCCATACAACGGTGAAAGGCATCCCTTGAAATGGACTCCGAACCCTCAAATGAAAAAATCAACTGAGTGTCATCGGCATAGTTGACAACAGATATGCCGAATGACTTTATCAGTGCTATCAAGGGACGGAGATATATATTAAATAGGATCGGGCTAATTGCCGATCCTTGAGGGACTCCCTGTTTCACCTGCCTAGTGGCTGATCGAAATGGTGGTAATGCCACGGCTTGTTGTCGGTTATCCAAATAGGAAGTGAGCCAGTCTAGGGCCAGACCGCTCACTCCTGCACTCCGAAGACGGCCAAGTAGTACTTCATGGTCCACCGTGTCGAACGCGGCCGACATGTCAAGTAGCACCAAAAATGCAGACTTGCCCTATCAAACGAAAAAAACAACTACAGCTGTTTTTGCTTGGCAGACTTACTTGCCTCTCTTGTAACCTCTCAACACAAACAAAAATTCGTCAAAATTACTCCCACCCTTACCGACACAATAGTTATTCCTCAATAGTCGACAAAATTAGGAATATCAAATACTTTTTTACCATCAATTGGCTCCTTTATAGCTCTTCTCAAATACAAACAATATTACATTTCCCCAAAAGTTTTATATGGTGTGAACTTGACATGAAGGTATCAGCGCTTTACATGAGCACTAGTGGTGTTACTGAGGGACACATTCATTTTTTTGTTAGGCATGGGGAGATTAAGTGATTTGCCCAGAATCACAGAATGTTGAGCATCCCTAGCGAGACTTGAACCCAGTTCCCCAGTGTCGAAGTCGACCTCTAGCCGTAATGCCACATCCTCTTGGATGTATGACGTTACAACGCATACTTTTACATCGCATGCCTTTACAACGCGGTTTTTACATCGCATACCTTTACAACGCATAATGCTTTGGGGTGCTGGATAGTGAATAGTTTAATTTACTATTCCAACTCCAGTCCCCGTGGACACTAGGGAAGGTGTTGGACAGTAAATTAAACGTATTCCCTATCCTTGAGCGCCCCCCAGCGCAATGCGTTGTAATGGTTTGCGTTGTAAAAGTTGCATCGTAAAGGCACTGCGTGGTAAAAGTTGCGTTGTAAAGGATGTTTCCCCATCCTCTCCCCTAAGGCATTGCCACCTCAAGATGCTTCCCTCCAAAACTGGAAAATGCTTCTGTGCTCCCCATTGTAATTGAATTAGAGTGCAGTAGCACAATCACATGTGATTGGTTGTCTGGATCATACACTGCTTTACTCTACCTCACTTCTTTTCGGTTTTCTGCAATGAAATCAGGAAAACTGGCCCATGCATTGCATTGTCTGTAGGTAATGCCCACTTTATTTTCCTAGGCAAGATTCATGAGTGGTGGTGGTGGGCAGTGCCCCATTTACAATATCAATTTCCTTTCCATCACTAACTTAGCTCATGCCAAGGTCCATTGTTCATGTGCCATCATGTTGCAGACGATAAGGTAGTGTGCAACGTTGTGTGTTGTACACGTTGAACGCCAGCAGCGTTTGTGCTCATTTGTCTTTATTTCTTAGGGTTTTTGGTACAGCCCAAACTGTTGACGGACAATGGGTTAGGTGGTTTTGTCCGAGGAATATTTTACTATTTCTTTTATGGCTGGATATGGTATTGACAGTTTTCTTTTCCAAGATGTTTGGGGTTCTCCATGGTGTGATCCTGTCCACCATAATAGTCAGCATCTCCACTAAACCCTTTGAGATTGGTTGGAGAGCCCGGATCCCTTGGATCACCAGTAGGCCGTTGACTTGCAGGTCTAAAATTGTCTCTTACTCATGTCTACTTCTAAAGAGCCTGTCCCATCACTCCATCATACCCAACCCCACAACAGATTTTCTTTTTATATTGTCATGAATTTCCTCCCAGCCTATTCAACAGATGTTAGCTTCATTATCTCTACCTGTAATCACAACTTCACTTGGTCCCACATGGAAGTTCTAGGATTTCTTGATCAATTCTGATCTCAATTTTCAGACACACCTTAGTGAACATGTCAATTCCAACTATTTCGTCTAAATCACAAATCACTCGTTCATGATTCTTATATAAGTACCAGCATTCTGACTCGGGTGGACCCATGGGATGAGGGGCTGGTCATGGAAATGCTACTCTCATATCTTCACTGCTTTACCTGATTCTACACTAGGAGTCGTCTTTTATCACTGTCCTCATAGCACGAGGGCACAAATTCAATCTTATCAAGTCAATCCCTATGGCAGTAGTTACCATTCAAATTGCTCTTCGTTGTCTGCAAGACTTGTGCCTTTAGTCGCTTGGATTTACCTGCGATGCTTAATATCTGCAAAGACCCCAGAGTCATCAGGAACCCCGACATTATGAGATTGGAAATTCCAAAATTGAGCTCCCAAGCCTTGTTGACAAAAAAAATGTTCTATCTCAGACGGATCAAAAGTTACTAAAAACAGGGCAACTCGTGTTCCTGCACACTGAAAGGCCCCTTCGCAAAGATTGACCGGTCATCTTTCAGTTGCTTATTGCTTTATTTGGCTACTAAATTTAGTGCGTCCTGCCCCATAATTTGGTCCTCCTCTGCTGCACAATTCCAGTGGCCCTGCGTTTATGTGAACAGATGGGCCAACTTTACGATGCGTTTAAAAACCTGTCTTTGAAAGCTGCCCCCAGTATCCAGTGTTCATCTTCGATGCACATTTTTTTTAAAGGCATGAGTCAATATTTCAGCCTTTTAAGCGATATCCTGAGGGATTGTAGATCCCACAGCTGGTACTTTAACTGAAATACATTTGTAATTAGGTTCTGGTAAAAGAAATACATAAACTTTCGGGGGCCCTGCACCAGTCCCGTTTCCATGAAGTACACTCCCGGTGCTGGACGATGTGCGCGGGGCGGGGAGGGTGGTGTGAGTGGTCGAAGCTTGCGCTTTTAGGTCCACAGCAGGGTGGTTCTAAGGTCAGTATGAGCCGATATTTTGGTGTGCATAATTTATAGTATTTTTTTTTATTATTTACACATCCTATTTCTTATTAAGAACCCCAAACCCAACCTTTTACTAATTACTTCACAAAGGCCCATTGCTCGGTGTGACGTAAACTGGTCCCCTTTTACTTCCGACGAGCATCTATTTCAGGCAACAAAGTTAATTTTTTTGCCACAAGATGGCAGTGGAGGTTTAATATACAACTCCTTATTTAGAACTAAAACTGAAGCTCTTAACTACGCGCCCCGATCTCAGACACTGTAAATAAACGAGAGGCGTCGTTTTCCTCCAGCATGTTGTTTCCGATGACGTCGGCCGATTGCCCACGTAGATCTGTCGCAACATGTAATTCTGAGAACTCTTTCCTCTGCTGCTCCTCAGCAAACAGGAGCTTGACAAGTATTGTTCTGAAAAATGTGTAGCTTCCCAGTTAGGTTGTCACAATGAATGTTTTACTGAAATGTCCTCTTCTGGAACGGGCCTGTGTAATAAGAAGTATTCAGGTGCAGCTTCCGAGGCTGGAGAAGGGGTTTCAGTGTGTCAGCTTAGAGCCGTCCAGGCGGCTGTGCTTCTCGACTCGAGTGTCATACACTTCACTCTGAGGATGATAGCCCAGCTTAATTTGTGCCGGTGGTTGCAGGTGGTAGCCACCGGAAGTAATTTCTTTGGATCGGGCCTTATTCTTCATCATCAGACTTTGACTCAGAGCAAGGGAGAGAAAAGCAGAAAATGGAGCAAATGCAAGGAAGTGAAAGATAATAAAACCTTGACAAGAGGAGACAGAGGAGATGGAAAAGACGCAACAAGATTGAGATCAAGATAAAGGAAGTGATGGAAGAAAGAGGCTTGAGGTGGAATCAAGACTATGTAGCCTTGGTGTTTTACAACATCAGCATCACAGGCTGGGAGCTTCTAACAAAATGTTGGGCATTTCACTTATTTATTAACCCTGAATGATAGAATTTGGCTGTAAATCGAAGGTAAGGGTCGAAGGCTGGGGTTTATATTTGTTCCAGCCGAGCCCAGGATTATCAGATTGGTTTTAGTAAAAGTATCCAGAGTGCCCCTGCCTGAAACTGTAGGAGAACTTGGATACTGAAGATAAGAGGCTCCATATGCTAACGAGATTGGGACATTTCTCTTTTTTTCTCAATAGCTGGGGCATGGCAGGGTGTCCGTGAGAGGGCCCTTGGCCTCTCGGCAGAGCTCAGAGCGCAGTGGTCACATATTCCAGTTGCAGTTGTGATTCTATGCAATAGCAGCTCCTGGAGCGAGTGCTGCCGGGCGGTGACGCAGGATGGGGGAGGGGCAGAGTGGGGGGTAGTAAACTCCGGATTATGGCCGAACGGAGGTAAGAATACAAATAAAAAAATAAAACGAATTTAGTTGTGCGCTCTGCATCGCCAAATGGTATGCAGCGCGCACAATGAAATTTGTTTTATTGATTTATTTACAGCAGCACTCCCTCCAGGAGCCGCTACTGATTCTGTGCAGGATTATGTGTGTGAAAGAGGTACACAGTTGTCAAGAATTTGACAAGGCTAAAGTAAAGGGAAATGCAGTGCTTACGGGTGATTAGGTGCATTTTGTGTTTTGGGGTTCTTGAAGGAAGGGGATGTGAGGAAGTTCATGCAGGAGAGAGTGAAAACAGGGTGCTGACGAGGAAAGAGATGAGGTGTAATATAAGCGGGTGAAGGAGGTGAGTTACTGTATCGTCGGGAAAATGCTAATGTCGGTGTGCACTCACAAATGAAGGTCTGCACTCACAAACAAAATAATTACTAGTTACTGGCTTCAAATAACACTATTAAGAGAAAAGTATCTGAGTGGGTAGGTGTCTGAGGAGCTGGTGACTCCTTGAGCAATGGGTAGCCCACTAATCGATAACTCTGAAAGACTACTGTCACGTAATACAAACTTTGCATGACACTCCTCTGGTCTTCAGGGCAAACCTATGAGCCATTTGGAAAGTCACCACCAACTACCAAATAAGTTGAAATGCCAGACTAATGCCAGATTCATACTATAAAAATGCAAATAACATTAAGCACATAAAACAATTATTTAAAAGGAATTTTTCACTGTAGTAATATATTTTCAGAGCTAGACTTTTATCAAAATATTATTGATTGCTGCCAACCCTCTTGCAGCAGAGTAGTTGAAGCATGGGCAAATTCTGTAGATTGCCAGGATCCCACAGTCAGACGGCCATGTGATGAGGACGCTGGGGTTTAGTTAGAGTTTGGCGGGCTGTAGTACATTTCACCATGCAGCAGAGGAATGTCCTCTGCTGCCCCAACAAACTGCATCCAGCTATATTTAGACATCTCTGCCTGCTTGGTGGCTCCTCTGAAGGCACTGGAGCTTTGCTGTGTGGATGCCATGTTCAGTGCACCCGCAGTGCAAGGCTGTGGTTTTAAAAATCAAACTCACAAAGCAGGATTTTACTTTTGTAAAATGAAAATCTAAAGCCCCTGACATGCTGTGAGGTTTCTGCCAGCGTGTGGGGGTTACATTCAGCCGCGGCCCGTAGTGGGAGTACAGGCCGGGCGGTGACGTGGGGAGGGGGGGCAGGGTGGGGGTAGTAATGTATGGATTACGGACTTTAAAAGGTAAGTAAACATAAAAATAAATAAAACGAATTTTGTTGCACACACTGCATCGCATTTGGTGATGCAGTGTGTGCAACGAAATTCGTTGTATTCATTTTTATGTTTACTTACCTTTTAAAGTCCGTAATCCATACATTACTACCCCCCACCCTGCCCCTCCTCCTCCCCAGGTCACCGCCCGGCCGGTACTCCCACTACCGGCCGTGGCTGGTTACATTCTGAGATTTCCTTTCAGAACTTCCAGGCTTTTCCCTGGGGGGTAAAAAATGACATCTGAGTGTCCACCCTGTAAGTGGACAATCTTTGTTACGGAGACTGGCTGATGTCTTTGCGGTCGTCCGTCTAATATTTCCACTAGCGGTGGTTCTGCTGGTGGAAAGACGGTGGTTCTCCTGACTTTAAATTTAGTAGGTGAACCAAGGGGCAGATTTACAAGCCCCTTGCGCCACTTTTGCGTCAAATATTCCCATGTTAAAAGTGACGCAAAAGTGGCGCAAGGGGCTTGTAAATCTGCCCCCAAGTGTTTGGAGGAAAGGGTACTCCACCAGTGACGGCTGGTGCAGGTAAGAGCGGGGAGGCGGTGGGGAGTTGACAGACGACGATGAGGTAAGATAAAAATAAAAAAAAAATAAAACACTTACCTTGTGCTTGCCGGCTCGGCGATGCGGCGAGCGTAAGACAAGTGTTTTCTTTTTTTTAAATGTTATTTTCCTCATTGTCTGTCGACTACCTCCGCCCAACTGCCGCACCACTCTTACCTGCACCAGCCGTCACTGTACTCCTCTACATTTGTGGCAGGTAGAGGAGTACTCTGTCCGCCAAACTCTAAATAGACCCTTTTGTTTCTTTCATCCATGACAGACTGTGCTTTAGCCAGCATGCCATAGTATTTACCAAAGTATTTACAACTTTAAATAAAAGTATATTAAAATCAGGTTAACATTTGTAGAAAATGTTTGAAATTATGCCAGTGCTCAGTTTCCAAGAGTTCTCAAGTTTCCCAGGTCCATGCATGAATAGTTAATCCAGTCCATGCTTTCCTCTTTGCATTCTGGGAAACATAGTCCTGTTTATCTAGTTTAGAAATTGAGGAGTACAAGTACTCAGAGCTTTAAGTGGGCCGGGTCTCACACGGTCTGAGCACCGGCAGTTTTTTAAAGAGGGTCTCGAAATGGGTCTCTATCAGACTCTGTTTTGTGCCTTCCCGCAGACGGTCTGTCTTTTTTCCCGGACTGCAGTGACAGCAGCCTGCTGTCACTGAAGTCCGGAAAAAAGTGCCAGGGCACAAAACAGAGCCAGATAGAGATCCGTTTCGAGACAGCAGGCACATCATGTGGGCTGCTGACGCTGCTGACACTGCTCACTTCTCACTAGTGTGCGCTGCTCACTTCTCACTAGTGGAGTAGTTACGGCATGATGTCAGGCCCGGTGAGCGTTGTAGGGGAAGGAAAATCCTTTAAAGAGAGTCATTTTCTCTCTGGTTTTTCCTTCTCTTTCTGAGACTCAGGAGCAGCAACATTGTCGCGGTGTCACCAGGGCTTTAGGTGGAAGCTTTCTCAATATTATATACAAGCCACAGTTGCTGCTTATTTGTCTTTTGCAACTAACAACCATTGACAAAGCCAATAGTCCTGACTTAGGTATGATGTTACTTGTTGTATTATATATCTGGATGCAATGACAGAACCAGCAAAATACAGGTCTGGCGGCACACTATGCGAAGCACAGATTTTTGGGTTACAAGTGTTAAGCCACACCCCTAATTACATTGGCCACGCCCCTTTGAGAGACCCGCCAGTTTTTTTTAATCCCACTTAAAGCCCTGCAAATACTACAATGTAAAAGGAAACCCGGCCTGTATCAGCTGGTTACGCATGCACCAGGCAAACATGAGCGCTCGCCTCACTGGCACTTTCCTGGGCAATCATCTCTTCGGGCCCTCCCTGCTTAGTTTGTGTATAGTAGCACAGATTCATAGGGATCCCCAGCTGAGAGCCCCTGTCGTCCTTACTATTGTGGGCCAGCGACTGACTGGAAGCCGCTGCCAACCAGCATAGCAGGCCGCGGATAACACGCGAGCCTTTCCCATCCCAGATTGCTCTTGAAGTGCTCCGCTGCTGCCAACAATCCATTCTTATGACTCTATCTCCTTTTCCCCTTTGGCCCAGTGAGGAAATCTACAGCCCTGCTGTTATTAATAGGCAGCCACATACGCCCGGCCACACATTACTCGTCCATGTGGCAAGGCCCAGTCAAACCCCTGCGGTCGCCTTAAAGTGACGAATCACAGGGGTCATTCGTCTCCATCTTGTATCACAGTGGCGACGAGGATAGATGTTTACCTTCAACACTCGGTTGACATTCTGCGTTTAGGACTTTTGAGAATCCTTCCCTCCTGCTGGGAAAAAAGCTTCTCCCTCTGCTTCGACCAGCAGGCAGAGGGCGCGTCATGAGATCATGTCTAATTGGCTTCCATTTACTGAATCAATACGCTCTTGGAGGACGCCAGCCAGCCTTCCTGCCTGCTAGGGATGGGTTTCATTCATCGCTACCTGCGGCCATTATCACAGGAAGACACAAGAGCCGGGGGTGAAGTCATATCTGCTGACGTCATGCAGCCATGTGCTGGAACAAGGGCCAAGGACGGGAGGGCGGCAGCCTGCTGGACTCAGCCTTTATTTAGTACATTTGGATTTACCACAGGAAATTAGTTTAGATATTTTTGTTTTTGGTTTCAATAAGAACATTAAGTTAATGTCATATAAATTAGGGGTGTGCAAAGTTTTATAAATAGATGTCATGTAAAGTAGGGGTGTGCTAAATTCTTATTCTGTGTGCTTAGTGTTGTGGAGTCTCGGATTATTGCCTACTCGCAATTTACAAAGTTTCCTGTTTTCTTTCTACACTCACACACTTGTGCAGATTTTTTTTCTGTCCCAACAGAAGGTGCCCGTAGCTCGCAAACATTTGTGTGCCAGTGCATACCTGACATACATTTCTTTTAAAATGCCCTGAAGCTGTGTCTCAGTGGTAAACCACAAGCCTTTTGTATGCGAGAGCAAACCTTTATTAGGTTTTTTGATGTGAGCACTCTCAAACTGTTCTACGGGTAACTCATGAACATTTTGTAAGGGAATACATATTTCAAGCTATCCTGGCTGATGACGGCTGATGGCCAGAAACCGGCCCAAGGATGCTTGATTCCGGTCCAGGGAAGACATGGCTTGGCAGTTCGGGCTGGACTTTTCCCATGACGCACAGGGTCAAGACTGATTTGCATATGACCATGTCTGGACTGGGGGTGGCATGGGGAGATAAAAAAAAGAAAGAAAAAAAAATAAGAATACATATTTAGTTTTGCTTTTCCTCATGTATCTCACAGCCCGAAACACTCGCTAAAAGAGGAAAAGTGTGCGGTTGTAACTGCTGAGTCCCCAGTAGCAACAGAAGGAGCTGAACGGCGAAGACCCCCGTCCATGAAAGAACTGCATGGCACCCACAAGTCCCCCAATGAATTAACCCCTTCGGTGCTGATGACGGCTCCCGGTCGTCATCAGTTACGGTGGGCGTGTGCTGATGACGGCCGGGAGCCGTCATGACCACGCCCACGATCAGAATGTGCCGCACAGGCGCATAATTCCAGCCGCAGCCAGGGGGTTAAGTATCAATTTCCCATGAGCATATAGTGAACAGGGACCTTATTTATATATGTAATTTCAGAACCAATGAGGTTTAGAACAAGACTACAATTCAGAAACGGTCTGTCACTACTGACCAAATGACATTTCTAATTTTTTATACACGTTGAGATATATGTATTATAATGGCGTGAGACACGTATTTCAGCTCAATTTTTGATAATGTACTACAACTTTGCAATAATCTTAACTAATTATGCAAAATAAAAAAAATCATTCATTCCTTCATTCACATGCTAAAATTCTTGATTTTCAGAAAAAATCCCAACGTGTACATTTGTCTTAGTTTTTGTGCGAAATAATCCAAGCTTTAGAGTAAGAAAAACTTTGCTGCTTTGCATACCCCTGATTCAAACCAGGATTCTTGTAAGCCCAAAGGTTTTTATTCGTTTTTATTGGTGAGAATACTTACAATGCTAATCTGAGGTGGGAATGGGACATCATTGGAAGCTGGTGTCTTCTGAGTATGAATAGGTCGTTTATAGTGTAAGTGCCAGTACAAGTTCATCCGTATTTCTCTATTACTCTAGTTAAGGATGCTCTATTGTGAGCAGTGTTGTTCTGTCAACAGCAAGTTGATTAAAATGGTAAATTTGGTGCAAATTTTTATGAATGTTTCGGTGAAGTAGCCACATTCCTACCGAGGCAATGGAACCAAGCCACCATTTCACAGCATCAAATCAAGTGAATCAGGGTCTCTTCTGCCTTTCCATCTGGCTGTCTAAAAATCCAATGGTCCATATGTGTAAACACATCACCACTATAGAAGGAGGTACCCCAAGAAGCAAGATGATTATTGCAATTCACAGTAATCCACACAACCTTGGTTTGCCCAAAGGATATATTAGAATATTACAGAACACTTCAGCCAGAGTATGTTCGGCGTGTCCGAACACAAGCCCTCTCAGATGTTTATGGAGGCCAAGCTACTTCACGTTTTTCAGGTCCTCTCCATATTGCAAATCTTTCTTCCCCATTAAGGGCCACAAATTAATGAGTAAAAACAGTTGAACTTTCCTTTGGACAAAAGTCCTGGACCACATTGCCATGTGGTCCCATCTAGTGCTTAGTGTGTGCCAATGGTTTCAGGTAGTGGGCATCAGTACCCATTTTTGGGGACTGGGTCAGATCTTTCACCATCAGATTTGACCCAGAGCTACAAGAGAAAGGCACAAAAGGGAGAAAGATATTAGAAGAGAAAGATAGAATAACATTGGCAAAACCAATAGATCACACATTTGTGTTAGTCCAGAGTTATAGACTTTGTCAGTGGTTGTTGTCGTGGCATAGGTCGGCTACAAGGGCGGATATCTCAGAATGCTTTTTTCAATATATAAAAAAATTATGCCAAGGTATCCCTGTATGAGCAGACATGTGAACGCTTTGGTGGTCCTCTTGGATTGTTTTTATCAGCGTATATAACGACAAGCCTTCCGAGACGATAGCAGCTGAGTGTGCATTCATGCACACACACAGCAGCCGTCCTGAAGTTTTTTTTGTACATTATTCTTAATTTACTATTTCCGAATGATGAATGCCCATTTTGGAGGAGTAAATTAATTTAAAAAAGTAGGCGCTGGAATCAGTGCTTAATTTGCACCTGTGGTTGCAGGTGGGTCCCTTCAGCACTCATTTTTAGTGACTGACATTTAACTTTTCCTCATAAGATTTTGACCCAGAGCAAGAGAGAAGTAAATACACAAACTGAGAAGGAGGAGGAAGAGAAGGAGAAAGTCGACGAAACAGTGACAAAGGAAGATAGCAGATATGAAAATGAGCCTGGAAGAGTGAAATAAAAGGGCAGTGAGTGTAAAGTGGTGTGAGAAAGAGGCATGAGGTCCAGTTCAGCAATACAGACATTCATCATTGATAGCTGAGGCCTTCTGAGAACAACTTTGGGCACCAGCACTTATTATTTTACAAATTACTCGCTGGCCGGGATACCAGCAAAAAGATAGAATTGAGGGTCAGAGAAAGCAATGTGCATGGGCAGAACACTAGAAAAGAAAAAAATAATAGTAATACATACATGAATAAAAAATAAAGCTGGCTTGGCTACCGTGGTCAGACAGAAGTATGAAGAATGCAACGATCCTCAACAGATGGTGGAATAAAAAAAAGCATTGGCATAACCTAAAGGTCATCTTTAATGTGTTGATTTGTGTAAACATTCACACATGCTCTTTATTTGCTTTACATGTACAAATGCTGTTTATCACATTAAAACCTGCCATATTGCCTTTACCAGTGCTGGAAAGAAAAAAGTAACAAAAAATTATTGATTTCTGTATTGAGTGTTTATAGGAATTACAAAATAAAAATGGATAATACCGTGATCATTGAGTGTACTTTCAGATGTAAAATAGTCCCTCATGCATTGAACCACTTCCTGGAAGCCCATATCATACACCAAATAGCCAGTAACATGAGGTGAGAGAGTAAGTCTCTGTTAGGTGGTGTCAAAGTCCAATCAATGTATTGGTTAAAGAATTGGTAGCAATATGTCTTGCAGACAATTTGTTGTGTAACCAGATCTTAAAAATTGTCACCTCAGGTCAGCAGTGGAAGGATGGAGTAATCTGCTCAGAAACAAAGAAAAAAAACACTCTCAAAAGGCAGGACAAACACAAGAGTAGAATGGAAAACCCATGATTATTGAGCAGGAAATTGAGAAAGACAAGAAAGGCATCCACTCATAAGGAAAGGGCCCATCCAAAGCCACTTTTTTATTGCATTGTAAAGAACAGGCTTTCAACAACAAATAGCTAAAGCTGTCTCTAGGCAAGACTCAAAAACAATAGTAATGGAAGAAAGCAGGGATGAAAATGAACTTGTAATAGTGAAATAAAGAGACTGGAAGTGAATAGTGGCTGAGGAAATAGCCATGAAGTGCAATGGAAACTAGGCAGACTTGCCATCAGTATCCTCAGCATATTGGAGAGCCGCCAAATTATTTTAGCCCAAGCATATTTTTATTTTTAAATATTAAGCACTAATTATACCCCTCCTAGATTCGTACATCCCAAATATACAAACCTGTTCGTTTTCCCTAATCACTAATCTCATTAAAGGAGGTATTACAATTTTGCATTTTTAAATCATTTACATCATTACCTGGTTATGAAAACTGAAAATGGGATAGGAAAGCGGGCTTTGAGCACACAGGTAGATATATTAATAACGTAAATGTCAACATTATCAGCCTAACTTATCGGAGTAGAATTTTCCATAGTTATTATCTAACGTGCCTGTGGAGAATGGCTATATTTTCCATCCAATGGGTAGACTCAGCGACCGGAGAAAAGGTTTCCATCTCTTGTTCGAAGCAAGCGGCCACAGGTGATTTTCCTTATGGTAATAAAGCAAATACAATTGAATTTTCTACCACATCATCAAGTAACCAAAAGATCTTGGTTGTACTTAGGAAAGTCCTAAAAATAAAATTATTTTTTTGCAACTGCCATCCAAATAAACCGACCAACAACCGATGTAGCAAAAATCCACCCTTATTACGTGCAACTCAACTTTCCACCTCATTGCAGAAAGCAGTATACATTTACACAGAAAGAAAACAAGAAAGAGAGAAATGTGGGTGCAGTTTCTGTATTTTTTAAGTATCAGTGCATGGATGGATTTTTACTTTGCAAAGCTCACCTAAGAAAGTTCACATTTGACAATGCTTTTTTGTGTTCTTGGTGTGTATATTTGTATTACGTGCATTCGTTATCGTCTTCGGTGGAAATTGTGGCTGCATAAAGGTGATGGTTATCCTGTCCAATGTATGTCTTGTCCCATAGAACATAACATACTTCTTTAAGGCAGATGGGACAACCCCTGAGCTAAACTCTAAATGAAGTCGACCTTCTGCTTGTAAAGGGTGCAGGGTCAATGCCTTTGTTTGCATATTAAAGGAAATTACATTTAAATAGATTCTTTACTGACAAAACAGTAACATCCATTGCATGGTGCAGTGACCATACACAGTATCCAGTTTCGCTCTTCCTTCCTGACTTCTTTTGTTTGATTTTGGCTATCTTTTAAAGCCAGGGCTCATTTTGAGGCTTTTGGGCAATTTGCGGTGATATCTTCATTTCAGTTATTTTTCTGTGTTTCCATTTGTTTTCACATCTAGGTCCTCACTACGACTTCCCCTGTTAATCCCGATGGGGCTGACAACTGTTGTCTCCGGCCCCGCGGGAATGAGAAGTTCTGGTATTTACACAAGCAAAATTCAGCTGCTAAAAGCAGCAGAAATCTCAGTCTGGGGTAAAATGTGCAGGAATCACTAGTGAAACACAGAGTCGTGCGTGTTATTCCCCAAAAACATGTAATGCCTGTTATTTCCCCCATACCAGAATTTTTGGGAGCCATGGTAACAGTAACATTGAGGGCAGGGAAATACTGGGGATTGTTCCGGATCACCAATGATGGGGAACCTTAATTGTGCTAACACTAGCTTTTTGCTGGCTCTAACAGGTATAGATTTCCTGTGAGGTGACATGTTATTACTACATTTTTTGGTGTGATCCTATCAATTTTAACCTTAAATGCAACAGCCTCCCTCTACTATCTATTTTAAATACAGTCTCTCTCTCAGGTGTTCGACCCACGTACATTTAATATCACTTTCTTTTCTAGGGGTACTTGCCTTCAGGTTTTCTTGGAACCTTTCAACAATACAAACTTGATCTAGTTACACATTCTTATGCCCACTTTCACTTTACTTTAGCCACTCATACTTTCTTTAACTACCACTACCTAGTAGCACCATCATTCTTTACCAATAAACAACATACCACATAATTACACTATACAAATACAATCCACATCACACACAAATACAGAACTAACAAACAAAAGAATTAACATATTTCTACTACACAACACATACATACAGTACACTAAAAAATAAAAACACATACTTATAAATCATTACCAATTACAACGTCAACAGCTCTAATTCTAAAATGTGCGAGACTTATTGCATTGCTTATATTTTTATGCTCCATTGCCGCTGTATGCTGGCAGGGTATGCCCAGACGTGGGTCCCTTGCTCACTTTGCCTCTGGATTCAAGTTAGCCTGGCTGATGAAGGGTGTTACCCAGAAACTGGTCCCAGGATGCCTGTTTCCGGTCAAGGGAAGGCATGGCTTGGCAGTTCGGGCTGGACTGTTCCCATGTGGCATAGGGTCAGACTGGTTTGCATATGGCCATGTCTGAACTGGGGTGGCTGAGTGGGCTAAAGAACGGTGATGGATTAAGCCCAGATCTGTTGACTGGCTGTGAGTGCTTGATTGGTTCAGATGCTCCGTCCATCGCCACCCCCTTTTGTACCATATTTACAAGGCCACGTAAAGCCACTTTGCGTGGCTTTACACGGGCTTCTAAATATTGCCCTTTTACACACAGTACTCTGCGTCAAATGGGCGTGTCATGGGCATTGCTGTTGGTGTTCCCATGCAACACCCATGGCCTTGTGACACTGCCCTAGATTTACAAGGATTCGTAAATCTGCGGGAGCACCAAAGACTAATGCTTTTCCAGGAGAGGCATTAAAGTGTCACAACGAGGAGAAATTCCTTTTTTTTCTCCTTTTTTTTTGCTCTTTCTATGGGTGCTACATTTTGCAGCACACAAAGAAGGAGCAAAATGTCATTAATTATTGCATTTGTGCAGGAAGGTGTCACTTCCTGCAGAAACACAATCATCCCTGCAATCATGGCGCAAGAGGGCCTGCGTTGGCGCACGGCTGCCGATTGTGCACCAGTGCAGGGGAGAGCACAGGGATGCACCATATTCTTGGAAATATGGCGCATCCCTGCGTTTTTGATATGACGTAGCTCAGCGCAGCAAAATAGCCTGCGGTGCTGCACCATTTCATTATAAATATGCTTCATGTTTTCTACACGGTTCACATTCCTGGGCCCTGTCGGGATTCGTCAGCAGCCGCCTGTACAAAGTGGGTGTTCACTGTCCCTGGAAGCCGCCACTGGAGCTGCTGTCTGGCAGTAAATGAAGTGCAACTGCAACATGCCACACGCAAGGCCATGACGCGGCTGTCTTAAAAAACCGCACGGCTATTAGCTTTTAATAGCATTACATTCATAGTTGGAGGAATACTTCTCTTTGAAGCACAAAAGGGAACAATTCTTATGTCCCGATTACAGAGTTTGCCTGGAGGGGTAAGTGCTATTTATGACATCCTATATAATCCAATGCCATGGATTCTGAATTTTTGGAGTGCAATAAAATGCAACTATTCTGAATTTTTGTCGAATAGTCATTGGATTTTAGTGCTTACCACTCCAAAATCTGCAGGTCACTGTAAATAGCATATTTCCTTCCAGGGTTTATTTCTGACAGGTTTGATTTGCTGAAGTTTAATGAGGGATGCAAACCATACCACACTCGGGGCCTAAATCCCAAAGGACAATTTAAACTTTTGTGTAAGTTTACCATTGTTTGCTGTTCACAAAGGGATGCGCCAGTAGTAAATGTACGCACTCGTAAAGATACTACTCGTAAATCCCTTTGTGATTAGCACATACTGGTACATTTTATTTATTTATTTAGTTTTACTTATGAAGTTTTATAATGCGCAAACATGACCAAAATGTTGGTGTCAGAGCGCTGTCCAACCTAATAAATAGCATCAAATATACAAGGAGCAAAATATAGAATACACAGCATGAAACTATAATACAGAGAGACCAAGGGAAAACACCAGCAAAGAAATAAAATTGGCATGAATAGTCGCCTCAGATAGGAAGGAGATTATTCAGTAGTCTCATTTTTACTTCGTTTTAAAAAGAACGAATGAAGGGATGGTTCTGATCTCTGGAGGAAGATAGTTCCAAATTATTGGGGCAATTCCAGAGAAAGATCTCTTATGGTTTTTGTTTTGCGACTTTTTTTGGGTTTCAGCAGTAGGGAGCATGGACTATGAGAAGCTCTATTCCTTCCGGATAGAACCAGTTTCTGAGCCAGGTAGCGAGGAGTGTTGTGGTGGATGGCTTTGTATGTCATGCATGCTATTTTTAGGTCGATCCTAGACTCATAAGGTAGCCAGTTCAGAGAGTGGAGGGCTGGGGTGATGAGATAATTTTTCTTTACGCCTGTGATGAGCCGTGCAACCACATGGAGGATAGCCCTCAGCAGTGCTAGTTTTATTTTCGGTAGGCCGACAAGGGTAGCATTCCCATAGTCAAGTTTGGAGATCACGAGAGCCTGAACCATCTTGAGATCTGCATTGGGCTGAAAATGCTTTATTTTTCTTAAGAGGTGGAGATGGAAATTGGCGCTCTGGTTGTGGAGCTGATGTGATTCATCATGGAGAGGTTGTTCTCTAGTGTTATTCCTAGGCATTTTGCTGAATCAATGATATGTGTGGTACAGTTCAAGGCGGTGAGTAGTGGGAGCCAGTCTTTGATGTTAGAGTTGGGGTTGGGAGGCAAGATTAATAGGAATTCAGTTTTGAGGGTGTTAAGTTTGAGGTGGTTAAGTGTTATCCCATTTTGAGTTTTGTTCAAGATGTGCTGATGTCGTTAGGGGAGGTAATCTTCATGTACAATTGCTTATCATCAGCATACATATGGTAGGAGATGTTGGAGTGATTGAGGATTTCAGTCAGGGATTCCATGTAAAGATTAAACAGGGTGGGAGAAAGGGAAGAACCTTGAGGAACGTCGATAGTGACTGGTGTCTGATTGGATAAGTCATGATTGATTAGGACTCATTGAGATTTGTTTTGTAGTAATGAGCAGTACCATTTTAAGACAGTACCAGAGAGACCCATCCTAAGCTCTAAGAGGTTCAAGAGGATTTCATGTTTGACTGTGTCAAATGCTGCTGATAGGTCAAGAAGGATTAAAACAGGATTCATTATGATCGAGAAAGCGTAAAACATCATCGGCAATGTGGACCATGGCGGTTTCAGTACTGTGACCTGAAACCAGATTGGCAGTGGTCGAGGAGTTGGTGCTGGCCAATGTGATTGCAGCATTGTTGACAAACACATTTATCCAGGAGCTTGGCTAAGGTTGGGATGCTCGAAATGGGGTGAAAGTTGTTAGGATCAGAAAGGTTCGTGTCTGGCCTTTTTAGGTCGAGCAGACCTAAAAAGCATGCGAAGCATGCTTTGTCTGCTCGACATCTTTTGTTGGCGTGTTCGGGGGAATGTGAGACAGTGTACATGCACGAGCCTCTGCCGTCTCCGATTTGCCCTTGAGGGCGCGCACGTCGCCGTGCACATCCCCTGCCTGCCATTCACATGCTCTCGCAATCACACACAGGCAAAGTCACGCATGCGCACACACATTCCCACGCGCACACACTCCCCCCCCTCCCCCCCAGGCATACACACAGGCAGGCAGGCAGGCACACACACGCATGCGCGCACCCCCCTCCCCCACCACTCACGGGGCGCGCACACACACGCGCGCGCACACACAGATCCCCCCCTCCACTCACCGTGCTCTTTTTCGGCACATCTCCACACGCGGGGCACTTCTCTGGATTTTCACGCTACCGCGGGGCTCTCCCTCCATGATGGGAGCCCCGCAACAACGAGCATCACCGGCCTCTTCCGGCCACGTCACAGGCCCCGCCCATGTCACGGGCAAGGATGCCTGACTTCCTGTTTTTTTTCGGCCGCCAATGCTTTTCTTGTTGCCACTTTGGTTCTGAAGGTAGACAGGAGGTGGCACGCGCGGACAGGAGATGTGCACTCCGTACGCGTGCACATCTCTTGTCTGTGAAGGTAGGCGTTTCCTCTGCCGTTGCTAGGACGAAGTGTTTGCGTTCCAGAATGGGAAGCACCGCGGGCTGGACTAAGAAACTGCTTCCAGGGGAGGAAACATTCAAACACTCCCCTAAAGTCCTTGTTATTGCACGGAGGCAGCCGAATATGCTTTGATTCTGTTTTTACGACAGAAAAACGAACTACAGGGGAGACAGGTGGCGGCGTCATTCTCTTCCAGCCGTTTTGTATTTTACGATTCAGTGCGCTACCCCTATGTAATTGTACTGGTTGAGTCCGGCCGGCGTTAACCTCCAGCAGTAATGTGCGGCGCTATGACCGATGAGCAGCGGCAGGGCGGAGGCGGTTGGTACTGGAGTGCGCTATACCAGTGTGCTGTACACTCCTTGACCTGAGCACCGGGCAGCGGTAAAGGCTGACATCCCCCCGGGCTCCAAGACGAAACAGAACCGCTGCGGCATCTGCCGATAAGAGTGCTGTGCACCTACATCTGCGGCTCCTTGACATGGCAAGGGCAGCGTGGACCACTTCCTAGAGAAGTGGGGTAGTGGCCATACCGTACGTTCTCCCAGAGCCAGACAAGTGCAGCGCTATTAGAATGTACCATTACGGGTAAAGGGTGTGTGTGAGCATAGTGGGATTCGTTGTGAACAAGGGGACACGACTTTGTGGGCTTACGGGATGCAGGTGCGAGGAGGAAGTGTTCGTGTGGGCAAAGACGAAGCTGATGCGGGGCAAGGGGTGCTAGTGTCAGCTAGTGGATGCATGTCTTGGCACGGGTTGCTGGTGCTTGTATAAGGGAAGCAGGGTTGGCAAGGTGTTATATATCTTATGGCGATGGGCCACCAGATTTGCACGGGGGATATTGATACCTGGCAGGGAGAACGCCGTAGACAAGGATGCGCGGATGCTCACTACAGGCCATGTGCTGATGTCATGAATGGCCGTGATGCTGCAGCTGCTGATGATTCAGCATCCTTGGCTGCGCAGCCCTCGTGGGCCAGGTGTTGAGAGGCTGCAGTCGGCAGAGGTGTGCCATTGAACCCTGCCACCGAGGGTTTGCGGGCCGAACTAGGCGAGAAAACACGAGGAGAATAATCTGCCTCATAAGTGGTGGCAAGTGAGCACAGCTCACGAATATACAGTCCTGCCATGCAGTTGTGACTTCATGGTCCGTTGGCCCCATAGAGCAGGTGTGCTCTGTGCAGTGACAACAGTCACACCCCTGTAGTGGGCTCAAATGACATGCTTCATTCACACTTGAATGATAGGAGCACAGACGACTTCACACTATAGCAGGGTGGCGCAATCACATTGTAATTGTAATTGCATTTATGTAGCGCTTACTACCCCTGACGAGGCGTCGAAGCGCTTAATTCTGTGCCATACATCGCGCAATCTTTACATGTCCACGTGAGTGAAATATTCTTTTGGGCTTATCGGTATTTGGGATGAGCCATCATTTATGTGTTCCAAGTTCCGGCCCTCTTAGCTACATGAATATGTACTTCTCTTCTGTTGGTACATGGCTCGAGAGCAACACGCCTCTTGTGTTTTTTTTAATTCTCTGGAAGAAGTGGGTTGTGCATGACTTCGCGTTGTGTACAAGTTAAACACTCAGCAGGAAGATATTTCATTCCTTTGTAGTGCAACATTTACATTTCAACAGCAGTTGAGTCTGGTTGCTATTTTTTGACTTTCGTCTGGTGATGTACACACATTTTAAAGGTGAAAATCATACGAATTCTACTGTTATAAAGAGTAACTTCTACCAATGTATGTTATAGGAAAGAAATAATTTGGGAAACAACCTTGCTTTGACTATTTAAAAATTGCTTCCACTGAAAGACCTTTCCCACGTGTCGTGTCACTTGATCGTTTATGGGCACTGCGGCAGGTCCCAACCACTGCCCCTCTCCTAGCCAGCCACTCCGTGGGCGCGGGCTTCCAGCAGGAAACGGAAGTCCCGCCCCACGCAGTTTTCCGCACGCACACGTCTTGTTTCAAATGCAGCTCTTTATTGGACTTTGGCGCTGTGCTTGCACAAGAGCTGTCACGTGACGTAAAATAAGTTTTAGAAGCGGCTGTCACCTCGCAGACGAGAGGCCTCCTGTAGCAGCTGGTGAGCCCCAGACTTCAAACATAAATCATTTACCTGAAGACGCCCGTATCCTGGGTCTTTTAGAAACCCCATTCTACCCCTGTGGTCCAGGCAGTGCTTAATTTAAGGATGCTTCCCCCCCCCCCCACCCCTGCATTGATGCCTGAGTGAGGTGCCCCTACACGCCCTCTGCTGCCCTGAAGCTCAGCTCTCCAGTCCACTCACCGACAGTGAACTGTGTGCCAGTCACCCCAAGCCTCTAGTCTAGGAGCTTTCTCGAGCTACATCCGGCTAGATTCCTGCCGAACAACCTAGCAAAGTCCGTGCGAGGATTTTATTATAGTGTATGTACCGCAGTGTTTACTCGCTGAAGATGCCAGTGAGAGCTGTGCGTCCTTTGCACCCAGGGCATTAAGTGGGACGAAAAAACGGGGGGGGGGGGGCTTGAAAGGTAGGTGACGCTCTGAGTGCAGCTCCTGCTATTGTGATTGATGCTGGATGCTACACGGTGTGTCTGAGTCGCAGCGGCCGTCACGTGTCATTCTTATCGCTCTCTGCCGGGGATTAATGCATCGCACCTGCTTTCTGCACTTTAAGTGCTGTTTAAATGCACTCTGCTTGTTAAAATGTCTTCCCTCTTTATTGTGAGTAGGGTGTAGGATCCATAGTGCACTGCGTGGGGCTACTATTCTCCGTAGAACACCACAGTGTCTCAGTTAGGGCTGCGTGCCAATTTGGTTTCAGTTCGGCTCCAGGGCCCCTCACACTGGATCTTGATGTTTGTGCAAGATTTCCTTCTTCGTTAGCGGCGTCCGAATATTCTCACATTTTCCGATGGCTGATTTTGCGATTTATTGACTTGTGTGGACTGCCATTCCTCTTTTATTCAGTGATGTTGTGCCACTAGGTGTGGAACAGGAGAACTACACTGCCAGCTTCTCCTAGTCACCCTCACACCATCACACCCTCTCACCCTCACACACCCTCACACACCCTCACTCACCCTCACTCACCCTCACACCCTCACTCACCCTCACACCCCCTCACACGCCCTCACACACCCTCACTCACCCTCCCCCCCACTCACCCTCACCCCCCACTCACCCTCACACCCTCATCCTCACACACCCTCTCACCCTCACACACCCTTTCACCCCACACATCCTCACCCGCATCACTCATTCGCCACCACAACATCAATCTGTGCAACCATTCAACAACTAGTTCAAATATGTTCTCTCAATGTTTCAAGCTTTATTACAAATGTAACAAAAAGATGTTAATATTTCACTTCTGTTCTAGGAGTTTTGTAACAATAAAAGACACAGAACATAATCTTCACAAGTTATTTACAAAAGTTTAAGCTATTGCCATTATACATTACAATACCTTTTATTTAAGTATTAATTATGTAAAAAAATTAAAAGCCATTGTTATTTGTAATATCAATACATGTAAGTCACGTAAATACAACACATATTGCATTACAAGTGCTATATGTGTCACATTTGCAAAAATTATAACTATTGGCATTGTAAATGACAAAGCTATTGCTATTTTCAAAAACAAAACCTAACTAAAAAATTTGTCATTTACAATTCCAATAGCTCAAACTTTCCTAATGCGAGACCTATTGCATTGCAAATGCTTGTTTAGGATAGGTGTGACTTGTCCACTTTTTAGACAGTCCGGCATGGTGCCTTGCGTAAGAGAGGCATTGATAATTCTGGTCCATAGGGGTATCAGGATGTGTGAAGTTTCCTTGAGGAATTTGGAGGGGAGAGGGTCATTGAAGTGGTAGGAACGTTTAGTGGAAGACAGTAGTTTTGAGATGTCAGTGTCCTCAAATGTCTGAAAGAGTGACCAAGAGGAATTTTTTTTAGCTTTAATGTGAAGGTTGCTAGGACAAATTTCCTGCGAGGTGGAGGTGCATTGTGACTGGGTTTCAGGCGGTAAACAATATACAGCAATGCGGAGCTCATTGTCAATTGACTTAGTTTTCTCATAAAAGAAGAAGGAGGAAAATGTTTGACAGTTAGGTAGGGTTGTAGTGTCAGTTGTGGAGGATTTACGTTTTCCGTTAGTTTGTTGATTCACCAGTTCAAAGAGATTTTTGGGACGGTTGAAGGCTGTGTCCAGTTGCTGATAGAAAAATGATGATTTGGCACATCTGATGCACCTGTTGAAGTTCCTTCGTTTTTTACGCAACAGTTTAAGGTTTGAAAGAGATGGGGTATGTCTCCACACTCTTTCTGCAAGTCTAAGGGCATGGTGTTCCTCGTTAAGGCTACAGTTAACCAGGTAGTGTAAGTTTACCTTTGTCATTTAGGCCACCAGTAACTACTGGATGAGGTAAATTATGCACACTTTTGAATTCTACCCCAAACTAGGTTTACACAGGTATATATAACTTCAGCTCATTCAGTAAAGAGTAGAAAACATTTATTTGCATTTTTTGCTTCAGAAGTGACAGGTTTCCTTACAGTGTTAAAGCTACCACTAAGTCACAACAAAGAAATTTGTTTCTTGAGCACTAGACACCAAATCTTCTTCACATCCTAGGAAAATACAGCGAGTTCAAAAGCCTAAATCCAGCCCCCACCCTGACGGCTCACCGGGGAAAAGCCTGGTGCCCGCAACGGCTAGTCCTACCCTGATTCCAATACCACTACCCCTTTTAATGGAAACTGCATTTCTAGAGTAAAATACATTCAGGCCCAGATTCATTAGCATTTTGTGTTGTGGTCTCCATACACTAAAAGAGATAGAAGGGGTATATTGTCTCTCCTCCACTGAGGTGTGAGCACCACGGAGAAACGATACCCATGCCCACCATGGGTGGAGGAGAAACGATATACCCCTTCTATCTCTTCTAGTGTATGGAGATCGCTTGATAAATATATCCATTTAGCTTCTCAGGGTCTGGTGGCTCAGTATCCTTTTTTCACCGCTGATTGACTTTCCCTTTTATTTAGTAAGGCTGGAGTCCCTTTCTCTCTTTCTCTTTCTCTCTTTTCTTCTTTCTCTCTTTCTCTTTCTCTCTTTCCTTCTTTTTTCTTTTTCTTTCTTGTTCTATATCTTACTATTCTTTTCTTTTCTTTCCTCTTGCAGGTCTTTTTATTTATCTTTTGTGATATCAATTATTTTTACCCAAATGTAATACAAATGAATTGACATGAGTAGGTTCTTATATATCTGTTCTTATTAAGGTTTATCCATTATTCATAATATTGCTCATATTTATTTTTTTATTAATTATTTATTGTTCAAGATGGTTTTTATGTATTACATGCTGTAGTACCTTAATTATTTATACTCTCTCTTAAATTAATAAAATTGTTTGAACAACAAAAAAAACATTTTGTGTCGTGGTTGTGCCTCTTTTTTGGTGGAGTCATGATGGAAAATGCTTGTTGATATTTACAAAGCCTCACAAGGATCAATTTGCATTGCCTTGCATGGTATTGTAAAAAGTTGCTTTGCATTACATTGCATTGGTGGAGCATGGGGAGTTCAAATACATCCACCATGTATTCTGACACAAACCCAGATATACTAAAGGAATGGGTTTGCACCAAAATAGTGCACCTACAGAGGGAGGCCTAACGAGGAGAAATATCTTCATCTCTCCTTGTTACTTTATCTTTCCACATGTGCTACATTCTGCAGCACACATAGAAAGAGGAATATACCAGTGAGGAATGTTTTTGTGCAGGAACATATTCCTTCCTGCACAAAACAATCCTGACCACAATGCAGGCACCCTTGCAATATGACGTTGGTGCTAGGCAGCGACAACTGCATCAGCAAAGGAAGAGAACTGAACAGCACCAAGGGCCCGATGTAGGTGGCAAATACCGGTCGGAAACGGCCAAATTCGGCCGTTTCCGACCGGTATTTGGCATCTTGAGATGTAGGGGGTCAGATTTTACAGATTCGGTAAATTTACCGAATCGGTAAATTTACTGAATCTGTAAAATACCGAATCGGTATTTTAACTGATTCGGTAACGGCCAGATGTAGGTGGGACTCTTCAGAGTCCCTAAGGCCTTACAGAATCGGTATTTTACCACCCAATCCAATTGGGTGGTAAAATACCGATTCCAGGTGTGCATGCACACCTAGCCATGTGACAGACAGACATGCCCTTAGGGCATGTCTGTGTGCCACATGGCAAACATGCCCGTCTTTGGGGTGCTAGAGGGTGTCAAAGTGACACCCCCTGCACCCTTGCTAAAATCGGTATTTACCGATTCTGTAATTACAGAATCGGTATTGCCCATTGATTCCTATGGGATTCAAGGCCCATAGGAATCAATGGGCAATACCGATTCGGTATTTACAGATTCTGTAATACCTACATCTCCCCCCTTCATATTTACCGACTCTTAAATACCGAATCGGTAAAATTCGGTATTTAAGAGTCGGTAAATATGAATTACCTACATCTGGCCCATAGTCTTTGTAAATATGGTGGCGCTCAGCTCTCTCCCGTTTAAGAATTAGACCGCAGCAACTTTCCTTTCTGCGTTCCATTGTGTGAACTTTTAGTAAATCTACCTCTCAATTTTGTTGGACAACAAACAACCCATCCTTGTATGGGGAAACCTGCAAGCTTTACAGTTATAGCATTTTAGATGCAAAAAGTGCATCTCCCAGTCTACTGGTAAAAACTTTTGTTTTGCTGGATTGGCTCTTTGCATTTAGAATTCCAGAGTTTCAGCGTGCCCCATTCTCTGTATCTGTTCCATGTTTGTGGAATTCTCTTCTGCTAGATATTCCTTCTCCCCCGACCTTCTTTCTAACCTTTTGTTGGGCATTCAAAACATATTTTAAATTAACTTCACGTTCTAAATGTTCTACTAATTAATTTTTCTGTTTTTTATCGATTTCATTTATTTTGTTAGATTGTGCTTTTATTATTGCAATAAATTCACTTTTGCTTCGCCTGGCTCTGTAGAAATGCTCATGTTTCATTGCACGCACGGGCGAGAAATTAAAAAATGTACTGTTTTTAGGGCTCGGGGCGGAGCTCCGAGATCCTAATGTAACAGAAAAAAAAAAAGAGTCTTTAGGGCCTCGGGAAAGACACATTCCTTAGTTTTTTCTAATCTGAATGTTGATTGGTCGTCGCGGTGCTGTTTTTGTAGCAGTCTTGATGCCATAGGGCATTAGGCGTCCATGTTGGCATTTTCTCGGCGGTTTCGCGCACGGCCGTCCATAAATATCAATTAGGAGCTGTCAGGGTGGCCGTGTAATGCATTCCAGATGGTGTGCGCGCGTTCACCATAGAGCAGTGCGTTTGTAGATTAGCTGAGTCAGACCGTCTTCACATAGTTTCTAAAAACGTTAGACAAATGTGGGCTTATATACCAGCGACGTGCATCATTCCTTTGGGACGTAAATACACTCTAAAAGTGCCTGTGGTCCAGCGGACACCCACAGCAAATATACGGCTGACTACAGATGAAGACAAGACGTCTAAAGCCAGCTTGTTTTTATCCACAGATAAATCAGTCTAATTAAAAGTTATGAGAGCCGCAAAGGGGCTCCAGGCTTGCACACACCAGTTTTCACAGTTTGAAATACAGGCCCTGTCTGGCCGAGCTCTCTGTGAACATCTACCCTGCTTCCTGCACATTAATTAGTTTACCAGATAAAAGAGGCGCAGAAAGAGGACTGTCATGCGAGACAGTGGAGCTCATGTTTCCCAATCGACAGCGTTCGCAGTGTGCTTCAATGCACCAGCGGGCGTCTCACATTGCAGGGCAGAAATCGAGCAACTAATAAAACGCCATTATGTTCTGTAAACCACAAATCTCCCAGATGAACGGCTCAGGGCCATTGTGGCACACAACAAAATGCCCTCCTCCGGATTCCGCTCATAAAACTCATGAAACTGAGCAGATTGCATAAACAGAGCAAAATTCCTTATGCAATAGAAATGCCAAGATTGTAAAGATGTTCTGAATCTTTCCTTAGCACTAATCCCAGTCTCCATTGTATACTTTACACTTTCCTCATAGACAACTTAGGAGGGTGCTATTCCGTGGTTTTGTAGGGGAGCCGGCTAAAATCAATTGAGAATATTTTTGGAAAGTAAGGGAGACTCTGGAGGCGTGTGTCCACTGAAAGCTTCGTGACCAACTCACTAATGCATGTATGAGTTCATTCTTAACCTGCTCTCTCCTTCCCCCATGAGAAGAAGCATTCCACCTGTTTGAAAGGTGAAGATGAATTTAAGAAGTGACTCTCTCCAAAGAAGGGTGTGTTCAGAGGTGTGTCTTAACAATACTTTTGTGTATTTTGGATGTGAAAGGTCCATGTATTGTGGACTCTTCTGCAAGCATGTGTGAAATTACAAGCATTAAAAGTGACAGTCGAAACTTAAACAATAAAATCTGTTTTGACACATCTTTGTCTGGTTGCTACAGTTTAGACACTTAAATCTCCTAATCCCTTGTGCCCTTGGCGTTTATGGCTTGGCTGCATCTGGCGGATACAATAAAACATATCTAATAAAAAAAAACATGGCTGTAACATTTTTAGCTTTATTGACAGCTGCTATGCTGCAGGGCTTTAAGAGACGTGTCAAATATTTATTTCCGCTTCGGAATTAAATAGAAATATTTAAACACAAATTAGAGGTCAATGTTTTAAAGAAATGTAATAGCTGGGGGGCTGGTTTATATATTGGCGGTACAGAGTGTGTTTACTGCCAATATAATGGTCCATAGTTTGGCAATGGCAAAATTGCCTCAAATTGTAAAGCGCTCTGATATCCTTCGGGATCAAGTTCCCGCTTTATAAAACTTTATATAGTGAGTAGAGTAGTGAGTAGAGTAGAGTAGTGAGTAGGACATCACAGGCAGCAGCTGTGCAAGCTTCTTACACTCACAAGGAGACCACAGGCAGCTGAGGTGCAATCTTCTCCCACTCACAAGAACGACATCACAGGCAGCAGCAGTGCAAGCTTCTTACACTCACAAGGAGACCACAGGCAGCAGAGGTGCAAGCTTCTCACACTCACAAGAAGGACATCACAAGCAGTAACGGTGCAATATTCTCACACTCACAAGGAGATCACTGGCAGTACACACCACATGAACACACTCCATAACACATAGCAACAATACAATGGCATTTGCAATGCCATTAGCTCAAACTCAAATAAATCCGAGCCCGATTGCATTTCTAATGCTTGTTTTAGACATGGTGGAACAGAGGAACCACTTTTCATGCATCAATGAACTCTTCAAACAAGTGCTCTGTTACATATATTTTCTTTACCATAGAGTCAGGTATTTTTGAAGGTGAGGGTGTGCATTTTGTAGTCTTGACTTGGAATACCAAAAAGTCACATCAGAAAGTAGGTTGGAAGGACCACTTGTCTCCTAAGAGCAGTGATTAGGTTCCCCAGGCCTCCTGTCTTGGGCATGATTGACAAGCAGGGGTGGTTCCTCTGTGAGGACATTGGGGCGTTGACCCACTCTTATTTCGGGCCCCCAAAATAAATGCACTATTAGGCAGTCCTTACAAATATTTTAAGTACTTCAGCCGCGGGGCCAGTTTCATCAAACAAACTGAGGGAGATCGAGCATGCTGCGGCCTGAGGCGGGTCCACTCCAAGAGAAACCAGCACAGTCCTGATGAGGTGGAGCTTAAAACCGAAACAATGTTGCCATCAGGCACACACCCATACTACTAAAGAAGGCAGCGCACCTATGTGCACATGTCGGGTTGGACGGCTGCCTTTCACCGGCTAGCCCGACATGCACACTAGGCTTCTCTCCTAGCCTCGCCAACGGTGCACAGTACTGACTCAAATACAACCCCTGGTCTCAGTAGTGAGTGGTGAGCACTAGCATACATAGAAGAGCGCTGAGTGAAATGTTTGAAAAGTTCAAGGGTAGTTGCAATAAAATTATGCATTATTCCAAGTCCTACTCCTGAAATTAGTGGGTACCGGGGAGATTGCAGCACCACTAGGTGCCATGTTTTGACTAGGCCTCATAATTTGTGGACTTGGGCACTCAGAATACACTGGGACTGGGTTTATGCAACACAAGTGCCTCAGTGAGGCTTAGCCCTGCTTTAACCTGCCTGAGCACTGTGGTAAAACAAGGTCTGACTTCTGGCAGGTTAAAATCAGTGTCGCGCCTTTTAAAGCACTATGCATTCATTCTGATTGTATTGGTCACTATAAGTAACACTAATTTTCCTATCTTAGGAAGCAAATTAGCACCTGGCCTGATGGGCGCTTAGTGCATCATAAATTATTATATTAAGAGGCGCAGAGTTGCTCTTAGCCTGGTGTGCTTTTCAAGCTGTGCATTTCAGCCGGTGCGTTGAGCAAAACAGACTTTATTTTGGTGATACAAATATTTTTGTCTGAAAACGCAAGACGTGACGATGAATCTGGTGTTACGTCACGGTGTAACACTGGGTAAGCGTGGACTTATATTCTGTTATAGTTAATCGGATCCATGATCCGATGTAACACTGGATAAGCATGGCATTATATTCGGTTATATTTAATCGGACCAATGGTCTCGCTGGGCTCAGTACAGCGCCCACAATACTCCATGGAGTCGCAGTGCGCTTTACAAGTACACCCACATTTACATTTACATTTACAATGCAGGTATCTGTGACGCAGTAATATCACCGGCTGAGGGAGTGCAGGGGGAGTGCGGGCAACGAGTCAGTGCGATGTGCCTGTCCACAACAAAGGAAAGGGGACTTTTTTTAAATGATCTGGACGTGCCATCCATCACATTTTAGTTGCATCATTGAAACAATGCTCCTGGAGTTTTTATTCCTTTGTACTTGAAAGAAAGAGCCACGGTCACTGGAATTATGTGGCAGATGAAAATCTAAAAGTCTAAATTTAGCAGTAAGAAAAAGTAAATTGTAATGCAGCACATTTTGTATTAGTATTACCTCATTATTTTAGCATTTCAACTAGTAGGGTGGGGGTGTTTTTCACTCCCTTTTACAAGAGAGCAGCAGTGCCATGCGGTGTGAAGTGAGCAGGAAGGAGAGGGCACTTTTCATCTTCTCTTTGAAACGTCTGCAGTGGCACACCTTTTGTCCTCCTTTTTAGGTCTCGGCTTTCGAAAGCAGCGCATGTGCTGCTCTCGGCATCGAGAGCTTCTTGAAATCAATTCAGATTCCGAAGCTCTCAGAGGCGGAGTTGAAGCCCCGTCCATCTTTCTCATTCGCTGGCGTTATCTTGCATGCAAAACGCAGGCTCACCATTGAAAAGGAGGCTTCTTAGTCCCTCTTTGTTGCCGCCTTGTCTCCTTTTAGCCCCACCCACCAGGATTGGATCTCTCACTCGCAGCATCACACACTCGCCTTAATTAGCTGGGACGCACTATCTTTTGCAGACAACGCCAACAGCTTGTTGTTGAAGGGCATTCAAACCGATATGTGCCTTGTTTACTGCACACCTCGCTCCATTTATTTTCTGATTTTCCTGGTTGTTAACTGCGGGCAGTCAAACCGTTATGTGCCTTGTTTACTGCACACCGCGCTCCGTTTATTTACTGATTTTCCTTGTTTTCTATCTTGTTTCTAAGGGTGGTTGAGCACTCATTACGTGCTGGGGTTTTCAGTTTCAAATGTTCACATAGGAGGCTTGCCTGAGCCTCTAGTTTCTCTGCTGTGGTTCAGTGATTAAACATTGTATACAGCATTGGTTTTGAGGAGGTTTACACACAAAGCTATTTTATTCTAGGAGCGCTGTGATGGAATATTCTCCCTATAGATATATTTCTGCATTATGATTTTTGTGATTTTTCACTGCTCTTGCACGTGTTTTGCTGCTTCTGTTTTTTCAATCCTGGTACATTAGTATTTAAATGAGACATATTTGCTTTGCCAACGCTTGATTTTACCAAATGCACGCGCCCTGTATGGAAACTCACACTGAGAGCTCCCCGGATTGTCCTATGTGTCCGAGGCCCTCGGGCTCCCAGCTGAGAGGCCTGTCCCAGGGAAGGGCAGGGCCTGGGTGCGTTCCCACAACAACTAGAGATGCTGCCCCGAAACACCGGCCTCCCGCCTCCGATCCCGGGCAGAGAAAGCGGGGTCCTGACGAGGAGCACATGAGAGTGTGCAGGGCACCCTCCCAGAAGAGACAGAGCCTCCAGGGGGACAGAGAGCAGAGACCCTGAGAAGAGAGAGAGCAGAGACAGAGCCCCTGAGAGGAGAGAGGGCAGATACAGAGCCTCTCGGAGGAGAGAGCACAGACAGAGCTCCTGAGAGGAGAGAGGGCAGAGAGACAGAGACTCCTGAAGGAGAAAGAACACAGAGACAGAGCTCCTGGGAGGAGAGGGACAGTCAGAGGGGACAGAGCTCCTGAGAGGAGAGAGGGCAGAGAGACAGATACTCCCAAGGGAGAAAGAACACAGAGACAGAGGGGACAGAGCTCCTGAAATGACATAGAGGGGGCCGCGCAGTACGCACTCCCAGATGAGACAGAGCCTTCCAGTGGAGAGAGAGCAGAGACAGAGCCCATGAGAAAAGAGAGATCAGAGACAGAGACTGTAGGAGTAGAGAGCGAGCACAGACAGAGACAGTGCCTCCCGGAGGAGAGAGAGAGCAGAGACAGAGCTCCGGAAAGAAGAGAGAGCAGAGACAGAGCCAGAGCCCCTGAGGAGAGAAGGTTCCGGAAGGGATGACAGATCCCTCAGAGGAGAGGGAGCACAGACAGAGGGGACAGAGCTCCTGAGAGTACAGGGAGGGGCCGAGGAGCACAGATAAAAAAGACAGCCCCTGATAGGAAGCAGACAACTGAAAGAGGAGACAGCCCCGAGAACACAAGAGGAGGCAGCAGCGTACCAAGAGAGGACAGAGAGGGGCCGCGCAGTGCGCAGCCCCAGAGACAGAGCCGAGCCCCTGAGAGGAGGAGGATAGAGACAGACACCCTGGGAGGAGAGAGCACAAACAGAGCCTCTGGGAGGAGAGAGCACAGACAAAGACAGAGCCTTTGGGCGGAGAGAGAGAACAGAGAAAGAGCCTCTGGGAGGAGAGAGCACAGACAGAAGAGACAGAGCCCCTGAGAGGAGGAGGACAGACAGAGACAGAGCCCCTGGGAGAAGAGAGCACAAACAGAGCCTCTGGGAGGAGAGAGCACAGACAAAGACAGAGCCTCTGGGACAGGGCCGGTTCTAGGATTTGCGAGGCCCTGGGCTAAAATGGAATGTGCGAGGCCCCTCTAATGTAGATAAGTGGCCCCTTGCAAGGATACCATTCACAGACACTGTGGGAGGCCCATTGTCCAGCATTTTGGCGCCCCCCCACAGTTTTAACTTTCAGCCCACAAGCATTTCTCACACCTTCAGTTGATAGGTGTGAGAATTGCTTGTGGGCTAAAAGTTAAAACTGTGGGGGCGCAGAAAATGCTGGATAATGGGCCTCCCACAGTGTCTGTGAATGGGTCTCCTTGCAATTGAAGGGAGCTTCTCCCTCCCCTATGCCTCCAGACACCATCCCTGAGAGGCCCGGGGAGGGGGGCCCCTCCGAAGGACCTTAATTGCAAGGCGACACCTTTCTTTGAAATAGATCGCCAGGGAAACAACAGGACACATCACCAGTGCGTGGCCCCATGCTGGTGGGCTGAGTGCGAGGCCCAGCGCCGGCCCTGCTCTGGGAGGAGAGAGAGAACAGAGAAAGAGCCTCTGGGAGGAGAGAGCACAGACAGAAGAGACAGAGCCCCTGAGAAGAGGAGGACAGACAGAGACAGAGCCCCTGGGAGAAGAGAGCACAAACAGAGCCTTTGGGAGGATAGAGTGCAGACAGAGGCAGAGCCCCTGGGAGGAGGAGCACAGACAGAGTCCCTGGGAGGAGAGAGCACAGACAGAGTCCCTGGGAGGAGAGAGCACAGACAGAGCCCCTGGGAGGAGAGAGCACAGACAGAGTCCCTGGGAGGAGAGAGCACAGACAGAAGAGACAAAGCCCCTGAGAGGAAGCAGAGAATCAAAGGAGGAGACAACCCCAAGAGCACAAGAAGTGGCAGCAGTGCATCAAGAGAGAAACGAGGCCCTGAGAAGAGACAGCCCCCCTTTCGAGAAGAACCGCCACCACGACCCCAACCCCCAGGAAGCTTCCAGAGCACAGGTATTGCCCCCCGCCCCGTCCCTCCCGTGACCCTGTCCGGTGGCAGCATGGACGAGCTGGGGGTCTACCGCTGCCAGAAGTGTAAGATGGCCTTCCGCTCCCTCCCCCTGCTGGAGAAGCACAAAGACAAGTTCTGCATCAGGGGCTCTGTCGGGGGGCTCTGCCAGCCCCCCTCTACCAGGCCCCGCAGCACCCGGGCCGGGGCACCCAGGCCTGGAGGGAGACCGCGGAGGAGGACCGGAGCCCCGACTTCATGATGAGAGTAAACCTGGAGGAAGGGGGAAGGGTAGCTCAGCGGGTCACTGTGGCGCCGGCTGCGAAAACCTGTGCGCAGTTTGTTAGTCACAAGTTTGAATTCTAATCACCCAGAACAAAATAAAGCATTTGCAATGCAATAGGTCTCGCATTACTGAGAGTTTGAGCTATTGGTGTGACAATAATAATGGAACACCAATAGCTCAAACATTCAGTGATGTGAGACTTATTTCATTGCAAATGCTTGTTGCTTTAAAGAGGCATTAGAGTGAGACAGAACACAATGATCCAATGGTAATCACTAGTTGAAGGCAAATCGCATATAGAACACTAGGTACTATACACTGCAATTATTTACATTGATTCGGAAGGCCCATGGCTGCATTCAGCACATGAATATCACAATTCAGACTCTTTAGTGAGTAGTAATACCTTACATCCTAGCTAAACAGCTGTTTTAACTGAATGATCCAGATATAAAACAAGCATTGGCACAGCCAATAGATCTCGCCTTTGGGACCTTATAAGTGTTTAGCCATGCAACAGTTGTTGTTACACCAAGAATATTGTGCTGCATAACTAAATACTTATAAGGTCCCAAAGGCGAGACCTATTGGCTATGCCAATGCTTGGTATTATGTGTCTATGGCGCTCTGCCTTTAATTCTTATCCCTACCACTACAATGTCTGTGCTTTCATCTTTCAATGGCTTACCCTTTTCATACCTCCTGTGCTCTGCCTCTTATCCTGCCATTCTCACCTCTGGAACGCCACACATTTCAACCTCTTTATTCTTGCATATGGGGTGTGTGCCTGTTTCGGTTCCTATGCCTTCTCCTGACAGGGTTACTTACCCTTCCCCATTTCGCATCAAATAAGGCCTCTAAAGCGGAAAAGCACCCTCGGGGTGAGCAGCCGGTCCCTCCAAGGCCCCTCCCCCGCTTCTGGCTCTTCATATATAGTAGGGGTATTCCAGGCTCTGCTTTCTCATATATGAGAGTGCAACCTGTAGAATAACATCCCTCAGCGATAGCAAGGTCTGGAGCTACAGAGATTTATATGGATCTATACCAATCTCAGTAGGACTGCTCAGCAGGATAATGCACCTGCTCCAAAGAAGTGGAGTTGAGATGCATTTCACATTTTCAAATCACAGCAAGATTAGTATATGGGGCAATGGGCACATCCATGTAAAGCATTTTGAATTTCCCTGCCAGATAGTTCAGCAATTTAATGTTCATGCTGTAGCACATTTTCATTGATTGGTTGTACATGGCTCAGGGGTCATTTGGCAAGAAGACCAGTTTGTGGATTGGGGAAATTTCAGAGTTGTTTCCAATGTTTCTTCACACTTGTGCTTTAAAATGCTACAATTGGATCCCCTTTTTTCAGCAATTTGCAGTAAATATGTGGTGTAAAATCCACCATTTGAATCTATTTTTTTTCAAAATGTTCTTGCGTGGGAGAACCCCCCACCCCACCCTCCGTTTGCTTTTCAGGCTTACTCTTTGCTCACTCGCTTATTATACCCGGGTATAACATTTCCACCTCACCACTTTGAAAACCCACCAGCCGCCACGGCTGAGAAGAGGGGAAAGTACTAGGAAAAATAGAAAGACCTGGGATGTTGTACTATTGATCACTGGATCACTTCAAAATGAAGTGTTAGGTTTTAATACTAATGCTTGTCCAGAAAGGAATGCGAGGTATACTCTCTGCACTCCCACTTCAAAAGCTCCATGATTCAGATATACACATTCAGATAATCCTCCTTATTCTCACAATTAATGCATGCTCTTGTTTTGCAATGGACGTCCCTCAGAAAGGGCTGCACGAGTTGTGTAAAGATCCCGCGTGTCTTTCATTTTTCTGCATATTTGAGTCATGACTGAGTCCAAGTCTGTGAACTCATTGTGCCTCTTCACTTGCAAGCCTGCTATTCGACATTGGTTTGGTAAGGGGCTTGGAATGTGCACGAATGAATGAATTCTTGTGGCTTTTGGTTCAAAGGAGTCTACAATGGAAGTGCATGAACATCTCCAATTGTGTGAGAAGCCGTGGTGTCCAAGTGGCAATTCAGGGAGCTATTCTAGCCATTCTGAATGCGGACAGCAGTATTCTGGACAGACCACATAGGGCTCTGATTATACCTCATAGTAGACTTCCCCACCAGCCTAAAAAAATGTCCAACCCATTTTTGTTGACAAGAACACTGAATAGCAATCACCTTGTAAAAACCCAGATGTATCTTGCCTCAGAGGATGGCATGTGTCAGCTGACGTACCTACTATGTTAGAAGGTGAAACTGTGAACAGTAAACCTAAACGCTTATCAGCCACATGTCTCCATGAAATTATTCTTACATAGGACAAATGTGGATCAGTAACATTCTACTTCAAGAAATAAGGGAATAACTGATATGTTGATCAAACTGATTAATGTAAACATCTATGTATGTAACTGGTGATTCTTCTAGTGGTAGGGTCAACTTTTATATTACGCATCTGAATTTATGGATCAGGAGAAATAGAGAGGTGGAAATCTTGGAATGTACATGACGTGTGATCGAGTGTGTGATAGTATAGAGTCTAGAGGACCACAGATGGGGTCTTTCTTCATGTTCTGGATGCATCTAAGAAAGTTTACGAGCAGCCAGAGATTCACCAGAGAAAGAGTTTTCCCGCAAATGTGAGGGTAGAGAGTCATCGGTCCTGGGCTGCTTTCGAACTTGGCATTTACCAACCTGTTGACAGATGGAGGTTATCGCCATATGAGCTCCTGCCAGATCTGTAGCTAGGTTCTTTGAGAACTATGGGACTCAAGGCACTGGAAGGCATTAGTACACAGCTGCATGAAAATTAGGCACAGTTGAGATGTGAGTAGAACAGTTCTTTGTTTCCAAGATCTCCAGGAAGCACTTCACATCGGTGGATGGTGTGAGGCCATACGGTAATTGTGATCTGGTTTTGTTTTGGGCGGTTCCACCACAGTTTCTCTCCACCACGATTTTGTCTGATTAATTGTGTGTGTCTTGGGCTCAAGGGGTTATCCAGTCAGGAATGCACAGTTCTCTTCTACACCACATCTCAGTTAGCAGTGCCAGTTGCTACTATTTCACACAACATCAAACTTTATATGCTTGCAACTCTGTTTAGACTCACTCTTTTTTCTGGTGGGCTTCTGAGCCAAAACCCGAGGAGCATATGGGAGTACTGCAGAGGACCGCCAAGCCTGGTTGTTGTTATCTGACTTATAGATGGTTAGTACCGCAGATAGTGGACTGCTGTCTTTTGGGAAGGTCCTACCAAAGCTGTCCCAGAAGACTAGAATGATACTAATGGAGGTGATGTGGCACTATGCCAGTCCAATAGATTAGGTCAGGATTGATTTGCATATGATTCTGAGAGCATGAAATGTGCTGTCCGTTGCCTCCATTTGTACATATAGATTATTGCATATAGAAATTGCAAATATCCCACACCTGCTTTTAAATTGCATGTGGACGTGAGGTTTGAAGCACTTCCTTTGCATGAGACACAAAACATCAGGGAGGAGGTGTAACCATCTATAGATATGCCCTGATTCAGTTGTACGTATAAAGGAGTTATTTTTATTTTACAGAGTTTTATATAGCGCAAACTTGACCTGAGTCGGGTATCAGAGCGCTTTACATAGCACCAGTTGCATTACATTAGGACACATTCATTTTTGTTAGGCACGGGGAGATTAAGTGATTTGCCCAGAATCACAGTAGTCGTTGCCGAGACTCGAACCCAGTTCCCCAGATTTGAGGTCGACCGCCCTAGCTGTTAGGCCAACTCCTTTCCCTCTTGGTTGTTTGTTGACTATTATAACTGTGTTGCCAACACCGAGAATTCAGCTTGTCTTAACTCTGCCTGTTCCGATAGGCAGTGGAGCTAAAATAGCATAGCTCTTGCTGCACGAGGACATGGGCATGTGTTTGGTGTGCTAGAAATAAAAAGATTTTATATGAATATTAGCAGTGACTGGACAGTCAGACTGGATGAACATAACCTGAAATACTGTAGTGCTTAAAATAGACAGAATCAATCTATCTATCTATCTATCTATCTATCTATCTATCTATCTATCTATCTATCTATCTATCTATCTATCTATCTATCTGTCATCTCTCATGAAATTATTCATTTTGGTAAATGTGACAAAACAATTGTTGGACTCTGGCCATGCGCTATCAGATGTCAGATCGTTATGCCAGAGTAAAATAGATTTACTGTTCTTGTAACCATAATTTAGTTAAAGTACTAGCTTTTTTCTCTTAATGTTTAACCAAAATCCTGGCTTTTACGCTGATGGTATGAGCAGCATAACTGCAGAGCAGAGGTGAGTTAGACCTTAGTTCCTCATTTTATTTCTAAGTTACCTTGAAAGAAGAACTACTGGTATTTTGTGACTAGGTCATGGTGAAACACCTGATTACACTGTAAACATCCACATCATACCCTTCCGTTGTTAAACACGTTAGCTTTGTAGCAGTTGAAGCTGTCGTGGTCTCAGTCCCTTTCCCTCCAGGATCCCAAATGGTGTTTGCTTTAAATGGGTGTTGACTGTTCTTTGTCTGCTGCTGGGCCTTGATACATTGCTTGCTGCATATTTTTGAGTTGGTAGATAGATAGATAGATAGATAGATAGATAGATAGATAGATAGATAGATAGATAGATAGCGAGTAGAAAGCAACAAAATAGTTTCTTACCATCTTTATTTTAAAGGCAATGTCATGTTGAAGCACTCTGGTCCTATAGGTAGATTCAAACTGCCCAATGAAAGAGCAATGAAATAACAATAGAGGCAATTTCAATATAGCCTTCAAGCCCGATGTAGCGGGCTGTACTGGCCATTAGAACACTGGAATGTTGGGAGCTCCATTGAAGACAATGGAGTGCTCCCTGCTTCTATGAGCCGGTAAAGGCCCACAGAGCAACATTCCAATGTTTTACAAAGGCCTCTTGGAACTCGAGGGGATTTAAATCCTCTCGAGCTTCGAGAAGCCTTTGTTTTATTTGTTATAACATTTTGCCCTCTAGTGGCATAATGTTCTATTAGCCTAATAGCCCTTCGTAGCAGGGCCATACCGGCTATTAAAGTCCCGTCCCTTGTTAAAGGCCCTCGCCGGGAGCAGGCCTTTAATAGCCGGTATAGCCCACTCCGCTCCAGCGTTAAAGGCCTGATCCAAAAGAAAACATTCCAATGTTCTAATCATATTTATATTATTCATTCTGTAAATCTCCTTTTAGAACTCCACAGTTGAATATCTGTGATGTGCAACCATCCATGAATGTGTGCCTCTTGGCCCCTGTTTAAACTGTGAAATGCAGTAATAATCAGGGATACGTGGGTCCCTAAGGCTCCTGGGCCTCTGGGCCTGGTATCACTGCATCTGCTGCACCAATGGAAGCTACGTCTCTGCCAAAATGAGGATTCACAACCGAAACGCAGGCTGGAGAGGGGCGAGGAAGCAAGCGTGGGTGCTGCTCCCGGGCAGCCCAACCCCGCCCAACCCGCGAAACTGCCTCAGCACGGAAAAATAAAATCTTTCCTTTTTCGCATTGCTGAAAAACAGTGGGGCAACAAAGGCGGATGAGCCGCACCTGCTGTTCTTGGAGATGCAGCTAGGCCAACCATAGGAAATGAAGCAGTGGCGGTATGCCTGCTCTTCCATGAGCAGCTTGGCTATGGTGGCATGGGCCTGCTGGTGTCAGCAGGTTCCCGCCCATACCACTGTATCATTCCAGGGAGTTCAGAGAGATATCCAGGCTGTAATGCATAGAATTTCATTTTTACCAATATGTTCAAGGTGTAAATATCATTACATAAGTCCCTTTCTCATGTAATGATCCTGGGAAAATAGCTCATTGAGATGAACACTTGTCGATTACATCTACTGTGATCTGCATTGGGTAAGCCCAATTCTGCATTCTATCCTTGTGAGGACGGTTCATTGACTATCATTAAATATATAAGTGACAAAACTGTAATGTGAAGTGATGTATAAAAACACGTTATGAGGTGTGTGAATATCATCATTTAGGAACAATGAAAATATAGGTGGACCTAGGCATAGATAGTGCACAGCATGTACATGCAATCCAATACAGTGATATAAAAAATATTTTTATTATTTGTTTTAAATGTATGCATCTACACCTGCACAGCCCTGCACGAGACGAGGACTGCCAAGAGGCACAGAGGTGCAGCAAGGGTAGATTGAGGTGGACCCTCTGTGAATGAAAGATACTCAGAGATTAACTCCCTGCATGCCTGTTAGTGCACATTTTACACCTTGGCAGGTGCACTCTTGCAACAAATGTGCCCAGATACAGAAAATGTGATGCATGCACAGATTATTGTAATTAATCAGATTATATGCAAATTGCACATTCCCAGATCTATGCTAGTGCAGATCATGGAAATGTTGTTGCAAATCCCCCCAAAGAGCACTTTATGCAGCATGCACATGAATAAACACGTGTGTCTATAATTTATGTGAGCATTTTCCCACACACAGCAATAGAAAGTCAGTAAAACTTTAGAAACTCCTAAAACGAGATTAGTAAATCGGAAAACGCTTTATTGCAATCGCAAACTCTGATTAAGAGGGTTTGCGACCGTGAAAACGGTAATAGATCATGCCCTATATCCATAGCAATAATGTGAGTTTCATACCATCAAACCACAGCGATTGGACAAAAGAACAGTATTTTGAATGAGAACCGACTTCAATCCACAGACAATCACGTAAAAAGCAAACAATGGATTGTATTTTGAAATTTGTTTCAAGTTTGTTACTGAATATTTGAAGGTTCCTATTTTAGGCACGGTCCTCTAATTTTCATTGGTCAATTGGTCAGGGAAGCATCCAACTGCACAGAGGATTGTTTATTGCATCACCAATACGTTTTTGAGGCAGCAAATGATGGTCTTGTCTTCTTTGAAGGTCGACCAGTCTGAAATGATCCTCTCTTCCACTCCCACACAAGGTACCTTCCATCTTTTAACTTTCCTTTCCAGACACGTCCAGGTTAGCACCATCTGCTATCAGCCTTTTACTAATTCATGCCAAGCTGTAACCAGAATATATCTTTCTTTTGCAGGTGGAATTTTAGTTGGTTTCTAATGTGACATGCTCATTCTCATATATCATGCAGTGGAAAGGAAGAGGTGTAACTGTGTAACCATTGTGACCTTCTTGTTAGCAGAAAAGATATTTCTTGAAAACGTATAAAACTTCCTTGAACCAAAGCCTATCCTTAGCGATGCTGTGTGGGGCAGAAGAGCAAGAGCTCTTTAATGTCTCTCACAGGGGAGGCTTGGAAGTGGAAATGAAGTGCAGAGGTCAGTTTCTTTACATCTTGTTATCCTTTTACTGAATAAATCTCCTGTATGGCCGTGAAGTGTGCATCTCAGAAAAAGATCCCCAGCTGCTACTTTTCCTTCTCAATGTTTTCAAAATGATACATCAGATTACTGAGCACAACAGTATCACATAATGGAGACGTTGTAGCCAGAATATCAATGATCTAATATCCTCAAAGTAAGTTTATATAGGTAAGTATAGAATTACTATTCTTAAACCCACCTATTGTTACCGTGAAGGTATATATATAGACCTCGCCATGGTAAACATGTGCAGAGTTAGGTAGAGTAAATCTATAGCTATCTATATACTGGGGAGAGGAGTTGGCCTAACGGCTAGGGCGGTCACCCTTTTAAATCAGGGGAACTGTGTTCGAGTCTTGACGCTGAACATCCTGTGATTCTGGGCAAATCACTTAATCTCACTGTGCCTTAAACAAACAAAAAATTAATGTGTGCTCATGTAATGCTTTACTTTATTGTTCTTTATTTCGGCAAAAGTATTTACCATAAAAGACATTTGTACATTGTAAAACATTTAAGATATTGAAATAAGCAGAAAAAATTTCATCAGATTGCAGTATAAATTGTTTGCTAAGCAGCCTTGATACATTTACTCCTAAGAGACCAAACAGCACCAAGGTACTTGGCTACTGTAAATACAATGTGGTTGGACAAGTCAGTTTTAAGGACTCTGAAAGCGGCCGAACATTCAGTAAATTTCAGATTTCTACACAGAGGAATAATCCATTTCCTACGTGTCACATAATAAACAGGGCAGAAAAAAATTATATGGAGCTCAGTTTCATCAGCCAATTTGCACACAGGACATACACTATTAGCATGTTCACTCCACTTGCTTGTGAATACTCGCAGCGGAAGAGTCCCATGTCTCCATTGTAAATAGAGTTTCCTGAGCAGGGAGGGATAAAGATTATCTAGTACTGGCTTGAAGGTAGTAATGCAACTGGTGCTATGTAAAGCGCTCTGATACCCCATTCGCAGGGGCGTAACACAGGCCCCCGCAGCCCACGCGGTGCGGGGGGGGTCCCTAGCACCAAGGGGCCCCCTCGGCACTGCACTCTGTCCGGAGAGCTCCTGATAAAGCCCGAAGGGGGCCCCTCTAAGTACCGTGCAGGGAGGCCCCTTCACTTTTCGTTACGCCAGTGCTGATTTGGGTCAAGTTCGCGCTATATGAAACTCAGTAAAATAAAAAAAATAAAAAAACTTAACATCATGGAGCTTCATTTACAAGATTTTGACGCATGGTGCGCAGCTAGCCTTCCTGCTGCTCTGCTGTGCATCTAAATAAAAGGGCAGGAATGCGTCGTATCTACAAGATACGGCTCATTTCTGTCCTTCACCCCTGCGCCGGCACAAACAGAAGCCGTGCGCCAGCAAAAACACCCTTGTGTCATTTTGCAAGGGTGCCTGCGCTGAGGGGATAATTATTTTTGTACACAAAACAATCATTAAAGGCATTTTCCTCTTTCTATGAATCCTGCCCCTGGGGAGGCTTAGGATTGTGACGCATTCCCAGGCTCACAAGATGTTGTAAATCTGAGAATGCGTCACGTTCCATGGAGGCTGCGTGGGAACACCCACAGCAACACCCATGGAACGCCCCTTTCACGCAGAGTTATGCATGAAAGGGAAACATATTTACAAGTCCGGGAAAAGTCACGCAGGGTGACTATACATAGCCTTGTAAATACGGGGAAGCCCATTGCGCTGCCGGTGCATCAATAAAAGTGACGCCCTGGCAGCACAATTGGCTTGCAAGTAGGCCCCATGGGATTTTTGCAAAACGATGTTCTGGCTGTGATAGTTTTCTAGTCGATAGGTAATAATTGCTATTCTGGTACTATATTGTTTTAGTTGAGCACTACAGGCACATATAAAAAAAACAGATTTTTTTTTAGTCCTGAAAAGGATTTGATAATCCCTCAGTTCATGAGCCAGGGACATCCGCTTGTGTTTGGTACGGTCCGTATTGCCAGAAGGAATTAAAAAATTGTTCCTCAGACAAGAGGAATATCATTACTGTAATTTTAGTATGCTCGATTTTACACAGGGTAAGAATGCACATTTTGATATAATGCACTTTAGAGTTACGAATTACCAAACCATTCTTTGTATTTTTAGACAGTGGGATTTTACACAGGGAAAAAATTTATATTTTAATATTTAAGAAATGCATTTTATGGTCAGGAGTTACCAAATTAACCCCCAGATGCATCAAGAACCCATTTTGCTATTCCTTATTAGCGAAAAATAACGATTCGCTAATAAGGAATAGCAAAATGCTATGCATGACGAAATCACTATAAAAAATAGCGATTTCTTACAATTCCTTAATTGCGACTCGCAAGGAATACCTCCCCATTCATTCCTATGGGCCTAGAGGCCCATAGAAATGAATTGGAAGACAATCTCAATTTGCGATTCTCAATTAGAGAATCGCAAATTGAGATTGCAATTTCAAGGGTGTCAGGGTGTCAAAAGGACACCCTGTTGCACCCCTGAAATCTGCATATGGGTACATCTTGCACACACACATGCCCTAAGGGCATGTTTGTGTGTAAAATGAAACTTTGAAAAATGCACTTTAGTGCATTTTTCAAAGTTTTTCCAAATTACCATGAAGTTCAACTTCATGGTAATTTGCGACCCCTATTAGCGAAATCGCTATTTTTTTTAACTTTAATACATTGCATTTAAGGAATCGCAATTTGAGATTCCTTAAATGCAAGTAATCGCAATTTTGCGATTTCTTAATTTGCGATATTTGCATTTGGGATGATGCATCCCAAATGCAAAAATACCAGTCGCAAAGGGGCAGATTCTGAGAATCTGCCCCTTTGCTAGCGGATTTTACCTTGATGCATCTATGCCCAAGTTTCTTTTTGACTTGACCGTGGAGCCAGGGATGTTTCTTTCCTTTCTGACTGACGGGCCCTGGCTAGAGATCAGTTAGCCATGGTCTCCTGGGAACTTTGGGCCACTTGTTGGACGGCGGGTGGTATTTTTAAAAGGAGACTCGTCACTCGGCCCGGATCTGTTGATAAGACAACTCGAGCGGTGACGTATACCGTCTGCGTTAATCGTTTTGTCTTTTTTTTTTTTAAATCTAATTTCGGCCCGTGGCTGGCGCTTTCCTCTCTCACGAATTCCCACAACTAATGAAGTAATGCTGAGCCAAACGAGCACATTTCATTGATTAAGTTGTTTCCTTTTAGTGGGCCCGGGCTTATGGCAAATGTGCCCATTAGATCATTTCGCAGTTCCAAATGCAGCCTGTTTCATCGTGTACCCGCCGGATTGACTGGAAGGATCATGTTTCTATCGATTCATCTCAGAACTGGGACAGGAAAAGGGAAAAAGACACATGAAACCACCTTTTAGAGGAAGGTGCTTTCAAGGACACAGCGGTAGAGGTGATTTTTTTTTTTTTTGTTGGGCAGCAGAATTTTTTGTTTTATATATTAATTGTTTCTTGATTTCAGGAGTTTTCAATAGAGTAGATCTAGTCTATTTTAATTCGTGAAGGGACAACATGTTTGGAAGAAAGAGGATAGTATATAGTAACCACCATGAAAGTGATGAAAAATGTTAAATTATGCTCGCCTTTAGTTCATAAACCTGCTACTTGCTGGTACAAATAGCAGTCAGTTGAGCCCAATTGTGTTGGACAAAAGCATACTAAAGCTTTATTTCGGTTTTGAAATATTTAATGATTAAAGAAGCATGTAAAGTGCTGGTTTTATTTATCCAGTACTTGAACATACACAGGTGTCATTTCGGAATTTTGTATTATGCTTGCTACGCAAAGTTCCCGAAATGACGCAATCACGCCACGCCATGTAGTTACTCCATTCATGACAAGATAATAGTGCAGGAACAACGAAAAGAACCAGGACAGGAGTGGTTGTTGTTTGAGGCACTTGTTTTTCCCCGTGTTTTTTTAAAACTGCGAAACGCATCCTCATGCCAAAACCGACATGAGGACACACTGCGCTCCAAAATATAGTTCTAAATCACCGATTTGTATTTTGCATAGTTTTGTAAAATGTTTGCATAATATTTTATTATGCAAAAGTTAATTATCCACACCCCTTGAATGATGTAACTCGCACGAGCCAAACGCTTACAGCCTGGCATGAGGAAATGTCAGTGATGCCATAAAATGCTGTTTAAGACAAAGACTTATGAAGACCCAGTTTTTCAGAAATCCAACACATGTAGTGCATTTTAGTGGTCACCCACTGAAGCCAGGAAAGGAAGGTTTAACTGTGGAGTGGAGTGGTGTGGCTCAATGGTTAGAGGCGGCAGACCTGTAAGCAGAGAACGGCCCGGGACCAGGGTTCAATTCCCGACGCGGCAGGGTCTTGGACCAGGGTCAATGGACTCGATAATTCTCGCCTCAGTGCCTACTCTAACCAGGGAACACACTCGGCAACTCTGGGCATTAAGCTTGCCTCATCTCTACAACGGCCCCCCACAGACGCCGGGGATGCCTGGTTTCACCCTGGAGATACCCAGAAAAGGGACCATCTCACAGGGAAAACCAGGACGGGTTCCCCAGCGGTCTACAGCGCCAGGACACTCGGGTAGAGTAACAGTGCGCTTTACAAGAATCCCACACACACGCACACACTAGGAGGAGGGTAGAAGTGTCGGTGGTTGACACAAGCTCTTCCAGGAATTATCCTGGAAAGGGAAAGCATAATGAAGAGCAGATGTATGAATGAATAGGGTGAATGAAGAAGGTGTCTGTGAAAGGCAGTGCATCTCACATGGGCCCCATATAATCCTTTCAATGCAAAAGGTGCAAGAACACGTGTGGTTACACAGTGTGAGTATTTGCAGGTAGTCCAAAGAAAAAAGGGCTGAGGAAATTGACTCTTTGTCACCCACACCATTGCACTCCCAATGGCCTTAATGCCTTAGAGCCTTATAAGTTTGGTGGTGCGGGAGTGGGACCGCCCTGGTCCCGCACCACCAAACCCATATTTGAACCGCACAACAGATTAGAGTTTTCTCCTGCCTGGCAGGCGGTTCTATGGCGTTCCCACCGCGGTGCCTGTGAAACAGGCACCACCATGGGAACATCAAATTCAGTACCTGCATGGCATGGTCTGCTGCAGTCCGTGCCGTGCCAGTACTGGGGCGCAGGCACACAGGGGGGCACAACATGTGCCCCCCTGCATGCACCCCATGATGCAGAGGCACAGGGGGAAATCTGTAGACCCCCCTTTTTTGCCTCAGTGCCACACTTTTCATGGCAGTCGCACTGCCACGGAAAGTGTGGCAGTGAGGAAACTCATAATATGCTTGGCGGGGCACGCATCAGCCCCGCCAATCATATTGCGGCCTCAAGACCGTCGCACCACCACCAGGGTCCTCTGATCCCTGTCGGTTGCAGTAGAGTGAGGGCGGCCCAACTGCCCTGGTAGTACTGGGGCGGTTGGAAGACTGTTACGTCTGTGCCCTGTGGACTGCCAGAATCGTAATAAGGCCCTTAGCATGTGTTGATCCATAGCCTTTTGCCCTAATTATGTGATTTCTCGCTAACAGACCTACTCATACTTGATTTCAGCATCATAGTGGGGACTCAAGGCTTGTTCCTTCTGCTAAGCCCCTGGATGGTTTCCTTCCCTGCCAATGTCCCTCCCCTGCAGAGTTAAGGGGAGAAGATACCATGTATCTCTAGTCAAAAAAACTCTTTTCACCCTCTATCTTGTTGGAGCTGTAAGAGCTGCTAAGAGTCCTCACCGAGATGCCTAGCAATTTTACATTTTGACTGCATCCACTGTTTGCATATTTGTGTTACCTGGTCCCATATATCAAATTTAAAGTAGACATTCTGACTGCTTCCTGGGCAGCGTGGGGTAAAATTCAAGTGTCCTGTTCCATTTTCATGAACACATTTCCTTGGCTTCCTCTTGATACATTGCTAATGCATTTTTAAAATCTTCAAAGTTTGCAATCTATTTGAGTGCCTTGTGGTCTTTTTCCCTCTTCATGTTTTTGCTCAATTGGGCTTGATTGCATAAGTGATCCTGGAACACAGCGGGCCAGTGTACCGACATTTTGCTCACCCAAGGCCCTTCTGTAGTACAGATGCTTTACAACCCCTTCTGTAATACCCATTGCTGATGCACGCAGTTTGCACATGAACATTGACCTGGGACCTTGTCTCATTTGCATGAGAGCATAGACACATGCAAATGAGCATATGCATTTGCTCATGCATCAGGGAGAGGATGTGGTCTAATGGCTAGAGCGGTTGACTTCCAAGCTGGGGCACCAGGTTCGAGTCTGGGCAAATAACTTAATCTCCCTGTGCCTAACAAAATAAATGTGTCAGTCTGTAACACAACAGGGGCTCATATAAAGCACTCTGATACCTTTTGGTCGTGTTCGAGCTATATAAAACAAAACAAAAAAATCCCTGCCATTGCACCATTGTTGGCACATGGGCAAGGGGATCTTGGCGTCTCGCCAGCAGTATTCAACCTAGGTAGAAGTGCCCAGTTAATGCATTTCGGGAAGGGTGTCCACAAGGCAGAGGTGTCAAATATGGTTTGAGCTTTTGAGTGTATATTTTTTATTTCTGTCTTTTCTAGATTGACCTATTGATTTGACTATACCTATCCAGTGCTGAATGCTCTGTACAGACATAGGATTCACAGTCATAGACAACTGTTCCGACAGGATCCTGAATTTCAGGAATTCCCAATTTGGAACACCATCCCACTAAATAACTATGTAGGTTTCTATTTAAACTTTTCTGCTCATTTAAAATATTTGACATCTTTAAAATCTGAAGTGGTCAACAGTAAGGTCTCAAAATCCAACATATACACCCATTGTTGCACTTATTTTGTTGGCCACATAAATGTTATCACTGCTGACAACATGTAGATATTTCCTAAGTAGCAACAGAAACCCCAAACTTTTAATGCTATCAAATTATCCTTTTCCCTCTCTGGATGCCCCTTTCCTGATTAGTATGGTTGTGTATATTAAGGACTTCCTTTTAGCAGTATATTGTGTACAGTAGAGTACACTGAGACTAGACAAGCCCATTTTATGCTTGGGTTGACTGATGGGCAAATATAACAATTTTGAAACCTGTGTGAGCATGGGTTGCTACTTTCTGTTTTTAAAGTAGTTACATTATTTAATTAATATACCAAATCCTTAAGACAATGTCTACTACTTGTAGTGGTACTGCACCAGGAACTCCAGCCTTTTTAGGCCTCGCCTACGACAGCATATGCGCTACATGCACTCTCGCTTGTGAGAGATATTGTATATAACAAGGGGTCTGCAGCCTGCCCATTGCTTGACAGTCGTTGGCTTCATTGTCACTCTTATTTGCTTCCTTTGAATTGGCTAGCGCGTGCTGGCTTCACTTCCTCTTCTGTCAGCTGGAGCATGGACCAAGTGCTGATTATCTAAGCCTGATTGCTGTTTTTCCGCTGATCACTCTGCGATTGAGACACTACCTTATTTTTTTCTACTTCCCTGTCATCCTTGTTGAACCTCTTGCCATTTGTAGCTATGCTTTACACATGGAGAGATTAAGCGATTTGCTCAGAATCACAAGGGTGCTGAGTCGAGACCTAACAATGATGGTCAAAGCAAAAATATCTTGCAGTTGAGAATATTGGTTCTGACATTACCTTTTATTGATGCATGGACAGCATGGACGTTGCCAACTTTGGCAATGATTTGTGCCATGTTGCATTGCAGCATCACTGCTGTGAAGCATGGCTAAAAATATATATTTTTAAAAATATTTATGCATCTAGCACAAATACACTTTTAAAGAAAATTGTATTAGCCCTGGCTGAGTATTAGCACTTTCTTCAATCACTTCTAGCCACACTGCAAAGCTTCCACGCTTCTGTACACCATAACTATAAAATATTGTCAAAGCCAATAGCTCTCATAGGTGAGACTTTTTGATGTACCAATACTTGTTTGATGAAAGCTGCTTCGTACTTAAATGAAACTGTTCACCTCTTAAGTGGAAAAAAATGCATATTTGAATTTTAAAGTTTTGCGCAGTGTTGTGATTGGGCACTATGCCTGATCTGTATTTCGTTCAACTGCAAGCTAGCGCCTCCAGCGCAATCCACAGCTCTCGGAGGCAGGAACTCTCCTTTAGGATGTATTTAATTAGTGCCATTTCCTCTGAGTCTAATCTGACAGTTCTTAACAGAGACTGATTGATTTCAATTAGCATAATTGGACTTTTGCATTATAATTAGTTCTGTTCCTTGACATATGCTTCTGGTGTCAGCCTTCCTCAAGATTCCTGGGTCTTAATTAGAGACTTTAAGAGCAGTCTGATGGAATTCTCCTAGCCACACTTGTTTTGATTTGCTGGTAATATTTAATCATGTGTAACCTGCAAAAAATACCCAAGGGTAAGCACTTAATCAGCTTTGACAATTTGACAACAAAATCTACTGATCGTGTGCAAGGCAAGAGAGGGCTGCTTAACTTGCCAGGTTTTTGTTAATTCGTTTGCACTATATGGCCTTTATTATGAGTGCAGAAGAACAAACGATTCGGCTGGTAACACAAGTTAGAGTACTGGCTGACTCGGGACTACAGAAAATAGAGTAATTCTGCTCCCTCTGGGAATTCTACAGACACATTTTAACAGAGATAAATTGTCAGAATATGGGGGTATTCACAATGGTAATTTACACTTGTGAGTAATTTGCATATGTAATTTACTCTTACACATTTGAGTAAATTTTACTACTATGGGCTATTGACAAAAGCAAAATGTAAAGTTACTCAAATGTGTAGAGTTACTCGTCTCCACCCCTGAACCTCTGGTATAGCAACCCATTGCCCTGGAAAATAATGGTGGAAAAGAAGTAAACATGAAACCCTGCAGGAAATAATGTTAAATTAAATTCAAATATTTACGATAGTTGAAATGTTTAAATAAATATAAATTGATACTAAGAAAAATATATAAAAAATAATACATGCCTATTATTTAATTACAAACTATTTCCTTAACTTTTCTCAATTTAGAAATTACTATGAAATTAAGGAGCTTATTACAATGTCAGACACTGTTGCGGGAAATGAACAACCCGACCGTTGGTCGGCGGTTCCGACATTACAATTTTTAAAAAAAAAATTTTTTGTAGAGTTTTATATAGCGCGAACTAGAACCGAACCGAATCAGTTATCAGAGCGCTTTACATAGCACCAGTTACGTTACATGAGGACACACTTTCATTTTTTTTAGGCACGGGGAGATTAAGTGATTTGCCCAGAATCACAGGGGGTTATTGGCGTCGTTACCGAGACTCGAACCCAGATCCCCAGGTCCGAGGTTGAGCGCCTTTGTCGTTAGGCCAACCCCTCTCCCCAATTTGAATTACAAATAGTCCAGCATTTCAGGACACACATCTGCTTGCTGAAAGAAAAAAGGTGCAAATATGCACGAGAAATGGCCCAAATAGGGGGAAAACATAAGGAAATCAATGCATTAATACGGATTGTGGCACATATTTTCTCCAAATCAATGCATTAATACGGATTGTGGCACATATTTTCTCCATTCAAGATGTCAGAACTTGCAATGAGCAGGTAAAAGGAACAACTGCCCATTATCAGTAATAACATGTTTGGCATTAACTTGTCTTAATAATAGGCCGCTTTAATAGGGGCCCTAAGTAGCTTAAATTGAAGCTACATGCAAAAGTATAAGAATTACGGTGGTGTATTCCGGTTACCAAAGTGTTTGTTAAGATGGCAAACTCGCTAAAGCTATAAAATTGACTATTTAGTGGCAACTTTAGCGCAGGTAAAGACTACCTTAATGATTGCACTAAAATCTTTTCTTAAGTTACGGCATTTTTCCAGAGTGAAGGATGAAAAGTGTTAAAAAAAAAAACCATGGGTGGGTACCAAGGATGGGGAAAAAGGCAATAAATAACAGAATAGCGAGAAGGAATTTTGTTACAGAAGGTAGCCGTTTTTTAGCATGTTCTGTTCTTCCGAAATGGGAGCTCCTGCTTGATTTCCATTTCAAGCCTTGATATCCAAAGATTAGGATGCGACCGCCCATAGGGCAGTCGGAAACATCCATTCTACAAAAGAAGCTTGTGCGGTGGGCGGAATAGGCCCGCAGCACAAGCTTCCATTGTAGACTGGAGGTTTGCAAACATCCCTGCACTGTGTGGCAGGCACCATGTGGTGCCTGCCACTCAGTGTAGTGATGTTGAGGGTGGCCCCATTGCGGCGGGCATTAGGGCCCTGCTAGGGGGCACGTAATGTCACTTGCCGAATGTCATTTCATGTCGGAAAGGCCTACATGGAACGGCTGTCGGAAAACGACATCATAATCTCGACGCCGGAACCGCCGTCATTAAGGGATTATGTTGTCATTCCGATGCACCGAGGAGCCCGTCTGAAGTATCGCGTATGGTCCTTCCGCTCAATGCCTCTGCCCGCCGCATTGTGATGCGGTGGGCAGACTGCAGGGGCCGTTGTCAGTGGGTCTGACACTGACGTGCCGTTGGCGTCGGACCCACCAATACCATAATTAGTCCATGAATAGTAATAAAATAAGATTACAATATTTGCAGTACCAGAGAGATACAATTAAGCTATGTTCTCAGTGTGAAATAGCAAACGTGCATCCTATGCTCACCAAATGCACCAATTGGAAGGACCACCAAAAACAAAGTACGTTCGGGAACCCTATGTTTCTTAGGCGCTTGAGACTGTGCTGCCTAATTCAGAGTTTGTATACCAAGGGTGGTAATTCGTATTCCAATTAATGTCTCTTTCTTCCCTTACCCTACACTACCTGTGTCTTTCCTTCACTACTACAGTTTCAGTTTCTACCCTGCTTTCTCCATTCATCTTTTTTTAATTTCTCTCCCTTCTTTTTTCTCCCTGTCCCATATCTCACTTTTCCTCTGTGTCAAAGTCTGATGAAAAGTAAGCCAGTTGCCAACAAGTTTCAGTGTTCACTGCCTGCATCCATCTGCACAATGTAATCATTAGGAAGGGAAATGTTATCCCTTCTAATGTTAAAATGAACTTCAGAAGATCATTTGTGTCTTCAAGCAGCCTATTCCAAAGACAAAGGAAAGCATAAATGAATGTTTGAAGCCGGTTTACAATGAACAAGCTTCGTAAAGGGAACAGGCCAGCAACCGTTGCAGAACAGCACTAAAATTTACTAAAGAATTGCACTGCTGCTTGAAGGTGCAAAGCAGCAAATCAAGGCACAAATAGCAGTTAGAGATGATCTTCCTGACGCAAAAGCTCTTCTGCTCTGAAAGTTGAATTGCTTGATATTCCAAACCTCTTTGTGTCATTCCCCTGTTAAGGTATGCAAGGGAGGCATGTATGGAGCAGTGCTAAAATCATACGCCGCTTTTATCGGCAGGAAACTGCCGCGAAAGCGGCGATAATGGGCTTGATAATATGCCCTTGTGAATTCCCATAGAAGCCCAGGTTAAGACAGAACCTGGGCTTCTATGGCAATTCACAAGGGCATATTATCAAGCCCATTATCGCCGCTTTAGCGGCAGTTTCCTGCCGATAAAAGCGGCAATAATGTATCGACCTTTGTTGCTAATATGACCCTTATGTTTTTGTGTACTAAAGTAGTATGATCTGACTTTGCCCTAAATCCTAACACCAAGTAAAAGCCGGGGAAAGCAAGAGGTCAAATGTTATATCATCTCATGCCCCGCCCTACATGTAACCTGTGCTTTACCCCATGTCTGTGCTGTTGCCACCACATAGGAATTTGTACTGGGGAGTGTAGCTCTGCGCAGAGCCCGTGTCAGTTCAGTCTTAACGCATGGGTGTGCAGGGCAGTTGCCACGGGGCTCCGCAAGCATAGGGGCCCCATGCAGACTAGAATTTAACACAAATTTTCCGTTAAACATTTTTATTTCTGTGAGTGGTTGTGTAGGCAGGGCCCAGTGCACTGCTCTGCCTGGGGCCTATAATGCTTTTAACCGCATGCGTGCGGGCGGAATTCCGCCCGTACGCTGAGTTTTTTTAAATCGCATGTTACGTGACGAGCTGGGCTCGTCATGAGCGTGCGAGGAGGCTACCTCATGACGAGCCCAGCTCGTCATGAGCGTGGAAGGGGTTAAGACGGCCCTGGCCTGAGTGTCAAGCAGAACAGTTAGATTTAGCCCTATCTCCAACGAAAATGTAAATGTTAAGCCACTATTACCAAATCTGGTTCTGCGCAACATTCTGCTCTTCACACCACGCAGCAGTGCGGTTTTTCACTCACTGTTTCATTGCACAAAAGATAATAAATCTGCTCCTAAATATGGAGGGCGCTATTTACAAGGCCCTAGCGTCACTTTTGCGCCATTTTTAACATGGGAAAAGTGACTCAAAAGTGGCGCAAGGGTCTTGTAAATCTGCCCCGGAGTCTTCAGTGATGCCAAGTTGCAGTACTGGCATTCAAAATTCAGCGTATTTAATCTTGGACTTCAAGTAGATGGTATTTACCTGAAATATGAGCTGCAGCTTGCTGTCAAATCTTCATTTACGAACGTGTGCATCGAGCACACTGAATTTTACTGAATCTGTCTGTTTCGAAGACTAAATAAGTTATATTGTTCTGCATGTGGTCTTTGGCACTTTAAATATATACATTGTTCAGTCACTCGTCTGATTATTTACTTCCTTGGTCACTCACGCTCACTCTAACACATTTACCCACCCACTCTAACAAATTCACACACTTACTTCCACTTTCACTCACGTGGTTATGATACTCTTATGCCACAAAATTCGGAAACTGACTGAAACAACTGAAGCTTGTTAAGGTTTGCGCTTGCATTTGTTGCAAAGTTACGTTTTCTACACAGTGATAGTATGCTACAACGCAAGCAAACTATGTGACAACTAATCTTAGGGGCAGATCTACAAGGAAGTGCCGCAGCGTGGCACCACAAGCCCTTTGCTGCGGCACTTCAGAATCACAGGGATCCAACATAATATATTGCATCTCTGTGCTTCCCCCTGTGCTGGCGAACAAACTGCAGCCATGCGCTGGTGCAGGCACACTTGCACCATGGTGCAAGGATGCCTGCATCATGGGAAGATTGTTTTTGTGCAGGAAGGGGCACCTGCCTGTACAAAAACAATCACTTCAGGCATTTTCCACTTTCAATGCGTGCTGTATAATGCAGGATGCATTGAAAGAGGAAGAAAAAAGGAGAAATGAAAACATTTCTCCTCGTTGCGCCTTACTACGCCACCTCTAGGGTGGCGTACCATTCTGACGCATCTCCAGATTTTTGATTTCTCGTAAATCTAGAGATGTGTTTTGCTCCATGGGTGTTGCGTGGGAGCACCCACAGCAACACCCATGGAACGCCCCTTCAACGCAAAGTGCTGCGTGTGAAGGGGCCGTATTCACAAGGAAAGGAAAAGTCACGCAGGGTGGCTTTTCCTCTCTTGTAAATATGGAGGAGCCCCCTGCGCCACCTGTACACCAAAAAGTAACGCACTGGTGGCGCAGGGGGCTTGTAAATCTGCCCCTTAGTTCTCTTCCTGATTCATGCACTCCAGGTTAGCAGTTTGCTTACAATGTGCTTGCTGCTTTACATCGAAGGGTACAGACCCGGAAGTAGACGATTTTTTTTGGTAAAATGTCTGAAAGGCGCCCTCAGTCTATCAGACAGGCACTGACTGTCCGACAGCCTGTCTGGGAGAACGTGCAGCTGTTTGTTTTCTTAGCTCGGATCTCCCAGAAGTGAGCACTGGAGGGCAGCAGTGTTTGAGGAGATGGCATGAACGAGAGATACTGTGGGATGATGCCATCAACGCAGGCCGCATTCCTGCTAATCACGTTCAGTGTTGTAGTGGCAAAGCGCAATCTAATGAATATTCTAATCTGAAAATCTACCTCACCTCTGGGAAAATCAATACCGTGCTTTCCACATTTAGCATTAGAAAAAATCAATATGTTATGCCACTGCAACTAAACGCGTTGTTGCAGCTTGGATGGTTTATTTATACTAAGCAGTCTCTCTCACTCACTCTCTCTCCTTCTCTCTCTCACACTCTCTCTCCTTCTCTCTCACTCTCCCTCCCCCCTTGAGGTAAGTGCATATAGGGATAAACAGATTAGCTATACTTAACTCTACTTCTAGGTACCTCGAAATATTAATGTAATCAAGGTACATATTTGCGGAGTTAGATATAGAAAACATGTACATATTTACCATTCAATATTTTGATCCTCGACATTGTGTTTGTGATTGTAGGCGATATTCAGGATATATATATATATATACACACACACACACACACACACACACAGCGCCACACACACACACACACACACACACAGCCACACACACACAGCCACACACACACACACACACACACACACACACACACACACACACACACACACACACACACACACACACACACACACACACACTCACACACACACACACACACACACACACACACAGTCTTCCTGTTTTAGAAAGTATACACCATGATAATATAAAGTCAATCTGAGGATCACTTCTATATATTTTTAAAATGTTTCTGAAGATGTGGCAAAATGAGCTCTTTTATTTGAAGGTCCAACTGAAGCTTGATGACAGGAACAATCAGGGGCTGTAATATAGGTGATCTGTAGATGGCTAACTCCTAGAAAAGTTAGGTTCTTGTTGTCTAATCACTCTGGCCACACTTAAAAAATGTTCTATATGAATTATAATTGTTCCTGTGTTGATTGGTAGAGGTTTACCAGTCATGGGGAGAGGAGATGGGGACATTACAGAGGTTCCAAACGTTGCATTCCCCAGCTCAATTTCCAAAGACAATGTTGTCTACTCCAACAAAAACCAATGACACAAATTTAGCATTAAGATTGCGCTTAAACCAAGGGATTGCATTTGCAAAGTTTTGTGTAATTCATGCAGTGTTTGTTTGAGAACATTAAAACAAAACTTTTTGGGAGACTTTAGCAATTGGGTATGTAGACAAGTTCAGCTTGACATCTGATTATGTCAAAAAACTGATTTTACCTTCCTTGGTCACTTTACTGGTTTGCTAACCACGATCTCTCTTTATGAGCACACCCAAATCCCAAGGGGCATGGCCATACAAAATTAGTAAAATGTGTAAAATTAAAGTTATGAAACAGGAAATTGGGGAATCAGACTGTGTAAGAACCATGTGAAAATGGCATTGCTGATTGAGATTCCAAAATTACAGTAAGGGCTGAGTAATTCTAGCATAGTGTGCAAAATAAGGTGGGCAAGGCGCAGACCATGCCTGTGGATACACGGGAAAAGGGTTTTGGGCACTGTGCACTCAACATACACTAAGGGCTGGAAATGATTGACTGGTGTGGCCAAAGGCCATGGTGCTTTCTCAGTATCTACTCAGCACTACAGTGTGCTGTTGCCAGTGGTTATAGTTTGTGGTCAAATACTATTTGACAAAGGCCTTGCCATTTGTCCAATGCTTGTTAAGCACATCCAGAGTCTGTTCCCAATAGGGTATTGGTGGTTGGATTAATTGTGTCAGTGACTACGGCTGTCTTGGAAATAGCATCATACACAAAACCCTTTTCATTTTTAGGGCTGGGGAATGAGAGAGAAAATTAAATGGGTACCTGTTTGCACGCTCCCTTATAATATCGTAGCCTCAACAAAGCAAATGTACCCCAGTATGGCTCTCAAATATGGGAACCAGACATCCTCACTAATGATCCTTTTTACTCAATTTAGGATGATTCATGTTCCAATACCTGGTGAGAAAACCCCTGGGGCAATTTACAAAACAGAACAGGATGGCCTCACACGCCCCCTGGGTGTCTTGCTTCATCATTGGCCATCCTGAACTTGCCAGAGGCTGCTGTAGTGGTGGGCGGCCCTCATTGTAGAAAGAAGGACCATTGTGGGATGTTCTAGAGGAGTGGGGGATCCTGACGACTATAAACAGAGCGCACCTACCCATATTCAAATTACATCATTTATTAAGTGGGTGATGTAGGGGTGATTAAAAACAAGTATTGGACTCTTGAGGCAAAATTACGAAGCTTGTGTCCTATCTAGGTCGACATGTTTCAACCCAACAAGGGGCCAAGGATGAGTCTGGAGCTTTCTTCAGGACCAGGATCCTGTTTGGCCCTTTTTAAATCCCTGTCACAAGTGTCAACACTCACTCAGTGCTCATGCAAACATATCATACCAGCTCCTAATGGCTGGTCAAGGTGAATTATAGGGTCCCAAAAATACATAAGGCATTTATTAGCATTTGCATTTATAAACATTTGCATTTGACAAAACAGTACATTGTGCAACACCCCAGTAATTGGGACATGTAATATTTAAAAACATGGGCAAGACCGACCGGTGATTTGCCAGTCTTGCAAGACTCAGCCATGCCACTCATGGGGCAGCACAACTGCCTTTTAGAAAAATGTGTGTGTATGGTGTGGTCCCGCTCATACAACATGCATATACCACAGAGTGAAATTTTGCTTTTTTCACACGCCCACATTCACAATCTAAATGTTACCCTAATTTTGGGACAGGTAAACCTAATGAAGGACTGGAATGAGGGGAGCCTTGTATTTACACATTTTAAGAAAAAGACATAATTGAAGCACCATACATTCAGTTAAATATCTGTGAGGGTCCTTTTGAAGTACTGCAAGCAAATAAGTATACAAACCCATCCGTCTTACTTCATCAAAAGTCTCTCCCTGTCATCAGCACCTATTCATACGTCTCCATCCTCCCAATGCAGCCATGTATTGCGGCAGCCCATTTTTTCATTTTTTAGTACAAACTTGAGGGAGACGCACATGGGCGGGGGTGGTATGTGGCATGTGGAATCACGCAGCCGTCCCTTTAAGCAAGCTGTGAATTATAGTTCCGTATGGGTTCTAAACTCCATTGTAAACTACTGGGCGAAGGGGGTATTTGTGTGTGAAAACACATGCTGTTCCCTTGACCATGTCAGGAATTGTAGTCCCATATACATTCTAAAAGCTTTTTAAACTATTGAATGAGTCTAGATGGTGGACACGTAAACAATGGCGCAACCCCCTCTGTGGGCATGCCAGGACGAGTAGTCCCTTATAAGTTCTAAAAGCCTCGTCACGTGTTGTATTTTTTGCGCTCTAGTTCAAAGAACCTCATAAAAACTTTCTGCCCAGAAACCTCACATCCTAGGATACAACTAGTGCCTTCTAGACTACTAGACTGGATCATAATGCCCCAAAAAAAATTACAAAGGACTATAGGTCCTAACTAATCCAATAGGTGGCAAGGGTTTTAGAATGTATATGGGACTACCATTAAAACTGAAATTGTAGAAAACGTTAGCAAACATTACAATCCACCAAATATTACAGACATAGATGTGAAGAAAGTCTTGCAGGACCTGAAGGAGGTTAGTACAAGCTCACAAGTGCCAACAAAAACAATTCTTAAAAATAATACTCTAATTGTTTCTGAACAGCCAACAAGTGAACTCCCTGGCAAACCATACCTAAAAAGATTAATTGACAGTAAATGTACAGCCTAAAGATAATAACAATAGCAATAGCAAATAAAAGATATGAAGAACTAGCTATAATCCAACACTTATAAACCACACATAAAAACACAACTTCTTACTAGTGATAGAACAATTATAATGTATAGTACTAGCAACAATACACTAGCCTTAACACAATGTAACACATGGATGATGGATTACACAACTAAGTCATACCCTCCACCAATCAGTCAAAAATATACAATACATGGTCAATACCTAAATACAAACATCTAAATTGTGTATGCACTGTTACCTAACAAAAAGGACAACTTACAATGAAAAGTCAACACTTCAAAAACTAAAAACGAACAACTATAACTCCAAACAAATTATCAACGATTATCAACTCACAAGGATTTACACTATACTGAAAACATACCCACACTGCAATTCAAGTTGCTATCACTTACATGGAGGCACCTACAGAAATCCACCTAAAATGTAGATACAATTACCATCAAAGTTGCACATGAGATTGAAAAACAGATAACTTAATTAATACAGGGAATCCATACAGGACCTGTGAAATATGTAAAAATGAATAAACACTCCAGGAAAACTAAAAAAAAGTAAAAACGACTTTTAGTAAAAACAAAAGAACAAAAACTATTTGATTCTTGGAAAAAGTAAAAACATCAAGATTAAAATAATATCCAATACCTGAAATAAATCTATGTAAAGCAAAAATATTTACAGCCGCCTCAATAATATTTACAACCCACATATGAAACACAGCTGAGTAGAAAATCTTTATAACACATATAAAACAGATATGATGTTATACATTACAAAGATGTTATAAATTATATTAAAGCCTACCACACTAACCTAAGATAGCTAAATCAGATTATACTTTAACCCCTTGTATGCTCATGACGGCTCCCGGCCGTCATGTGTCACGGTGGGGTGTGCGCACGACGGCCGGGAGCCTTCTGAATCCCGCCCACCATTTATTTCTCCCGCACAGCGAGGAAAATAAACCCGCGTCCAAGGGGTTAAAAAAAACTAGTAAAAGAACTTAAAAAAACAAAGTATAGCCTAACTAACCCTTAACAACTACTCTCTAACACTAATCCCTTAAAAAAATATCCAGTAATTTTATTCTTACCTAAACCGGACAGCAGGAATGGGAAAAACAACAGCTAACTGCACACATAGTCCAAAATGAGAAAGACATACTACAACATCAAGGAAATGGTGAAAATATCCTAAAAATTAACATGAAAAAAGGCTTACATTCTGTAGAAAACAATAGGAAAAATGCATATCTTTTTAAATGAATTTAAAAATGTAACAACTTACATTGTATTTTCTTGTTGAAAAACATTTCCAAACTGCCAAATAAATGCTTATATAACAATACTAAAATATAAATGCTATTTTTTTACAGTAATTCATAATACATTAAAAGTTATAAGAAAGAAAAAAAAATCTTTTATAATAAAATTAATGCAAAACACGTTGAAAAATATTTTTCTAATTATATACAAATATTTATATAGACTAAAAGTTTATTATATGGATAACGTTAATTTTATTGCACTAAAAATGAAAAAGAAAAATATGTTGATGAAAAATATGGTACAATAAAGTTGTAAAAATTAAAAATACTAAAAACTATAGTTAATTGAAAATATATAAATAAATAAAAAATACTTTCTAGCAAAAAATACTATATCAACTACAAAATTGAAAATATTACTAAATGGTTAACACTTTATGGATGTCAGATTTACTATTGCCATGCAAAAGTATTCCACATGGGGGAAAGCATTGGACTTTGTTAAGGGGCGGGGTGATTTACTATTTCTATTCCAAATGTAGCCGTTCTGGGGAAAGTGTTGGACTTGGGATCAGGTTTATTATTCCAAATGCAATCTTCAACACACTGGGGAAAGTGTTGGACTTTCAATGGGGTTTTCTTTACTATTCCCACTCCAAACTTTATTACAGCAATATAATCTGACATTAACTATCCCCAAAAAAGCAAAAAACGAAATAAATTATCCAAATGAAAAAAACACCATCATATAAACAGCATATTATATTTCTAAATATAAACAGCAATATTTAAATATTTTTAAAATATCATAATATAAGCCTAAAAATCAATTTCATTTTTATTTTTAAAATTGAAAAATATATTACATTTTACCAAAAAGGTTCATGTATATTTTCCCACAAATACTACTATTAAAACAACAATCAAACAAAATAATACAAATTACTCTTCAACCTATCCCCTTACAAACCAAACATCCTGCTCCTAAATATATTATAATTTAAATGTACATTACAAAAATTATTATTTTTAAAACAAGTAATAAAAACATATACTAAATACACATAAAACAATAATATACATTGCAATGATATTAAACACAACAATATTTTTAATAAGATCTCAAAATGTAATTCATTATTGACTTTGTAAACTTTAGCTGCTATTGTTTTAGATAGATGTTCATTGATTCTGTAATCTGAAAAATTTGCCCAAATCGTTTGAGGATGCTTAATATGTTTTGACATGTGAGAGGGGATGAAATGAGCTTGTGTTATGATCATATCACCCGAACTTTCCGGCCATATAAACTTCTTTATTAAATTCTCAATAACAACAATTTGACCCCGTTATGAGACTCCGTCTCGAGGTCGTTTGAGGACCTATGCCGCTTTCTTTGGTTTCTCTGGTGCTGTGCGGGAGCCCCTGGGTTTGCTTGCCGCTTGGAGACGCTGCCTCCACGTGGAGTAGGGCAGCAGTCGAGTTGAGACGCGCATGGGCAGTTCGAGCCCATGCACGTAGAGTACGGGTTGGTTGGTGAGCTGCGAAGGTGGCGCTTTTGATTACCAGGATGGAAGGAACTTGGAGGTATGGAGGGTAGAGGTTGATGGGAGAGGAGATGTGGATATCTCTGTGAATTATATCTTAATGCAGCGGGTTAGTGACTTGAGCGGCCCGGGTCACTCTAGCAGGCAGGGGAGAGCCTGTATGGAGAAACTTACTACACCACTAGATAAAGCAGATGCCCTACCAGAGAAAATCTCTAGGTATACTCTGCTTACCCGTGTAGTGGTGAAACAAGCTCGGACCTGTTCACACCAGCGACCACAGAGGCTCAAATTGTGTGGGCTGCAAAAAGGGTGGTGCAACCTAAAACCCCAAAAATGGGAAGACCAGCTAACAACAGGGGAAGAGCCCCCAAGGAAGAGGCAAGAAAATCACGCCCCCAAAAGGTTAGAGTAACTCCCTTGCTTACAACCTTTTACAAAGTTATGTTCCATTCTACCTCGCCTTCTACATCGATGGGGTGGGAAAAGAGAACCTGGTGGCTAAGACTCAGGAGAGATCAGGAGGGGAAGGAAGTAAGGGCAAGGCCCCGAAAAGTGCATTTTAGCACCAGTAAGCAGAGGTGATGAGAAGGAGGCTAGGAACGCCCAAGGAAGCCCATTTAAGGTAATTTCCAGCTGTCAACACAAAATAGGTTTGCCGCCCTTAAAATTGGGGGGGGGCAGAAGATATAGATGTGGATCTAGACAGAGAAAGCCCTCCCCAAGAGAGCTATCCTCAGGCACCACCAGCCACATTGGCTATACCAGTGACACCAGTTTCATCAGTTATCGAGTCTGAAGCTGGGTTTGGGCCTGGGTCTGAGAATTTAAATCCAGGTATTGAAACTCACCTGACTGCCATACTACTAGGATTAAAAGAAGGGATTAACTCCAGATTCAAAAAGTCGGAAGCAAACCAAGCCAATATACAAGCCTCCTGTACTTCCTTGGCACAAAAGTTGGATGAAGTTGTAGTACATACTAAAGTGCTGGAGGAGGAAGTAGAGAGTTGGAGGCATGACGTCACCAAAAACTCTGAGGGAGTGGGAGAGCTAACCAAGGAAAACATAGGACTCAGGGCAGACCTGGAGAGTATAGAGAACCATACCCGGAGAAACAACCTGAGACTTTTAAACATTCCTGAGGCAGAAGAAGGAACAGATAATAAGGCTTTTGTAATTAAAATGCTGCGTGAAACAGCCTTACAAGACAGGCTAGACATTAACTTGGATTGCGAAGTGCAGCATGTTCATCGCGACCCCTTCAGACGGAATCCCCAGAGGCAGAAGACAAGGAAGATCCTTATAAATGTTCTTTCGTACTCTGTTAAGGAGCTAATACTATCGGCAGCCCTCAGAAGCAGCACATACTCATTTCAAAAGTTTTCTTTTAGCATCAGGTCAGATGTTTGTCGAGCCACGGATTTGAAACAATGGGAACTAGGCAAAAGGATGGATGAACCGAACAAACTTAGGGCTAATGCCCAATTAAAGTTCCCGGCAATGCTTCGAGTAATGTGGGACAATCTAATGCGGAATTTTAGGTCAGTTGAAGAGGCATATGACCTAATAGCTACTATAAAAAAGAGGGGTACCCTTTAAAAATGTTTTTTTTTTAAGTATGTACACAAACTATATTAATTGAATATAGGACAGTATAAGCTGAGGAAAATCTCAAATTGCATGGGGTGGGTAAAAAGGATAGGGCGGCGTTAAAGGGGTGTTTAAAGGGGGAGGCCATATTTCACCTTTTGATTTTTCCTTTTTGATTTTTTCTCTTTCCCTTATTTACACATTTTTAACCCAGAGAATTCCTCACTCCGGAGGTTCAAATAGGCATTTGTATGCCTGAAGAGAAAGGGAGGGTTCCCAAGGGTAAAAGAAGGAGGGGGTGAGGGGTGGTGGGAGGGCACAGGGTGGGGAGCAGTGGGAAAAAAATTAAAAAATAGATCCTCATGACATTCTTTCTAGTATTAAACAAGGACATATCTTAAAATCCATGCAGAGATGGGCGGGCATGAGAATACTCTCCAGGCGTTAACGTGGAACGTAAATGGCCTTAGATCTAAGGCTAGGCGGAGGTTAATATTGAAATATTTGGAGGAGTCTAAAGCACAAGTAATTATGCTACTAGAAACCTATTTAACTGCAAGCGAAAGTAGGGAAGTGTATGCTAAGATAAAGTGGATTGAGGGCTACATAGTTTCAGATCAAGTAGAGTATTGTAAGGGGTGGCGATATTCATCAGGGGGGTCCGTAATCGATGTAATAGCATCTAGAACCGACAGCTGAGGTAGGTGGGTTATAGTGACTGTAAGATGTACCAGTATAGTATTTACATGTGTGGCCTATTATGGGCCTAATGTGAATAACCCCCAATATATAACCGACCTACATCTGCGATTAGCTGGAGTCTCCACTCCTATTATGATTGGAGGAGGTTTCAATATTTTATTAGACCCATTATTAGATAGATCCACCTACAGGGCTAGTGGACAGGCTCAGGCACCTAGGACAAGGCAGGCTCTGAAGCACATGCTTTATGAAATGGGTTTGGTGGATGTATGGAGACAGCTAAAAGGGCAAAAACGAGGGTACACCTTTCATAGTAAAAAATACTCCCACTTCTCCAGATTAGATTACCTATTAGTAGACCAAGTATGGGCAGGTAAACTAAAAGATACAAACATTCTACCAGCCCATATTTCAGATCATGCCCCGGTAAGTACTACACTAGCTGGGGTGAAAGTAGGTTTAAGAACAAGATGGACCCTAAAAAGATCAATTCTATTAAAGACAGAGGTGTACACCAATGTGAGGGAAAGGGCCAATTAATTTTTGGGGGAGAATGCTCGGTCCGCTCCTTTAAACATTATATGGGATGCCTTTAATAGCGAGGGCTAATACAAAATCAAGCATTGTACTTAAATAAATGGGATAAAGCTGACTGAAGTATCGGGAAGTACGAGTGGGGAACTGGAATTAAAGATGCAGTCTCCTGACCCCTCCCAAAATGCAGAGTCTTTAATTAAACAATTGGAAGCGGCAAGACTAAATCATAGGATGACCCTTGAGATCAAGTGCCGTGATAAGTGGGCGGCTGGTAATATGGATCATTTCGAATATGGGGAAAAGGCCGGCGCACTGTTAGCCTGGAAGTCAAGGGCTGATAAGTCCCGGAATTATATTAGAGAATTAGTTATTAATGCCCAGGGGGTCACTTCAAACAAGGAAGAAGAGATCAAGGCCCGCCTGGTCTCCCTCTACTCAGAACTATACACTGAGGAAATTAGACCAGAAGAGGAGACAGTAAAAAATTGGCTGGATAAATTGGATCTCCCAGTCCTCTCAAGTGATGGCAGGAAGATAATAGAAGCTGAAATAACTGAGGGCGAAATTAGAGAACAAGTTAAACATTTAAAAAGAGGAAAAGCAGCAGGTCTGGACTCTCTGCCAGGAGAATTTCACAAGATAATTGTAGAAGAAATCATCTCAGACATGGTAGTATTGTTCAATTCGATCTATAAGGGGGAGGAAGAAATCCCAGCCTCATGAAAGGAAGCCATAATTATGTTGATCCTCAAGCCCACAAAGGACCCAAAGAGTGCGGATTCATACCGGCACATCTCCCTGCTAAATGTCGACTATAAAATCTATGCCGGCATTTTGGCAAGGAGATTGGTCAAGGTAGCACCTCAGCTAATCCACACAGACCAGAAGGGATTTGTTCCCAGGAGGCAGATTCAGGAATTTACTCTGTCCTTGATTGGGATGATTGATTTGGCAACCGCGCAGTCGTTTCCCTTGGCGGTAATTACCATAGATGCCGCCAAGGCATTTGATCGCGTATGTTGGACGGTTTTGTGGACGGTTCAGGAATCAATGGGCATTAGTGTGGGCTATATTAAGGCCATACACACCTGTTTCAAGGCCCTACAGCCAGTATTCTGGTAAATGGAGTTTTTACTGAGCTTTTCAAGATCACTAGAGGTATGAGGCAGGGCTGTCCACTATCCCCTCTCCTCTTTGAAATTTATATTGATCGCTTAGCCCAGCTCCTGCGGAAGGATGACCAGATAATCCCCATTCACTCACTAAGTTTTTGTAGCAAAGTAGCCCTGTTTGCAGACAACCTTATACCTCCAGCCCAGATAGAACGGTACCAAGGATGGAACAGTTAACTAAGGAATTCGGGGAAATCTCTAGTTATTTAGTAAACGCCACTAAGACCAAAGTGATGATGTGGAATGTAGATGGGTGGGAAGAAAGAGGGTGTTTGGAGATGAAATATCTAGGGATTAACATAATTAAACAGATCAAGGAGATTCCAGCCTGGAACCTAATTTGAGTGGGAAAAGATATAGACAGAACCCTTGCCAGATGGAGAAACCTACCACTCACTATCCATGGGAGGGTGAGCTTGATTAAAATGTTTATCCTTCCCAAGTTAATATATGTATTTAAGTGCATCCTGTTAAAATTCCCTAAAGAACTACTAAGTAAAATTCAATGGAAAATAAATAGCTTTATTTGCGCCTCTCGAGGAGTACGTCTCTCATGGAAGAAGCTAAGAAGACGACTTCATGGGGGAGGTCTAGCCCTACCAGATCTCAAGATATAATAATGTATGACATTCGAATGCTTATAGGGGACCCTGACTCAACTACCTGGGGCCTAATACTGCGGGAAATGACAAATGAGTTCGGAGTAGCTTTTTTGTACAAGTTTGGGGCTCAGAAATATTTTAAGAAAGTAAGATTAAAAGTGTTAACAGCATCCGTAAATTTATGGTTTACAATGAAAAAGATGCTAACCATAGGATAATTCTTGGAATTTTCCCTTATCTGGGACTCGCCCGGTAGACCGGAATGCCTAAAAGATGGCCTGGTGTTACCATTGAAGCAAGCTGGGATGATCCAACAATTAGTAATTACTGTTGTTAAATCGACCGAGTGCTGCACAGAAACGCACTCACCTTTGGGAGGCTGCTGCTGCTGCTGGGCGCTGGGCTGCTGACGCCGTCTGTGATCCCTGTTGACGGCGCCATTCACCATCTCGGCTGCCGAGGGGAGGAACTACGGTTCCCAGCGTCCCTAGCGGCCGGACACCACCACTTCCTGTCCCGCGCACCAGGAGGTGCTTAAAATCACGGAGCTCCCTCGGTGGAGCGGGGACTGTTGTTAAATCGACCGAGTGCTGCACAGAAACGCACTCACCTTTGGGAGGCTGCTGCTGCTGCTGGGCGCTGGGCTGCTGACGCCGTCTGTGATCCCTGTTGACGGCGCCATTCACCATCTCGGCTGCCGAGGGGAGGAACTACGGTTCCCAGCGTCCCTAGCGGCCGGACACCACCACTTCCTGTCCCGCGCACCAGGAGGTGCTTAAAATCACGGAGCTACCTCCGCGTCGCGGACGGCGCCGGGCGGAGCCCGGGCAGAGGGCGGGCCGTCTGTGGCCGTCAGTGGACTGCAGTGGTCGGGCGGGCCACCCCCCTAACAATCCCTTCCTGAGGTGAGCATTACATCAGGATAACTAAATGGCCAATTGTACGGCTACCGACATTAACACTGATGCTTTTACCCAGGGTGTTGATACCTCCGTCTCCCTTATCACGTCCTTTGAGACACTGATAGAAACAGCTTTTAATGAAATTGTAGAGACTGAGAGGAGGTTCTCTATGGGTTCATTCACCACCAACAATCAATCGAGCTTAACAAGCAGTACAAATGGGAATATACACATAACCCCTGCAGTCATTGTGCTTAAGCCATCTCATTCTGCTGTTAATGTGCCCATCGCTTTTGACAACGAAAATACTGTCACATATATAGCACCAGACCCCGCATCTTCAGCACCAGCTGTTGTTATCCCAAACCAGGTACAGACATCAACATCTCCTATATCTTTGCTGACTGATACCGTTCCTGCCATCACAATAGCTTCCCAGGTTGATGTCATTACCCTGGACAGTATGGAACCTAGCAGCAACAAACAGGGAGGGGGAAAACGTAAAAGAGGCATTACTAAGCAAGGTGCTAATAAAAGGACACAACCGTTAAACCATAAGAATCAGCCCACACCACAAAGCTTGTGGAATAAACAAAAATCTTCGGGGGCACAAATTGTTGTTATTACGGAGGATAAAGAATTATCGGACACGGACAGCATCGCTGCCGCATCTACCATTCATTCAAGTGGGAACTCCAATACTGTTTGGACCCAAACTACATTAATGGGAGATAATTATAATCTCTCAAGACAAAATGCGAACCTCATCGAAACTATAGTGGACACTGTTTTTAATCGGTTAGAAAAGCAAATGATCAACCAGTTTAATAATGTTTTTAAAAGACTTGACAGATTAGATAACCTGGTTAAAAATGGTGAAACAAAAAGGAAGGGGTCTGTCATTCTGGATCAAATCAGAACCGACCGTCTTTTAAAAGAATTGGAATCTGTAAATAATACATTGTCATTAAAGAAACTGGAAACTACCACCATTTTGGGCGGGGCTATGAGTAACTCTGGAACATTACCCTCGCCTATTGCACCATCTACAACTCAACCCCGACCCACTAATGGAGGGTCGAACTTGACAAAATCCAATTTACCCACTAAACCTACCCCTACACCTGCCCCTAGAAAAACTACCATCCCCATTATTAGCAACAACGTTGAATCCGACCGCAACAATGGTCCTACTCAACCTACAATAGCAGCAAGACCCACTGTTGCTAATAATAATGAGGGAACTGGCCGACAAGGGACAAGCAAATCTTTCAAACACCAAGGGCCTGCTTTACATCTGCCTCCGGATGCTTGCCCTTTTGTTTTGGTCCTTGCAGGTGTACCGCCATTGAGGAAGGATCAGGGGGAATCATGGGTGCAATTGCGAAATAAATGCATAGACTGGCTGACCAAGCATAAAGGTGTCGGATATGAGATCTCAAGAGAGATTCTATCGGTCCGCAGGGTCGGGCCCCTGACCAAAGATAAGGAAGGCGACTGCATAGTCCTTAATTTTCATAATCCAGGGACTGTGAGAAACCTCCTTAACAGGAATAGTAATTGTTCTGCCATTTCCACTGTTGCAACCATGTTACCTTTGAGTTATTTCTACAGACAAATGGCAATACAATCTCGGCCTCCTCTTATGGGATTTCAGCCCTCATCAACGCATTTTCAATCATTACCTATGTATTTTCAGCAACCGCCCATGCAATTCCAACCTGCCCCATTCCAATTCAAGATGTTTAATAGATTTGCACCTTTGTCGGACCTGGATATGCAAGATTGACCCTCTCTGACCAACCCTGCTGCATCATCTTTGTCACCAATTCCAGAACCCCAGGTTGCCCCACAACCTTTGCCTCGGTCTGTTATGAGTCAAAAACCTTTGATTCATAGACAACCGTCCTTGGATTCTGAACTATCTCTTGTCAGCTGGAATATAGCAGGACTAAAATCCAAGTTGAAAATTAAAGAATGGTTAAATTGGGTCAACAACAACTGTGACATATTGATGCTACAAGAAACTTGGTGTTTAACTGCACCAACAATGGAGGGATTTTGCTGTTATAACCTAAAGGCTTCCCCCTCTCATATGGGTCGGCCCAGTGGGGGCCTATCCATCTGGTCCAAAATAAAATCTGGGGTGCAAACCAAATTGATCCCTACACCGGGTAATTGTTTTATGGCTATGACATACATTAACAGAATGAAATTGTGTATTATTAATTTTTATAATAATGATTTTGTAATTCGTCCAAATAATAATTTTATTTCATTGTTTACTTTTATTGACGATATTATGGAAGGGCATAAGTATGGGTCTTTTGATGGCATTTGCATCGGAGGGGATTTTAATGCCCATATGTATCGCAACAGCCCACTATGCAAAAACGGCGAGGAGCTGAAAAACCATCTAGCATCCCGCGACCTAGTAAATGTAATGGAAACCGCAGGTTCTAGCGTAAATAAAACAACAACACCTACTTTTATAGGTCATGGCTGTGCTTCTACGATAGACTATATATTTACATGCCCAACATTAAGTGATATAACTCTAAAAGCAGAAGTCATTTGTTCGGCTTATAGCGACCACTATCCGCTTAGAATATATCTACATATTCCACAGACCATGAAGGCTGCAGCAAAGTTAGAGACTGGACCACAAACTCTGGCATTATCCACCGATAGATTAAGACTAGTATGGAAAGGGGTGGACAATAAAGACATTCTAGCAAGAGTAATTAAAAAACACCCTGAGACAGTAGAGACTTGCCTGTCATATCTGAGTCCTGCTAGTGATGTGGTTGATGCTTTTGGTAACCTATGTGGGGCCATTAAAAGAGAATCCTCCAAACCATTTAGGCAGAACACAGCTCATGATCCCCGCTGGTTTGATTTGTCTTGCTCTAAGGCCAATAGGGACCTGAGGGCTGCTTTAAAAACTAACCCAAGGGATGCCATACTCGTGAGAGAATTAAGATCAAAATATAAAACTGCCCTATATACTAGATCTGAGGCCTTAGTGATCAATCACTGGGAATCTCTCACGCGTACTGCCACACTAAAGGATACCACAGGTTTTTGGAGAGAGGTTAAGTCCTTAAGATCATTTGGCTCTAGCATCAACCCAATTAACTGTAACATAACGGGCGAGGCGTGGGTAGAACATTTCTCCCAAATTTACGCTATATCAGATACTCTTCTAGATACTGTTCACTTACCCAATAGCGCCGAACCTCTGACCTTCACAATAATGGAGGTCGAGGATGCTATAACTGACAGCGCTAGCAACAGAGCTCCCGGCCCGGACGGTCTTTCTATTGACCAGATTAAATCAGAAATCAACTTTTGGGCCCCTCTATTATGCAACCTATTTAATAATCTGTGTGATAGCTCAATTCCCGAATCCTGGTCGAACAGCGTTATCGTACCGATATTTAAAAAAGGTGATAGGTCGGACCCCGCATGCTACCGTCCGATCTCACTGATCGATAACACGTTAAAGGTCCTTGGAAGGGTAATCTTTAAACAGATAAGGAATTGGGCTGAGGACAACAATGTTCTTCATTGCAGTCAATTGGGATTTAGAAGCCAAGTAGGCACTGTCGAACAATGTCTAAACTTAAATTTAATCATGGCCAAATACATTATTGTTAAAAAATCCCCTCTTTATTTAGGCTTCATGGATCTGAGTTCCGCGTTTGATTTTGTTAATCGCTCTAGGTTGTGGTCACTTTTGCTTGATTATGGTTTGGATGACTCACTGGTGTATTTTCTTTCTGATTTACATCGGGACTTAAAAGCGAGAGTACGAATTAATAATGATGGTGATCTGTCCAATGATGTTTTTATTAGCAGAGGAGTTAGACAGGGCTGCGTACTCGCCCCACTGCTTTTTATTTTATATATCAATGGGTTGAGTAGCACTTTGAGTAAGATTACTAAGGATGTCCCAATTATAAATGGCTCCCCAATTACTACCTTACTTTACGCGGACGACGCAGTATTAATGGGGCGTACCCCGAATGCCTTACGCATTTTATTCTCTGGGTTTGTTGCCTTTATGTCCGACCTTGGTTTAAATACCAATTTTAAAAAATCTTTTATTATGAACTGCGGACCAAAAAAGTATAATATTACTTCAATTAAATCTGGCAACAATATCTTAAAATGCACTAACACTTTCCCCTACTTAGGGTTGTTGTTCTCCAACTCAGGCTCATGGCAGCCACATGCTGCCTATGCGAGAAATAAAATTGGTAAGTCAATCAATTCAATTTTTTCTCTCCGACAACCAAAACTGGCTGATGTTGTCACACCCCTGCTCAACATTTATCGTACCCAATGCCAGCCAACCGGGACATACGGAGCAGAAGTGTGGGGTTATTGTAACAGCACGGCTCTCCAGTTGGAGGAAAACAGATTCTGTAGGAGGGTGCTGGGGGGAGTTCTCTGTGCCCCCACATTTATCTGTCACAATGAACTGAGGCTGCCTTATATTGCTGATTTTATTAGGTCCAGGCCTGCTCTTTTCTGGATTAAAATATGGTTAAATCCTGCGGCATCCTTAACGCGCAGTATAATATCTGACTGTTTGTTAAGTGATAGATTCCATCACATACCCTGGTTAGATGCAGTCAAGAATAGCCTGCAGAGCGTGGGCCAAGGCTCTTTATTCAGTTCCCCTAACTCTATTGTACCCGCTCATAAGAACAGTATTAAACGGGCATTGCTTGACTCATATAAAGAGGAACGTATGAGATCAGAATCTATTAAACCTGTTGTTATTAGATATCTGCGCATTATTGACTCAGGCAGTGATAACTTGAATAATTGTTACAGATACTTGTCAACACCATTAGGAAAGTGGAATCGGAGCCTTTAATTTAGGTTTCGGGATGGAAGCATAGTTAATTTGTTCAGCTTCCCTCTTGGCTATAACAAAAGACTTGAAGAGTTGGATTGTCCCTGCCCTCATGGCGGAAAATAAAGTTTGTTGCACTATCTCTTCTTCTGTGGCCATTACAAATTGTATACCTGTAAATATTTAATGCCGATTCTTCGCAAATATAACCTCAGAGATTATAATCTCGCATTAAAATTTTTTCAAATGTTGCATATAGATGAAGTTATATATACTGTAAGCTGCTTTATAAAAGTTTGTGTGAGATCGAGGGCAAGCATGGAACATGGATAATGGTCAATAGTATTATGTTATTTGATACATTCTTTGCACTTTGCACTTTACCACTCAGTTGCAAAATTGACTACAGATTTAATTGTATATGTGCCTAGATATAAACGACCACTTCGGGAGTACATAAACTGAACTTTGTGATTAAGTACTCCAGTAGATTATTATCCCTACTTTCACCATGTATTTTGCACTTTATACTTGTACATTGCACTTTATGATATATATGCTGCTTAGGCCCAACTGTATAATCTGTATAATCTGTTTTTAATCTTTTATACATGCTTTTAACCTTTTTAATTGTATTTTAAATGTATTTTCATTCTGTATGTACTTTTATGGATGCACTAAAATCCGAATAAAGATCATTTGAACTTTGAACTTGAATTAGTAATTACTATTATATCTTGATGCAAGGTGGGTGCATTATCTGCGAGATTAGCCAACTGAGCTTCCAAACCCACTGAGTTCTCTTTTTTTTGAGGTTTTTCTTTTTTTTAACCTAAATCTTGGGGGTGGTATAGCCTTGAAATTATGGCCCATTTTAATGTTATGAATTTCTTTGGAGTCCATAAAACAGTCACACAAGCCATTATAACAAGCAGATTGCTCACTTTGCCACTGGATTCAAGCTAGCCTGGCTGATGAAGGGTGTTACCCAGAAACTGGTCCCAGGATGCTTGTTTCCGGTCCAGGGAAGACATGGCTTGGCAGTTCGGGCTGGACTGTTCCCAAGAGGCACAGGGTCAATACTGATTTGCATATAGCTGTGTCAGAACTGGGGTGGCAAGTGAACTAAAGAATGATGATGGATTCAACTCAGATCTGTGATTGGGAGTGAGTGTCTGAAAAGTTTCAGCGCTCCCTCCATCATCTCCATGTGTTTGCAATGGAAATGAATACCCTGTTCTAAAAAGTCTTGAATCCGCAGTGCCTTAGGGCCAGATGTAGGTCGCCAAATACTGGTCGGTAACGGCCGAATTCGGCCGTTACCGACCGGTATTTGGCTTTTGAGATGTAGGTGCCTGAAAACAGGCCATTTCGGTAATTTTACCGAATCTGTAAATATACCGGTCGGTAAATTTACCGACCGGTATATTTACAGAATCGGTAAAATCGAGATGTAGGTGGGACTCTTCTGAGTCCCACAAGCCCTACAAAATTGGTATTTTACCATCAAATACAAGTTGATGGTAAAATACCGATTCAGGTGTGCATGCACATGTGTGCATGCACACCTATGCCATATGACAGGCAGACCTGCCCTTAGGGCAGGTATGCCTGCCACATGGCACCTGAACCCGTTTTGGGGGTGCTAGAGGGTGTCAAAGTGACACCCCCTGCACCCTTGTGAAATTCGGTATTTACCGATTCGGTAAATACCGACCGGTAAATGCCCAATCATTCCTATGGGCTTCAAAGCCCATAGGAATGAATGGGCATTTACCGGTCGGTATTTACCGAATCGGTAAATACCGAATTTTACCGATTCGGTAAATGCACATCTGTATTTACCTACATCTCGGTACTTATATTTTACCACTTCTTAAATACCGAATCGGTATGATTCGGTATTTAAGAGGTGGTAAAATAATTTTACCTACATCTGGCCCTTAGTGATTTATATTGCAAATGTTTGACTTCTAGTTGAGAGTGAGCTGCTTGAAAAAACATGCAAAACGACTTAATTTACTATATTAATTGCAACAAATACTCTGAGCTGTGTCCTTGCCCAAGAAAATAGTAGATGCATCGTTATTTAATTTAACAATTCCAGTTTGCATGCAACAAACACATTGTATTATATATGTCCTTTCATCTTTAATTTGCTCTTAGTGTACAAAGCCTTGCCAGGCGCACTGTGTGGTTCATGTGAAGCTCAGTAACAGTAACTTTACAACACATACAGCCAGGCGGTGTAACATTTAATGAAAATTACCCGGTTTGTTTCTGTAAAATAAACCTGATTAGCACGCTTTTCAATTCACTTCTGTGCATCCAGGAGTTTTCTTATCAGCACTCAAACACCTATGTATATGAGCTCAAATTTGACTTTGAAGTCTGTGCAATTAAGGATTACATGACTACCTGATTAATGTTTGCAGCACCTTTCCGGGAGGTAAATCTTTTACTCCTGACAGTTTTTGCATTGTACAGAGAAGCTGAAATTCCTTTCGTTGATCACGAGTGGTGAGCACGCGACCTTGTGCTGCCTGACCTCACTTTGTTGATGTTTGCAGCAAAGGACACATACATGAATTAAAGACAGAGGAGACATTTCTGTTTGTCTCTTATTGCTCAATGGGTGTTTCTGTGGACAAAACGTTGTCAAATACTAAATGCTCAAAGCTCTACACATCGGATCACACTGTTTAATTGGAGTACAAGCTGCATAGTGCATAAGTAAAAATTTGCAATATTGGCAATGCCGATATTTCTGCCTTTAATGTTCCACAACTTGTACTGATTGGGACACATCGTGGGGCATATTACCAACAACTAGCGATACTTATCACTAAATGGGCTTAGCGAGTTTTTTTTATCGCCAAGCATCGCCGGATATTATCGCAGAGATAACGTGCTATTAGCAACGTTTATCTCTAAAGCGATAAAATATCCGGCGATATCGGCGAAATGCGTGAATATCGCTGAGAATACAGCGATATTCACGCATTAACGCCAATAGGGTCTTAGCCATAATATCCACCTCCCATCGGATATAATGGCTAAGAACTGGTCTGAGCAGGCGTTAGGTTTTGGAGATATTCGCGCTCAGCGCAAATATTTCCATCGCTACGCCTGCGTTGATAATAGGCGATAGCGATGTTAGCGACTGCTTTCAGTCGCTAACAGGTTGGGTACGCCCACTTTGCATGTCATCAGCGATAAATATCGCTGACATGCAAAGCGGGCCCCAAACCGCTCGCTATTGCCTACAAGCTGTCGTTAACTGCTCTTAGCGAAAGCTTGCTAATAGGGCGATAGAATTATCGTCACTTAGCGGCCAAAAATGGCTGCTAAAGCGGCGATAATCTCTTATCGCCCTCCTTGATAATATGTCCCCATTTCCCATGCAATCACACCTCTCCACCTGCACTTACACAGTAACACTCCTCCGTCTTCTGTTACATGGACACACCTCTCTGGCTGTTCAGACACAAACCCTAGAGCTGCACAGACACACCTACCTGACTTTTCAGACACACCCCTCTCGATGTGCAGACACACCTCTCCGCTTGCACTCGCAGAGATGCAAGCCTTCGCTGGTCAGACACACACATCTGATTGCACTCACACACGCACACCTTTCGCCTGCACTCAAGCAGGCACATACCTTCCACTAACGTCATGTAGCTGCACATCTGCCTGGTCTTACACAGGCACACCCTACATCTGCACTCGAGCAGGCACACCCTTTCATGTGCACTCACAAAGGCACACCCATACACCTGCACTCGCAGAAGAACCCTGCTCAACCTGTAGTCACACAGATTCACACCTCCCCTTGCACTCACACACACACACCCTTCACCTGCACTCACAGAGGCACATTGCTCACCCCACACTGAGACAGATACATTACTCAAATATATGTTGATGTTGAGACTTTTAAAAGAAGTACTTTAAACTTTAAAGGTGCACTTGCTGTTCACAGTGATGCTTAGGGCTTGATTACGAGTTCCTTATAATATGCAGGCTCATGCGTAAACTCCTGTTTACACATGTGTTGGAATTATGAGTTTGAAGGTATTTAACACATCGTATAATTATCAGATGCTTTAACGCAACCTTCATAAGATTTCGGCAGGTCATATCTGCTGAAATGAAATAGGGGAAAACATGCAGTTTTTACTAAATAATGCCAATTTTGGTGCGTTAAACACCAAAATCCACATGTTGTTCCCCCATGAGCTTGTAATAGTTGTCATTTATTGCACCCGATAAATAATGCACCCCGTGGTATCATTATGTATCAAAGCAATAGTGCCTACGCTCGTAATAAGGTCCTAAGTGTCTTGGCTGAAATTTAAAAGGGGGAATATCACGGCACTGATTGAATCCAGTAACCAGGCAGAAGTCCTAGAAGGCACAGTTTATATGGTGCCCTGGCTCCACTTCACTGGTCATGCATCACAACAGTTATACCAATTAAAAAACTACACTATCGCATACCAGATTCTAGACCCTTTTTTGTGCATGCAAACATTTGACATGACTTTTGAAAAACATCCATTCATTAAGCAAAGCATAAAAAAATAAACACTCCCCTCGCCAGGGAAACGTCGTTTCCAACGCGGTCGTTACATCGCGATGCCATTACATCGCGGTTTTTAGAACGCAAGTCGTTACAACGACTTGTGCTGGATGGCGCTCCAGGACAAGGAATAGTATAATTTACTCTCCAACACCTTCCCTACTGTATGTAGACTGGAGTTGGAATAGTAAATTATACTACTCCTAAGTCCAGCACCCTCCAACGCAAGTCGTTGTAACGACTTGCGTTGTAAAAACCGCGATGTAATGGCATGCGATGTATTAGCATGCATTGTAATGTCATACAGCCCCTCCCCATGATGCCCCTGACTTTAAGTTCAGTCACTTAATCCATTTATATTCTGATATAAAGCTTCCCTGATTGAAGCTGCTTGATCCTGTCATTCAGAGAGTTCTAATCATCAAACCAAAGGGAGAATGGCTTTGAGATCTTTGGCCACCATCTTACTCAGAAAATGTAGGTAAGTTCGTAAATTGCTTCTTGTATCCTTTTAAGATTTGAGCATTACTTTCTTTTGAGCAGATGGACCGAAATGCATGGAATTGTATCTGCTGGTGAAGTGGCTGCTGAGCAGCGACGCCACAGCTGTTAAACAGGGACAGACATGTAGTTGCTGTCAACCAAGCAGTGTGTTGGATATATTATTATTCCTATTTATAAAGCGCAAACCTATCACTCATAAGGTTTCAAGGCTCTGAGTGCTGTCGCTGAGATTAAGTGAGCTATTGCCCAGAGTCACATGATGCTGAGTTGAGCTGCCACCAGGGATCTAACCGTGACCCCACGCTCCGGAGTCAGCCTCTCTGGCCGCTGCGCCATACCCCTCTCTCTCCATGGGGTGTGTACAATATACTGTCTGAAAATATGCTCTGTTGCACATTTCTCTCTGTCAGTCTTGACTCATTGATTTGCATGAGCTGTCTTCACTTGTGTTCATTCGCAGGAGTGCAGTAGAGTAACTGGGGATGGAAATTAAGGTGTGCAACAGTGCAATTCTGGGGCAGGGATAGTAAACTGAAATGAGAGAGGCATGAGGTGAAATAAAGACTAAACACCCCTGATATTCCGCAGCCACGTCATTCGACAGTAGAGCCGACAGGTTTCCTAAAATAAATTTGGACCTGGTGCATATTCTTTAACAAATTAAGCACTGGGCAGAAATAAGCCTGCCTATGTCAAAACCTTCCTCACTCCTTGCGCTTACACGAACCACCACACAAACCACTGTCTCAGGAAAAGAAATACATTCTCACAGAAAAGCTTTAGTGACTGGGCTGCATAATAATGTGCACTATTGTATTCCTTTCTAAATATGTTTCCGTGCTCCAAGATGTGACAGAAGGGAGCACCGTGGTGCCTGACTAAAACATTACCCATTTTTCATCCTGAGTTGAGTCACACAACAAGCAAATAGATGAGGCGAATTACACCACAGATACTGTCGGCATCATCCGTCACCGCCCTAGCGCATATCTTAAGACTCCTCTGGGTGGCACGTGCATCTACCGTAAATCTTCAACGGATGGCGCAGATAAAATGCCTGCAAGCGCCGCCATATCTTTAGCCCTCCAAAATGATAAATAACTTCACGTGTTAAGCAGCGTCACCTTTATGCTATTCGTGTCACAGATTTCCACAAAGACAATCTGCAGAGCACACAATAGTTGCAACAGCATTACACCATGTTCTTTTTTATTGGAATACGTCATTGTTATGCATCACTTCAAGGCATTTAACAATTACCATGTGGCCATGCTGACAAACGGTTGTAAACGACTGTAATCATTGTGTTACAGTAGACTGGTGTCTTGATTGGGTAAATGAAACAATGAAATATGTATGAACTGAAAGGGCGAGATTTTGATCGATACCTTATATCTATTGATCCAAACCTCGATCTGGTCGACTGAACCTTTGTTGCCTGTCTTGGAAGAAAACAGTACACCTATCTGCAAGTTAGTTCACCCAATAAAGGACTTTACTCTCAAAGATCACGGACAACTTCTAGGTTTCAAAAGTTTATTGTAAAGATATAATGAGCTGCAAATACAGACATCTCAGAATGAGATTCACGAGATACACAGGTCCAATTACATACATGTGCTCTCGAAAAGCCCTCAGACGAGCAACAGAAATCACTAACACAAGTTCTAAAAATAATAAAGCTATCAGCATAGACGCATATCGCTCCTTCATTTAGATTGGAGGAAAACAAACACAGGTTAGGCGTCCCTACCCTGTTCTAGATGGTATCCCTACTTAACCAAATCCCAACCTAACAAAGGTGTCAGCGATGAATGACCCCCAAGGGAAGTCACCCAATCTAAGTCTCTTGGTGAAAACCTAAAGTTCTCCAGTCATGACCCCTCACTGCCTACCCATCCGCTCTCTAAAGGGTCCTCAGGTATCTGCTCTAACTCCACCCAGGGGTGCTGTCCCTAATACAAAACAGTCAACAACATTTGAGACGCCCCTTGCGGAACGCCCCTCACGTGGTGCAACTTCTGGCTTTTTCCATGATGCTTTGTCGTGGGCCTCATGCGTTAGAGTTGACCTTGCTTCTCAGACTCTTCTCCGGCCCGCTGATACCCCTTAAACATTCCAGAACCCTCCTCCATGTCTGGGCCGTCCACTGAACAGACCTCTATTCATTCACTTATAATTGGATCCCCCCTTTCCTGTTGCAGACAGATATCTGCCGCCAAGAACCCAACTCTCATAGACTTCTAAAAAGGCTTGCAACATTTCTCAGCCCAGACATGTACGTGTAAATCAATGCTAAAACATTTCAGGCCTACAATATTTCTCATTATGATTATAGCATTCAACTTCTTCATTTAATTAAAGCATGTTAAAACTCTTATTCTATTATTTAGAAAACATTACTATAAATCATGGCCCATTAATGCAATGACCAAAAACGTTAAAACAATCTGTGTCGTGAAAAGAAACACCTTCCCTTTTAGCTCCAGCTCTGGCCCTGAGGCCTACCACGTTCTGCTCTTTACCACATACCATCTTATGTTTTAGCAGCTTCACGACATGGATTCAAAAAAATAATCACATCTAATAAAATCATATAATGTCACACATTTCTGTATTAGTTCCTCTTCTACTTAAATCTCTATATTAGCTATATATTTTTGAATATACTTGCAGATACTATTAGCACTCATGGCATTTCTCTTCATGATTTGTGCTTACTACAGGTAAGTGTGATGTACTCATACATTTTAAATCAGTTTACGCTCTCTCAGTTCCCCCCTTTGATGACCTCTCGGGGTCATCACTAACATTAAACTGCAGTTATTGCTGGCATTCTCTGCGCTTCCAGAGCTCTCAGGCTCCTGTACTGATTATCTTGTATGGCAGCCAATCTCTGCAACTGTTCTCTTTGGGCCCTTTCTGACCTTCTTGCTCTGTACCATTTGAATACCCTCACCAATCCCCACAATATTATCCCACAGATCAATATTATGATGATAGGCTTTAGGATATACCAAATAAAGCTTTTGCCTAAGGTGGAAAACCACCCTCCAACTGTACTCATTCCGTGGCCCACCTTTTCCCAGACATTTTCTCTACTCAAGTCTTCGATCTCCTTGTGTATATTAGTTATGTTCTTAATAACCTTCTCAAGGGGCTTCGAAAGGTCTGGAATGTAAGTGCAACATTCCTGGACCTTCAAAGCCTTACAGACTCCGCCCTCTTTTGCTAATAAGACATCTAATGCAAGCCGATTTTGAAGAACCATAGCCCTTATCGATTGCATCTCTCCTTCTACCAGCATTAAGGACTGAGCAGTGCTGGCAGACAACCTGTCGACAACTGTTGCCAGTCGTCTAATTTTAACATCATTAAGGATTATTCCCAAAAGAGGGAACATAGCTCCAAAGACATCTCCAACCATTTCGGCATCACCTACATCTCTCCTTCCCCTCGATGATGTCTGACCCTCAATGATCACTAAGTCTTGTGCATGATATATTTTGGGGAAGACAATTGCCAAGTAACATGATCCATACCAGTTGTCAGGTAGTCTCACGTAAGCATTTCTTCCACATACAAAATACACATTTGGAATCACTTGCATTCCCTTCAGGAAATCCTTAGTGTAGTACTCTAAATTAAAAGCATGTTCACAGTCAACTTCACCCACGTATACATTTTCATAATACGTTTTGGCTCGGTGAAGACATAGCTTTCCTCTCTGCGCTTTATCTAAAGCTATTGGACCACTACTACCCTTTCTCTTATGTGACTTCTCTTCCTCGGTCCAATCTAATTTCCCTTGTCCTGATTTTTTCAAAATCTTTTGTCTCCTGTAACGATCATCCACCTGCCCTATGAACTTTTTCTCGACTTCTGACACCTTGCATGTCAGATTATTTCTACGGGCATGTGAAGTATCTAAGGTAATCCAAGGAATGAAGAACTTGGCCAATCTGTCTTCACTCTTCCAGTAATCCCATTTGTTCATCTGCTTATAATTTGGGACTTCTGGCAACACTGAATCATAATTTGAGAAATAGTATTCAAAACTATCTCTCTCATAAAATATACTAAGCAATAAGCTACATGTAATGCCATATGTCAGAGGGAGGTGATGATAGCGAATTCCTTCATCTACAGACGCAGGCAACTGCATGCAGACGTAGCAATCCTTAACCTCCATGGCATCCACGTATTCATATAAAAGTTTAGCATAAGCATTTGACCTAAAGTCTCCTTGGGACTCGTCTACATGTAACCTGCGGGCTTCTGCAGCCAATAACGCTTTCTCTTGAGTGTTTTCCCGTTTCTCACCAGCAACGGTGGGTGTAAGCGTTTCTACAGAATTCACATCAGTTACTTTCACCTCTTCCTCATGTCCCTTTACATAAGAAATTGTTACCACTAAAGCTATTAATATTATCACTCCTACTATTAGTGTACCTATTATACATTTAGCTCTGCGGTTCGGGGTGCCGGCCTCCATTTCGTCAGATATTATAGCTCTCTCTTTATCTTTGCAAAGAGTTCCTTTACAGTCTCTTTTCAATCCTTTTTGTCTTTAGAATCCACACAGCTGGAGGCTGACAGCCTTTTTCGCAAAAAGTCCTTTAACAGTTCAAAAAGACAACCCTAGCCCTTCTCCATCAACTCAAGGGATTCCCTAAAATTCTCTGCTTCCTGGGCGCTAGGTAATCTTCTTTTTCTGCTTGCTTTATTTACAAAATCCTTTAACAGTCAACTATCAGATTTGTGGTTGCAGCTTCAATAGCATAGTTCAATATTTCCAAACGAAGAGTGTGCTCTTCATGTGCTGTTATCGTTGTACCAAAGTCGGGGAATTGCAATTCTGTAAGAAACATATGTTTTAACTTGCTGAGGCGGGGAGGTCTGGGGAGCACGAATGTTAGTGACCCTTCTTGTTCGACACCGGGTACCAACAGTCGTATTTCCACGGTGATAATGGGCTCAGAACTGGACACCACCACCGCTCGGATCCTCCCTGTCTCCGGTTTCACAGACATTTGTCGCCAGATATGTCCACTCAGGTGTGGAGTATCTTCTGTTAGGCACACGCACTCTTCTTGACCTTCTTCGGTCCGGTGCCTCAGCGCCCTGAGCACCTTCTTCTGGGTCTGAGTCTTCTGATATCGGAGGAAGGGTTGCTTCTGGAGTTGACCTCAGGCTAGAGCTCCTTCTTTGCGGCCAATTAGCTTCTCCACGTGCCCTTCTACTCCTTCTCCTTCTGGTCTGTTCTCGCTCTCTTTCAGACCTGTCAGGGTCAGACTCGTACTCCCAGCTACTCTCTCCTTCTGTAGCGTCTTCAGTTTCGCTGTTGTACTGGCCGTCCTCAGCTTGGTCAGACTCGTTCCCTGCTTCCGCGGGCACCTCTACAGCTTGGCTAGCCCCCTCTATGGCTTCTTGGTCCTCAGCTGGACGTCCATCCGAGAGAGGAGCTGTTTCCAGAGGTGCTGGAACCCTTTTCGTATGTGACGCGTGGATCCAATTGGGCAGGCCTCCCACCTTTACAGCTGTGCTTGTGATCAGGATGACCTGGTAGGGCCCACGCCAACGAATATCCAAGCAGCTTCTTCTCACATGTTTCTTCACCAGGACCCAGTCCCCAGGATACAGGTCATGGCAAGGGCCCTGGCACGCTGGAACCTCTGCAGCCTGCACCTGAAGGGACACAGAACGCATGGCGTCAGACAGCCCCTTACAATAGTCCAGGATCATATCATCTGTGATATTCAACAGTGCAGTAGCTGGAATAGATGGCAGCCTCATTGCTCTCCCCATTAACACCTCATGTGGTGACAACCCTGTTCTTCTGTCTGGGGTACTACGAAGGCTCATGAGAACTAATGGCAGGGCATCAGGCCAACTCAGGGTCGTTGAGGAGCACACTTTTGCTATCCTGCTCTTGATCGTTCCATTGATCTGTTCCACAATTCCTGAGGCTTCTGGTCGGTAACTGCAATGTAGCTTTTGGTCAATATTTAGTGCAACACAAATCATCTTCACAAGCTCACTGTTAAAATGTGTTCCCCTATCTGATTCCAAAAAGGCCGGCACCCCGAACCGAGGGATAAGTTCTCTAAGCAGTAACTTAGCCACTGTGAGGGTGTCGCACCTACGTGTAGGGTATGCCTCAACCCATCTGGAGAACACACAAACAACCACCAGGACATAGCGGAGGCGGTTGCATCTTGGCATTTCAATGAAATCTATCTGCATTCTGTTGAATGGACCTCCAGACCTTCCTATGTGACTTAGTGCAACTGGTGTTCTTTTTCCTACGTTCAGCTGCTGGCAGGTCACACAACGCTGGCACACTGCTTCTGCTGCTATTCTAAACTTAGGATTGTACCAAGTCTGTCTAAACACTCTCAGCATAGCATCTCTCCCTAAGTGTACGGGACCATGTATGAGTCTAGCCATTGGACTCACCATCTCATTGGGCAACACTGCTCTGCCGTCTGCTGAGACCCAAAAATGAGTCTCACCCATTACACATCCTGCCCTTTCCCATGTTTCTTTTTCAGAATCAGGAGCATTTTCTTGCATGGTTGACAGTTCATCCCAAGTATCAACAGTTTCCAGTATCATGGCTAATTCAGTTCTTACATTTATTCCACCCACATCCACCTCTGTGAAAGAGTAACCTTGTTCCGCACAATACCGCGCAACTTCATCTGCATATCTATTGCCTTTCGAAACAAAGTCCTCATTTCTGGTATGTGCGATGCACTTTACAACTGCGATACTTGCTGGACATTGCAATGCCTCTAACAACAGGCGCACAAACTCTCCATTGCGAATGGGAGAGCCTGAAGAGGTCATGAACCCTCTTTGAGACCATAACTGCCCGTAATCATGAACTACCCCATACCCATACTGGCTGTCGGTGTAGATGGTGACTCGAATTTGATCGCCTGCTAAGCAAGCACGTGTCAGGGCAATAATCTCGGCTACCTGAGCGGAGTGTACTCCTTCCAGGCACCCAGCTTCCACAACTCCTTCAATTGTACAAACAGCATAAGCTGCTCTCAATTGCCCAACTTCGTCTCTTACACATGAGCCATCGACAAAGAAAACTTCGTCTGGGTCGGTCAGTGGCTCATCTACGATGTCGGGTCTGGGTTTGGTGCATAGTTCAGTCACATCGAGACAGTCATGGTCTGTATATTCATCATCATCATCGATATCATTTGGAAGTGGCATTAAGGTAGCAGGGTTCAAAACAGAGCATCTCTTGAGGGTCACGTTCTCTGCAGCAAGAATAACTTGCTCATAGCGCGTGAGCCTACTGTTGGTCAGATGCTGAGTTTTGGTCCTGGTCATCAACAGTTCAACAGAATGTGGCACGCACACCTCTAACGGGTGCCCCATGACGATATTTTCACATCTCTCAATGCTGACACCCGTTGCAGCAACGGATTTGAGACATCCGGGCAACGCTGCGGCTACTGGGTCTAAAGTAGCCGAGAAATAAGCAACTGGTCTACGGGCATTCCCATGGATTTGGACCAACACAGACAACGCGCAACCTTCTCTCTCACAACAGTATAGAAAAAATTGTTTATTGTAATCAGGCATTCCCAATGCCGGAGCACGACACAGGTCCTCTCGCAGCTGTAAGAATGCCATCAAACAGTCTTTGTCCCATGGTACCGGATCACTCACCTCCTTGTGCGTCAGTTTTTGCAAGGGCTTTGCTTTCAGTGAAAAGTTCACGATCCACTGTCGGCAATAACCCACCATCCCTAGGAACATCCTGACCTCTCTCTGTGTCTTAGGCGCGTTCATTTTCATGATCGCCTCTATCCTGTCTGGTGACACCTTTCGTTTGCCTTTCTCAATTCTGTGTCCCAAGTACTGCACTTCTGTCAGGCAGTACTGCAATTTTCCCGGGGACACCTTGTGCCCATTGGCAGCTAGGTGATTTAACAAAGCAATGGAGTCTTCCCTGCAAGCTTCTTCTGTTTCTGACGCCACAAGGAGGTCGTCTATGTACTGGACCAGAACTGACTTCTGGGGCAGCACTAGACTTTCAAGATTTTTCTTCAGAAGCTGGTTAAAGATCGATGGACTCTCTGTATACCCTTGAGGGATACGACACCATGTTAGGACGCGATTTTCCAGCTTAAATGCGAAAAGAAAATGGCTATCTTCGTCCAAAGGGATCGAAAAGAAAGCCTGACAAAGATCGATCACAGTGAACCACTCAGCTTGGAATGGAATCTGAAACAGTATCACTGATGGATTCGGTACCACTGGACAACATAAAACGACTATGTTATTAATCTTTCGAAGGTCCTGCACTATCCGAAATTTCCCATTTGGTTTCTGCAGACCCATAATCGGGGAGTTGCATGGACTACCCACGATTTCTTTCAGTATTCCCTGTTTAATCATGGACTCGATCACGGGTTTTATGCCTGCAATCGTTTCTGGAGTCAATTTATATTGGGGTGTTCTTGGGAACTCAGCATGCGGCTTCACTACAATTTTCACTGGGTCTACCCCTTTGACCAATCCAATTTCCTCCCCAGTGAAATCCCATACTTCTGATGCCACTGTCTCTCTCAAGTCCCAGGGAAGCTCGTCTACTGTCAAAGTAGGGTACAGCTCCACACATATTCTTGAGTTTGCAACTTTGAAATCTGCATCATCGTCATTAGTCAATACCTCCACTCCCTGAGGTGTACAATATATAGTACAATTCAATTTACACAACAGGTCTCTTCCTAGCAAACACACAGGGCTTGAATCGCAAACCACAAATTGGTGCTCATCGCTGTACTTCCCTATTTTCACCTGTACCGGTTCTGTCAATTGGCTGGTTATTCTCCTGTTTGCGACCCCTACCACCTGTATGGTCTCTCCAGACATGGGCAGGTCTGGAACTGCAGCTGATCTGATCGTGGATCTAGTGGCTCCTGTGTCCACCAGAAATGTCGTAGGGCACCCTGCTACTTCTGCTTCAACATAGGGTCCCCTCTGATCTACCTCTAAGGCTGCCCCAAGGGTGCAGTCTTCTCTTTCCACTCTCTGTCCGGTTAATGGGTCCACATAATAGCACTCTTCACCTTCCACAAACAGGGGCATTTGTCTATAGGTCTTACCCATACTCCCTACTCGAGGAGGTTGCGGGAACTGGGCTCGGGGAGGAGCCCCCCCCCCTTTGAGCACCTTTCCTTGGTATGGCGTTACCCCTCTTGTAGGCGCGCTCTGAACCTCTTCCTCCTCTATCTCTTGCTCTCCTATCTCTACATTGTAGGGGCACTCGCGTTTCCAATGCCCCAGCTCGTTACACTGGTGGCACCTAGTCGTTTTCTTCAAGGTAGCTATGTCTATTCTGGGTCTAAAGGTAGAACTCTCCTCATTACCCTTGTTCTGACTGTACTGCTTCTTTCCTCCTGTACCTGTCCCTTGCTGCTGTTGCTGTGGTCCCCCCTTCCCGGCTGCCTGCATCTGTACCACCATCAACTTTTCTTTTAGTTTCTTAGCTTTGGAGTCTATCTCATCACAGCAGTACCTGGCATATCTCAGTATTTCATCTAGGGGTTTAGTTTGCCAACAAATCGAGTGTTGCTGAATCATTAAACTAATATCCGGTCTCAGTCCCAGGACGAACTTGGACACGAATTGCCCTATGTCTTTTGGATCCATTACATCCAAGCCGCTATACTGTTTAAACGCCTTCAGCAATCTCTCGTAATATTCATGAACTGTCTCTTTGGGTTCCTGTCTTGTTCGGTCTATTCTGACCCAATCTATGTCTTGCATTGGCACCTTCTCTTTCAGCCAAGTCATCACTCTCTCGAATTTTGCCATCACAATCTCGGACGGCCCATTAGTCTTGGCATCTCTCTCTGGCTCCGTTGTGGGCCACTCAGCGCTAACCTTGCATGCTGTCCATAGATCGCCTGGTACTACAATGTCAAACAGCGTGTTCAGATCTATCCAAAGGACCTTTGAGATTTTTACAAATCTCTCGACTTGCTTGTACCACTCCACGGGGTTCTCTCTTAATTTGGGGAAAGAGGTGGTAAAAGCAGCTAAATCTCCCCTACTCCAAGGGACATGTACATAATTCCCATTTGCAACTTCACGCAAAGGGTAAGCTTCTATTCCCTGCTGTCCTGGTGTCATACCAATCATGCTTCTCCTGCCAGTCCCTTTCTTGGACCACCTCTCTTCCCACTTATCTAGTGCCCTCCATGTCCTTATTCCAGTAATCAGTTCCCTTATGTGTGTTTTCAGCCCAATCGTTCTCCTCTCATCTAGGTCCCGATCTGAGTAATGTAGCCTGTGGTTACCCTGTAATGCTTTGGTTCTTGACAAGTCCACCATATATTTGCCTGCTAGTTCGACTAACTTCTCATGGACTGCTCTCGCCTTTCGAGTGATGTCCTTTGCCATATACAGTATTTCATCCTGTTCATACATTTCCATTCTTTCTAAAGGCAGGGTACCATCTACCATGTCATCCAGATCTGACCTTAAGCTGGAGACATCAAGTCTCTTGGCTTTTATCTCAGCTCGCAATATGTCTTTCGAAGGGGGCTCACTGGCCTCCCTCCCATCCCAACTTCGAGCTCTACGTTTGGGCTCGGGAGAGTTAATGGGTGGCCTCCCTTGCTCCCATCTCTCCAGGTCCCATGCTCGGCCATCCGATCTTGGAAGGTGATGGAACACGGGCCTGTTATCCCTACTCTTGCTCTGCCCACTCTCATCTTCTTCTCTCCTCTCACCGCACATCTCTCTGTCATTTTCCCTCTGGTCGCTACACTCCCTTTGCCTCGTATCGCTCAGTATCCGATACGATCCTTCCTGGTTCCCCATATTCTCTGGGCTGCGCTCATTTCTGTCATCACAGGGACTATGGTGCGTCCTCTCACAACTCGCATTCGGTTCTCTGTTGCCAGGCACACAGTGTGGACATTTAAAGCTGTTTCTGTACTCTTGCGCTCTCCTCTCCCCTTCACTGAGTATTGGGCGCGCCACCCCTCCACTCCCGGGGCCCCCGTTTTCCAGGTCTGTTCTACCTCCATTCCGGGCCCAATGGGTGACTCCCCTACTCCCTCTACAGTCCCACTCCGGGCTACTCTCCCCAGCCCCGCAGTGAGTCCGTGCTCGGCTGTCCTGACTTTCCCTTTCTGCTTCTGCAGCATTGATGTTCTTTTGAGCCTTCACTGCCTCGTCCCACTGCTTCATGTACTCATTTAGCTCTTGAAAGGATTTTCGTCCAGATCCCCTCAGATCCATTGGCCATCTAGGGCCCCCAGGATCTCCTCCTGGGTCCCCTACTGTGTGCATCGGGGTGCTCCACTCTCTGGGTATCGGCATCTGACTTGGGGAATTAGTGGTATCGTTCCTCCTTGCCTGCTCTGCTCTTTCTCTGTCTTTCCGTTTCCGTTCTTCCCCTCTTGTTCTTTCTTGGTCATATATCGATATTATAGGACCTATGGTAACAGGTACCTGTAGTGCATCTGGTAATGGGTAGGATGTGGCGCTTTCCGTTTCCGGCGCTCTTTGTACCACAAACCTACCGACTACCTGTTGCACCTGACTAGGCTGGAGCAACTCTTTCTTTGGCTCAGGATCCCACTCTGAACTGGGAAGCGGTCTATGCTCTCCTGCATTGCCCCCCTTTGCTCCTTCAGTATTCTCGACCTCTCCCCCTGCTCTATTATACGGGGGTGGCCTGTCTGTCAGTAATCTGTTTATCAGGCTGTCCTCTGTTTCGCTCTCATCATCTTCTTCTAGGGGACTTTTATTTACTGGCGCCTCTAACACTGGGTACAGTTTATTTATTTCCAAATTATGCACTCTCCATCTTTTAGCATCCGCATCCCACCTGGCATCCTGCACTGCCCTTACCGATCGTTTCACCCTTTCTTGTCGTCTGTTCATATTCTTTTCATGCGCTGCCCTAATCCATGCTTCAAGAGCTTCAAACTGGGTTGGTCTAGGCAAGGGTCTCTTTGAGGTCATGACTGATTTCAATCGATGTAACACCTCTAATCTGAACGTCCCGTACTTCGGGAACGTCAGTTCCTCATTTCCTTCAGTAATCTTACTCCACTCTGATATCCAAAGGATCGTATGCAACCCAACATTTACTGCCATATAACGAGCTGGCGTACCCTCCGGCGGGGCTTCTTCCCCTTCATACGATCCTCGCTTCTCTTTCTTAAACAGCGCTTTCAACCATTTAAAACACTTCATAATTATGCGCACAAAATCCAGCCTTGCTACTCTGTTTACTTCCTGATGACAATCCACCAATCCTGTCGCGGCTTTGCTAGCTTGGCCTATCACAGCGCGGTCTTTCTCCTGTCGGCCAATCACGTCGCGACCCTGTCTGACGTGTTCGCTAGCTGGCCTATCACAGCGCGGTCTTTCGCCGGTCAGCCAATCACTGCGCGACACCACCTGACGTCACTTTTCTCCGCTTCGCAGCAGCACCCCTCCTTTCTCAACTCGTCTCCCGGTTATGCATGCGTCCCATTCATACTCTGAAAAATGACTACTTCCGACCAAGCGGTCACTTCTCTCGACTGTACGTCCACAGTCTATCTGTAATTGTCAACGCAACTGACGAGATGTCTATCGTCTCTCTGATAGGTTGCTTACACACACAGTAACTTCCGACCAGCGTCCGTTACTCACGCACTCACTCTTACGTTCCCCCTATCTCGGTCTCTCGGGTGATCAATGGTACCTCATGACCCCCTTCACACTAGTTGACAATTACTCTGGGTGTCCGATACACCCGAACCACTTAAGCTCTCCTTGAACTTAAGATTTCCACCGGTTGCGCGCGCTCACAACCTGTTCCACAGTCACTCTACAGACATTCAACTCCGCCAGACATTACAACATAGATATAATACAAAAACACCGCAATCTAACACGCATAACCCTTTATACTCACTCTCGACCGATACTGCTGCTTTTTCTGTCTCACGTCATCCGGATCTTCTTCTGCGGGCTGTTCTTCCGATCATCGATTTCTAGGGGCCTTGGGGTAAGCTAACCTGGCCTAGGTCACCGTCCTCAAGAAGGCAACCATCCTCTATAGCTACCAACTGAAAGGGCGAGATTTTGATCGATACCTTATATCTATTGATCCAAACCTCGATCTGGTCGACTGAACCTTTGTTGCCTGTCTTGGAAGAAAACAGTACACCTATCTGCAAGTTAGTTCACCCAATAAAGGACTTTACTCTCAAAGATCACGGACAACTTCTAGGTTTCAAAAGTTTATTGTAAAGATATAATGAGCTGCAAATACAGACATCTCAGAATGAGATTCACGAGATACACAGGTCCAATTACATACATGTGCTCTCGAAAAGCCCTCAGACGAGCAACAGAAATCACTAACACAAGTTCTAAAAATAATAAAGCTATCAGCATAGACGCATATCGCTCCTTCATTTAGATTGGAGGAAAACAAACACAGGTTAGGCGTCCCTACCCTGTTCTAGATGGTATCCCTACTTAACCAAATCCCAACCTAACAAAGGTGTCAGCGATGAATGACCCCCAAGGGAAGTCACCCAATCTAAGTCTCTTGGTGAAAACCTAAAGTTCTCCAGTCATGACCCCTCACTGCCTACCCATCCGCTCTCTAAAGGGTCCTCAGGTATCTGCTCTAACTCCACCCAGGGGTGCTGTCCCTAATACAAAACAGTCAACAACATTTGAGACGCCCCTTGCGGAACGCCCCTCACGTGGTGCAACTTCTGGCTTTTTCCATGATGCTTTGTCGTGGGCCTCATGCGTTAGAGTTGACCTTGCTTCTCAGACTCTTCTCCGGCCCGCTGATACCCCTTAAACATTCCAGAACCCTCCTCCATGTCTGGGCCGTCCACTGAACAGACCTCTATTCATTCACTTATAATTGGATCCCCCCTTTCCTGTTGCAGACAGATATCTGCCGCCAAGAACCCAACTCTCATAGACTTCTAAAAAGGCTTGCAACATTTCTCAGCCCAGACATGTACGTGTAAATCAATGCTAAAACATTTCAGGCCTACAATATTTCTCATTATGATTATAGCATTCAACTTCTTCATTTAATTAAAGCATGTTAAAACTCTTATTCTATTATTTAGAAAACATTACTATAAATCATGGCCCATTAATGCAATGACCAAAAACGTTAAAACAATCTGTGTCGTGAAAAGAAACACCTTCCCTTTTAGCTCCAGCTCTGGCCCTGAGGCCTACCACGTTCTGCTCTTTACCACATACCATCTTATGTTTTAGCAGCTTCACGACATGGATTCAAAAAAATAATCACATCTAATAAAATCATATAATGTCACACATTTCTGTATTAGTTCCACTTCTACTTAAATCTCTATATTAGCTATATATTTTTGAATATACTTGCAGATACTATTAGCACTCATGGCATTTCTCTTCATGATTTGTGCTTACTACAGGTAAGTGTGATGTACTCATACATTTTAAATCAGTTTACGCTCTCTCAGAACCATCCAGGCTAGGCTGCTTTCGCAATATATTTTCTAATCTCCTGGATAACAGATGACAACAGTCTCCTGCCGCAGTATTATTAATATGTGATGTCAATGGAATTTGCTTCATCCTGACTCATGCATGTTGGTGTACAGGTTTTCATGTTTTGCTGTGGCTGGTGGTAATGTTGCTTATGGAGCTAGTTGCTTGCTGAAAGGGATAATTGTTTCCCCGCAACTGTTTGACAAATATTTAAAAGGCAAAACGAATCGAATTGGATGTAACATCCTTGGAGCAAGTAGAAAAGTGGCTAATCTACCACCAGGTCTGCTGGAGTTGGCTCTTATAAACACTGCCGTGATCTTCAACACATCAGCCCATAGTACTCTTAACACTCCCAGGGGCATATTATCAAGGACGGGCGATACATTATCGCTGCTTTTATCGGCAGGAAACTGCCAATAAAGCGGCGATAATGGGCTTGATAATATGCTCTATGAATTCCTATCGAAGCCCATGTTAGATGTCTTCACATCTAACATGGGCTTCGATAGGAATTCACAAGGGCATATTATCAAGCCCATTATCGCCGCTTTATCGGCAGTTTCCTGCCGATAAAAACGGCGATAATGTATCGCCCGTCCTTGATAATATGCCCCCAGTTTATTTGGGATTTACCGACAATCTGCCCAACGTCTTGAGGGTAATTTTCCAGTACCCACAATTAGCAGTAGAAATTTCTGCCAGATTTTTCACGCTCCACAGTGGCTCCTGAAAACTGAAAACAGACACTGCGATGCAGAAAATGTACAGGTACATGTACATGGGCTTCGATAGGAATTCACAAGGGCATATTATCAAGCCCATTATCGCCGCTTTATCGGCAGTTTCCTGCCGATAAAAACGGCGATAATGTATCGCCCGTCCTTGATAATATGCCCCCAGTTTATTTGGGATTTACCGACAATCTGCCCAACGTCTTGAGGGTAATTTTCCAGTACCCACAATTAGCAGTAGAAATTTCTGCCAGATTTTTCACGCTCCACAGTGGCTCCTGAAAACTGAAAACAGACACTGCGATGCAGAAAATTCCACCTTTGCCAGGAACTGCAGATGTGGCAGCTTTCCTTCTGCCTTCTTGGCAGAAGAATGAAATCCACCAGAGGGGCCGAACTACAATCCACCAAAATTATAAATCAAGTTCTTAATTATATTTTTAGCCAGCATAAATATCAATGGAATGCATGCTCCAGTTGTCTATTAGGATAATTCTTTTTTCTTACTTTTGATCTTGCTTTTAAAAATAAAATTCACAATGTATGTGGCAAATTCAGCAGTTATAGTTAACTGAGCTAACTATAACTTATGCCCCCAAACAATGCACTGCCTATGACCTCACATATTTCATCATTCATGCCATGGTTAGTGACATCACTGATGGCATCTCTGATGTCATCCCTGATGACATCTCAAATGACATCACTGATGACATCTTCCAGCATAGTAAACTTCAATATACTTCATATAGTACCATTTAATTGCAATGCACCAAGTCTTTTTTTTTTTTAAAGAATTCATTTTATGGCTCCAAGGATTTGTTTCCAACCAGAAGCACACATTCAATAAAAAAACAACAACATATTTAATACAAGCATGGGCAATTGTGATTTTTATAAGTGTATCACTTCCTGTGTGTGCGAGTGGCTGTGTGAGTGACTGTGTGGGTGTGTGAGTAGCTATATGGTGTGTGTGTGGGTGTTTAAGTGGGTGTGGGAGTGGGTGTGTGAGTGGTTTTGTGGGTCTATAAGTGGGTTTTTGAGTGGCTGTATGGGTGTGTGAGTGATTATGTGTAAGTGGGTGTGTGAGTGGCTGTGTGAGTGGGTGTTTGGGCCGCTGAATGGGCGTATGAGCAGCTATATAGGTATGTGAGTGTGTGAGTGGTGAGTGGGTGTGTAAGTGGATGTGTGAGTGGGTTTGTGAGTAGGTGTGTGAGTGGTTGTTTGGTCTGAGTGGGTTTATAGTGGGTGTGTGAATGCATGTGTGAGTGGCTGTGTGGGTCTGTGAGTGGGTGTGCGGGTGATTTTGTAGGTCTGTGAGTGGGTGTATGAGTGACTGTATAGGTATGTGAATGGATGTGTGAGTCATATTGTGGGTGTGTAAGTGGGGTTGTGAGTGGCTGTGTGTGTCTGTACATGGGCTTGCTAGGGGTTTTGTTGGTCTGTGAGTGGCCACTGTTCCTTAAAGTAATCCGCCCCTGGAGTTGGCTTCCCAGGGATTTTTTTAGGCTTGAGGGGATGGCACATGCCCCCTCCCCATTCTGTGAAATCTGAGCCAAAGGGGTGGGCTCCCGGTGCCTTTTGTGGCTAGGCGAGAAGAGCCGTGCAGCCCCCTCCCCAATTTGTGAAAATTTAGCCCCAAGGGTAGGGTCACCGGGGCATTTGAAGGCACAGGGAGGGGGGCCAGGTGGCTCTTCCCCTCATATAAGCTAATTGGCTTCTGCAGGAAGGGAGACCATGAGGCCCCTCTCCCCAATTAAGCATATTTTGTCCCCAGGGGTTGGTTCCCTAGGGCCTCTGCAGGCACAGGGAGGGGGCCACTAGGACCCCCTCCATATATAAGGTAATTTGAACCCAGGGTGAGCTCCCTAGGGCCTTTGGCGGCTCATGGAGTGGGGCAGCGGGCCCTCTTCACTTTTATAAAACAGCCCCGGAGGTGGGGAGAGTCTTTGGATCACAGCATTGCTTGCTGTTTTTTTTTTTCATTTTGGCCCGGATGGTTCCCACTCTGGCCCACATCCCATGGGCCTTGGGTGTCAAGGTATTCCTATTTTTTTTTATTTGGTAGCCAATCAGAGTGCTCCCTCTCATGAGAGTCTGACTTCTCAAGGTGAAAGATGGTCCAAGGGAAATAAAGCTCCCTGTGCCAATCAGAGTTCTTTGTTTTTAAACTGGCACTCCCAAGAGAGTCTCTGAGACTCTTGCTAACCCAACCGTCAAAATATACAATTATTATTTACCCTAAATTTCTCAAAAACGACTGAACCGATGCATACCAAATCACAAAAAGCACAATCTGAGGACCAAGATCTAGCTTCCTGACAAATTTGATATAATTCAGTTTAGCACTTTTTGCTGTAGCCCTACTTAAAGAAGTCTATGGAAAATGCAAGAAGATTTTGTGTTTTCGGAACCCCTTTTTTTCTCGGCTTGACGTTCGACTTTTCCGTGGCTTGACGATCACCCTAAAGATTTCCAGGAAGGAGCTGCGGTCAAGGAACTCTTTCTTTGAAATGTTTTGTAAAGATTTGTCAAATGGGGCCAAAGTTATTAGCAAACCAAAAAATGTTCTTTCTATGGAAACGCATACCTAACTATAGCTACCTAGTAGCGAAATATATATATTTAAATATTTTATGATTATTAGTATTATTGTTCTTTTAAGCAAAGGATCACGATAGGGATTACTAGACAATTGTATGATCTTCTTAAACAGTTCACAATGTGGGACCCTGTTTGAAAATGCCCTTGCAGTTTTATTAATGGAATCAAACACAGTCCATCATTTTTCTCTTTTCAATATGTTTACTTTTGATATAATTGAAACCATGCTCCTGGCCACTGCAACAAGAAACCCAACAAAACAATCATTTCATTTTAATTGCGTAATTTATATTTAAGAGCAGCTATAAACAATGACAGATGCGATATCCCAGGACTAAAACGCCAGCATTTTCACATCAGTGGATAATTTGCATACATGGAATTAAACGGTTATTAACAGATGATATTAAAAACATGATGTGAACAAACTGATCTTCATATATTTAAAATCTAACCATAATCAAGGAATGAGCACTTATATTGAGTCATAAAGGTACCTTACACAGAGCTAAACAGGAGTTGGTTGCTGTCACTTAGTTTACATCACATTTTCTAGGTCACAACCACCTCAGTTAGATTCTTCCTGATAGCAGTCATGCTGCACATTTTGAAGCACTGAAATTTTTTTTTTGCTAGGGATTTCTATTTTTATTGGCTTTAATATTTACAAGGTCGCAGGATATACCCAACGAGCCTTTGAAAAGACAGACGGTCTTGCCTTTTAAAAGCAATGTGGATCTATTTGCTTTGCTAATGCTTTTTTGCCTTTGTTGCTCCACATCACAAAAAAAATAAAACCTTTGCTGTTGTTGAACAGCATGAACAAAATAAACAAATTCATTAAAAAATGTATGCTTGATGAAGAGACAGCTTCCCTTTTAAATGTGCGTGCGGCACCACACCATGGTTTGCAATTTACTCTTTGTTATGTTAAAGACTTTTATAGAGCACACGTACACCGATTGGTTTCTTGGCACTATTTCTAACAGTGGCCTGAGCCCTGGTGCTTTATTCATATGCCTCATACTCTTTCAAGATGGCAGGTGCCTATGTTGGTGCTGAAAATTAAAAAAAGAAATAACATGTGCATAAAAGCGCTGCCAAATAAGGAAAAGGCCTGGCAGCAAATTGCAACCCTCCAACAAAAAGGACAAAATAAATGTGGCAGGAAGGGTTGAGGAGTGGGTGGTTGGGGATGTTAATTTAATGCTCAACAAGAGGGTTGAGTAGCAAGGGGTAAAGCAAAGGGATGAAGGGTACAATTTGTTAAGAAAAAAGTAATGGGTAGGTAATAGTGAATGCTTGGTCAGTTTGATGGAAGAAGCAGCAACAGTTGGAGTGAGCAGGAAAACACAGTCCCTGGAGAATACTAGAAGCGAAAACAAGCATTAGCAATGACAATAGGTCACATGGGAAAACCAGACGGGCCTACAGATACATGACCCTTCCAAGAGAAAGAGGGGGATGGGGGGCCCCTGATTTTAGGCTGTATCAAATGGCTGCAGCGTTGCAGTATATGCAGGGGTTAATAGGGGGTGGAGGAAGCGATATCGGGGTTACGACTATGTCCACAGAAGTCTATTCTATCGCATTGGGGGCAGAGGCAGAAAATAATTTCTTAAATAGAGTTGAGTTTGGATACCATAAAAGGACTAGATTTAAGACTGTAGTGGCAGCATGTAGGATATGGAACGCATTCCTAAAAAAAATGGGGCTGGGAAGATATAATAGATACGTTAGGCTCTACAAGAACAAATCTTTCCCGGCAGAAGTATTTGCAGATCCGATAATACTGGGTTGGACTCAAAAAGGGATAGAACAGATTGGGGATTTAATGGATGGGGAGGGGATAGTCCAGTTTTCAGATCTTATTCTCGAGTATGGGATTGAGAGGAAGGACTTTTTCAAATACTTACAGGTAAGGAGCTTCCTCTGTCGTAAGCAAGGTGGTAGTGCGGGGTTTAATAGTAACGAAGTATTGGAGAAAATAAAAATAGGAGGGGACTGCACAATTAGATCTTTTTATGCATGTCTAGCAAAAGGTAAGATGGATGATCTAGAGAAAGTTAGCAACAAATGGGTTGAAAAATTGGGTGGGGAGTCTGGAAATTTTCAGGAATCCTTGGACTTGGGATGCAACATCTTGTGTTCGGGTCCCCTCCAATCGCAGCATTATAAGACCTTATTTTCGTTGTATTATACTCCTGCCAGAATAGCTAAATGGGGAGGCACCACTGGTACTACCTGTCCACGCTGTAATGCAGGGGATGCAGATATTATCCATATGTTTGCTACCTGCCCGCAGCTCTATACCCTGATCGAAAATGTAGAAGATTTTCTAGGTAACACTCTTGGCATACGAATTAAATTGACACCTAGGATGATATTGTTTGGGAGAGATAATCAGGATGGACTTGACCAGAAGGAATTTATGTTTATAGCTACTGCAGTTCTGAGATTGACAATAGCAAGAGCATGGCTAGATAAGATACCCCCAGGAATGCAAGTTTGGTTGGCAAATCTACTAGCTAGTTATAATCTTGAGAAAGCTATATATGCACGTAAGGGGAAAAGGGGGAGGAATCTTGGGCTGAACATTTGGGAACCAATAGCTAAATGGAAAGAAAGAATGGCACTATAAGATAACGTAACAGAGTAGGAAGTTTAGAATCTTAAATTATGTTTTATGATACCTTTATATTGTTTATATTGTTTAAAACTTCAAACCAGAGAAATGTAAAATTTGGATGGGAAAAAATTGGAAAGGAAACGTTAAATTGTAGAATGAAAATTGTAAAGTGTACAAATGTATGATGTGTAATACAATGTGCATATTCAGAAAAAGATGGGGGGGGAAAAATAAAATATATTTAAAAAAAAAAAAAGCAATGACAATAGGTCGGACTCTAAAGGATTGATGTACGATAATGTAAAGCATTACCAGTAAATAGCATGCTAATAGTTATGTATTTGTGCAGAATCAAAGAAATGTAGAGTAGTCTTTTTGTAAAAACACACAACTTCTGCCCAAGCAAAAAAGTATTCCTTGCTCCCAACATGTGGGGAGAGCCCAATCCCCTCTGTAGCGATGCTCACTTAATTGTCTGGCGACAGCTGCACTGTCAAGCCAGGACATAAAAAGTAGTAACCTGAATGTAAGCAGTGTAAAAACACAAGCCATCAAATCACAAATCAGGAAAGACAAAATCCTTCAAAGGCATGACAAACAGAAGAGGGAAGAAAACAAGTGAACAAGTTGCGGGTAAACGAGAATGCGAAAGTCATCCAATCACACCAAAGGGATGATATCTATGTATTTGTGACAGTCGGTCTTGGATCACAGACAGCTAAAAATCTATGAAGGTGAGAATTAAAAAGCACAGATTTCCTTTTAAGCCAGCACAACAAAGGTACAGCTTCATTAAAAATGTGGCGGGAAGAGTTGTGAATGGCCCTAATATTCAGGGAAACTAACTAAGAAGGCACTCACAATGAACAGGTCAGGCTGAGTGATGTCAGGCAGATGCTGTGATGTGCTGCAAAACATGAGTTTATAGTTGTCTGTTTTAAGAAGAGGTTTAAAACTGATAAATGAGGCAACTTGGCTGGGAGAGGCAGGTCGTATAACAGAGAAAGGCAGCAAATTAAATAGTGAAGAGAGGAGGCTATTATGAGACAGATGGGTACTACTGCCAGGAGGAGTGCATTTTTAAGACTGCAGTGGAAACGTATGTTGGCACTTCAGGCTCCGGCTGCAGTTAAATGCCATAATCGGAGAGTGTGGGAAGATTATAGGAGACATGATGTCAAGGGAAAAGACTGTAGAGTTGCTTGATAGCTCAAGAGGTCTGTTAAACTATACTGTACCTCCAGGAATGCATATGGTATGAGTGATATAGGAGCTTTAAAGAATATTGTGCAACAGACAAGAGAAAGAAGGGCCTTGAATGAGGATTGTGAGGTCCGAGCCAATGACACATCTGTAACTACAGGACTTACATGTAATGGGTGCAGGATCTCATATAGTACACTGGATGGTGGCAGCTCTGCTTACACCCACACTGAAACCAATGCTGAGTCTCCGCGCATTCTGGGAAACGGATAGAGGACAACCATGGACGGAGAAGGAATGGAGTGCTGTCCTAGCCAGCTCTTCATTTATACTGAGAAGCTCCAAATGTAAGCTTATACAAACATACATTATACAGCAAGCGTACCTCTCACCCGACAACATAAACAGATATTTTAACATGGCCACCTCCGCGTGCCCTCATTGTCAGCAGCTCAACGCTGATCTGCTGCACATGCATTGATCCTGTACCTCCTTACAACTTTAATGGCAAGCAGTAACTATGGCACTTGTACTCTGTACTGACACATCCCTGCTACATACATGGGAGTTTTCAGACTGGGGCTATATGCCAGGTCCAAAAAAAACAGAGTCATGTGCAGATTTCGAGACCTGGGTTTGATAGTTGCGAAGCGATTAATTACAAAGAGGTGGCAACACAACGCCCGCCCAGAGACAATTAGCTGGGAAAGATCACTCACGATATGGGCGCAGGCAGAAAGCACAACACTACATAGAGAGGAAACAGCGGAGCTCCGCAAGTATCCAATCGCGCAACACTGGGATACCATACTCACAACCTTTACACATGGAAAGGACAATGACGACGACAGTCCCCCGGCAGTACATAATCCTAACTTTGGAGGCTCCGAATCAACGGACGTCAGGTATCCATTGTTAGAACAGTGACCTATAGTATAGCATATCCATGGCCTGTATCCGCCGCTGGGAGTTTTCTCTAGTCCCCGACCAGCCATTTAGAATGTTGAGTTCCTCATCACCCTCATGAGTCATAGTGCCACCCTGGCGAACCACCGAAATATCATGTACGAGACACACATACTCATGCCCAGTCATGCTATGCTCCCCCCCCTTTTTTTTCTTCTCAATGGCAGTTTTTAGGGCTCGGACTCCTTCCCAGTGAAACTGGGAGGAGTTTCGAGAACTAATGTTAAAGGAGAAAAAAAAGAAGAAGTATCTCTTAGGGCCTTGGAGAGAGAAATTCCACACATTCCTTAGCGTTTTCTGGCATCTGGTCAGTGATTCGTCTTCCCTGTGCTGTGTATGTAGTAGCCTTGAAGTGATAGGCTGTAAGTAATTCACGCGTGCCCGATGTGGCATTTTGTGTGCGAGAACGAGCATGGCAGAGTGATTAATCTTAATTACGAGCTGTCAGAGTGCCCGTGTAATGCAAGCCAGATGATGCGAACGCGTTCACAGCGGTGAGCGCGTTCAATGTTAAATGACGAGAGGCAGCAGGCGAGGCTCACAGAAGATGACTCATACATGCTCGTCCACAGTGTAGTTCTTGTTTTAAGTTGCTACGGGGTGTTTTTTTTCTGCCTCTGCGTGACAGTCTGTAAGAATAATGAGCGATGGTGTGCTGACTGTTTAGCATTGCGTGGTGTACTTTTTGCCGTGTTTATTTATTTATGCATTTGTATATAGCGCGGACTTTACCCAGAGGTGTCAGAGCGCTTTATAATAGAGCGAAGTTATAACCAGCTGTGTAGCAAGGCGAAGCAGAACTATAAACAAGACATCCAAGACCCACACAGAACATTGCACGCACATGCGCGGAAGAAGCGGGCACATCTGCCTGCGCGTCGGGCCAATTAATACAATATCCATGGCTTTTTCCAAATCGTATGGCACGTTCCCAAGGAGAGGAACATTTCCGTTGGCTTGGAAAGACTGGAATTGTATTTGCATTCCGATAGCATTTCTGAAATGTCACACATCTGCTCTCAAGGCATGAGAAATGATCGCGGATCGAGACTAGAAAATGCACAAGTGAAACTGCTTTGCTTTTTCGTGAAAGGCTTTGAGAGTTTATGGCAACTATTTGCTCTAACTTCAACTCAGATTTCGGGTGTAGTTGCATGATGTTTCTTGGATCATTTCGATTCACTAATTTAATTTTTTTAAGTTGCTACGGGGTGTTTTTTTTCTGCCTCTGCGTGACAGTCTGTAAGAATAATGAGCGATGGTGTGCTGACTGTTTAGCATTGCGTGGTGTACTTTTTGCCGTGTTTATTTATTTATGCATTTGTATATAGCGCGGACTTTACCCAGAAGTGTCAGAGCGCTTTATAATAGAGCGAAGTTATAACCAGCTGTGTAGCAAGGCGAAGCAGAACTATAAACAAGACATCCAAGACCCACACAGAACATTGCACGCACATGCGCGGAAGAAGCGGGCACATCTGCCTGCGCGTCGGGCCAATTAATACAATATCCATGGCTTTTTCCAAATCGTATGGCACGTTCCCAAGGAGAGGAACATTTCCGTTGGCTTGGAAAGACTGGAATTGTATTTGCATTCCGATAGCATTTCTGAAATGTCACACATCTGCTCTCAAGGCATGAGAAATGATCGCGGATCGAGACTAGAAAATGCACAAGTGAAACTGCTTTGCTTTTTCGTGAAAGGCTTTGAGAGTTTATGGCAACTATTTGCTCTAACTTCAACTCAGATTTCGGGTGTAGTTGCATGATGTTTCTTGGATCATTTCGATTCACTAATTTAATTTTCTCCTTGACTGCTAAATAATACATATGTTTTCAGTTAAATAGACTCGGGTTTTGAAAGTGGGAACTGATGAGTTCACTCTCGTATAAGAAAAGTTATAGATTCGTTAGAGTTTGGGGCGATTGGTACCATAACCATTGGCGTGTTGATGTGAGCTACTATGAGGCGATTATTTGAGATTGTTGTTTTCTAGATCGTCGTATGAATGTTTAAACCATTACAACGCCTAGAAGCAGTCCCGTTTTAAGTAAAAACGCAAAAGCTCTGCAATATAGTGTAATGTCGTAAAACATAGGCATGACGTGGGGTACGTAGTCCACCATAACAAAACACATGATGGCATGTCAGCATGATACGACATACCATAGCATCGCATGACACGACTTAGCAGGGCACATCAAGGCACGACCACAAAACATAGAAACACATGACATAGAAAAATAACACTGAGTATCATAACTTCAAACATTACAACAATAGTTAAAGTGACATAACAAAGCACAACATACCAGTACCACATAACACAGAACAGCATACTACCAGTGGCTGTGGGTGTCCAGGGGTGCAGCAGGTGCAGTGACACCGGGGCCTCGAGGGTCTCCCTTAACCCAGACAGTGCTGTATTTTACTACGAGTGGCGGTGGAAGTCCAGGGGTGCAGCAGGTGCAGTGACACCGGGGCCTCAAGGGTCTCACTTAATCCAGACAGTGCTGTATTTTACTACCAGTGGCTGTGAGGGTGCAGCAGGTGCAGTGACACCGGGGCCTCGAGGGTCTCCCTTAACCCCGACAGTGCTGTATTTTACTACCAGTGGCTGTGGGTGTCCAGGGGTGCAGCAGGTGCAGTGACACCGGGGCCTCGAGGGTCTCCCTTAACCCAGACAGTCCTGTATTTTACTACCAGTGGCTGTGAGGGTGCAGCAGGTGCAGTGACACCAGGGCCTCGAGGGTCTCCCTTAACCCAGACAGAGTAGTGAGTGCAGAGTAGTGAGTAGTGAGTAGAGTAGTGAGTAGTGAGTGTAGAGTAGTGAGTGCAGAGTAGTGAGTAGAGTAGTGAGTAGAGTAGTGAGTAGTGAGTAGAGTAGAGTAGTGAGTAGAGTAGTGAGTAGAGTAGTGAGTAGTGAGTGCAGAGTAGTGAGTAGTGAGTAGAGTAGAGTAGTGAGTAGGACATCACAGGCAGCAGCTGTGCAAGCTTCTTACACTCACAAGGAGACCACAGGCAGCTGAGTTGCAAGCTTCTCCCACTCACAAGAAGGACATCACAAACAGCAGCGGTGCAAGCTTCTCACACTCACTAGAAGGACATCACAAACAGCAGCGGTGCAAGCTTCTCACACTCACAAGAACGACATCACAGGCAGCAGCAGTGCAAGCTTCTTACACTCACAAGGAGACCACAGGCAGCAGCGGTGCAAGCTTCTCACACTCACAAGAAGGAAATCACAGGCAGCAGCTGTGCAAGCTTCTTACACTCACAAGGAGACCACAGGCAGCTGAGGTGCAAGCTTCTCCCACTCACAAGAAGGACATCACAAGCAGCAGCGGTGCAAGCTTCTCACACTCACAAGAACGACATCACAGCCAGCAGCAGTGCAAGCTTCTTACACTCACAAGGAGACGACAGGCAGCAGAGGTGCAAGCTTCTCACACTCGCAAGAACGACATCACAAGCAGCAGTGGTGCAAGCTGCCCTTACACACTCACAGCAGGTACGGTGCCAAGGCAGCAGCAGCAACAGAGCAAGAGTCCCTTACAAAGAACAGGCACAGCACAGAGATGCACAATGCAATCTTCTCATACTCCCAGGCAGCAGCGGTGCAAGCTTCTCACACTCACACGAAGGACATTACAGGCAGCAGCTGTGCAAGCTTCTTACACTCACAAGGATACCACAGGCAGCTGAGGCGCAAGCCTTTCCCACTCACAAGAAGGACATCACAAGCAGCAGCGGTGCAAACTTCTCACACTCACAAGAACGACATCACAGGCAGCAGCAGTGCAAGCTTCTTACACTCACAAGAAGGACATCACAGGCAGCAGCAGTGCAAGCTTCTTACACTCACAAGGAGACCACAGGCAGCAGAGGTGCAAGCTTCTCACACTCACAAGAAGGACATCACAGGCAGTAACGATGCAATATTCTCACACTCACAAGGAGATCACTGGCAGTACACACCACATGAACACACTCCATAACACATAGCAACAATACATTGGCATTTACAATGCCATTAGCTCAAACTCAAATAAATCCGAGCCCGATTGCATTTCTAATGCTTGTTTCAATAAGTTATTAGTTCTGTGTTTCACATTATATATGTCTTATTGGCACATTTTGCAGATCTCCCAGTGTTATACTAAAATGGATGCACATTCAGAGCCCCCATGTAAGTTATTACTGTACACTCCATGCAACAACTGACTGGATTCATACTAGCTGTGTTCACATATCACAAAGACAATATTATCTGTAAATGGGGGATTGGAATGCAGTAGCACGAAAAGAGAGTAGCATGCAACTGTTTATCAGCATAGGCCTCCTGTAGAGGCGTATATGTACCACTGCGTATTGTAACCACACTTTTGCTATACACCCCAGTTATATGCATTCTTCTACAATGTCGATCCGTATATGCATGTATGACACCTCAGATTACCCTGGATTGTTAAAAAATGTAAGAAAAACAATAAAGATATTTAAACAAAAAAATGAATGAGGATTGTGAATGTAAATTCAGGTAGGAATGGACATAGGTTTGCCAATCTTAAAATACTTGTGTGATAAGGAACAGTTCATAGTGAAAACAGCGGTTCAATCTTGGCATCTCGTTAGCAGAAACACACATTAACATGGTAGGAAGTGGTTATCACCTTTGAAGAATGATAATTTCTATTCTGATTGTATTTAGTATCTGTAAGCGGAATTGAAATTAAGTAAGAGAAATTCAAGAGTGAGCGGATCTGTACTTCGATTGATGGGATAGTTTAGGGTAAAGTGGTGTGTTCAGAGAGACCCTTATAGAAGTGATTTTCAATATCCTATTACACATTCCAATGAGTGAGTACAGTAATGGAGTAAGGTCACAATGTAAATATTAAGCAGAACCTGCAGATTGAGCAATATAGCTACAGGATATATTGAATCACCTCTGATCTTTGTCAAAGTTTGGATGATAAGGAATTTGATTTAAGTATTTATAAATGTTAGACTTCTGTCAGAAAGTAGCATGCACAGTAAGTAGAGACTTATATGCTGGTCTGTAAGCAGAGTGCATATTTTAGCCTTTAGATTTGATGGCATAAAGTGTATTTGTTACTGCACTATGAGAAGTTGCTATGTAGAATATTTGGTAACATTTAGATATGAGAGCATTAGGACACTAAACACCAGTGCATGGCAATTCAGATTACCCAATTATCTATAAATTGGTTGAAAATGCCTTGGCTCACTACATCTCTGTGTCTGTCACTCAGTCCCCCACCCTTAATCATTCAGTTTGCCCTCTCTTACCTTTGCAAAACTGTCCTGAAGGAGAGATTTAATCACTTGAAGCAAACCATGGTCTACTCGTATGTATCCAAGGGCTTCCCAGAATTTCTCTTAATCAACCTAATTAAAGACCATCTGCAGGTTAACTCACTCAGTGTACAGAGAATCCTTTTCATTCAATGCACACATCATAATGGTAGACTAATGTTGGAAATTCTCATCAACCAGGAATTGGTCACTCTTAAAGCCTACTTACAAATGTAGCTTTTTTCCACTCAAAGGTCTAATCGCTGAACTGTCAGCATGAAAACTGCCCTCCTTGCTGTTCCAGATGACATCCACATGGACCTCTTCGCAGCATTTGACACAGTCTCCCTCCGTATCCTCATCCAATGCCTAAACAACATCCGAATACAAGGCCTAGCACTCTGATGGATCTGCCTGGCTTCCATACTCTTCGGACGCCTGCAACCTCATCTGCAGAGTTCTGAAGGGATCCTCCCTGAGCCCGACTCTCTTCAACACATAAATGATCCCTTTGGCCAGCATCATCTGCTCTCACAATATTATCGTCCTCTCCTATGTTGATGATGCGCAACTCATTCTCAGTCTCACTGATAAAACTCCAAGTACCCGGCTCAAGTTCAATGCCTGCTTGACTGAAATTGTCCACTGGATGAAGACCAATTGTCTAAAGCTGAACACAACCAAATAGTGATCTTCTGGCAGAGCACATCACTATGGGACTCGCTAAGAACCTCAGGATCAACAGCAAACAGCAAACTCAGCATAATTGCCAAAGCCAGTGCCATCACAGCTTCATGCTTCCTTACACTGAGGATTCTGAGGAAGATTTTCAAATGGCCCCCAATCAGCACCCGAAAACCATCATGCATGCTCTAGTCACGAGTAAACTTGACTATGGGAGCACCCTCTATGCCAGAATCAACAAAAAACTCACCAGAAGGCTGCAAACCATTCAAAACTCGGCTGCCAGAATCTCTCTCAACCTCTCACACTGAACTCACATCACACCACACCTGAAGGAGCTCCACTGGCTCCCCATACACAAACTAGCACAATTCAAACTCCTCACCAACACTTTCAGTGCACTACACAACACTGTCCCAGCATACCTCAACAATCACATCTGCTTTCATAAACCATCCAGACACTTCCGCTCCTCCAGACTGTTACTTGCACAAATCCCTCGCATTTGGAGAAAGCCACATCTGGTGGTCGAGCCTTATCCTACATAGCTCCTAAAGCATAGAAAGACCTGCCTCTACACATAAGAATCTCCTCCTTACTTCTTGAACTCCACAAGAAGCCGAAGTCCTGGCATTGCGAGTAGTCCCACTAGGCCCTAGGTGTGCCTTCACCCACATTTGCTAAGTTTCCAGATACCCTCCCATGTGATAGCATGATCTACAAATCTGCATAATATAAGGTAGGAATAGCAACATTCTGCAGGGCAAGGTTAACTCTCTTAAAAGCATAAAACGTAAAATTCCATTGCCCTGAGACATATGGAATTCTCTGGTATTTGGTTCAGATGCCTTTCAATAACACTTTGGTCCATATCACCTATCGCTGCTTTGATGTTTAGCTCACTCATTCAACATTACACAAATTGCCCTTATCTTCGGCCCTGTTTAAGTTCTGTATAGAAGTGGCATTAACGTCTCAAGGAATACAAAATAACAAAGAATAAGGGATCTCACATGTTGGGCACTATGCTGCATTACAAAGCATCCTTTCATATAACAAGAAAGCCTGAGATGCAGCATTCTTGCCTGTATGTGAAAGTCCAATCTAGGTCCTGGAGGGCAAGCTCCATGCTAGAGTTTTAGGATCACTACTGCCTAGGTACATGAGATCATTTGTTCATTATATGTAAACTAATCTTATGTGGATATTCTGAAAACTGAGGCACATGAGTTACAATTAAATTCACTGTATGTAAACTAATCTTACGTGAATATCCTATAAAACTAGGTACATAAGTTGCATTTAAATTCTCTATTTGTAAAATTATCATTCATCGATGTCCTAAAAAACTGAGGGTATATTACTAAATATTTACTAAATATTCACGCAATTTCAGACAGCAAGCAAAGTTGATGTGCAGCATTGTGTGATCTACTAAGATATGGCGCTCTTTAGCATTCCATCGGTGCCATGCTACAGGGGAGCCTGTATTACAGGAAGGATTTGTTTTTGCAGAAAAGGACACCTTCATTCAGAAAAACAATCCTAATAGGCACATTCCTCTTTCTATGTGTGATGCAGAATGCATCAAGCATTAGAAGAGGAGGTAATGTGGGGAAATAAACATATTTCTCCGCATTAGGCCTCTCTGTGGCAGGTGCACCATTTTGGAGCAATCCCAGGTTTACCACCTTTAGTAAGTCTGGTATTGCAATAAATTCTATGAATGAATGAATGGGAACACCTATGCTCATGCATCGAATGCCTACCACCACGAATTGTAAAGCAATGCAGCGCAAGTTGCTGCATTGGTTTCCATTCCTTAACAAATATAAACAAAAAGGGGAAGATCCCCTACCTAATCCAATCTGGGACAAGGGGGATAAAGTGCAAAGGAAAAGAAAGAGTCCCAATCCAAGAGGAAAAGGCTACCAAATGAAGCCAACCTCAAATGCATATAACAGATTAAAAAATGATTAGAACGGGATGCTTGTGCCACTTTGTTAAATACACCACTCTAAAAAAAAATTATTCAAAATTATAAAAAAGTAACAACAACAAAATAACTATCTTTAAATATATCTTTCTGCATTTTATTCAAAATGGTTAAATGAAAACATTTTTCAAATCATAAAACACAATAGCTAAAAACACATTTTAAAATCATATTTCTTGTCAAGTTACAAAAATGAGAAGCAGTTGTCGATGCAGCGTTTCGGTTTTTTGAGATTAAAAACACCTTCTTCAGGACAGTTCTAAATAACGAAACATATAATTACAAACAAATATAATAGTGCATGTTGTTACACTGGAAGAGGTGGCACTATTCACATTTAAAAAGCTTTTTTAAGTTAACACATCTTGGAAAAATAGCAGCATCTCCAACTTATCTGAATAGCATAGAATTTCACATGTATAGTCAAATCATTACTAAAGAATCACTTCGCAATCTTAAAGGTACATTAGTATTCACAATCGATAAACTTCCCATTAATTAATAACAGGTCTTAAAGAATAGCAGCATCTCAAATCCTTCTGGGCGGCATGGGATGTCACATGCATAATGGAATCATTAACAGAGAATGCTTATCACGATCCTATCCGTACCTCACTATTCATAAACAATATACTACCCATTGATCAATCAATCTCACAATTCCTACATAGTATACGATCACTATACATACCTCTAACTAAAATTTTCAAGAGGTACCAGAAAGGATTCTTGATTTCCTTTTCAATTCTTTAGTATATCAGGGCCCAACTGAGGATATGTGGGTACTGATCATCAATTGTGTGTTGCTGTCCCTTATAGGATATAATAATGGGTAATTTCAGAATATTATAGAGGTACGCTGAGTCTCAAAATGTATATATAAAAATCATTTCATATGTACCTCAACTCCCGACTGTAAGGATTCCTAGATGTACAGTGGAGCCACGAATATTCAGTTTGGGTTTCAGGGTTGGTTCTGATAAAAACATTTCGTTGTACATATCAATTTAAACCAAACTTCTGATGCTAATCCAGCTATAATTATACCCAAAGGTCAGAGAAAAAAACGTACCTAATTAAGAGCAGGTAAGGAAATATATATATATAGCCACAGTCGCAATCCGGACTCTGCTTACGTCAGCGGCATATAATATACAGGGACTATCCCCTCGCAATAGTTTTTAAATTATATCAATCTATAGGGGGGAGTAATGGCACAGTTTTAATAGATTTCCTGGTTCTAAAATTTTAACACAATTTTACAATGTATTTAATTAAATTAGGATTGTTAAGCCTCGATAGTTCTCACTTGTATCAGCTTGAGACATTACTACTTACATTGGTAAATGACATCAAACATATTTATTCTAGAAAAGCCGTGTTTCTATTGCACAAAAAATAAGAAAGAAGCAGGGCATGGTTTCATCCTCCAACGTCGGGATGGGCTGCTAGTTTGACATAAAAAGCATCTGAGCTGGGAAATATTTATTGTTAGTTTTGTTTTTATATATCTGTTCAGAATGTTTAAGCATTTTTTCCTGAATTTGAATGGGATCTGCAATATGGGCCTTTGTTTCTGCATCGAAAAGTGATACAATCCTATTTTGAACCTCCCAGCGTATTTGCTTTCATCATATGTCTTTTGAAGAGAAGCATTATTGGCAATGTACCTTTGCTCATAATAATAATCCTGCCTTTGCAGTCCGGCATTTCTGAGCTGGTTTATTTGTGTGAGATCTAATTCTTAAGACTTCCTCACTAGCCTGAGGCAATGTGGATTCTATATAAAACTTTATAAATAAATAAATAAATAAATAAATAAATAAATAACCGTGCCCTGCACTCTGCTAGGCACCTTTTTTGCTCATTCCCCTAGAGGCTATGCAGGCACGGATGGTCCCTTTAAAAGCTTCCCACACGTTTCCCACACTGACCGTATTCATATTTAATGTAAAATAAATTGCAATATTATTCTCTATCTCACTACACCAAACTCCATCCTCCAACTTCAATATACTAAAAGTCCATCTCCCTGTGGGCCTATCTAGCTTAATCCCTGAGACTTCCAACTCGATCAAAAAATGATCAGAAAAGGCATTTGTGCCATATTTATAGCTGCTTAACCTCAAATCATATGAGGAGAGAAAGTAATCTAGTTTTACTGTCGAGGTATACCTTTTCAAGATACAGGAGTATTCACGCCTGACTAGGAATTTTTTTCACCATAGATTCACCAAAATCAGAGTTTTCATATATTTTAACAGGGCTCTGGCCATTTGGGTCTTCTTCTGTTTGCAGAGATCTGACAAAGGATTCTAATTATCTATTTAAAAGAAAATTAAAATCACTTCCCAGGATCAGTTTCCGTAGAATAGTTAACAATTTATTTATTTATGTATAAAGTTTTATATAGTGCGAACTTGATCCCGAAGGATATCAGAGCGCTTCATAATTTGAGGCAGAGGCAACAAATCAGGACATTAGTCTAACATGGGGAATCTAATGGGCATTGAATCAATCAGTACAAACATAACAGCTCAATAGAACCTGAATGCACGAGTAGGAATGGGCTATGCAATGACTGGAAAAGCTCTACCAACGGGGCGGTATCATTTAAAATTGGAGCATAAATTGTGACTACAGTTATTCTAACGTTTTTGATTAAGCCATAACCCAGGTCCACCTTCCTGCTTATCTGGGAGGTACTAATGTGAAATGGGAAATGCCTATTTATGTATATTGAACCTCCTCTGTGAGCTGCCTTAGCACTTCAGGCACATTCATACCTCACCCACTGCTTAAACATATAATTCAGTTCCCTCTTTTTTTCGAAAACGCATTTCCTTACAGACTACGATATCTGATATCTGGGAAATGTCCTTTCAGCCAATCTTCAATTGCTCTGGCTTACACTTATTATTCAGGCCATTGGCATTGAACAAGATCACTTTAAATGATCATAGTATTTTCTCATCCCTTCCAAATTCAAAGCTACACCAGCGAGAGACCACAACCTCAAACAGAATATGATCTTAAATAATTAGTTGAATCTCTGGGCAGACATGCCCATGTATAATTTCAAGTAGGGGCTTCTCTTTTTTGCGCAGGCAGGTGTATACAACTCTTTCCCATTTGCAATTTATACAGATTTGAGACTCACAGCCCCACTTGCCCCTCTCCTTGACTCTAAATACATCTCCTATAGCATACAATTCCATAAAGTGCACAGACATTCTCTCAAAGTTAAGGGTATCCTTAACCTATAAACATAAAGTGCCATGCCATAAAGTGCCATATGAAGAAACAAACATGATTGTATAGAAATAAAAATAAAAATCCAATGACGGTTCACCCACTAATACATACGGCATACAAAAAATGCTTAAATGCATATACCTCTTTTAGGCATACAATTCTGAAAAGTGCACTGTGCTTCCTAAAATGGAACTTGTAGGGTCTCCTAAGAACATAAATTGTCTTGAGATAAAGTGCAATTCAAAAATAAAAATAAAACATTTCTGTTAATTAATAGTCTTTTCTGTTTGTCAAAGTATGAACTCTTCCTTTTTCTAACTATAGTGATCCAACCTCTCAAACCCTGTGAAAGCCACTTTACCCTTCTAAAGCCCCTCCCATAATTATCCTCACCCTTGCTAGGGGTAGAGTAGCCCATTGGGCCCTCAGAAGTCCTCTTCACTTACTGGTGCCCTGTATTTGCGCCACAGTGGCATGAGCCTATCTGCTGTAAGTGAGAAGATGTACCCCAGCTCTGCATCTAGCAACCTGTCTGTTGTAGAGAAGTAAGTCCATTCCATGTAGTTTCTTTAAGTGATGTATTCCAAGATAAGATGTTACGATAAGAGAGCCCCACCTGGAGCAGCCTCCCTGCGGCTCAGCCCTTCATCCAACTGACCCTCTCTCTCATCCAACATTCCCCAACCAGCTCTCACACCAGCATTCCACTCCATAGATACACAGGCTGAGCGGCAGGTATAACACATCTCCCTTTCTTAATACAAATGAAAATAAACTGCAAAAGAACAATAAAATAGATGCATGCATAAGGTGACAATAATAATTACATGCAAGAGAGGGGCAACATACAATACATGTAGATGGAGATGTATATAAAATAGCAAAAGATAAATATTTGGAAGAAGTAAACAGGTCACACAATCGAGCAATTCTAACACTCACCACTGCTCCCTTTCCCATACAAACACAAAATCCCATAAAACCAAGCCAAAGCAACACACACAGACACACTGCCACACCACCAAAACACAAACAAAACCCCAAAAACCAAACAAGCAGGCTGGCCAGGCCAACAAGAGGTAGATAGAGTCCCACCTAAAAGGCGCGACAGGAAACTGTACTGCAAGAAATTCAATAAATTCAAAGCTTCCCCCACCAAAAGACAGGGTGTGATATGTAGAAAACCTTGTACACGGAATCTAAGCAATCACAACACTTCACTGAAAATTTTTAGCACTCCCCACAACTGAAGATGGGGTGTGACGTGTAGGAAAAACTGTACACGGAACTATGCACGATTACACACTTCACTCAACATCTAAGTACTTACACCAAGTAAAGATGGGGTGTGCATGTGGAAAACTACGCTCCGCATGGAACATGAAGAAAACCAAGCAAAAATTCCACCCAAATCAAAAGTTGGGTTGTGATGTGTGGAAAAGGACGCTCCACACGGAACTTGAAAACACTAATAAGAAACTCCACCCAAACAGAAATCTGGGTTTTGACGTCTAGAAAATGGACTCCACACGGAGCATGCAAACACTAATAAGAAGCTCCACCCAAACCAACATTTTGGGTTGTGACGTGTGGAAAATATATTCCTCACAGAACATCTGCTAAATGCAGAATTAACAAGAATCATGAGCACAGTACCGAACGCCCTGCACAACATCATAAAAAGTAAAGGAATCTTCTCTGGAAGAATAACACTGCAGACAAGCAACATATCAACACCAAAGTGCCGAACTTTCAAAAGCAACAGAATTTGAAATCAGGTTCAGAAAAGCTCCCTGAACAGCAAAAGGAATGTAGAAAACAACATCATGTACACATTGACAATGTAAATTGGCCACAACATCAATCCTATTGAGTACTACATGCAGACACACTATACAAAATGTGTTAAAAAATCCTCATAGAAAGTACATAAGGCATTACATTGGGAAAAGCAGAATAGTTACTTATGGTAAAACCTTTAAAAGAAAAGAACAAAGTAAAATGAGCACTAAACACTGGTGAGCGACCGCTCACCCGAATAATGCCACTTTTCCGATGCTTGCACTGCTGTGACTTGCTGTAAAACATTGGGCAAAAACAGTATAGATGAAAGTGTTTAAAAGATACCCATGGCAAGGCTCCAAAGTCATTGTAGAAGAAGTAGTGGCTGAACGGAAAACAAACGAAGATGGAGACTTACAGGGGAATGCAGGTACGACAAAAGTTACTCTGCACCCAGCGACCCCATACAGATTGAAGAGGTCACGTCTTGGAGACTCTAAAACTTTATTTAAAAAGAACAATTTGGTTGGCAAAAACGAAGTCCACAGGAGGATACCAGAGAACACTTCAAGCTACATGAGCTTCCAAATACAAGATGGCGGCATGTTCGTGACGCAGAGCCGAATGGCTCACGGCGTGTCACTGCATGTAAGCATCACTCGGCAGCGGTGAGGAAAAAGCAAGTACATCATCAGGAATTCCTTTGCTTCTCCATGCGGCAGCAACAAGATTGTAGGTGCGCGAGCAACATTTTTCAAAGTAAAAGGTGCTCAACAGTTCCCATTTGGTTTTAGATAGGAGTCATGGCGGTTGGCCACAGAAAAACAAGCATTTACAATGTAATGGTCTCGGCTTTGTTAAAGTCAGAGCTATTGGCATTGCAAATGGCATTTTTTTCATTTTTTGTTTTTTTTAAAACATAAATAAATGGTATTGTCATTTACAATGGCAATAGGTGAGCATTTGAGAGTAGTAGAGAGTATTAGCGGACACAGGGCCACACACACACACAGAGCCACACACACAGAGCCACACACACAGAGCCACGCACACACAGAGCTACACACAGAGCCACACACAGAGCGACACACAGAGCCACACACAGACAGAGCCACACACACACACAGACAGAGCCACACACACACACACAGACAGAGCCACCCACACACACACAGAGCCACACACACACACACACACAGACAGAGCCACACACACACACACACACAGACAGAGCCACACACACAGAGACAGAGAGACACACACACACAGACAGAGCCACACACACACACACACACACAGAGCCACACACACACACAGACAGAGCCACACACACACACACACAGAGCCACACACACACAGGCAGAGCCACACACACACACACACACACACAGACAGAGCCACACACACACACACAAACACACACACAGAGCCACACACACACACACACACAGACAGAGCCACACACACACACACGCACACACACACAGACAGAGCCACACACACACACACACACAGACAGAGCCACACACAGGCAGAGCCACACACACACACACACACAGAGTCACACACACACACAGAGCCACACACAGAGCCACACACAGAGACCAACACACACACAGAGCCCCACACACACAGAGCCACACACACACACAGAACCACACACACACAGAGAGCCACACACACACACAGAGCCACACACACACAGAGAGCCCCCCACACACACAGCCACACACAGTCACACACTCACACACACAGAGCCACACACAGAGTCACACACACACACAGAGAGCCACACACACAGAGCCACACACACAGACACAGAGCCACACAGAGAGACACACACAGGGCCCAACACACACACACACACACACAGAGACACACACACAGAGAGCCACACACACACAGAGCTCTCTGCCCAGTAACGCCCCAGGGAACAGAGGCAAGAAAAAACGATGAGAAGCAGGGAACAGAGGCAAGAAAAAACGATCACAAGCAGGGAACCGAGGCAAGAAAAAACGATGACCAGCAGAGAACAGAGGCAAGAAAAAGCGATGACAAGCAGAGAACAGATGCAAGAAAAATGATAACAAGCAGAGAACAGAGGCAAGAAAAAGCGATGACAAGCAAGGAACCAAAAAACTATGACAAGCAGAGAACAGAGGCAAGACAAGCATTTACAATGCAATGTTCTCGTCTTTGTTAAATTTAGAGCTATTGGCATTGCTCATGACATTATTTTTGTTTTTAAAACATATAAATAAATGGCATTGTCATTTACAATGCCAATAGCTTAATCTCTCGCAAATGCGAGATCTATTGCATTTGCACCCCCACACACACACAGAGCCACACCCACCCACACACACACAGAGCTACACGCACCCACCCACACACACAGAGCCCCACACGCCCACACCCAGAGCCCCCCACACACAGAGCCCCCCCACACACACAGAGCCCCCACACACACAGACCCCCACACACACAGAGCCCCCCCCACACACAGAGGGCCCCACACACACACACAGAGCCCCCCACACATAGAGCCCCACACACACACACAGAGCCCAACACACACACACACACAGAGCCCAACACACACACACACACACACACACAGAGCCCAACACACACACACAAAGTCCAAAACACACACACAGCCACACACACACACACAGAGCCACACACACACACACAGACACACACACACAGAGCCACACACACACACACACACACACATAGAGCCACACACACACAGACACACACAGACACACACACACACACAGAGCCACACACACACACACAGAGAGCCACACACACACACAGAGCCACACACACACACACACACACAGAGCCACACACACACACATACACAGAACCACTCTGGTACTTTGGCATGAAATGAAAAATGCTTTGAGTTCAACTATTTATTGACCTAATTTGGGACATACAGCTCAATAAATGTAAGTATCTCATGGTAAAACGTCTTGCTGAGATCAGTTCCCTTGTCAAGTAGATCATTACAGACACTAGACCTGTAGGTCTGATGTGATTTGTAAGATCTTTCAAAACCTGGGGAGGATGAGTGGATTTCTTTTATCTGGGACTTTGGTCACAGGAAGCTTGTCAGTATGGTGTATTCTATGCAGGATTCAAGTAGGGGGGCTGGAGGTTCAGGTTCGGAGGGTAAAGGAGCTCAACAGTCAGCGGAGGGATTGTGTCTGCTGCTATTGTTCCTCATTTAAAACCTCAAGGTGTGTTAAAGCCTACGTTAATTAAATCAATGTCTTCAGAACTGGACTATCGAGACAACAGCTGGTCTTGCTTGTCTGACAGGTAGGACAGCTTGGTTGGGTGAAGGGGGGGCAGTGGAGAAGCCGGATGGACACAGAACACTCCTTACTCCAGGTCGAACAATTATGTTTTTCAGGACATTCTTGATTTAAGAAAGTATTTTTCAAGTCTGACTGGGGTCTAGAGGAAGAGAATTCCCGGGAAGTAACTTAGGCTGTGCAGGAATCTTACATCAATAGACTATTTTTGTTCAACTAAACAAGCCTGCCCTGTTTAGTAACACTTCTTCGCTCTTTCTCTAAAGTTATTTTAGCTGACGTTAGTTAGGACATTATAGCTGCATTATTGGAACCACGTACAGCAAGGAAAATGAAATGTGCAATTATTTGAAATTAAGAGATTATTTAGACATCAAATGGGTCGTTCAAACTCTGGCAATATAGCGAAGAAAACCTGATATTGATGATTGGGGCCGAAGCCAAAGTGTGTTCATATTTTTCATTTTTTCAGGTGGGAACTACAAGAATAGGCATGCAAAATGGGGTAATAATGCACCCAAAACAGACAGAGAAATCGTTTGCTATTAATTACTTGGGTTTATATGGGACTTCCAAAACCTGTTTGCGGAGAGGGCAGTAAAGAAACCTGCCTGCAGGACAAATATTTTGTTTGAGTATTTGTGGTTCTCAGAAACATCCTGGGCACATTCCAAGGGTGTCAGGGATTGCCTCTGTAGGAGTAGGCATGCTGAGCTGACTGGCTTCAGTCGTGCAAGAGCCCCACTAACAGTCAGAACAGCACTACTCGCTTCATAACACACAGCTCCCCCCCGGAACAACACAAACCGAAATCCACCAACACCCCACAGGTAGATTTAAAGGGATGCTTCGGGCTCTATCTAAGCATAGTCTGAGTTATTTAATACACATGCCCCAAGCCGGACATTGACACACCAACTCTTCAGTGGACATATACCCAAACTGGGAAAGATCTCCGGATCCAGACAGGCACACACCCGAAACCACACTACAACCAAATGCACAAAGTATTAACCACCACCACACTATGAATAATCCCACTCAAAACAGAGACGAGCCTGCGGTCTGTGTTAGAATTGTCAAGAAAAGGGCGCCACAGCCTCCACCCCCACAGTGCTGAAAGGCATACTAATGACAGTAGAGCGCTATACAAATCTGTGTTACAAAACATAACATTCCTGGTTAATGCTTGGTCGCCGGTGGGCCTTTGCAGAAGTTTCTCTCTTTCCTGTCCCTTGCTCACTTTGCCACTGGATTCAAGCAAGCCGGGCTGAAGATGGCTGGAATGCCAGAAACCGGTCCTCGGAAGCTTGGTTCCAGTCCAGGGAAGACATGGCTTGGCAGTTCGGGCTGGACTGTTCCCATGAGGCACAGGGCAGACTGATTTGCATATAGCCATGTCTGAACTGGGGTGGCAGAGTGGGCTAAAGAACGGTGATGGATTAAACCCAGATCTTTTGACTGGGTGTGAGTGTTTGATTGATTCAGATGCTCCGTCCATCACCACCCCCTTTTGTACCGCTTTTGGCCGCCATAAGTGTGGCAGGGTATGCTCAGACGTGAGTCCCTTGCTCACTTTGCCACTGGATTCAAGCAAACCGGGCTGAAGACGGCTGGAATGCCAGAAACCGGTCCTCGGAAGCTTGTTTCCGGTCCAGGGAAGACATGGCTTGGCAGTTCGGGCTGGACTGTTCCCATGAGGCACAGGGTCAGACTGATTTGCATATAGCCATGTCTGAACTGGGGTGGCAGAGTGGGCTAAAGAACGGTGATGGATTAAACCCAGATCTTTTGACTGGGTGTGAGTGTTTGATTGATTCAGATGCTCCGTCCATCAACACCCCCTTTTGTACCGCTTTTGGCCGCCATAAGTGTGGCAGGGTATGCTCAGACGTGAGTCCCTTGCTCACTTTGCCACTGGATTTAAGCAAGCCGGGCTGAAGACGGCTGGAATGCCAGAAACCGGTCCTCGGAAGCTTGTTTCCGGTCCAGGGAAGACATGGCTTGGCAGTTCGGGCTGGACTGTTCCCATGAGGCACAGGGTCAGACTGATTTGCATATAGCCATGTCTGAACTGGGGTGGCAGAGTGGGCTAAAGAACAGTGATGGATTAAACCCAGATCTTTTGACTGGGTGTGAGTGTTTGATTGATTCAGATGCTCCGTCCATCACCACCCCCTTTTGTACCGCTTTTGGCCGCCATAAGTGTGGCAGGGTATGCTCAGACGTGAGTCCCTTGCTCACTTTGCCACTGGATTCACGCAAGCCGGGCTGAAGACGGCTGGAATGCTAGAAACCGGTCCTCGGAAGCTTGTTTCCGGTCCAGGGAAGACATGGCTTGGCAGTTCGGGCTGGACTGTTCCCATGAGGCACAGGGTCAGACTGATTTGCATATAGCCATGTCTGAACTGGGGTGGCAGAGTGGGCTAAGGAACAGTGATGGATTAAACCCAGATCTTTTGACTGGGTGTGAGTGTTTGATTGATTCAGATGCTCCGTCCATCACCACCCCCTTTTGTACCCCCCACACTACAACCAAATGCACAAAGTATTAACCACCACCACACTATGAATAATCCCACTCAAAACAGAGACGAGGCTGCGGTCTGTGTTAGAATTGTCAAGAAAAGGGCGCCACGGCATCCACCCCCACAGTGCTGTGGCATACTAATGACAGTAGAGCGCTATACAAATCTGTGTTACAAAACATAACATTCCTGGTTAATGCTTGGTCGCCGGTGGGCCTTTGCAGAAGTTTCTCTCTTTCCTGTTTGCGACTGGCTACTGGCTACTGCTGATCTTGTGTGGGATTGTCACATAGATACTAGAACTGCCCCATCCGTAATAATGATGCAAACACGGTATGGGTCGCAAAATGCATCCTTACCATACGAAGGCTGCCAATTCAGCACAACACACACCCAGATAAACTATCCACCGCATACAGGCTGTAAAAATTTCTATTATCCAACAACAGTGCTTCCGATTGCTCCCAAGACCTTGGTGCAAACCGCCCCCCTCCCAACAACAGACTTCAGAACTACCCCGCATCCAGGGCTCGAGTTGGGTACCACTCGGGTGGGCGGCATCCCCCCACTTATTGTACCGGGGGACGCCATCCCCCCTGCCAAACAGCTGGACTTCACTTTTTGGCCTCTCTGGGACGAGAAGCTCGGTGACATACCGACTATACAGCAGGCAAGCAAACTCGTCTTACGACAACGGGATCGCAGGCACATTCGTAATGGCCTAAAGACTTGTTCTACCCCCTTCCTGGATGCCTCTGCTACCTATGACTGGCTGCCACGAGGCAGTAGCAGCAATCAATGACCCGCATCTGTCACCTCCGCCCGGAAACGGTCCTTATCTTTTTTTTTCTCTGTAAGCTTTTTGCTTTGAAGCTTCTATTAAAGACACTATGAACCTCTCCAAACAGCTGCGCATCTTCAGCGTTTAATTTTAAATAAACTATGGGGCGGTGGTGGGTAAGCCCCCCCGGTAGGGAGATGACCCCCCCCGCAATTGCCATTCCACTGCTACACGTTTCCTCCAGACCTACAGCTGTCCCAGACCAATATGAAGGGTCATGTGCTGGACTTGATCTTCGCAGAAGCCTCTCGGGTGGTAATCGGGGAAATAGTTTTTCAATGCTGGACAGACCACGCACTAGTCCGTTTTTCCCTCCATCTTCCTGCAGAGTCTCTCGGAAAGAATGGAGTGAACTCCGCTATAGCGAAGAGACAGTGGTCAAAGCTCTTACACTACTCTGACCATCCACCCCTCCTTCCGGGGATGTTCAACCTGATGGAAAATGCTGAAGCAAGCTATTCTATCTTGTGCCAGCAAATCACCAGATCTCTGGACACATTGCTTCCGATACGGAATTCTAAGGTCATACGTCAACCCTCAATGCCCTGGTTTTCTTCTGACCTATTCCAACTGAAACTTCGCTGTAAGCAGGGGGAAAGGGTGTGGAGGAGGTCTTACTCTGAGAGTGCTAAGTCCTTATATAAACTAGCACTGCTTGAATACAAAGCCCAAATGAAATGTGCCAAGGCAAAATATTTTGAGGTCACGTTGACACAGGCAACGAATAAATCGCAGACTCTATTTAAAATAGTAAATGACCTCTCTAGGCCGGAGTGCGCGGCGAATAACATCCCAGCTTCACAATCTCTCTGCGACTCGCTAGCAAGAGCGTTTGAGGATAAAATTGCAAACATCTTAAATGCCCTTGCTACCTCAGACACATGTGACCCTCAATCTCGGATGCCTCTGTATCCCTCCCTGCCCCTGCTGAACTGGATGAGCATATATCTCATCAGCGGCTAGAGTGTTTCTCCCTTCCCTCATTGGATGAGTTTTGCACGCTAGCAAACCGGGTGAACTCGGGTTCTCCTTTGGACCCACTGCCCCACAGATATTGGAAACTATTTCAGGATGAACTTGTTCCTCCTTTGCATTCCATTTGTCTTCAGTCCTTCAATTCGGCTATGGTCCCGGACAGCTGGAAGTTGGCGGTGGTCTTCCCTCTCCTAAAGAAGCCCACGCTAGACCCCACCTGTCTGTCGAATTATCGGCCTACTTCCTTGCTCCCTTTTCCAGTTAAGATCATGGAAAAACTTGTCACCCGGTCTCTCTCCGGCTTCTTGGAAAGTAACAACTATCTGGAGATGGCCCAGTTCGGCTTCCGGCCAGCTCATGGTACGGAGTCGGCACTGGTGGTCGTGTTGGACAAACTTCGATCTCGGGTCGATAATGGTCGAGCAGCCTTTTTAGTGCTGCTCGACCTATCGGCCGCGTTCGACACGGTCAGCCATCCCATTCTTGTCAACAGGCTGGAGGAGGCCGGGATAGCTGGTTTGGCAAGGGACTGGCTGATCTCGTACCTTCAGAACAGGCATCAGGTGGTGGCCTTACCACCTTTCCGCTCAGGTATTAGGAGAGTGGGACAAGGTGTTCCGCAGGGGTCCGCGATCAGCCCCATATTGTTCAATTTATATCTGTGTCCTCTAGTTAAATTGATCAAATCTTTTGGCATCTCAGTGATCAATTACGCTGATGACACCCAGCTCATCTTCTCCCTGGAAGGGGAAGATGCGGTGTCCACAGATACTTTCCATAGCTGCATGACGGCCACGGCCGATTGGTTGAGGAACAATTCTCTTCAATTTAATAGCTCCAAGGCTGAGGTTCTCCATTGCTCATCAGACCGCGTCCCACGTGCTCTGCCATCTGACCTCTGGCCTTCTTCCTCCTTGGGTAAGGTGGCAGCGGTGGATTGTGCCCGTAACCTTGGAGTGATGTTTGATTCCAATCTCCAGTTGAATGGTTTTGTTGATAAAACCATCTCTATCTGTATGATGTTACTCCGCACTTTGCGGAAAATTCTTCCCCTGCTCCCACTCCAGGCCAGACCAGAGGTGGTGAGTGGCATTATCCTTAGTAGGATAGATTATTGCAACGCATTGCTTCTGGGGGCTCCTGGTACCTTGATTTCTAAGCTGCAACGCGTCCAAAACATGGCTGCAAAACTAGCCCTCTCTAGGCCTCGTGCTGCCTCCTCATCCCTTGAACTTAAAGATCTGCATTGGCTGCCAGTCCAGCAGAGAATTCTTTTTAAATCTTCCTGCCTGGTCTTTAAGGCTCTACATGACCAAGGCCCAGTAATGCTACGGAACCTCTTCTCCTGGTACCACGCAGCGAGACCGTTACGCTCATCTTCATTACATCTGGTCGTGGTTCCAAGGATCAATAGGATTCGGATGGGGGGCCGATCCTTTGGATACACAGCTGCCAAGCTTTGGAACTCCCTCCCACTATTTTTGAGGAGCTTGGAGGACCTTCCATCCTTCAACAAAAATTTTAAAACTCACCTATTTCCTAGAGTTGGCTAAATACGTGTCTGCGTAAATGGTTCAGTGGAGTCAGAAAGCGCCGGGATACCCTTTGGGTGGCAGTTCGCGCTATATAAGTGCATAATACATACATACATACGTATAGAGATGGCCGACTGACTTCGAGGTGCTATTCCCACTGGAGTTTGAACAGTGTCCAGGCGCCAGGCTGCCGGCACCGTACAGCAACCAAACGATGCGATACATGGGGGGCGACATCCCGCTCGCCCACCCCATTTGCCACCTCATTAGGAAATATCCTAATGTGCGCTCCATGTACCGCTAGACACGCACTCTTATCTCGCCCCCTCCTGCACACTGCACAGAAGCGGCTTCTTTCCGCCTTCAAATCGAGAGTACTAAAGTCATTTCTATCAGCAGAATAGTGCATATTACGCTTAATTTCGAGCATTGACTCCTCAAGCAGACTGCGAATTGCCCCCTCCTCTCGCTAGGGAACAAGCTGACTCTGACAGAGTGCAGACAGACAGCCACCTTGTCTGACAAGGAGTACAAACTGCTCCCTGCTCCAAAAGCTGCACAAAGGCTGTAAACAGCCCAGTCAAACTGCACAGCCTCTAACTCTTGACAGAGTGGAAACTGATCTATCCACCACAAACAACCACGGAAGGCTGCCCCTCCCCCACCAAAACCACACACTGGACGACCCTATGGTACACCCTGCCGCCCACCCGTGGCTGCACAGTGCCCGCGCATGCATTCAGCTTACCTGGGTGCTGTTTTCCAGGGGACCTCTGGCCCCCGCCCTGACTGGTGGCTTCCTTCTCTCTTGGGGCAGCTCCTACTGTTACTTCTCGAGTATAATTCGGCGGGACGGCCCTCTTTAAAGGCGGCACTATCTTTTTCGGATTCGGGGGCGTATTTTTCTTTCTCTCTTCTTCCCATTGGCTGGAATGTAAAATTCCAGCCAATGGGAAGAGGAGAGAAAGAACATGAAAAACACGCTCCCGAATCACAAAATGACGGGGCATAAACTGACAGACGCCCCTCTTCTCCAATGGCTGGCCTCCGTTTAGGAAGCCAGCCAATGGAGAAGAGGGGCAGGTTCAAGCCCCACACTAAGAGACATAAGATCTCGCCGGCGAGACTGCGCAAGCGCAGCCTACGCAGGCCGAGACCTAACAAGTGAAAGCTGCAAAAAATAAAACTCATTTGACAGCAAATGGGTGGAAATAGGGATTCTTTCCCTTCAATTATACACTGCCTAGCAATCTGCAGGCTCAACCACCTTTTGGTCAGCACAAAACACCAGGGCCCAATCTTTGTCCTCGAACGCCATAAATCGCAATGTAAAATTATGACACAGCACACCTTGGCTGCTGGGCTGTCTGAAGGTCCACTCAATGAGCCCACGATGAAACACAGCAGGATCTGACACTCCTCAGTTTTGGCACAATTCTCAGTCACAAACGCTCAGTGCACCAAACAGGAAAAGAAGATCTTTGCTTTCAAAGCAACAGGATAGGCTGGCAGCTGGGTTGGATCTGGCAATGAGTGTAGCCAGAAGCATGAACAGGTTTTCTCCGTAGCAGTGTAGCAGGGTAAAGTAGATCACTGAGGCAGTAGTGAAGCAGAAGAAGAACACTCTTCTGGGAAACTGCACTTTGTGGAAACACTGTCCCAAAGCGACAGGAGGGGACCACTGTCCCAAAGGAGCTGGAAAGGGAGGGAAGTAGAGCAGGAACTGGCACATTACGTTTGGAACTGGCACCTTTGGGTAGTGGGCAACTGATGTCAGGGTCACTGGTGGGGCTCAGGGGGGCCAGCATCTTGATGTGCCACTTAAATCTCTATATCTTCAATTCAGTTACTTCAAGCTTAGTTTCAGTCCAATAAGGTGGCACACGCAAGTTCTTCTTTCATAAATCGTCGCCAAAATATGTTGTAAAAAAGTAGGTCCATTCCATGTAGTTTATTTAAATGATTTATTCCAAGATAAGATGTTACAACTGACTCTCTCTCTCATCCAAAAATCCACAACCAGCTCTCACACCAGCATTCCACTCCACAGACATACATGCTGAGCAGCATGTATAACACTATCATATTCTAGCATGCATTTTATATTTTTGTCCTTAAACTTGGTTTCTTTCATGGGAGGCCCAGGACATGGGGTAAGAACAGTACTCAGCATTGTGCATGCCTCATCAATATCAGTAAATATATGAAATTGCCCTTTACAGAGAATTCACAATTTTGATTTCTGAAATATCAAAGCCTTAGCACTGCCTGACCTGAAGTGTCTCTCAGGCCCCAAAAACTATTTTCTTCATCTGGCTGCTGTTATTGACATGTCTGAAAATACACAGATGTTCTCCTTCTCCACGATAGAAAATTATTTATGCTTAATAACAGCAGTCTGGATCTGCTCATTTATCCTATAGTCATTAAAGTTCACTAGGATGGTGTGTGGGTATTTCAGATTGAGAGTACATTGCACTGGAACTCAATGCGCTCTCATAATTGGCAGATCCTTATCGAAACCTGGTCAAATGCTCCTTCTTATAACATTTTTACACCAGATGTATTGGATTAGAGTAGCCACTGGTTATCGCCTCCCCCTCTGGGACTACCAGGAAACGTAGATTAGAGGACCTGCTATGATTTTCAAGATCCTCTAGCTGCTAAATTTCTTTCAGGGATTTCTTTAATTCTGCTTCCCGCACTCATGTCTCATCTTCTAGTGTGGTGATTCTCAGCTCTGTCTCCTGAAGTGTCCCACATAGTCTTGTCAGGGCCTCTTCAATTTTTGTTAATCAGAGACCTAATGAAGTGATTTCTTCCCTCTGAACCCACTTCAGTTCTTTATCTCATTGGGAATTATTTCTAGCAGATTTGTCATAGATTTAGATTCACCTGATCTGCCAAGACTGCCAATCTCTGCCTGAGTCATTGCCTGATCTGATGAATGGACTTGATTCACTCCCACCTTTCCATCTATTGCCCCTTGATGGGCACTTACATCCTTCAAGTTCAAGCTCAGGCACTTTGAAACCATGTGAGAGTCCTGATCCCAGTTTTCTTCCTGTTGAGGTTGGTCACTTTCTTACATGAAGTCATTTATGTGATTCCCCTCTAGCTGTCTTCACCCTTCGATCACTCTTTATGGTTTTGAGAAGAGTGGGTATTCTCTCATTCTACCCTCCTTACAGCCATATTTACATCAGTTTCTCCCTGAGAGTACTCGATTATACCATCCTGCTTCTTTCTCTCTTTTGATGACATATCTGGTGTGAGAGCACTTTAGGTAAGCCAATCTGAAACTATATTCTGCCTGCCACCTTCTCCTGCTAGACCCCCCATAGGTGAAGCCACTAGATCATCAGCTCTAGACATCCCCATTGACTCTTCTATGGGGTAAAGGTTTGACTAATTAAATTAGAGGTGCTTTCCATGCTTTCATTTTCCCTGGAAATATTGGCTCTAATTAAAGCAGATTTTGCAAGAACAAGCTTGATTAGGGAAGGTTTCGTGTTTTTTTGCAGCCAACATCTTTCCCTGAATTCCTTGCCTTTTCCCCTTCTTCAAAATGGTAGCCATGTTATTCCTGTTGCGACAGTTGTTAGGCAGCTGCTACTTCACCATATTGTTTTTACTCCCCCAGTTGCACCTTTAATTACTGCCATTAGTGTTCCAGAATCTGTGTCCGCTCGTGGACAGAGGCTGAAACCAGAGGATGAGAGCAGAGAGAGGGAATGGGTATCAGTTGGAGAGCTGGGGAACAGGAATTTACTATCCAGCCAGGAGTATTTTGACCCTCGATGACTCTTGGCACGTGACAGTCTAACGCAGTCTCTGTCTGCTGCTAAGTGGATTTTGAAGGTCTCTTCAGGCTCTCCATGCATTTCTGTTACATTGCTCCACTCCAAGCCACTGGACAAACAGTCCCATAAGGTGGAGGGGGAACAGAAAGTGATCAATTTCCACTGGTTATTTTTATCTTTCTCCCCTAAAAGGTAATTACCAGCTCTATGTCTCCTCCATGATTACCTTCTGTACTGTGAATTATACATCACGCTATTGCTGTTTGAATTTTGGACCCTTACAGCTTCTTGAAATGCGGAAGCCGAGGCTGAGTCAAAGTTGTCCGAACTCAGCTGCTCTCTGAACGAATTGCAGAGTGGGAGGTTAGGGAGGGGCTACCTAGTGACCAGGCTTACAGCTGCCTGCCACCTTCTCTGAGAGTGATAATGTGTCTCCTGAGTTGCTTATTGATGATCTTTTCCAGTACCTTCCCTGGGAATGGGAGCAGGAGATTAGCTTGTAGTTTTTGAGTTAGCTGGGGTTGGCGGAGGGTTTTTAAGTAGTGGTCTGGCTTTGGCGTGTTTCCAAGCATTGGAAAGCATTGTGGTGGTGATCAAGGTAAGCAGCAGGGTGGTAAGTTCCTGGCTGATCCGAGGTTGAAGATGTGCAGCGGGCATTGGTCTGTGGGAGGTCTCAACTGGATGGATTTCATGATGGAAATTGTGTCCTGGGTGGAAGAAGATTATAGTTGGTCAGTCTGTGGTTCATGTTGGTTATGGTGGTGGCGCACCTGTCAAGGAAATCCATGTTTGTGGGTTGAGATTCGTAGTTTCTGTATATGGTTGCAATCTTGTCATGGAAGAAGTTGTCGAGGTTGTCACCCACTCCTGTGAAGGTGTGTTGTTGTTTTCGCTGGCAGCCATGTTGTAGAATTCAATAACAATGTTGAAAAGTTCCTTGGTGTTGTTGGCCTGGTTTCAATGCATGCGGTTAGGACTGTCTTCTTTGTTGCCCTCAGCAGTAGGTGGTACAGGTTAAGGAATGTCAGTGGTGTCCTTTCTGGCACACTTTCTCCTCTCCAGCTGTTTGCTGTCTCATTTTGCTGTTCTGAGTTCTTGGGTGTAACAGCTGGCCTTTTTAGATATTCTCTGGAAGCTGTTCTTGATGGGGACGATGCTGTTGGCACAATTGGTGATCCAAGCATTGAAGTTCTTCACTCCGTGTTGAAGGTTGGTGGTGGTAGCGGGGTTGGAGGTGTTGAGGGTGTCTGTCCAGCTGGCCGCTGAGGTTTATTCCATCCCGGGTGGGGGGCGCTAGTCATCTTGGATGTGGCGGTGTGGGGGTAGAGATGCTGAAGTGGGCAAAGGAGTGATCGATCCATGTGAGTTCTGTGACATGGCTGTATTTGATCACACACGGACAATGCAGGACTTTAATACATTTTGGCCTAGGTGTATGAGTTCTGTTCTCATTCACTGTATGCAAATGTATCTTACATAGATATCCTGAAAATCTGTGAACCTATGTCTGACACTCGTCACCTGTGCAGTGCCCTGAGCAGATATGGTCAGCTTTTACAGATTCCTCTTAGTGTCACAGACATCTGTGCCATACTGCCACAGGTTACACGTTTGTTTGCTTCCAGGTAATGTGATGTATAAATAACATAAGATAAAATAAAATAAGTGAATTTGCAAAGCCCATGTTCACCTTATGGTGTCCTGGCACTGACAAACAGTTGTTACCCTTCTCAATGCTATGGATTTCATAGACTTTGCAAGGTTGAAAGGCTTAATCAAATACTTATTCTGTATACGCTCATAAATGCGAAGACAGGGAATATTGTGGCTCAAACATGTGTATCGCACTAAATGTTAAAACTTCCAAAAATACCTGATTTTAATTTTCAAATAAATAGCAGAGTGGTTTTCTGTCCCTGGAAAAAACAACAATAAAGCACACAGTTAGAAATATGCCAGTAATCTGTTTAAGCATGCAGAGAGCGGACTGACACTGCATACGAGGCTACAATAGCCAATTACCATGCCAGAGTAGTGAATTAACATACATTTTAACAAATGCTGGAGGAACAAAAAATATAATAATGACTTCAAATTCTGGAATGATAAAACCTGTCAGCGGCAGACTGATCACCAGTTTTCTTAATTAAATGTTATGACACCAAATAATCACTGGGCAAAGAATAGTAATTTAGTGTCAACATCAGAGGAGAAGCAAGATGGCAATCTTAGTTATTAGCATAAAGAGACAAATGAAGGACATTTGTCACGAGATAGCGTTGAAATCTATCAGGTAACACCGTGGGACATGACATTTTAAACTAATCCATGTACTGCTGTGCGAAAAATCGACTATAATACCCATGGAATCTGAGAGTGTGGCTTGCAATTGTATTTAAAGGTTGCTGGCGTTATGAAACAATCTGCAATTCATGACGTCATCTTTTTATTAAATGATTGTTGACATCGTTTAATTTAAGGAAGGGCACCAAAGTTCTTAGCCTTAAATTTGGCGATGTGCCCATAATCCTCTTCTGCCCATTCCTTACCCCCTTTAGAGTGTGGAGAAAAGCAGCGTTTCCAAAAAAGTAGCTTGAGAAGTCTTTGCCCCAGGGTTTTATCTGGGCCGGGTCTCACCGGGTCTGAGCACCAGCAGTTTTTTAAAGGAGGCCTCCAAACGGGTCTCTATCGGGCTCTGTTTTCTGGCCTGTCACAGGCGGTCCGTGTTTTTTCCGGACTGCTGTGACAGCAGGCATATCGATGTGCGCATGCTCACACTGCTCACTAGTGGAGAAGTTACAGCATGACATCATGTCAGGTGAGCATAGTAGGGGAAGGGAAATCCTTTAAAGATAGTCATTTTCTCTCTGGGTTTCCCTTCTCTTTTTGAAACTCATGAGCAGCAATATTGTCGTGGTGTCCCCAGGGCTTTAAGTTGAGGTTTTTTCAATATTACATATTAGCCATAGTTGCTGCTTATTTATCTTATTCAACTAACAACCATTGACAAAGCCAATGGTCCTGACTTATTGTAGGTATGATGTTACTTGTTGTATCCTATATCTGGATGTAATGACAGAAACAGCAAAATACAAGTCTGGCGGCACACTATGCTAAGCACAAATTTTTAACTTACGAGTTTTTAAGTCATGCCCTTAATTACATTGGCCACGCCCCCTTGAGAGACCCCCCAGTTTTTTCATCCCACTTAAAGCCCTGCTTTGCCCACAGAAACCCAGGCGAGAACTGATGATGCTGCCCAGAACTATGTATTACCAAATGAGGGGTGGCAATTGTAGTCATGACAGTCTTGAACAGAAAACTCAGTTGTTAATTTGTAAAAAAAAGAATCCGTGGCTCTCATCAGGAGGCAGCCTGCACCAACCCATTTCTCCTGTTAGTTCCACCTAAAACAGAACCAACTACTAACCATGAAAGTGGGAAGAGGATGTGGCGTAATCGTCAGAGATGCAGACTTCGGAGCTCGGGAACCAGGTTCGAGTCTCTGCTTTGGCTCAACATCCTGTGATTCTGGGCAAATCACTTAATCTGTAAATTAATGTGTCCTTAATTGGTGCTCGTGAAAAGCATTGGTTTTGATGATTACGTGTCGGTGCTGAGCACTGAAAAGCACCGGCTCAAATTAGGCACTGGAAAAGCTTCAACATGTCCTTGATATGCTGGAAGAAAACTCTCAGGATGCCAGTAACATATTTAATGTCGTCCTGGATATATACCCCACTATTCCAGTACTCACATTTGTGACAGCATTTCAACCATTCTTCCAAGGTGTGGAATTAAAGTGGTCCCAGCAAAGCAGGCAGCAGCTAGCAGAACAGCTGTCCCATTGGTAAGAAAATCAAAATGTGATGGTCTTTTTCCTGTTGGTGTGGGGGAGGTATTTCCTCCAACAGCCTTCAAGCCAACTGGCAAATGGGAAAGTACAACTGGCAAAAGATAATCATGTTCTTTACCCTTTGGTAGCTTGGCACAAAGCAGTCAGGCTTTACTTAGATCCAATGTGTAAAGTATTTTTGCAGTACTTCAACAGTAATAGAGTCATAACATAACGCAAAAAAAATCCCAAACCAATTTAGATAAATAGAGTACGTTTTAACAAATAAAATGACACCAAAGCAACAAAAATACAATAGGTAGAACCAGAGATATGAAGTTTGTATTAAAAATAGAGCCAAAAAGCACAAAGTGGTCATCTGGTTGCTCTAGACCAAGTCAAAAGTTAAGGCCTACCTTGATGGAGTGTGGGTCAGATACAGGGATCTGGTGCATCGTAGTGGAAACTTTATCTTCTCACTAAGAAACATTTTGGCGAAAAATGATCATTGGTAAGTTGGCAATCGGGCAAGATGCAAGCTGGACCCAAAGCAGGACTCAGTGAAGGCAGGTTGCTGAAGAGCAGCATCTCAGTGCAGTCATCTACGACAGCAGGAAAGCTCAAAGTGACCAAAGTCCAAAACTTTCCTGGAAGTCACATCTCTTTCAGTGAGGAAAACCAGCAAGTTGAGTTGTGTTCAAGGTACGCAGGTGCAGTCTTCCTCCAGGATTCAAACAGCAGAGCAGGCACATTTGGCTTAACAACTTCACAAAATTGTTATTTCCAAAATAGTAATATAAAATTCGACTTCATCATGAAGCTGGATTATAAATTACTATTAAAATGAGCCATGGAATAATCTTTCTAGCAGCTGGCATACTGAAATTAAGAGCTATAAAACTGCGGGCAGGCCTTCTGGGACATTCACAACTTTAAATATATATGTCTTACCAATTAAATACCATGCACCCTGCCCTATGAGCATTTAGGTGTGACCATAGGGGTGGCTCTTAAGTAATAAAAAGAAAAGTTTACACCTGCCTTAAATTGCAGTTTAAAACCGCACTCTCAGGGTGCAGGTGCTGGTCTGGAGACATGCTTTACAGTGCTACTTTAGTGAGTGGCAAAATGAGGGATGCAGCTCACTAATACAATTTTAATTTACAGACTATTGGTACTTGCAAAATCATATACTAGGGACCTATACGTAAAGTAAATAACCCAATTAGATGTAGGCCAATTTTACCATGTTTAATAGAAAGTCCACAAGTACTTTACCACTGGTTAGCAGGAACAAAGTGCCCAGAGTTCTATGGCCAACAAAATGGGTTCAGCAAACAGTGGCACACATCCTGGGTGTCCCTAGCGAAAGTGCAAATTTCTAACAGCCGCATAGTCCAAACTATTAATTTAATAACAGTAATTTGTCTAAGCCAGTCATATCAAGCTGATCATATCCATTTCATTAAAAATGCAGCTGTGCATATCATCAAGAATTGCTAAAACAAAGACAATATCAACAGGTTCATATTCAGGTGGTTAAGGAGAGTTCAAAATAACACCGACAACAAACAGAAGGAGTCACAGTCATGGGCGTAGCTATCAATGGTGCTGCAGGTGCAGTGGCACTGGGGCCCTGGTTCATTGAGGTCCCACGGCACTCCATCACCAAACTGTGCGATGGTGGCCCATTTACCGTGCTTGCGTTCGGACCCGCAACACCCTTTCTGTGCCACTGGTCATAGTGGGGGAGGGCCGGCTGCTTCTGATTGTAGTATGTTGCCCTTTAGTCAAGGTGGGCACAGGGGCATAGTCACTATTGGTGAAGCAGGTGCAGCAGCACCAGAGCCCTGAGAGGCCCATTTAACCCTGAAAATGTTGCTATTTTTACTACCCCAACAGTAAATAAGGGACCATTTTTCCTGCTTGCACAAGGCCCTGGCGTCCTTGTTACGCAACTGGGTGGGCAGCAACTTATCTATTCTCCCAATGTGACAAAAATAATTGTCCCTATTCTGCAGCTAATCACATATTCATGGCTAATCATGTCTCCAACTTCCGTTTTGCTTTGCTTGTTGCTTGAAAACGCAGCTAAGTGTCTAGTTTGTGCTGCAGGAGGGCAATCACGCCATTGGTTGAAAAAGCAACTGCCAGGAAAAATAAAACAGTCCTGACCAGAACACGAACACACATTCAGTGACCTGCTCAGAGTACACAAGAAATGAAGAGATAGCGGGAAGGAAGCAAATGTGTTGGCAGCTGTCTTCATGCAGAGTGATTTGGTTAGTTTGGCTTGGAGCCATCCAGCAGCTGCCTCAAGCCCTCGAGGAATTGCCTGAAATGCCCTCTTCCTGTCTAATCACTGACTTCACATCTTGACTGTTAGTTAATGGTCTTTCTCTTGAGCTGAAAAACATGAGACTCCTTTTTGTACAATCGCTTTATGTTTTCATTTATAGTATTCGGGGTATCTTTTCACAGCTACATATTGTCTACTTAGTAACTGATGACAATCCATTACTGTAAAAAACATTATATATTTTTTTTAAAACTCCTGTGTTTTGTTGTGTACAACACAAGGCCAGGACCTGTACCAAACCCACCCCAGGCAGACAAAGCCCCGCATATTCCTACACCCCTATTAGTCTTTTTCTCTTTTTTTTTTCTTCCTCAGCCTGTGGGACTCCAGCAGGAGTACACGGTAGGCTCGTGCAGACTCTGGTAGTAGTCCCACGAGACCGCGATGACCTAAAAATATTTATTTTTATTTGGTCCCCAGGGAGTATGCTTGTGGGACAACCAGCAACGGTCGCTGCAGGTCAGAGCAGTGGGGCCAGGTGAAGGGGGATTTCGAGAGATGACCACGCGCAAAAAATAATTATTTATTTTATTTTCCCTTGTGGTCGTCTCTCGAAATCCCCCCTCACCTGGCCAACCGCCACCCCACCGCTCTTACCAGCAGCAGCCGCGGCTGGGGAAACCCCCACCTCCCTCAATGGTTAGGCGGTCAGGGTCCCTACCCTGCCCTCTTATATCCGTTTGTACATTCTTTTTCAGAACTCAGGGTCTGAGTGTCCAATTACTGTAGTAGTGGTCGCTACATTTATCTTCATTCAATCACAGGATTTACACCACAGCACAAAAACATGCTTTCTGAGCAAAGATCTGACTTTTTGCCAAGTTTGGAGTGATTCAGTTTAGTCATTTTCTCTGTAACGCTGGTCCACAATCCCTGTGGAAATGGCATGGGTAAAAGTGTTTTGCACCCCCTCTTACACAGCCCCCGCTTGACCGATCCCCCCAAATCTTTCCAGGAAGGATCTGAGGTGGATGAACATTTTTGGAAAATTTCTTAAAGATTCGTCAAACAGTGCCAAAGTCATTAGTAAAACAAAAAATGCTCTTCGTATGGAAACTCTGACTACGCATAACTACACAGTGGCGACTGCTACTGTGCCATATATTAGCTACATTACGTAAATCATTTCTGTGCTATGTCATGCCAGACGGTCTGCTATCTTTAGTCAGTGCCCTGGAAATGTTGCCAGACACCTCCATAGAGCTATCTGGCAGCATATGCAATAAAAGTGGATTTTCACTTCCACTCACATCTAATATCAGAAATTCTAACAAGCTCTCCCATGGATCGCCTAAGAATTTTAGCAGATTAGTCCCTAGCGTAACACTATACATGATACTGTGTTAAATCTCACACATTTTTCATGTTATTGTTAAATTGTTCAAATACTAGTGTCAAATGTGCTCATAATTGAATATAAAAGATATGCCAAGAGGTAGCTGAGGTATAGAAAGGATAATGACAACATTGCAACCTAAAAGTAAGATAGATGAAGAAGGAAAAAATGGAAAGAGGGAGAGTGAAGTGAGTAAGAAGGATGGGGGTGCAGAAGGAGAAAAGAATATTGAGATAGACAGCGAGGATGAATGCAAAGGAACAGGAGAAGGAGGGAGAGGAGAGTGAGAGAGAGAAAGAGGGAGAACGAGAAAGTGAGAAATGGACATCATGTACTTGATCATATCTACTTAGCTATCTCTCACTTATTACCTTTTGTCAGAAATGCTTCAAGAGGGTCATGCTTTCTGTAGCTAAATAAATAAATAAAAATAAATGCATAGATAATTACAAATAATTAAATAAAAAATAATTAAATCGTCATCATGACTTTGCTTAGGCTGATCATTGCAACACAGCAGGCCTGATTCACAAAGGTAAAGTTAGACGAAAGATGAACTTTACGACTTTCGGGATTCAAAAAGGGCATTTACTACTCATAAATGCTCTTTATGAATACCGAAAGTCGAACTTTACAACTTTTGGTATGCACAAAGGGCATTTACTACTCGTAAATGCCCTTTATGAATACCGAAAGAGAAACTTTACAACTTTCAGTATTCACAAAGGGCATTCACGAGTAGTAAATGCCTTTTGTGCATACCAAAAGTCCTAAAGTTCGACTTTCGGAATTCACAAAGGGCATTCACGAGTAGTAAATGCCCTTTGTGAATCCCAAAAGTCGTAAAATTTGACTTCCGTCTCACTTTACTTTTGTGAATCTGGCCCCTAAATGGGTAATGGCAGCAGAAGACCATTATGACATTTGTCTGTGTTAACAAAATGCCTTTAGGAGATATCTCATCAATTTAGCAATCAACTGCTTCTTTAATATTGCTTCTTGAATTTTTTGTACCAGCCTATTGGAAAAAAGCTACAACTTTGAAATAAATTGACAACATATTAGCAGCAACATTATTAATTAAAGAAGGACAAGAAAAGCCTCCTGGCAATGCACCTTCTTATATTAACACTGCATCAATAAGTACTTGAGATTGCTATGCTTAGGCCTATAGAGGCTATGCCCCTGCTAAGACCAGCTGTGTAGAAATTATTTGAACACTTTGTTCACACCTGCGGTCTGTTCTGAGAACCCAGTCAGCAATAAGCACCGCCTACATAGCGGTCCTTCGGGGCATGAGTTTTAGGGATCTAAGTAGGAATGAGACAGAGGAGTGTTCACGCTTCACGCGATTTAGAGGCTCGCAGACAGCAGTATTGCTATTATTATTATTATTATGCGTTCTTATATAGCGCTCGATTACCCGTAGGCATCTCGGCGCTTGCCTTGGGAACCCGTCCTGGCTTTTTCCCTGTGAGATACCCGTACTGGGCATCCCCAAGGTGCAAGCCAGGCATCCCGCCGCTGGGGGGCCGTAGTGGAGATTAAGCAAGCTAATGCCCAGAGCTGCAGCGTGTGAACCCGTGATTTGAGTAGGCACCGAAACGAGAATTATCGAGTCCGTGGATATTTGGGCTCAAGACCCTGCCGCGTCGGGAATTGAACCCTGGTCCCGGGTCTGACCTCTGCTTCAGGGTCTGCCTCCTCTAACCAGTGAGCCACACTTCTCCACCAGTGAGCCACACTTCTCCAGCTAGCAGCTAGCAGCTAGCAGCACAGAGACAAGGCAGCGCCGGGTCAGGACTTAAAATCCATGGCAACTCAGGAGGAGTAGAAAGCAAGGAAACAAGGAACCTACAGCTATGGTTCCTAGGTAGTCACTATGCACTCGCAGTAATGAGGTGCAGGGTCACAGACGTGGAAGATTCCCTCATGAACTTGTAGCTTGTATTGTCAGTCATTGCCTGCACTTAGGAGTCATGTTATGGACAACGTAGATAGCTCAGAAGGCCTTAATATACACAGCTATGGGACATAAGAGTTGGAACTCTCAGTAAGGTGGATAAAAAATCCACCGGATTAATTAGAGAACCTTCACAAACACAGTTCATGCAGTTTTGCATACAGATGCATGCCAACATTTGTTCTATTTTTACAGCGATGGAAGGGGTCAGGGATCAGTTATTCTGTGCCCTGATCTAATTACTAGAGTCATCAGCCTTCCCAGGGTGGGCATCATCATAGGATGGATCCCCACAATAGACCAGGAGTATCTGCCACATTACTATGGTCACCATTTTGCCAATACTTGAGTTGCATGACTGCTTTATTCCAAGCTTTGCTGCCACTAAGCCAGGACCAGCATTATATTTACAGGGGAGATAGATGTTCACCTTGTGCTAAGCATTACCAGAAATTGCAATGACCATCAGTACTATGGGATGGCACCAACGTGCCCTAGATGCCGCAAATAAACAAAACTGCCACCAATATGTTGAAACAGTGTTTTATCTTGTTATGGAGCCATTCTACCACGCGTTCCCCTATATTCCAAGAATTATTAACAGCACACCAGAAATGGCCTTTTGAAAAGCTTGGGCACTTCCATCACATGGATGCTCATGTATGCCAATTATTGCCACCAATATGCCAATTCCAGAATTTTGCAGAGGGTGAGTACGATCCTGGATTGGATGTCACCAATATGGCCAGAATAATCACTGGTATAATCAAGTCAAATTTTACCCTGTGGTGAGCATCTTCATGCCACTTATAGCTCACATATGCCAATAAATAACATCAAATGTCAGTTCCAGCACTTGGCTGGGGCACCATAAAGCCACGTATGCCCTATATGTAAGAATTACCACAAATATGCCAAGGTCAACCCACATAGAAGTGTACACGTAAAACCAAATACACATCCATCCACATGTGCAGACTCCTTCACGCATGGACATACATTCCACATTAGAGACATGTTTTAGCTAAATTGCAGCTGACCATGGCTCTTCCATAGCAGTCATATAAATTACATTCCTCCTTCAATGTGCTACATTTGCTTAATGTTTTTTTCATGGCTGAATACAGGAAATGGTAAGCAGGAGAGAGTGGCATGGGCTTGATGAAGGATAGGCCCTCTTCCACATTCTGATATGATTGGATGCTTCAGTTGTCACCAAAGCTTGTACAGGGATTGGGATCCTGACCTTCGTACTCAGTTCACCTTCCAGGTCGCTAATAGTACTTTTTGATGAGTGCCCATAACTACAGCATACTGCACAGCGCACAGCCTAGGCATTGAGGCGTTCAAATCCCGCCAAGTGACTTAGACTTCTTCCCTCTGTAGATCGGTAAATTGAGTATCATGACTGAGTTATAGTGACTGTCATTTACTGCTTTAGTAGCTGCAAAAATGTGGCATGAACTTCTGCATATTAAACACATTACTACTGGGTGATATTTTCCCAGATAGGTAATGAAATGTTATTATGCTACTGGAATATGAATATAGGAACTAATGTTTAAATCAGCCCTTTCAGGTAAATAAACAGAAGGCTCTTAGAATGATTATCTCAATGCTCTTCTCTTTGCCAGGCAAGAACATCAGATCTACCTCTAGGTTCCTCCATTTCCAACCAATCTGAGTGTGAATCTCACTAGAGGACCTGAAATGGATCTTCACCACTCATGGCTACATCTCTCAAGCAGCGAACGCCCACACCGACCTATTCACCAACATGGCGCTTTGAGTTTGAATTTAATCCATTTTAGCTCAGACACCAATTATTTCTACTCCAAAGAAGAATCCTCTTCCTCAATGTCAAGAGGTTTTCTTCTCAGTTTTCATGCATATTTGAGAGATTTTTGTAGTAACATAGTCCACACTGGTAGATGTTGATCAAGTAGGTTTATTCAAGTAGATGAACATGTAGCTTAGATCCTGTACAGCAGCCACACCAGGAGCAGCCTGCTAGCTGCTCAGCCCTTCCACCAACTGTCACCACTCATACCCAGTCACACAAACATTCCACTCATGGCCCACTCACCAACATTCCACACAGAACACTCACACTGGCTTGGCAGTTAGGAACAAGACAATATAGTACATAATAACACAACATGAAGATACTACATTTTTTACTTGGATATAGTATGAACATTACACCAGCAATACATGGACCGCAGTTTCTCCAGGCCATGTCCTCACAGCTGAGGTCACACAGTGCATAAACTGCACCAGAGTCTACTCCAGTACCATGAGTTGATAAAGCTTTGCGTAGGAGGTCGTTATTAAATTAGTTGCCATAGGAAACATAATTTCTAACTTACCGTAAATTCTTTTGTAAATAATAATTCCAGAATAATTATGGTGCTTTATGAGTATTCATTTTCCATATCATGAACGGCGCCATTTTGGTTGACAGTGGAGTGTGACACAGGATGAAATACTGCTTTAGAAAGTATTTCTAGTCCAAGGTACTCATCTCCAAACAATGAGACAAGACCATCTAGTGCCTAGATCCAAAATGTCTGAGATTTGTGCCGATGGGTCAGTTAGGCTAATGGCGCAGAACTTCAAGGCATGAATGTGTGTTTTTTAATAATTGGTTCATTAATTGAGATTAAACGTTTTTCCTATTTTTCTGTTCGATGGTGGTGAATCGCCACTCATTCTCTTCCCTTGGAAACGAATGCACATAAATACCACCTGATTATGCAAAATGGAGTATTCAATTTTAGGGCGCATCTCGGTGACAAATAATTAACACTGGTGATTCGGAAAACAGGGTGTAGGCAAAAATAACTGGGATATGTTGAACTTTACGATCACTTTTGGTTTAAATGAGGGACACATCACTAAACCCACATTATATAACCTAATGACCACAATAGTCAGAACTTTCTTTTGTTCACCTCTGCAAAGGTATCAATAGAGTAGAGCAGACACAACAAAGCTACCACCTATTCTAACTGTGCATTAAATAATTAAAATATGTATCTGCAGACCCCCTGGGAAGCTGATTTTAGTTGGCCTGTAACCACAGACTTCACTTACGTTGTATCTTGAATGCCTGTATAATGTTGTGGTTTGGGTGACTTAACATGTGTAGGTATACTCTCCATAGCATTTCACCTCCCGTCATTGGTTTGAGAGTAACCTCAGCTTGCATTGGTTAAACGATATACCATTTGGTGCTTGTTCTGTGTGTTGCTATGGGAGATGAGTTTGGCAGTCTTTCTTCAGATGCTAAAGCTTCGAACCTATGATGTGAAAGGGTTTGTCATCTAAACCTAGTTCATGATTGTGGTCAGCATACTTTTTCAAACAGTCAATGATTAAGGGCTTGAGTACGAGTCTGGCGGTCCATGGACCGCCAGACTTGCAGGGACGTTGCGGTGGTGGCCTTCCAACAGTCCTATTACAATTAGGGCTGTCTGACAGCCATTACCTCGCCACAGGCGCCAGGGAACAGCCATTCCCTTTCGGTGGTGCAGCGGTATAGTTGCAGCAATCAGCTTGGGGCGACAAGGATATTACAAGTTTCCTCTCCACCACGTTTTTCATTCTGGTTCCTCCTCCATGAAAAACCGTGGCAGAGAGGAAACAAAAAGGACCTTCAACGCCTCCTGTTGCCTCTGGGGCATGTGGTGCATGCAGGGGGGAAAACCTGTGCCCCTCTGTGTGCATGCACCCCAGTTCCTGCACGGCATGGACGTTACAGTCCATGCCGGAACTGTTTTTAGCGTTCCTACTGCATTGCCCATTTTCTGAGGCACCGCCATGGGAACGCGAAAAAAAGCCTGCCAGACACGAGAAACCCTCGTAATCTGGTGGGGGGGGCCAGACCATGGGTTCGGCTTGGCAGCAGTGGTTCAAACCCAGCGCCGCACAGCCAAACTCTTAATCAGGTCCAAAATCTGCACAGGCTTTGATGGGAAACAGTTATTTTCTGTGCTGTATATCATGGATTGTGACAACTTATGCCGACAAACTGGGTGCAGGCGTTATGCTTAAGTGACTTAAGTAGATGCCACTATAACAACTAGCATTTGCAATGCAATAGGTCTCGGGTTAATTAGGTTTGAGCTATTGGCATTGCTAAATATTGCAACACCAACTGCAACAAAAGCTATTGGTGTTGCATTATTTAGCAATGCCAATAGCTCAAACTTTAATAATGCGAGACCTATTGCATTGCAAATGCTTGTTTTCCTGGTTGTTGGTACCTGGTGTGGGGTACTACGTGCGTCTATGCGCTGTACAGCAGAACACAGTTCTCAAGAAGTGTATAGTGCCCCACGCTGGTATGCCCCAACACACTACGAAGGCCAGTCCGATGCTGGCGTGGGGGGGATGGAAGGAGGGTGGGGGATCGGGGGGGGAGGTGAAAAGTTAACGCTGTTCCAGATGAGGGGGCTGTGGCTGTGTGTGGTGGGGTCGAGCTGTGGCTGTGTGATGGGGTCGGGCACGTCAGGGGTGGATGTATGTATGTGGTGTGTGCATTCATTCAGCGGGGATCAGTGCGGGCTGCATGGCATCGATGAATGTATAGGGAGGGCATGCATAGGTGGGGACTTTCGAAATGGATGAGGGACATCCCGGGGGCTGGCGGGAAGGGTTGGCTTTCTTGTGTTCGGCCTTTTCATGCCTGGTCTGAGCTGATATGTTTCCGTCCTGTAAAGAGCGCTCACGCAGCGGGGATGCACCCCTGAAAGAGACCAGAAAGTCAGGGGGTGTGTTCATGTGTGTTCATGTGCTGGTGTGAACACCCCTCTAAGAGGTTGTGGGGTGCAGTGCTACAAGCAATAGGCTGAGGGGAGCTGTACCTAAGTTTAAATGCTGCCTTGTTGCTATATTCCACAAGAGTGGAATTTGAGACCTCTGGACAAGAATGTATATTTTATTTAACGTTGCAACGCAATGCTCCGAAATGGGAAAGTATAAAGTCTGGCGGTGCAGCTACGTCACCAGCTAACGCCGCTTCCGGTCACACATTCTACGATGCATGCAGCGCCTCGCGGTCTGTCACCCACTTCCACAGACGGGTATTCTACGTGTTTCCTCCTCAGTTTCCAGCCGGTACATCTTACATGCCTACGAGCAGTGAGCGCGCCGCTTCTGAGCGCCCTTGTAGCGCTGGGCTCCACCTCCGGGGGAAGAGCTGGGTCCGATCCTCTGCTTCGCTACACCCGCCCCTCCAGACCCATGCCAAACATTTTTTATTTATTTATGTATTTATTTATTTTATGCGTTTTTATATAGCGCCGACTTTACCCGAATCTGTCAGGGCGTTTCACAGTAGGAACAGAACTGATACATGAAGGAGAAACATTACAAGTTTACAAATTAAATAAAAAAGCCAATGTTAAGTTACATGAGGCAACAAGTCAAATACCGCTGCTTCCTGAAATAAAGCCTGCCTGTTTATCAGCGCCGCGCGCCCCTCTGCAGACTCCCCCTGCATTCCAAAGTCAGTCACGTGACCTCTTCCCGAGGTGCGCGACGTGATCCGATTCTTTCTGCCATGCTGAAAACAGCAGAAGTTCACGCGCGCAATGTAATCCTATGGCAAAGTGATGCGCGTGGCCAGCTCTTGTCTCCACTTTCCTCTCGTTGTCGGCTGAGCCGACAGCTATAGTTCTCTGGCGAGAACGCGCTTCGCACATTTCTAGCCGAGACCTAAAAAAGGATAAGTGGTAAAGGGAAATGACCAATTGTTCAACCAGTATCCTACATTCGAAACAAGTGATCCCAGTGTTGGGAAATTGGCCCCCATAAAACTGTAATGATCTTATTTTTCTCCAAGACTCTCCCTCTCTAGTAGTGACATGCTTCATCATCAGATCTCATCCTGATCCCTATAAACCAAGATGGGCTCCGCCAAGTCACAGGGAGCACTTTGGATATTCTCCTATTGGGGTTCTAGAGATATAAATACCTAAATCACCCCGGTTTACCTTTATTTTTGGTGCCGTAGGTATAGTTTAAAAACAATATATATGGATTTTCATAGATAGTATTGAAAACAAGTGGTAACATGACCCATCCTCACCTGTTCCTCAAGGGTGCCATGACAAGGATAAACCTACCATTTGTTTTACCTGGCTGGAAAGACAAACAACCTACATTAATTAAACAAGCATTTGCAATGCAATAGGTCTCGCAGCATTCAAGTTTGAGTTATTGGCCTTGTATATGACAATGTGTTGCATGAATTTTTTTGCAAACTCTATATTGGCTGGTGGTGTTTGTGCCCGGTGAAAGCGTACACTGACGGATGGTGGTGTTTGTGCCCGGTGAAAGCATGCACTAACAACTCATGGTGTCTGTGCCTGGTGAAAGTGTGCACTGACGGCTGGTGGTGTGTGCCTGGTGAAAGGGTGCACTGGCGGCTGGTGGTGTGTGCCTGGTGAAAGGGTGCACTGGCGGCTGGTGGTATTTGTGCCCGGTGAAAGCGTGCACTGACGGCTGGTGGTGTTTGTGCCTGTTGAAAGTGTGCACTGACGGCCGGTGGTGTTTATTGCTGATGAAAGCGTGCACTGATGGCTGGTGGTGTGTATGCATGGTGGAAAAGCGTGCACTGACATGTTTAAAAGTAAAGTGCGCCATACTGCGATTGCTACAATATTTAATTGTGGATGTGTTAAAAATTGATGCGTGCACTGATGGCTGGTGGTGTGTGTGCCTGTAGAAAATGTGCCCGGCGCATTCAGAAAACAGTTGTGGCCACATCAAAGGGCTGCCGCTGGCTCCGATCAGCTGGGAGCCTAGAGCGCCACATAACCCCTAGCTAGCGCATTTTAAAATTTGTATATTCCTCTTCAGCTACCCAAGAGGTGGCAGGTTCACCAACAATGTATTAAAAATGGTTGTGGGGCTGCAGGAGCATGTCAGTCACACAGGAGACCCACTGACGTTTTTTATTATTGATGTATTTGATTGTGTCAATCAAAACCGAGGTATTTGACAGATTATTTCGGTTTTTATGTCATCGGTGATTTAATAAGTGAGGTCATGAGCAGTGTAATGAATGGTTATGATTGTGGTGATATAAAGGCTAATGAACATTAGGTATATTTTTTGTAATGTCAGTTACATACTGATGTTAGTAGACACGCTGAAAGACTGTTTCTTTTCTTGCACTACAACTACCAGAAGCCCCTGCCTGAAGAACACTGCAGGTGGGTCTACACCACTTGCAAGGATGCTTTGTTCTACCGTAGGGCAGGACATGTTGAAAAGCAGTTTCTGTGCCACTACGGCTACTGGAGGACACTGTGGCTAAAATGTTTAAAAGGGTGCTTCCTTCTCCAGCCACGCAGGACACTCTGAAAGATCGTGTATGTGCTTACTACAGCTTCCAGAAACCCTTGCCTGAAGGATACTGGGGGCAGAGATACAGTGCTTGAAAAGGGACTTTCTTCTCCTTCTTGGGTCTCATCTTGGTCTGTGGCCTGACTATTCCTAACCAGCATAGGTAAGCATGAAGCCACATCTAACATCATTCCTAATTCTGCTTGCAACAGCACTACCTTTTTTTTTATTATTATTTTTTTTAGATTTTTTTTTAAGCAACTCTGATAATACAAACAAATAAAAAGAAACAATACGAATACAAATCTTAAATTTAACAAAGATTTGCATAAAGTCATATTAACAAATCAAACATTCCATATACGTATTATAAACCTACAACAGCACTACCACTGCTATCAGCAGCATCCTTAAGCGGGCCATAGGGGTTGCCACTAAAGAGATTGTGCTCATGGAAAGTATACTTTCACTAGAGTCCAAGGGCATATTTATTCATCAAGCTAAATTGGACCTAACTGAGACTGGTCCTGCCTGTTGCTGTGTTGGGTCGGATCCTTGTGAGCCCACAAAACTGAGCTGTGCCTCTAAATGCTCATTCCGTATTGCACCGGTCACTAAAAACAGAACAAAAGGGGCCGCTAAACCAGTAACAGCAACCAGACATCTGGGGCTGCTTTTACTGAGGCTGCTCCCACCTCTGCTTCAGATACCACAGAATCATGCTTTTTAAAGTGTGTTGTGATAAATTCAGTACGATTCTGAAAGATAATTTGCGACTGATTATAAAGCGTTTGGGTCATATTGAGTAATTTCTAATTGCTGCCAGATTCTTAAAGTCTCATGAGTTTAATGCTTCAGCGCATCAGGTGGAAAAACGCAACAGACAGTTCCCCCCCTAACAGAGAAAGTGGCCTCTGGTTGAATCCACCAGCCTTGCCGCACACTGTCGCTTCACACAACACATCTCCCTGTAAAGATAAATCATGCTCATAATACACCAAATCAAAGTCATACAGGAGGAGTGCATACACCGGCCTGCCTCGTCAGCAAACGCAAAGTACCTTTAACAGGCAAGATGTTATCACCATTGGAGCGCCTGGCACAAGGGACTGTCCCAAGAAGCATCTATTGTGTAAAAACGAGCAACACTCGGTACTAGCCACCGCTCCGCGCCCGTATTTAGAACTACAAAGTGATGTCAGCAATATGGCGTCTGTAGTCTTTGTACAGAAGCAACGTGCGGCATGTGTATCTAGGAAACTTCAAAAGGGGAGACAACCTGAGCCCAAAAAGTCTCTGTCAGTCAAAACTGCACCTCCACAAACGAGTGTAGGGATTTAAAATCCAAATGCTCCCCAGATGCGCCGCAATGTCCTGACGTGTGATGAACTACAAAATGACGTCATAGCGTAGACGTTTGTAGTTCGCACTCTGGAAGCCCGCGCCCTCGGATGGCCAGAGAAGCAGTGCTAGTGACGCGGGGCTCCCATGCCCGAGGGAGAGCCCCGCGGAGTCTGCAGAAGTCAACAAAGCCGGTAAGTGGGGCTTAGTTGGAGGGGGGAGGGGGGTGCGCTTGTGTGTGCAGCAGCGGCGGCGGCGGGGGGGGCGGGGGTCTCTGTATGTGTGTGTGTGTAGGTGCGCTCGTGTGTGTTTGTCTCTGTTTGTGCGCATGAGTGCAGGGGGAGGTGTGCCTGTGTATGTTTGCGCTTCCCAGGAGACAGCCACGGCGAGCGCGTTCGCGCGCGCGTGGCCTGCGCCGATCGCCTTTTGCGAGATGCGCGCGGCCAGGTACTGTCTCCTGGGAAGCAGACCCAGTGACAAAAGATCTCTGGCGAGACAGCGCTTACGCGCTGTTACGCCACGAGACATAAAAAAGAATGCCCAGTTGTGCCCACTCTTTACTTTGAGGGTTGTAAAGAAGGGGTGGGGCAGCTATGGATTCACGCATAGCACTCAGGGCCAGTGTCTGAAATTGAGAAGTTTTGCAAGAGCCCTGGCTCCCGACCAACACGCTGTTGAACGTATTTTGAAGGAAAAAAGAACTGGTTTCTGGTGGGAGGAGTCCCTGAAGCAGTAATCAAAGGCAACAGCTGTTACTTGCCAAGGAAGGAATGACAAGAGTGAAGGCCAATTGCCGAAAACATCAAACAGGATGCAAGAACACAAATGTCTGTGAGGAGACACAGAAAGGACTTTGTGATGACCCAGACGTTAGATTTGAGCAAAGGAATTAAAAACTCCAGAGATGGAGAGAACTTTTTTAATCCTCGAATCCTGACACAGACGGCATTGCTCTTGATGGGTGAGTACTTCTCTTTTTAAATGCCTTACCAAATGATATATTTGAATAGAAAACAGTTCTGAAGTGATTGGGTTTTTGCCCACACAGCAAGCAGTACGTGTAAAAAAATTAAAAAGACTTTAATTATGTTAAATGAGGATTGTTTCCTTCGAAACCAATTGTACAACAGAAATAAAGGAGATACTTGTGATCTTTTGGATAGGGCATAACCCACCATCCAGTAATATGGAAAACCCTTATTATAAACCAATATACCCGATAGATAATATGAAATGACCCAACGAATTAGGATAAATATTTAAATCTTTTTGACTCTAGCCCAAGTTGTTGATTTACTGACACACTTGGATACTGTTACAGGTGCATACATTGGTTTATTTAGTGCAAGAAATCCACAATCGTATTATTTGTGTTGATGTGCATTTTCAACTGCCCAATCATGCTTTGCCTTGCTGCGAGTCCATTCTGGTTGCGAAGTAGGAGTAGATGTAGCCAAGCATGTCATGATGTAACAATTGTTGCACAAGGCTATCAGAAACTTAGATCATTTCTTAACTTGTCTGGTGATTTGCAGTGGTGCGCACAAGTACAAACTTTTGTGGCGCTAGACTAAGGGCCTTATTACAAGTACACAGACCTAGGATCGTGAAACTCGACCACCGCCTCCACTGCGTGTCAACCTGCATTATTTTGAGTGTGGCAGTCCGACTGCCACAGGACCGCTGCGTCCGCCGGAATCCAGGATCCCATCGTGGAGCAGCTGTAGGAGGTAGGAATATACTGGTGCTGCGGCACCGGTGAGCATATTTCAAGTTGCTTTTCCACTGCCCATTTCATGGAGGTGAGCTCGCCATGAATAGGGTGGCAGAGATACAACTATGGGGGCCCTTAGGGCCCACTACTGCTTCTGGGCCTGGTGGTGCATGCAGGGGGCACATGATATGCTCCCATAGAATAGCCCCCCAGTTCCTGCACAGTGTGGCATGCACAACATGGTGCATGCCACACCGTGCAGGAACGTGCTGCAGGCACTGTCACAGCGGTGGTCTGCAGTTAACGTTCTCCTATGAGCCTAACACAGCAACTGGGGAAACATCCTTTACGACGCAACTTTTACCACACAGTGCCTTTACAACGCAGGTTTTTCAACGCAAGTCCTTACAACGAATTGCGCTGGGGGCGCTCTAGGATAGGTAATAGTTTAATTTACTATCCAAAACCTTCCCTACTATCCACGGGGACTAGAGTTGGAATAGTAAATTAAACTATTCACTATCCAGCACCACCCAATGCAAGTCGTTGTAACGACTTGCGTTGAAAAACCTGCGTTGTAAAGGCATGCGTAGTAAAAGCATGCGTTGTGATGACATACATCCGTTTACGTTCTACGCGAGAGAGTCTTGAGCCCTGTGTGAGTGAGCAGCAGAGCCCTTTGTTAGGATAGATAGGCCTTATTCATGGCGGCTCATACGGGTCTAGCAGCTTGTCCAAAGTCTCCCACATCCCCATACTGTGTTATCTCCATGGTGAGTTTCGCAGGGAGGTGTTGTCCGCGCCCCGGAGATAAATCACCCAGTTGAGCCACCCCTTGAATGTTGATTTGGAAGTGTCCTTGCATTTCGTGATTAGGAGCACAGAAATTTTCTTCTAGAAAATATAGTAATATAGAATCTGTATAGCAGAGACACGATTTCCTAAATTACCTGTAATATTCTATAGAAATTAAAAGGATAGGTAATAGTTTAATTTACTATCCAAAACCTTCCCTACTATCCACGGGGACTAGAGTTGGAATAGTAAATTAAACTATTCACTATCCAGCACCACCCAATGCAAGTCGTTGTAACGACTTGCGTTGAAAAACCTGCGTTGTAAAGGCAGGCATAGTAAAAGCATGCGTTATAACAACGTACATCCCAGCAACTGCCGTGAGACCGCTGCAGCAACTCCCGTCTGACCTGGATTAAACTGATAATCCGATGGGTGGGCGCACCACGGGATTGGTTGTCCTCCTGCAAGGGCAGCAGTAGTGGTGCTGCAGGAGGACTTCCAAACTTGTAAAATCATACATTAACCCAGAGCAAGGGAGAAAAAGGCAGGAAAGCGAGAAAGAAGGAGTAGGAGAAAAAAACAGAGACAAAAGAAGAAACAAGAATGAACAGTAACCTGCAAGAGTGAGATAAATAGACACGATGTGTAGGTAATCAGTCACGCTTGGCATTCGTTCGGTGTCTTTTGCATTAATTAGACCTTGCCGAAAGCAGCTCTTGGTTAAAAAGTTGTGCCCCAGGATACGAAAGTAACATCATTGGCGTAATTGATTTTCTTTAGGTTTTTTGAATGGGTGCCATCTTTGTGCCCCAAAACAATGTAACCCTAAAATTTAGCATTTTGACACAACTACAAAACGAGGTAACTACCCCTGTTACACGATTACATGGAAAGCGATTAAGCTTTAGAACGTGATTTGACTATTAGAAAATAGAGCATAACAAGTTTTTGCAGCTACAAAAATAAAATGAGGAGAAACAAAACCAAAGAGACTTTTGCCGAGTAATTGCTTCAATTTTAGCTTTCCCTGAACCTCGATTTTCAACACTGTGAGCTCTAAGGTTTCCTTGAATTAATATGTGATGCGCTGCGCCCTCTGGGAAATAGAATTAGCAGGGTGTGTGCGTCTAATTTCCTTAATTTGATTTTGCATGCAAATTAGGTAAAACACAGCTGGAAATGCACAGAGCGCTTGCCTTGGAAGCCCTCGTGCTAATGTCTACCTATAAATGGTTTCTGCGGGCGGAGGGCAGCTAACTTTTTTATTTATTAGTGTTTTTAAGTTTTTGGCGTGAGTTAAACTGTTTTACATGTACTGAATGTTCAATGAAGAGAACACGCTCACTGACAAATTGTACGCCACATCCAAGTCGCAAATAGGACTGTCTTTGATTGATTTCTGGCTTATGGAGTTTGAGACATACCTGTATATGTGTATGCCTTAACGCCTAAACTTTGATTTCACTTCGATCTCTTCTTATTACAAGAATGATAGCTGTGAATACATCACAATTCTCCCGCGGGTGTGTTGTAAATTGTAAAATAATACTTCTTGTAAACAAACTTGGTAATCCTTTTTTTATCAAAGATGAACGGATGAAAGGCTGAATCAGCCCTTTCAATCAATGCCTTGAGTCAATCAGTATACCTTCCTGATTCTTGCCGAGGCTGTATATACAGACTTTAAATGGAAAACGGAAGTAAAAACATGGGGCCTCATTTATGACAAGTGACGCATCGCTGCGAGAAAACAGCGATGCGCCACTTTTCATTGCGCCCTCCTTGCGACCCCATTGATGCGTCATATTTAATGTATGACGCATCATGTCGCAAGGAGTTACAGATACGTCAGTATTTCTGACGTATCTGTAAGCGCAAAAGTGACGCAAGGCCTCATAAATGAGGCCCATGGATGTAACGTTCGACCCCTCTGAGATCTATATCTAAAGCGTTGTTAAACAGTGTGAATAATTTATTGGCAAAGTAGTGGTGAGAGTAAAGGGTTAACATACTACTCCTGTGTTCTGACCATACCTGAACACAGCTGTTTAATCTTAGGCCTAAACCAAAGTCTATCTAGCTCACCAGTTTGTATCTTAAATGAGACATAGCCTCAAAACCTGCAGACTTGGATTGCACACACGTGCTAAAAAAACCTGTAGTGACTACTGAGAGAAGTCAAGTCCTCAGAGCCTTGTGAACCAACAAATGGCCCCTGATGATAGGTAGAACTATAGGTTTTCCAACAACAGATGCTTACAAAGAAGATACCTCGGCGAGCTGTTGTAACAAGGAATAACTGAGATCGGCATTGCTATTGGATATTAGAACATTGGAATGTTGAGAGCTCCATTGAAGACAATGGAGTAGCTCTGGGCTTATAATGGCTGATATAAGCCCAGCGCTCCAACATTCCAAAGTTTGTCTTTTTGTTTCTCCATTTTTAATTTAGAACATTCTACCCTTAGTGGAATCTAGTTAGCGTTATCATTATGTGATCATGCAGTGGCGCGCTCATCTAGGTGGAAACACTTGATGCCTCATTCATTTTTATAATAAGTATTATGGGAAGTCTACATGAAGTTCTTCTACAAAGCTGATTGTGGACATATCTAGCATGATGCTTGTATTTTTACACCAGGAAGAAATGTAAGATTGGAAGAACGCTTCTGATGGCTTTAAATGAAAACTGTTTTGGTTATGTTTGCAATATAGGATGGCAATGCAACAAAGTGATGGAAGGAACGACTGAATTCATCTTAATCGCTGGCAACGACTCAAGGCCACAATGCAGACCATCATTTTTTGTCCACGGTGTCAGTCTAGATTGACTGTGGGACTAAGAAACGCCTCGAATGCAGGTTTGCGAAGGAAGTAAATGTTGCTATGAATAGATATATGTTCTATATGTGTCCTCAGGCTGAGAATGAAACTATAGAAGAATTTGTAGCAACTTTTAGAGAATTGTCCATGTAGTGTAAATTTGGGGCAACGCCTGATAAGCGTGTATGCTATCAACTCATTGTCCATTGTAAGAGCAAGAAAATCAGGAACGTTTATGGGTTGCAAAGAAACCATTCTTGAAGGATGCTATTGACATGGCCAAAGTTGTGGAACAATCTCCATTATGCGTGTGGGAGATGGAGAAGAAGGAAATCGTGGAGGTGATGGGGCTAATGTATCTAAAGGTTACTCAGGTGTGGGGGCAGTCATCAAGTGCAGTGGCACCTTTGTGAACTCAAAGTCTTTCAACAAAATATGTTACCGCTGTGGTATCAATTATCATACTATAAGAAATGTATAGCACTCAACAAGGAGCGCAAAAAGTGTGGTGTAGGGGTCACTTTGCGCCAGTCTGCAAGCAAGGTACAAAATGTAAAGTGGCTACAGTCGATGATGAGTTTGGTGTCAGTGATAGCGGTTTGAGAGTCAATGAAGATCTCATTATTTGTTTGGAAGGCTGCCACTATGGAAAGAAAATGGACAAGGCCCAATACTACTTTTGTAATCAATGGAAAAAAAGTTGACCTCATGATAGACTGTGGTGCAACATACACTATTATCCCCAAAAATATGTTTGTGAAGAATTGGCCAGCAGTTGATCTTTTATCCAAGAATATCAGTCTGGGGGGCTATCAGGGGAAGACCATAGACTTGGTAGGTTACATGGTAGGAAGTATATGATTTAGTTTCAGGGAAACTAAAGGGAGGGTGTATGTAGCTGAGGACGGACCACTAATTTTGGGATGGGTACACCAGTATGAGCTTATCCTCATCATAAACCCAAGAGGGGCTAATCAAGTGATGGTAGTGGATGAAATGTTGTAGGTAGATACACTAGATGAAGCACTGGATGTGTTTAAAGAAGAGCTGAGTCTGCTCAAAGGGCATGTACATAAAATTGTGTTGAAACCTGATGCTGTTCCTATTCAGCATAAAGTGAGAAGAATCCCTTTGGTTGCCTGGGCTGCAGTGAAGGATGATTTGTTGGGTGAGATGTTGTTGAGGGGGGTTATTTAACACCTTGGGTGCTTGACTCATTCCCCTCCTGTGCTGACATTTATTGAATCCCATTGTTCATGACGAGCTCAGCTCGTCATGAGCACACGAGCAGTGTGCATCATGACGAGCTCAGCTCGTCATGAGCATCGAAGGGGTTAACTTGTAGAGGCATCTAGTTGGATGTCTCAGGTAGTTATTATGTAGATATCCGATGGACAGTTCAGGTTCTGTGTGGACATGAGATTGCTTAATCGGAGTGTAGTGGTTGATATGTATCCCCTACCCAACATCAACTAATTAATTTTGGCTTTAGGTTGTGGTAGGGACTTTTCCAAGTTGGTTATGAAAACTGTCAACCACCAGGTCAAACTACATGTGAAATCTAAACCACTCACAGCCTTTATCACTATGCAGGGCACCTTTCAATTCACTCGGATGCCATTTGGACTTCGCTCGGTGGCAAGTGTGTTCCAGAGAATAATGAGGAAAGTGTTTAAAGGCATGATCTGGATTTTTCATGACACAGTCAATCAACACAACATGGTTCTCAGGCAGGCCCTGCATAGAGTAAAGGATGCAGGGTTAACTCTATGCCAAGAGAAATGCAAATTCTTAGTTGAACAAGTGGATTACCTTGGGTATAGTATTACTGCGGGTGAAGTAAAACCCTAAGAGAATTTGTTGAGTGCCATCAGGTTAGCTTCTTCAGTGCCATGTTGAGGTCTTTTTTGGGCCTCGTTGAGTATTATGCCAAGTTTGTTGAGATATTTTCATCAGAGTGTTTGAGGTTACTGTTGTTTTGAGGCAATTAAAAATAATTTCTGCAAAACTGGTATTCTGATACCTTTTGACACTGAATTGAAATCTTTACTAACAGTGTATGCCAGTGTTACTGATATTGGAGCGGTGTTGTCCCAAGTTCATAACGGGGAATGGGCAAGCAATGGTTCAGCCAGATTGCCATGGTTAGCAGCAACACTCAGGAGTATTGTTATACCATTGAACACATTCAAGGATCGAAGAATTGTCAAGCATATTGCTTGTCTAGGCTGTCTTTGGATTGGCAGATTGTGGATGGGCCATCAGTTGTGGAAAAAAAGAGAAAGAAAGAGTGGTAGCCTCCATTCAGGACGTGTTAGATCTTGAAGGCATGTGTGCTATTACTAAAGATGAATAGGTCATGAAAATGGCATTGCGTCCCACAGTCAAAGAGATGAAGCAATTATTGGTGCTATGTAGTAGGTCGGAAAGCATTATGTCGGTCAGACCATACTTAAAGGTTCTTGAGAAATTATCATTTTGTGATGACATGGTGTTGATGAGAGGTGAGAAATGTGTACCACCTGGAGGCCTTCGAATTAAGTTGATAGGAATAGCACACAAGGGACACCTTGGGCAAATCAAAACCAGGAGGAGGTTGAGAGGGAATTGGTGGTGGCCTGGGAAGGATGATCACATTGATAAATGGGTACAAGACTGCAAAGTGTGTAAGTAAGGGGTAAAACATTAAAGGTGGGAGCAGTATTTGAGATGGGTTACATACCTGACCCAGGCAAACCATGCCATGCTTTAAATTTCGATTTTATATTGGCCCCATTCAAGAGTTGAGGAATGAATGGATGTTTGCCATGGTAGTGGTGGATGTTCATTTCAAGTGGTTGATTGTCAAGGTTATGAGGGAGATCACTCCTAGAGCTACCATCACTTTGTTGAAAGAGATCTTCTTGGAAGAGGACGTTCCTAATGTTATTATAACTGACAATTGGATGCAATTAGTTTCAGGGGACATGAGGCATTTTTAGGAGTCATATGGTATTGTGCATATTCACACCTCTTTTTACAACCCACAAAGCAATGGTGTTGTGGAGCGAATGAACAGAATGGTCAAAGGCACAATTCAAATGGCGGTAGCTGAAGGATTTGATATTAATGGCATGATGATGGACATGGTGGCTGCTGATAACACTAGTGTTCATGAGGTCACTCAAAGGACCCCTTTTGAACTTATGAGGGGAAGGGTGGATGTCACCAAGTTATTTCCTGCCTGGATGAAAGAGAAGATGTTTTTTCACAAACCAAAGGAAAAGTGTAGTCAGGATACTCACCATATTCCACGTATTCAAGTGGGTGATTAGATGAAAATATGTTGTATTCAGAAAGGAGGAGTGTTGTCAAAATTAAGAGGGCTATTTAACGTCAGGCATGTGCGTCAGTTTTGTGTAGTTTTGGACAATGGTGAGAGCTGAAAAAACATATGGGTGGCTTTATACCAGAGAGGTGGTCAAGGCCAAATTCGGGCTGATGAGGAGCAAAGCAACAGTGCTCTTATGTTAATGGTTGATGGGAATATGAACAGATCTTCTGTACAACCTTGTAATGCCCCGTTGTTGGGTGCAGGTGATGCTGTGGTTGAAACTCTTGTGGCAAGTGATGAGCGTTATACTATGAGAACTGTTAGGAATCGCAGACCACCTGCATATTTGAGGGAATATGTTCAATAATTTTCTTGCCTGTGATTTAAATTACTACTTTATTTATTTGTGTGTATTTTTACGGACACATAAAATAAGTTTTGTGTAGAGTTTTATTCACAATGTTTTAGCCAGTTGTAAGGAGCAAGATGTGTTGTACTCTGGACGTTTCTATGTAGGAATCTTCTGTAAGGACATGGAGTGTGGGACTAGCCTGCATTCAATGTTCCTGATGACTCGCACGCATTCCAGTGAAGTCACTTACTTCTGTGCTGGCTATGGGATAGCTTCGCTGTTGTTATAGGGAAGAAATCTATGCTCATAAACTATTCAACTCACCCAGTCTGCTGTGCAGTCATTCCTGGATGCAAGAGTATACTTTCATGCATTTGCCGTACAGAAGCATGTTCCATCCATTAGAGCAAAGAGCAACAGTTGAGTCAAAGTTTGGCTTAGTTTTGCTTTAGCTAATCCTTTCTCTTTCATCTTTCTACAAAGGTACTTTGTCCCTGTCAGCCAAACTTTCAGTCAAGTCACTTCATTTACAGACAGGCGGATCCTATGATTTTTGTTGATTAAGCCCCCATTGGCTACATCAACAGAAAGCTTCCTCAAACGGCCCAACTGAATGCGGGCCATCAGAGAAAGAACGGCCCACTCAATTTAGGGTGGACAGTGTGACAGTGTAATATCCTTTGTTTCTGTCTGTCACCAAGGTTAAAACCTGTCAGTGAGGGACAGAAAAAGACAAATAATTACCCCCAAACTCCTTATTTGGGAAATAAAAAGTCTAGAGGCAGCCTTCTAAATGGTCCGCTGCTATATATATATATATATATATATATATATATATATATATATCAAAAACGATTCTCCGATCCACCTCCAGTCCCAATGAAACCGGCGAAGAAGGAGAACAGAGCACTCTCGTCGGCAAACAAATTTCTTTATTGCCAAATCAGCATCAGGTGACGCGTTTCGGGCACGGATGCCCTTGATCACAGCAAACTTTTCTTTTTTATATATGGTGAATTGTATACTCCCACCAACACCACATGTTCGGTCACATGACCATAAACAGTGAAAACATCCTTTGTAAAATCCATATTTCCGCATTTACAACAAATCAACTACATAAAAGTATGATTTAGTTAATAAATATTAAATAACAGTTTAAATACATTTGAAAAAGCAAGGCAGCAATATTATTTCATTTAGATGTTTGAATACGATTCAATATAAAAACGGATCATTTCGCCCATGATATATCTTCTTTCTAAATTCAAAACCTTGTACAATATTGATTGATTGAAGGCTTTATTTCAATATAAAAAATATCATAAAAGCATAATACAATGAGTTTAAAAAATCAACATTTAGGCAAATTCATACTATTTACACAGATAAAACATTGTATGAGCAGTTAAGAAAAGCATTAAATTGACAAAGAAAGCCTTTTTAAACGAATTGCCCAAGACCATTTTAGGAACTTGGACACGGCACAGGCAAACAAAGTGTGTGTGTCGGACATTAAAATTCGTAATGCCACTTTGTACTGCCGAGTGCCTAGTAGTCGGCATAATGGTTTGAGCCAGCACCGCCTCGGTGCTAGATAAGCCGGACATTCTAAGAAAATATGGGCAACCGACTCAACTTGTGTTAGGCATGTCGCACAGAAAGGAGAACGCTGGTGGGAAGTTTTCCAGCGGGCAGTCAATTCACTTACAGGCAAAGTCCCAATTCTAAATTTAAAATACAAAGC